>NC_136788.1:13006775-13747771 GCF_947034865.1 Barbatula barbatula
TCTCTCTCTCTCTCCTCTCTCTCTCTCTCTCCTCTCTCTCTCTCTCTCTCTCTCTCTCTCTCTCTCTCTCTTCTGTGTCTCTCTCTATCTCTTGCTCTCTCTCTAAATTTGCTTAGTCACTGCAGTCCAGACTCCCAACATTATGTTCCCCTCCTTCAATGTAAAACTAATATGGTTGTGTACTGACCATCTCTCTCTCTCTTCTCCGCGGTGCAAGTACAGAAGCTGGAGAAAGCAGGCATAATTTGCAACATCACTCCACTTCATGACCAGAAGACCCTGACAGCGTTGGGGAAACAGTGGTACTCTCAGAAGAATCTCTGGGGGCAGCCGCTAGGTACTCACACATACACACTGTCAGTGTGAAAACAATGAAAACCCCCAAGAGTTTCATTAAAATCATTTCATGGAAATAGTACACCAATTTATTTCTAAAAAGAAAATGTCTGTGTAGATCTTTAATATTGGTGCAAAGAATATCGTTTTATTATAGTAAAAGTTACCATATTATTTTGCCATATTGATTATCTTTGGTTTACCACAGTTTTTACTACAAACATTGTGTTTAAATTAAATGGTTACTGTTGTGAATGCATGGTACAACTGAGGTGTTTTCCTGTATGTTACAAGTTATTCAAAATTAGACACGTAAAATTGCTCAAGTCGAGAACCAAAAGAGATGTTTTATTTAAAGAGCGGAGGCTCATCCAAACCTGCCTTAAACGTCTCATTTAAACAACGGCCCCCACATTTCTACGTCAGTTCATGAAAAGCGTTGAAAAACACCGCCAAAAGGCTACGCAAAGAAAGAAGGCCGTGTCTATTCCCGCTGTATTGTTCTTGTTTCATGACGTCATACAGTAATCCTACAAAGTTAGTTTTCTTCTCCAAAAAACTCATTCATGACGCAATGTTTATTTCCTTTATTTTAAATGAGAAAACTTGTGCGTGGAGTAAGGCTGTTATTTTTCTGATGTTTCAACTTTATCAGCAAGGGTTTAGGGAAATATAAACAAATGGTTCAGCATACTGGTAACAAATTGGAAATTCCTAGGAAGAAGATATTTTGGTCGGTTACTGCGTAATACAAGGGGGTGGATACATTATTCAAATAAGTATCATTAAAGTAGAGATAAAATACACGTATCTTTAACTGTATGACATAAAGTTTAATAACAAGTTTTTTTTATAAGGGGAAAGTAAAATACTAAAACATTGTACACGGCAATAAACAAACAACTTTTGAAGCAGTTAGCTCATATCAGTCAAAGCTATACAGGTTCAAATCCAACCTGTAACATTATAATATTAATAAATGTAACAAAAACAAGCTATTCTTTCAATCTCTATAATTATTTTGTTTCTCCACAGATGGCATTCAGGCTTATTTCGGTGGCACCATAGCCTATTACTTCAGCTTCCTGGACTTCTACACTTTGTCATTGTTTCCTCCGGCCGTCTTGGGCCTGTTCATCACCTTCTTCCTCCCCAGCATAAACTTCTCAGTAAAACCACACAGTGAGCGAGGGAAAGGAATATGACGACCAGCCTTCTGTCAGTTCCTACATGGTGCAGGCTGTGTTCAGCATGCTTTGGTCCACAGTATTCATGGAGCTTTGGAAGCGTAGGAGCGCAGCCTTATCTTACCGCTGGGGAACGTTTAATTTAGCCGAACAGTTCCAAGAACCCCGACCGGGTTTCCACGGAGAAATAGGCACCAATCCGGTCACGGGGCGGCTGGAGCCGTTGTTTCCCGATTGGAAGAGGAGGGTCAGGATAGGGTTGGTTTCTGTGCCTGTGGTCGGGGCATTTTTAGGCATGGTGGTCATGGGAATGGCTGGTTCTACTTCTTCGAGCGACTGGTTTCAGGCTGGCATAAATCGTCCGACTCGTACTTCACCGTTGCCTTGTTGTATTTACCCTCCATAGCTCATATTGTCTACACTAATGTGCTGGGAATGTGTATCGTAACGTGGCCCAGAAGCTAACAGAAGCGGGTAAGAAAAGGCAAAACAAATGAAAAGATTTGCAAATACCTGAATTGATTTATATTTTCCCAGAATATTTATTCTAAGTATTTCACTGTGAAATTTAAGCTTGTGTTGAAGGGATAGTTCAGCTACAAAAAATCTCTCATGATGTATTTATCCTCGTGTATTTTAAAACCTGAATGTTACTCTTACTTCTGTGGAACACAAAAGAAGATATTTTGTGGAATGTCTCATTTGTTTGCGTCCATACAATGGAAGTCAATGTTCTGCTAAAACAACGTCATGCAGGTTTTGTTCTTTAAAAATAAGCAGATAAACAAGTATTCAAACGAACGATTTCTCTCATTTCAGAAAATCATAGAGAGGAGTCGTCCTTCGATTATCATCACACAACCAAAGTCCTTGTGGTGAGTTTCGAAGTTCTCCGATGTCTTTGCATGGGCTTCCGTAAAAAAATGTCAGGGGCTTAATCATCTCTCTTTCTCCCTTTCTCATTCAGTTTACATTTTTTAACAATTTTGCCGTACTGCTCCACATCACTTTCTTCAAGGAGGACCTTCCTCTTCTGCGGAAGGTAAGAACTTCATCACCAGATCTCCTCTAGGCCAACAAGTTTACATCCTCGTCACTATCTTCTCGTTGATCTCCATAGAGATTATCCTCTCTGCTGATAGTGACCCAATTGGTGAACCAGTTTACTGAGATCGTGGTTCCTTTCCTTGTGGACCGTTTTATGTCAACTTCAGAAAGGAACCTGAAGGAAGATGATCCAGAAGTGGACCATCTTCAAGCGCAGGGAAGCCTACAGCTTTCCCAGTAAGTATTTATTTATCATTACAGCTAGGTTAAAAATGCAAGATTCACAATTTTTCTTAAAACAACAAATCCTGTTCATCTCTAGGGCCTGTTTGCCGAATACATTGAGCTTCTGGTTCAGTTTGGGTACCTGAGTCTGTTCTCCTGTGTCTTCCCTATGACCGCCCCCCTGTTGCTGCTCAATAACCTCACAGAGATTCGGACAGATGCCTACAAACTTTGCAAACTCTTTAACAAGCCCTTCTCTGCCCCTGTGGCCAACATGGGCGTATGGCAGGTCAGACATTGCGATTTTGGGTTTATTTCCACTGGCTGATTCCATGTATGATATTTAGATTTATTCTAGGCCTATGTAATGAGTGGTATGTAGGACTTTTGAATGGTTTTCATACATTTTTTAACATGCATTTGTCTTTTCCCGCAGGTCGCATTTGAGGTGTTGAGCTTCATATCGGTCATATCTAACTGCTGGCTGTTGCTTCTGTCCCCGCCTGTGAAGGCTCTCACACAGGACGCTGGTCTCAGCAGTGGTCAAGTCCTTGTCTTTGCCATCATCGTGGAGGTTATTTTTATGTATAGTGTTACCTCATTCATGTTTGTGTAAATTGTCTTTGTGAAAGTGAATTGGCATGATGATTTTTTGACTGGTTCCTTCAGCATGCCCTCATTGCAGGGAAGATGATTCTGGCTTTCATCATTCCCGATGAACCGGATTGGGTCCGAATCAAGAGAGAACAAATCGAGTTTCATTCTATGCAGGCGCTCAAGAAGCAGGTACAGTACAAACTCAACTTTTTGACTTGGGTTTAAACAGTTCAAATATATATATATTTTTTATTAACATTTACATGTATATTATAATGTTATGTATCATTTCAATAATTTTATATATATGTGTATATTTCACGTGTATAATTTACAAATGGATGCGTAAAAAATTAAATGTAATTTTAAATCTGTATATAAAGGGAAGAAGAAATGTGCATGTTAAGCTATGCTGGATGATAGTGGCCATGTATAATTTATTCAGAGAGGAGTTGATTTAAGTGTCACCTTATCTTTTTGCTCTGTGATGTTATAAATATTGCTTCCCATGATCAATGACAATTTCTAATTCTTTTCATATACATTGTTTGAAACGTTTTAAATATATATTGCAATATTTTTAGCTGTTGTTGGCCTATTTAGCTTGTAAAGTCACAAATAATTACTTATTTTTACCAGTCAGAAAATGTTGACAGAGCGTTGTGTGACAGGTCTCCAATTGTTTATGGAGGGTGTGTTCACAGCTAACGTTATCTACTGTATCTTTATCACTTAATGCATTTCTGATCGGGTTGCTCATGGCCCTTAAAGATTAAAGGCGCATTCTGTAAAGCAGCAAATTTGTTTAACAAAATGTTTCTTTGCACAGAGGGTTAAGCGCATCCAGGTGGCTGACACACTTAAGGACAAACTCTGAGGCCACAATCTTGTCCAAGAGGAGGAATGAGTGGTGTGTTGCTGCTTATATAAAGCCACTGTATAACGAGCTTGATGATGCACCTTATGGCTTCGTTTACCAAAAAGAGGGTTTATACATTTGACAGGGTATTTAATCCTTGATAATTGTTTTTATCAGCGATGCCTTTTTAAAGACTACTGAAATGCATTATAAATGTCACAGAAGATGATAGCGGGTAGACATGGACACGTCCTATGCTGCAGGTTTGAATAGTTCACCCCAACACAATGCAACCATGTGTCAAATGTGTATGTCATTCTTCCATGGAGCACAAAAGGTGATTTTGGAAAAAAAGCCATGTGGAAGCACACATGAGATTTGAAAACTACAATAAAAGGCAGTGAATAATGACTATATCACCCAAAATTAGATTTAAAGTTTTATTCTTTTCTTTGTGTTTTGAAAAAGTGTAAACATTTTCAAAATCTTTCTTTTGTGTTCATTGGAAGAAAAGCATATGTTCAGAATAACATGAGGGTGAGTTTCATACCAACTTCTTTTAATTGTATATTTGTTTCGAGTTTTGTGTTAATATATTGCAATGATTGTAACATTGTTTTTTATTCTTGGTTGCATTTTACATTTCGTCAAAACTGTTCAACCATTTTTGCTGCCATAAATAACTTACCAAAGGCTTCAGTAAACATGTTATGCAAATGTCTAGTGGTTTTATAGCGCTTGATGGAAGGTTTAATCCCGTCTGCGGCACTGAATAACTCTAGACTGAGAAAACCACATCACACAATGCAATGCATAAACCTCACAGATCCTATAATGCAATAAATGAAAGGTGGTCTCATATGCATGTACCAATGAGTTTTGTTCATTCAAAAAATACGACGACACCTGTGGCAGTTTAATCCGTTTTAATAAATAAATATAAAAATAAATTAATCTCATTGAGACACAGTCTTTTAGTTAAGGGTCAATGGGACTACAGACAAACCAAAATCTGATGCTCATCATGAAATGTTTACAACTGCTTGATATAATGAAGAACCATGTCAAATGAGTAATAAACAAAAGATTTCTGAAAGCATTGTGCATGAATTCCTGTTACTCCATTCCCTTAAATTTGGTCGATATGAGAATGGAGAGCCTTGATCCCAGATCAGCAGCACTGTTTTTTTTTACCTTGTTTTATTCTTGGCCAATATCTCAACCCAATATACGTTTGGTCAAAAAAATCCAAAATTTCAGCTGTAACAGGGAAGATTGTGAACATATTTGCCTTATGTCTCCAAAGCACCTTACAGTACATGTTTTTGTGCTTTTGGTCAAGCTTATATGTGGTCCGAGATATTGCAACAAAATGCACAACATTTGTACTCGACTATGTGACTAAAGGAACGTGCTACAGTCATTCACAAGCTGATGACATGAAATCTATGGATTAAGACGTTATAATACGTGAATACGTGATAGAATAGCTTTGACGTTCTTTGCAGTACCAAATGTACAGTAACCACAGTCACATCTGCTCACATCTATTTGATGTATTTAGACTGTTTCTAGGTTTAAGAAAACGTTAGCTTTAGTCATGCCACAGCAACATGAAGGCTGGATTTTTTCACTGGATTTAAGTTAGGTTCAGCTACACCATAAAGCTCTACGTTACTAGCTCCTCAAATGTATTTACACCAGCACACTTTTTGACACAAAAATGTTCGTGACATTTATAAACAGACGTTGATGACACTGGTTAATCGTAGTGTCATAAAAGTCAATCTATTCGTTGAATAATATCTAAAATGGGGGTTGAAATGTTTTGCGATGTGAGGGTGAAAATATATCAATAGTATAACACGTTCAAAAAGAATATACACACTGTACATGACTGGATATTTTAAAGAGCTTATCCCATTTCAACATATGTCGGGGTAAAAAAGTATGTTTAATGTTAATGAACAAATCTCCCTCCTCGCAACGAAGAAAAGACTGTCCGCCCAAAAAACCTTCGCTATCGCTCGAATGGTTAAAAGCTTTATAATATTTCCCAGAATTAGCAGTTTTAAAACAAACTCCAAAATATAGCTCCAGGAAAACCATTATTCTGCTCGTCTGTAATATTGCATCAGTTTCATACAAACTCTGTCGATAATCTTTTAGAATATCTTGTTTATCTTTAAATATATCACAGATATATTTAGCATCTTTCCCTGGATTCGATCCCAAGCTTTTGAAATGTTGATGCTATGCTAAGCTGTATTAGCATGCTCTGTCACGGTTCACCGTATCAATATTGGCGACTGTTTTGCGTCCTGCCCCGCTGTCAGGGGTAAAGATGCTAGATAACGCTAGCAAGAGGCGGTTGGGTGAGAACAACTACAACAAACGTGCAACTTGAAAATTCAGTGAGTACCAAGAACCTTGCTTCATAGCTCCTGACGGAGCAACAAGCAAACTGTCAATTCCACAACTGACATGTTAACATTCTCAGGTTTGCTTCTGTTAACTCTGTAACGTTAGTTCTGTCTCACTACGAAGGATGATCTTTCACCCCATGAGTGACGCACTTTCACCTCTTAACTCGGTTATACTCTATGTGATGAATATATTACAGTGAAACGTGACAAGGTATTAAATTGAATCCCTATGCTGGCAAGACATACTCTAGTTCTAATAGAAGTCTCTCGGATAGCACAGAATATAGCGAGCAGTGTCGGTAGATACAGGTGGTCATATACACAGAATGGCTGAGGTTAATTGTCATACAGGTTAGCAGCAAGAAATGCTGGGTTAGGAAAGAAAGGTTAGTAGATTGTGTGGCTAAAGCACCTTCGAGGTTACGGTTTGAGGTGAGGACATATTGTCCTTTAGTGTTCACACAACTTGAAGGGACTTTGTTCTCATATTTACATCCTTCTCTATAACACATGACAGCAGTTATACTGTGCAAATGGAAGAAGCTTCTCTTTAGACGTGGGCTGAATGTTAAAGGACAAGGCCTTTTCACAGAGTGGAAACTGCAGGAGACGTTCTCTCAAGTTAACGTTCTTGACTTTGTTTGGGTCAGCCCGGATAGCAGGGTCTGTAGCTGTATCCCTAGTTCCTTGGAGGCCTTTCTGAGGTTTCGGCTGTACCTCCTCTGGTTTCTCAGATTCTCCCGCAGTCTTGCGCATCTCCACCCCATCTGGACCTAGGTCCACACAGTGGTTCCTAGGTAGGGACCTTGGGGAACCGCAAGGGGTTGACACCGCCCCAACTTCAAGTAACTTGGATTTGGCTGGGGTGTTGTTGTTGTTTTCTAACACGTCCCTTGAAGGTTCACAATGTCCCCAGCAGCACTGTACAACATCCAGCCTCGGAGACGGCGGTGGTACATTCGTCTTCAGGTCTGGATTGTGTTTTTTATCACACTCATGGGTAAAAACAGTTTTGTCCTTTGCTCTGCCCGGTTGCTCTGTGTGGTTGATCTCTTCTACAGGCGCATCAGTCTTTGGGATCTTCTCTACCTGATGTTCCAAGGTGATGGTAGGAAAGTAAGCCGCTGAGTCCAGCTTCTGCTTTTCAGCTCCTTCCTCAGATTCCTCCACCTCAGACAGTGTTTCACATTTTCCCACCTTACCTTTTGGCCTTCCGGTTTTCCTCTGGGTCTCTGATTGTAAAACAGTTCTGGAAGGTTTCGAACAGAGATCTGTGGAAGGAAGTAGTGCCAGTCTACCGGGTACCGCCTCGAGCTTGACCTCACTATTCTCCTCATCCTCTTCCTCTTCACAGATCTGCTGTAAGGCCCCAAGGCTCTTGACAGTAGGTTGGTCTGGTGGTAGAGGGCGCAAGCTGAGGCTTAAACATGGAGCAGGGTTACAAAAGTCACTGAAGGAATTGCCCTGACGGTTTGGTCTAGGAGCCAGTAAGTCGCCGGACTCACTCACACCCTTTCGGACATATCCAGAAGAGAGAGAGCTGAGAGACTCTAAAGGGCCCAGAGGGGCTCCTCTCAGGGTATCAGCCTGGGGAACTTGACTCACTAAGTCCAGTGGTTCAGACATGGGTCTCCTGTAGGGGGAGCCAATAACAACACTCAGTTAAAAGTGTAATCCACACCTTTACTTGTAAAGACATTTCAGTAGCATTTGGTCTTTTCAGAAGTGACGAGATGAAAACTTACCGTGGATGTCTCTGTTCAAGAGTGAGACTAGACTGCTCCTGTTTTTCTCTGAGAAGTCGCTCTGCCAGAAGGTAGTACGTGGCTGTGATGTGGTTATATCTGTCAGCCTCCAGTGCTCTAAATCACACACACAAAATATTTATTTGTGAATTGATTATAGAAACTAACGCGATATCCAAGACGACAAAAGAGGCACTCACTCCTGAATAGCGTCACGATCCGCAATGTTGCCACTGGTCATGGCCTGGAGTATGAACTCGTGTTCCTCAGGCAACAAACTGCGGTGAGAGTTGAGTGGGGCGGCCGTGTACCCGACGGGTGAGGGGTCAACCCCCTGCAACCAAGGATGGCCCTCTATCTCGGTGAGAGACGCCCGGTTAGCCGGATCCCTCTGCAGCATACGTGAAATCAAACTGAGAGAAAAATAAAAACAGAAGAGATCTTTTTGTTAATAACAGGGTTGATTTTGTCAGGGTTCAATATATAAATCACTCTCTTTTCATATGTCTTTTTCCAGAACTTGCACCGATATTCATTGCATTGGCACTCAGAAGAGACGAAATGAAAAGGAAGTACTTATCTTCCTGCTAATTGATATTCATGAGCACCTGCAGAGAATTGATGAAGCGAATGGAAGCAATACGGAACGACTGCGAGTCAAGCTTGCGTGTTTGCTTGTTTATTCAGTGTTTGAGTTTTTCATCTCACAGTTGTAAGAAAATATCTTGTTTGTTTCTAAGACAGTAAGACTGAATGGCATGCAAACTTACATTTGCTTAAGTCTTTTGTTTATCAGATTTTTCTTGTGGTTTCGATATGAACGCAAACCTTTCTCTTCATATTCGTCATTTCATTCTTAGCCTTCTCATTTGTGTCTACTTAGAAGAAACATAATTAAATCGATACTTTAAAAAACAGAGACCTCCATGAATTCCTCCCAATTCGGTATGAATGTGGAGGTTTTTTATTCGGCCCATTCTAGAGACTGCATGATTCGGCCAGCAGGAGGAGATGTTTTCCTTTATGTTTCTTTAGGTCTCCGAGTGTTTATGTGCTCGTAGAAATGATCCCGTATGCTTAATTTCCCTTGAACATCAGCAGAATCTCCCCGTGTGTTTAACCTCGAGACCTTCAATAGCTCCAAAGAAGATAAATAAAAAGAGAGTAATCTACAGTAAAATCAAATCTGCCTGAAGACACAAGTGTTCTGCTCCACTGAGATTATTCCTATTAAAAGAGCCTTTTGACTGCGGTGTAGATCATGTGACCCAGTCACTATGCTTGGCTGGATGGCCGAGCCCAGATGTCTAACACACACTCGCACAGATACACACTCGCACAATCGACAGATTGAGAACTCAAGCCTAAAACGAATACTTTAGAGATGTTCTGACTACAAATAGCCTGGTTGAAACCCGCTTAAAAATAACTCCGCTTTGTATACGCCATCTTTAATCACAAAATCTTCAAAGATCAACCTTGTCTTGACCTGTTCAAGTCATCCATCAACGCCCCTGACCCAAGCATGGAAATTCATGCCTGTGTCACGACTTGCTCCTAAATTCAACCTCCAGTAACCTTTGCTCAACTACGCAACGCCTGGTTGGCTCGCTTAACAGTCGCGTAGAGATCTCCGATCTGAGATTGGCTGTTGCGAGCAGGTGCAAACAGAAAGAGTACAGCATGTTCAGATGGGTCTACATGTAGAAATGAAGTTTTGCTTGAGAGTGTTAACAGATCGAGGGAGTGGCGGCTACCCTGATGTTTCTCAGGGATTAAACCATATGGACATTATGTTCTGTTGATACGCAGTTATCGACAACAGTTTACTTAAGTGTGTTGAGTCAGAAGGAAAATGTAAGGTGGGTTTTGTGAGCATGGTGTGTAATGGGTTATCATAGATATGTGTGGAATAGCAACTGTAATATTCATGAGTTACTGAAGTAAATGTAATATAGACGGTCTTATCGGATGCACGCACTGGCCTGAAGTTAACTTCCAATCTGTGTTTGTTTTTAATATAGAATATATTTGTTTTATATCATTTATATTCATATTCACATTTTATTGTGAATCAATTGTATTACATTACATTTAAACTTCTCAACGGTTATTGAGTCTTTAACGGAAGTTTGGTCCACATAACGTTTATGTTGTTGCCGATTAAACCGTCTATAGCTGAGGTGATGGACGTACTCTTTGCATTCTGGAGAGACGTGGTCGGGTACGGCGTAGCAACAGTCCATGATCATGATGAGGGTCTCGCTGTCATTGGCCTCTTGAAATGGTGGGCGTCCACACACCAGCATGTAGAGAATCACACCCAGTGACCAGATATCTGTAATATACAAACCCAAAGATTTATAATCCAAATCACAAATTCACTCATTGAATAGTGCAAAAAAGCATTACATTAGGACATTCTAGTTGCAATTAAAAAAAAGTAAAAAACAAAGGAGGTAAAAGGCAAATAAAAGCACGTCTCTAATCAAACATTAACTTTCAATAAGTCGCTACAGAATCTGACAGACTAAACAGCCATCAAAATGTTTCCATATCACAGTCTGGGTCATCTAGGGATCCCAGGAAGTCCTCTAGAACATCATGATCCAAGAACAAAGTGAACGGTTCATAAATAAAAATAAATTGGCTTGGACGTGTTTGTTTTGGTGGCGTACGTTTCCACAGCGGTTTTCCAAGAAAACATGCTTCCTCTTCTCACAGTTGAGCGTGTGACATTCTCACCCAGATCTGTGAAGTGTTTTCATACGCTGGAGTCTTGATGTGTTCAGTGTAGGGTTGCGCAAAATTCTTAAGTCATTAGTTTGAATTGAATTCAAAAGGGTAAAACCCACATGAACGTGAATTTAAATGTGAACTGGAAAGACAGGACGTGGAGTTTAATGAATGGAAATATAGTTCAACATGTGTTGAATAGTTTAACACACGACACTACAGTATACTAGTAATTGGTTTTAAGCTGGACATGAACAACCAGGGTTCAGTCTTCTGTCCTTACAACCATACATTCATATAGTTACATTTATATTGTTATTAATAATGATTTAGAAGTTGTGCTGTTGTGTATTATTTTGTCAGTTTGACGTCATTTGACGCAATTACAAGTGTCCGAATTCATCAGAAACAAACCTCAGGAATGACAAAGTCACCCATCAGCAATGTGAAAAACAGAGAGAATGCACAAATGCATGGAAGTTGTGACCAAAAATCTGGCGTATTCCATCATATAATCATTTTAAAAGGGATCCTAAAATACATGTGAAAACATAATGACTTTGTTGTTTAAAAATGATTTAAGATCCGCAAATGTTGCAATATTTTTAGTTATTTTGACCAGTTTATCCCATTTCAATGATCTGCAAATGAATGCAAATGAAGAACAATATTTTCTTTGGGACTTTGGGAGAAGTGTTGTCACAAAAATGTACAGTTTACTTAAACATGTACCTATGAAGAGTAAATTCAGAAAAACTAAAATCATTTCGAGGTGGTCTCATAATTTTTTCCACGGCTGTATATTGCACATTTTTTTTTATATTAAAATAAATGCATGAATAAATATATAATAGACAATCCTTTTTAGGTAATATTTAATAAAACGTTTTTCAACTTGTTTTGAACTTTTAGCTCAAGGCTTGGATTACAGCAATGCCCTCAAACTTTGTTTTCTTCTCAGACAGGTCATAGCTGATCTCAGCTCAGTGCTTCTCATCTAAATGACAGGTTCAGCTGTGACAAGTACTGTTGTCTCAGTGTGTGTGCGCAAGTATGAACAATGTGTGAAAGAGCAACTACTGTAAAGCAGAAGAAAAGCGTGATAGACAGTATTTTGAGAGACACCATTGTCTTAAGTCTTTAACTGTGCTAACAATAACTCTCTTCTCTTCTAACTGTACATAAAAAATACTGAGATATTCTCTATCCACCAAACCTCATTTGATTTACAAATAAAGTATTTTGAGGATTAGGTTGCATGATGAAAATATATGCAGATGATATCAGTTACATAAAACAAATGTATATTAAGCTTGTCCCGTGCCTAAGAGATCAAATCATTCTCTCTGAGGCTCAATACGCTGATCTGGGGTCAGTGTGACACAGTGGTGGATGGCCTCTTTGTATGAGCCGCTTACACCAAACAGGAAAGCTAGAAGCTTATGTGTATGTGGAACAGAATGTATTGAGGACTTGATTATTTATAATTCTGTAAACTATATAGCTCAATGTCATCAGGATCCAGGTTGTCCACGTTGCTGATCTGAGATGTTCTGAGACCCATAAGCTGGGAATACGGACTCAGTGAAATCTTAAATGTACACACACGTTTCACTATAAGGACATATCCTATCAAAATATTTAAAGAACTATAAAGTTATATAACACCCAACCCAACTCCCAATTTCAACACATATTGCAAGTGTGTGTTTGCATAATGCTGTTTGTGAATACAGTGCCGGTTTTAATGTGTGTGTGTATGCATGCTTGGGTGTGCGTGTTTGTGTGTGAGAGAAAGCTGGACTCTTGTGAGTGGATTAGAGTCACAAGACGATTACCGGCAATGAATTAAACCTCCTGCAAAGCTAATGAATATTTAGCCAGTCCTCCAAACACATGCAAACACACGCACCCACGCACCCACGCACCCACGCACCCACGCACACACGCACACACGCACACACGCACACACGCACACACGCACACACGCACACACGCACACACACACACACACACACACAACCAGGTCTCAGCTTTACTGCAACAGAAACGCTCTGAATGGAAACACATCCTTTCTCTCTCTCTCGCCTACTGAGGTTAATGGTATCAACTCGACCTAGAATTCCTAGACAGGGCGGCTGCATAGACAAGGTTACAGATGCCAGTTACCGCCTAGCAAACTTTGGAAATTGATGAAACTACTAGGAACAGGCAGCGTGCCACTGGGTACTGGGTAATAAACAGATGCTCACATTAAAAACAAAACACAGGTAATGTACACAAAGCAAATGTGAAATTTATGTTTTCATGCATAAGAAACACTATCTGGCGTTTTTAAGGTAAGTGTTGCCTACATTTAAATCTGACTGACCTATTATGTTAAATCCCCCAACGTATCACTATTCGGCCCTTATCTGCCCTAGTTCTACCAAGCGGGTTGATTTCGCTCTGAGAGAGGCGACGCGCACCCTCGGGTTTGCGCGCTTCTGGCATCTGTATGCCAAAATCCTGTGTGTCTGCGTGCGTGCCTAGAGCCTCCTTTACACGCTTTGCTGGGTCTCGGAGGAGGCTGACCCACTTTGTGTGTTTCTAATCCTGGCACATGCAACCTCAGTGAGAATTACCGTCCCACTGTCATATGACGCTTGGAGCTGAAAACATCAGGCAAATATAATATGAATAATGGCACGTTAGAGAAATGGCCGACGCACATCTGCGCTCTAGCAAGACCTACTGAACTACTGTGAAACGGGAGAAAGAGGCTTTGGTATTATTTTTCATTTTCTCCTCTGTCGCAATGTTAAGTTTAAGTGTCCTCTAAAGCCGTCTCTCTCTAATGGAGTCTCTCTAACTACTCATTTCTCTCTCTTTGTTATACATTCGGTCTCAGAGCTTATTAGGGGAATTTGGTCTGAACAATAGAAAGGATGATGGATTGGAGGAACGTGACTCTACGAGTCGGTACATTCATTCTCAACGTGGTTTTCCGTAGACACATTGTTACAGCGAATACAGGCGCAAAAACCTTGGAATAATGGAAATATGACTTTTGCAGTGTAGCAGCAAAAACATTTGATATAGTACTACTGTAATGAAAGATGAAAAAATGGGGGTTTGTAATGGTCAATGCTGAAGCTAATAATTCTAGAATTCCCTTTACACACACTGTACACGACCAAAGCTATTTTTACACTTCTGTAGGATACACCCAAATCTCCATCATAATTTACTTTCATGTGACTGTTATTGTGTTGTTTATTTATGACAACAAGCATTCAAAAAGTACCTCTAGAATATCTCTGGGTTTTATTCAAATCCAAACATTAGCGTTAAAACCAAAAGGAGGGGGAGGAAACGTTGGGGTGGTGAGACAGTGTTCTAGTGGATTGTGTGATTTAATCCCCGTCTAAAACTGGCGACTTATGACCATTACATTCAAGCCATAGGTCATAGGTTCGAATTCCAAGGAACTCATAAACTGAGAAAATGTTTTTCTTGAAGGCACTTTTGTGTCCACATATGCATAAATATGTAACATATATTGTATATAAAGTCCTAAAGGTGAACAGGGAAAGGACAAGGAAATCTAGACAAAAATACAGCTTACCCACAGCAGGAGCATCGTATTCTTCCCCTAGCAAGATTTCTGGGGCGGAGTACGCCAGAGAACCACAGCTGGTCATCAACATGGTCCCGGGCTTAAAGTGATTACTGAAGCCGAAATCTGTTAACTTCACAGTCCCTTGCTGCCGGAAGAAGACCACGTTCTCAGGCTTCAGATCTCTGTGCACGACATGGAGACGGTGGCAGTAGGAGATCGCTTGGACGATCTGGGCATAATGCACTTTGGCTATGTCTTCGGCCACCCCGCCTTCGTGACGCAAGATGTAATCGAACATGTCGCCTCCGTCGCCCAGCTCCAAGATGAGGTAGAGCTTGGTTTGCGTATCGATAACTTCGTAAAGTCGCACCACGTTGGGATGCTGGACCAGTTTCATGCAGCGGACTTCCTGTAGCAGGTGACCGGTCGCCATTTCGTCGAGCTTGGTCTTGTCGATGACTTTGACCGCTACTAGTTGGCCTGTGAAGACGTGACGGGCGAGTTTGACCACGGCAAAATGTCCTTTGCCCAGCGTGCGGTCCAGGTCGTATAAGCCGGCAATCTTGCCCTCGTAACCACTTTTGGTGGCAGCCATTTTGGATCGAGGAGTGGAGGTACAGTTGCAGGGCTGGGCTTTGTTACCACAGGGAGATGATGGGAACTGGTGCTTTAGTGAAACATCACCTGCAGAAACACAAAGCAGAGGAAACAGTGAGGAAAAAGCAGACCCTTGACCCTTCTGTATGTTATAATGCCGCTCTCACTTTCGGTCAAATGTAAAAGCTTTTCTTTTGGCATAGGGCTGTTAAACCATCTCAAGAACCTTTTATTGTAAAAGTGTTCTTTGTGTTAAAAACGACAGTGCTACATTTAGATCTGAACACCACTTGACTTTCACATACCCCGCACAGTGCTATTGAAGAGAGGTTGGTGTGTGTGTGTGAAAGGTATAAGCCGTCTAACAGGTTTAATGTATTGATTTTGAGATCGCTTAAAAGACAGATATTTTAGGACCATGAATTCCATGAATCTTTCAAACAACCACGTTAGCTAATTTTTTGCTATATAGCAGTTCCTAAGCAACTAGATACTATTACTAACAAATTCAAAACATCCTGTTACCTAACAAAGTAATATTCATCTATTATCAAATTCAAATCTGAAGGGAGTGACAATGCATGTGTGAACATGAATGGCTCAAGTCTAGTCTATTACAATACTAGCTGAACATAAATAACCAAAGCATGCTCAAAAGGCCCATTTATATTCACAGGAAGTGACATTAATGTTGATGACATCACTTTTTTTCATAATATTAAACATGAATGTGCACGCCGTAATTTTAGGGATGAATGAGAATTAAAAAATATAAAGAATTTAAAAAAGATACACTAAACTCAAACAAGAATGAATGATAAAGAAATGGAGCAAGGAAACAAGAGTTCTTAGTTTTGTTTTCCATTTTTTTATATTATGAATTAGCGTTTGTATATTTTGTTTTCTAGTTAATATTTGTTACATTTTTAACAATTCTCTGATGTCTTGTTTTATTACGTATTCGGTTATTCAGGCTAATAATTGTTTATCTCAATCAAGAGAAATGCATTTAGCAAAGGTAGTTCAGTAACTATAGTCATCTTGGAGGGAACCTTGGCAAGTATTAAAAACGAAAAGAAAGAGAAGGATAAGTGGAAAGAGTAAAGTGCATTTTGGGACTTCAAAGGAGTCGGGTGACGGGGCGTAGCACAAATGGTGTGGATCAATACGTGTAATGGGATATCATTATAAGTGTGTGTGGTGCTATGGGAGAAGCTGAATATTTAATGACCAATGCGAGGTTGAACAGAACACTAATGCCATAATGCCAAGTCTAAGACACTCACACACATATGGCTGACACACAAATACACACATTAAATGGACTCGGAGATGTTCTTGTCTGTTGAAATCAACGCTGCTAATTATGACCTGCCCTTTGTCTGATGGGTTGATTTGTGACCGACTGGAACACACACGCACATCATACACGCACGCAACACAGAGATCTAATGGTATTGTTCATGCATACCATATTTAGCCAACAATGCATTCAGGAAACACACCTTTAAAGGTCCAGTGTGTAATTCTGTGGAGGACATATTGACAGGAATGCAATTTATTATACATAACTATGTCTTCAGAGGTGTATAAAGACCTTACGTAATGAAGCCTTGTGTTGTTATTACCTTCAAATGAGCTAATTCTATCAACATACACGGCGGGTCGCCTTACAAGTTTCTACAATATCCCTAAACGGAAAAAACTGCTCTACAGAACGTATTTCGTAAATACGTTATCTCCTTCGGCAAAGACGCGAAAACATGACAACATCTTAGTTCTGTGTCAGCCACCGTAGTGCTTTGAAAGGGAGGGGTGGAATGAACTGGTTGTTGCAATTCGCTTCCTCTCTGCTAGATGCCGCTAAACTTCATTCACTGGTCCTTTCAATAATATTTTTGCTCTGAAAGACACGCGAATGTTATCATTGGATCATTTTAGTTTTTTGACGACCTACCCCTTTAACAGTGGTAGAAACTTACACTGCTACTGTTTGACTTGAAACTGGCACTTTGATATTTCAAAGCCTTTTGTGAATGTATTTATTTAGTGGTGAGCCAGAGAGAGAGAGAGAGAGAAAGCCAGTTGAGGAAAGATAAACAGAGTACAAGGACATAACAAACACCGGGTGGCCTTCATTTTGAGGAAGGATAGGGCTGCCCACCCTTCCATGTTCATCATTCACATGGCAGGGACACAAAACTCGCCCGGGTATTTCCTACTGGTAGCAGGGAGCACGCACCGTGCTTCCTCCAGATAGCCTTCAGACAGACCCCAGCATCCGCTGTTCGGATTGACTTTCGCCGTTACACAAGGCTCACGGATGCAGACGCATGCAGACGGCGCATTTCCCCCAAACCTTTTCCTTCTCTTCCTGCATACGAAGAACTCGCTCGTCGAGGCGACTGGAAACCAGCAGGCTCAGCGTTTCTGAACAGCAAAACCACGAGAAAATGTCCGCTGGCTGAACGAGAGATGCCGGGGTCTTTTGTCACCAGACAGAGGCAGAAAAACAGCCCCCCCCCGACTCATTTGTACACAGATACACGCAAACTCATTCGCAGGGCTGTCAGAAAGCTTGACAGGAGGTACTGGGGGGAGAGGTGTTAAAAGGATGAGTCATACCCCTCTGGTTTAAAGGAGGGTGGGCTGATTGACGAGTGGAGATGTGAAAGAGATGGGGTTTAGGCAGGACGGAGTGGGGTTTCCTTTAAATATGATCTCATTGCCCCGTGTTCCATCATGCAACATTCATGGTGGTGAAGTCAGCGTGGTGCAGTGGGAGCTTGCGTGTCTACTGTTCAGAGTACATTAACGTGTACACACACACACACACATATACATATGCCAACATAACTCAAATAACCACATAAGAGTTCACGTACAAATCTTCATGTCCCACTGTATATGACTTTGAGAAATATCTTAGCGGTTTTGTGTCCATAAAATGGAACCAATGGGGGCCAATGTTGTTTTAGTTACCAACATTCTTCAAAATATCTTATTTTGTGTTCAGCAGACATAAGTAAGTCATACAGGTTTGGAATGACATCAGTAGTAAATAATTCAAAAAAATTCAATGTTGGGTGAACTATCCTTTATCTGTCCAAAACAGCCAATGAGAAGATATTTTTATGTTTCGAAAAAAAGCTCAATTTGCACCAATGAAATTTCACAGTGGGAGGGGCTACCGAGCATAACACCACAGACACACAAAACAAGCCACAAAAACTGTCTGGTCGCTTGATGTGGTCCAGACTCTGGTTTTCTGTTTCTATTGTATTTGCACTCTTTGTCACTGTAGCATGATCTCGCTCCTCTGGTTCTGAGGAACCCCTCAGGCCCGCCTTGTGATGGGTTGATGTGTCTCACAATACTACTGCGATATCGCATTGACCTTACTCGTGAGCACACACACACATACACCAACACTGTGAAACGACAACAAACTTGGTAGTTTGCCAGCATACACATATGCTCACACACTTGCACTGTATGCAAACACAATGCTGAGTCTAGGACTTTGGGTGCATGCTATATACATTATGCACTTAGGCAGTGATGCAGAGGTTTTCTCCGTACTTCACTGCATCTATTTAAGCAAAACATCTCGGATGACTTTTCAAAGCACTCTCTGATCAGCTTTCATTTTCAGTTTTGAAGTCCCTTATGGGCATGACAAATATTTTAAATTGGCATCTTAGCTGAATACAATTAAAGGGTGCAGATGTTTCAAAACCATGCCACCATTGTACTGCCATGTGCCACTGCCATAAAATGCTCCTGGAATTCCCCAGGGCCGTAGCTATATAGGGTGGAAGATAGGGTAACATCCATACTGTGTTTGTGTGGAGGAGAGGAAAGAAACAAGATGCAGGCCAGCATCTACCCAGCGATCGTCTGCGAGTTACATCGCAACATGACTTACCATTTAAACACTTCATTCTAACAAATTGCTAAAAGGAAACAGATTTATCAGTCGATCAAAACAGCCATCATGATAAACCTGCTGGTAAAAACAATGCACAATGTTATGGTTTCCAGTACAAATAGCACTACAGTATGAATCATCATGTTACTATTAAAACCATTACAAAAAGACATTTCCACTAATCCCACCAATATAACCCAAATACACTACCAGACCTACCGAGAACATAATAGTTTCCATTAAAACCAACATATTCATACTATAACAATGTATACCCCGTTTAAGTTTTTGTAATGGTTTCTGTCTAGTGCAGAAACACTAACTGTGCACTTCCATCCCCGTCGGTCACTTCGACAACACGAACTTCGGCTGCGCAGTCCTGACTTCGCAGCCAATTTCAATGACGCACGTCACTGACACAATCTGCGCTGCCAACATGCGTGCGATCATACAAACAAATAAACACACAAAACGCATCGTTCTCTATAATAAACTTACCATCTGTAGTGATATGCAGCGATTCGCGCGTCTATTTGCGTTAAAGCGTCCGCTGTAGATGTCTGCTCTGCGTCTGTTTCTTTCAATAGGCGTAATAAAACATTCGCTTCCAACTATATGCAAAACGTCAGATTTGTTTGTTTATTATGGGGCTTGTCTATAAACAAATGATGCCCGCTGTCCGACACGGACGAGGCATGTAGCGGTGCGCGCGTCGCAGCTCTTTTGCTCCAGTGTGCGCGTCGCTCCGCAGTGCTTGCGCGCTCACTTCAGCTCAAGCGATCGAGCGCTCTCTCCCTCCTCTGACGTCAATGCATTCCAGCTTCCCCGGAGTTGGGTGAAGAGAGACAGAGCTGAGGCGAGGCTGAGCCACATGAAGATGTTTCTGAAGTCTGAGGGACAGTCTTGTGAAACCCGAAGGGAGTGAATGGAAAAACTGCCCTGACATTGACGTTTCACTCATTTTGCGTGCGGTTTAATTGATGTCAAATTATATATGCAAATCAGATGGATGAGTTATTTAACTTGAGCAACTTAAACATTCCAGCAGTGCTGTCATCATGAGTATTCAGGATACCGGCGAAGGAAATGCGTTGAGTTTTTGTATGTTACGTAAATGTATAATAAACAAACGTTACAGCATTTATTGCATGTCCTTCATTATAAATATGCATGACCCCAAATAAAAGCAATTGCATTTTAAAAAGCATGGCTGACACAACCAATAGTTAGAGGTTTATTAATAATCGTTTTTAGAAAGTTTTTTTTTATATTTTTAAAGGGGGGGACTTCTGTTATTATTTATGCCCGTAAAGACTATGAGGGTTAATAGTGACGGATGTGCAAGTCAGAACAGGACATTCTTAACATGCCAGAAGTCCACAGGAAGGAATTATCAAGACTCTGGCCACACAATTCCCCTGCACGGTGTTACTTAGAGACATCCTAAATCAAAACACAAAAACCAAGGAGACTGTGATGTCATCAAAATACACCACCATCGCCAAATCGGAAATGGCTTTGTCACAAAGGGTTTGTGTGCCTTTCTCTCGTTTCCGGTCTCTATAATTAAACAATTCAACAATCACACAATGACTAACCCAAATTGCACAGCATACCAGCTTTATAAAATAAGTAAGATAGCATTGTCTCTTTATATTCGGAAAGCCAAGACCAAGCCTTGGTCAAACCACATCTGTTTGAATTCACATCATTCATGGGTGGTTTTATTAGGAACAGGTTTGGCCGTTGATCAACTTTGAGCTTCTTTGCAAAAATATACGCATTTCATCTGAGTTAGTCAACATGGACACACAATGTAACTATTTAGAGGAGCGAACGACAGACTCTCCCGATGGGAAACAAATGACGTCCGCACATGTCAGAGAACGCACACGTTACTATGGGAACCGATGCCGTAACTTGTCGGCTCCAACTATGCAGGTTGCAAAGCCCACTGGATCACTAACCCGTCAATCTACAAATGAATTCATCCTCATTCGTGTGCTTACAAACGATTAAAGGTCACAATTAAAGGTCAATTGATGCACTGATGCAGTTGTGGTAAAGAAACACACCTCACAGCACCTGGGCGACCTTTGTGCATTGAGATATACTGTTACACTTTTGTCATGCATGATCTTGGATTTATATTACATGCCTGTTCAAACAATGACAATGTCCTTTGTGTGCTTTCTCTTCACATTTCATAACTAGTAAAACAATTCAACTTTCACCAAGTCTTTTCACAGCATGCACCTGACTATAAGTTTTGAAAAAGCTGCTACTGACCTCAACATATTGATTAAAGGCCAAAACAAGCAACCGTGTATGGTAATATCGCCACCTTGTGGCCTTTTCTATTAAAACAACCATAGAGCATTGAATGGACCCCAATTGAAACAATTTTTGTTGAAGTAACGTCCCCTTGTGGTGTATGGAATACATTTTTTGCCTAAAACATCATTTGAAAGAGCAGAAATTAAATCTTTTACATCTCGATTACAAAATTAAAGAGCAACCCAAACTCAGTTCAATATTAGTTCACGTTTATCTGTTTTTTACGCAATTTTATTTTATTCAGAGCAATACAAAGAACCCATAATAACTCATAATGTAATGTAGCGGACAAGGATTAATATACAAATATTGAATTAAAACTCTCTGTGTTCGAAACAAATAAATCAATCTGACTTGACTGTATAGTTATATTACTTATAATGTTGTAGTAAAACGTAAAGTGGTAAAGTGTTGCACATTTTATTGGTGAAATAAAGAGTTATGTATGTTGTAAAACAGCTTTTTATCAAATAATTAGACTGTTTTTACTAGCTAAGTGTGTCCCATCAGGTAAGAAGTACTTTACTCGTATACTGCACCGTAACTTAAATAACCGCATTAACTCATATACTGCACCGTACCTTTAATAGCTAATGTCTATAATTTATGCACACTTGCACTATTCTTTAGTCTTAATAATGATCTCTTCATAGCCACCTGTACATTAATGTTCATAGTATACAGCCATCTGTATATATTGTTCATTGTACATACCTACTGTCATATTTTCATAGAACATACCTACTGTAAAATATTTCCATAGACCATGCTCACTGTATAATATTTTCCTAATATTGTATTCTGTATTTATTCACTGTATATGCTAATTGCACTTCTGGTTAGACCTAAACTACATTTCGTTACACTGTACTTGTATATGTGTAATGACAATAAAGTTGAATCTAATCTAATCTATTTACACGCTCACTTGGGATATTCACGCCCACTAGAGCACTTGTGACCAAACAGGAAATACGTCATTAAAGTGGTCAAGTGGCCGAGTGCAAAGACCGCAAGTAGGGGTATTCGAACGCAGCCGTTATATCTTAGCTGTCACTTCGGGGGCGGGGCTTGAGGTTCAGTGTAGGCGTTACGCTCTGACGTTGATCCGGAAGTATATTCGAATAAACTTTCTAAGCGTCTATGCATGGAAGATTGACACTTTTAATCACGGTTATTCGATAAGTAACAGAAATGACCTTGTTGGGACAAACCCTGCGTTTGGGTTTTTCGCGGCTGCCGTCTATCTGCTGGATGTGCAGGAGATATTCATCTGCTCAAGTAAGCATTCGCGTTAAATATTACATAACAGTACTTATTACCTTATAAATAGACTGAAGTCATTCAGCACCAGGACTTACGCTATAGATTACTTAATTAATCTATAGTTAATTTTCCCCAGCGAGAAATGGATGTAGCATAATCGACACATGCAATAAAAACAATGAAACTTATTGTTATTTATTTGCACTCTTACCTGTCACCATCGAGTCATGTGATTTATTGTTCGTCTAGACTGGAGCCTTGGAGCGAGTCATTGCGGCGTTTCGCGTGGTCACTGGAGATGAAGGCGTCTCTGTGGGTTTAACGGTGAGAGAACAGCACGGGAGGGACGAATCTGTGCATAGGTGAGGGCCTTACCTGCCTCTTAAAGGAACAGTTCGCCCAAAACATTGCATTCCCCTACCGTGTACTTATGTGTACAAACATGCGTGGTTTAGCATCCTCGTTATCTACCAAGTGTTCCGTTAATGGATTGAATGGTTATATTAGGATGTTTTTATTGCTTTCAATAAAAACTATATTGTTCTCTCTGGGGGTACTCTACGAGTAATTCTATTGGTTGAATGTTATTTCGCTTGGTGGAATAAAACCCTACATAAAGGATTTTTTTATAACAGGTTTAATGGTAAACTATTGATGGTTTGAAAGCGTATAAGTGGATAGGATAATGCAATGTAAGTCGCTTTGGATAAAAGCCTAAATGTAAATGTAAGCGTACCCTGCTGAAACAAACATAGAAAACCAAGAGAAACCATCACAGAAATTCTAATGGTTTCCGTTAAAATACAATACAAATACTTTTAAAACTTCTTTAATGGTTTCTATTGTTTTTTCAGCAGGGTACAAAAAGGCAATGCTAATGTTCTGTGGTGGTTTCTGTAATGTTTTTACTGGTTTTAAAGGGATTTTCTATTGGTTTTAATGGAAACTGTAATGGTTCTACTGGTATGTGATGGATTCTATTGGTAGGATGTTGGTAGGACATGAACTCTGTTGAAAAAACAATAGAAACCATTACAGAGAAGGTTTCCATTAAAATACCGTCATGAACTATTATCTTTAACATTAAAACAACACAATTCCCATTACAACATTAAATCCATGAAATATCAATGTTTACAGCGATCGTATTTTTTTCCATTATATTTATGGTGTTTTTCAGATGTCGACCGCCAGATGTGGTGGTTTTTCCCCGATCCGTGGAGGAGGTCAGTGCTCTCGCCAAAATCTGTCACCACCATCGATTACCCATCATCCCCTTTGGCACTGGAACGGGCTTGGAGGGAGGAGTCGGTGCTTTGAAGGTTGGTCAAGTCTTTTTTGAACGGAATTCCTTACCCCATGCATGAAAATACAAATGGGCCAGTTCACTTGTAACCGGACTGTGTATGTGTTAGGGTGGTGTGTGTTTCAGCCTGAGGAAGATGGACCAGGTGCTTGATCTTCACCAGGAGGACTTTGATGTATCCGTGGAGCCAGGGGTGACACGCAAAGCCTTGAATGCATATCTGCGTGACACTGGTCTCTGGTTCCCTGTCGGTCAGTCCAATATATTTATGAATACTCTGAAGCTGTTTAATTGATGTTCAACGGGATACTGACATCTCTACAGATCCAGGTGCAGACGCGTCTCTGTGTGGCATGGCTGCAACAAGTGCGTCTGGCACCAACGCGGTCCGTTACGGTACAATGCGTGAAAATGTGATGAACCTGGAGGTGGTGCTGGCAGATGGGACTGTCCTGCACACAGCTGGAAAGGGGCGTCGTCCAAGGTATCATCCAATGCCCAATAAAACCTTCTCTTGTCTAATAAACACCTTCAACAAAAAAGTTTTATCAATGCTCTTTCAGAAAGACTTCAGCTGGTTATAACTTAACAAACCTATTTGTGGGATCAGAGGGAACTTTGGGTATTATAACTAAAGCCACGCTACGGCTGTACGGAATGCCGGAGAGTATGGTGTCAGCTGTTTGCTCTTTTCCATCCATCCAGTCGGCGGTGGACAGCACCGTACAGATCTTGCAGGCTGGAGTGCCCATTGCCCGTATAGGTGAGCGATACTGAACGTGAACATTATGGGACTTTAGACTTCTAGAGGCTTTAGATACGTCTAGTAACATTTCGATTTATGCAGTTTCACAACTATGCAGACTACTGTACTGGCATTCCCTTAAAATCTAACTCATAACCTTGATGTAGCAGTAACAATTATTCTTAAAATCTTGGACTGTGGCACCAGTCTACCCCCACATGCATACTCTGTGGTCTGTCTCAGCTGTGCGTTCTACGCTAACCTAAAGGATTATTAGGAACACCATACTAATACTGTGTTTGACCCCCTTTCGCTTTCAGAACTGTCTTAATTCTACGTGGCATCGATTCAACAAGGTGCTGAAAGAATTCTTTAGAAATGTTGGCCCATATTGATAGGATAGGATCTTGCAGTTGATGGAGATTTGTGGGATGCACATCCAAGGCACGAAGCTCCCGTTCCACCACATCCCAAATATGCTCTATTGGGTTTAGATCTGGTGACTGTCAGAAACAATGCTCAGGTAGGCCGTGGAATTTTAAACAATGCCAAATTGGCACTAAGGGGCCTAAAAGTGTGCCAAGAAAACATCCCCCACACCATTACACCACCACCACCAGCCTGCACAGTGGTAACAAGGGATGATGGATCCATGTTCTCCTTCTATTTACGCCAAATTCTGACTCTACCATCTGAATGTCTCAACAGAAATCGAGACTCATCAGACCAGGCAACATTTTTCCAGTCTTCAACGGTCCAATTTTTGTGAGCTTGTGCAAATTGTAGCCTCTTTTTCCTATTTGTAGTGGAGATGAGTGGTACCCGGTGGGGTCTTCTGCTGTTGTAGCCCATCCGCCTCAAGGTTGTTCGTGTTGTGGCTTCACAAATGCTTTGCTGGATACCTCGGTTGTAACGAGTGGATATTTCAGTCAAAATTGCTCTTCTATCAGCTTGAATCAGTCGGCTCATTCTCCTCTGACCTCTAGTTAAATTCATCAACAAGGGATTTTCGCCCACAGGACTGCCTCATACTGGATGTTTTTCCCTTTTCACACCATTCTTTGTAAACCCTAGAAATGGTTGTGCGTGAAAAACCCAGTAACTGAGCAGATTGTGAAATACTCAGACCAGCCTGTCTGGCACCAACAACCATGCCACACTCAAAATTGCTTAAATCACCTTTCTTTCCCATTCTGACATTCAGTTTGGAGTTCAGGAGATTGTTTTGACCCAGACCACACCCCTAAATGCATTGAAGCAACTGCCATGTGATTGGTTGATTAGATAATTGCATTAATGAGAAATTGAACAGGTGTTCCTAATAATGCTTTAGGTGAGTGTAGTTCCGAACTGTTCGAATATATATTTATTGCAGCATCTCGCAAAAAGCATAAACATTTATTCAAAAGCCAACGCAGCCCATATGCCTAGTGAAGTCTGAGCACATTAAGGGGTTTAATGAATTGCTTAGTTCTCAAAACAACAAAGTGTTTCTTCCTATTGCAGTTCACTGAGGGAATATATACCACCAGCTGCTCCATCTAATTTGGGAGTAATCAGGCATGACTGGTCTCTAGATCTTTAAATCGAGACTGCAGTGAGGCAGGGCTTTCTTTTCAGAAATGCTTTCAATCTAAATCATTGCCGGTGCGTTTCATCATAGAGTTTTTGGACGACGTGATGATAAACGCCTGCAATCGCTTCAACAACCTGTCCTACGCTGTAGCACCCACTCTCTTCCTGGAGTTCCACGGAAGTTCAAAGAGCATGGAGGAGCAGGTGTCCATCACTGGTATATGTGGATAACCCAAATTACAATTTATTACAAAATGAAAACAGTTTCTTTCTGTTATGGTTTGGCAGCTGAAGGATCATGTGAATGTTAACAAAGAAGTGAATCTTGCTTTTTGTTCAGAGGAGATCACGCGGGAAAACGGGGGCTCTGACTTCACTTGGGCAGAGGATGAGGAGACCCGTGGGCGACTGTGGAAGGCCCGTCATGACGCGTGGTACGCCGCCCAGGCCCTGAGGCCAGGTTGCAAGGTCAGAACGTTCACTGCCCATATGATTCTGACTCAGATTAAGGCTGTTTATCCGCTATAATAGACTTGGGACCAGTTCAACACTATGACCTTTTTATTATAACTCTGCAGTGTTTGTACTTTGAAGGAGTCTTTGTTTTCTTTTTTCACTTTTGGGTCGTCATATGATCTTGATCTTCCCACAATAGTTGCAGTAATATTACTATTTACTGTTTTTTTTATGTTATCTGCTATTCTGAGGAGGTGCTAAACAGTGTTTCATTGTATTCTGAACACAGGCCTAAAGTCTGGTTTATTCTGTACTGTACAGATTTGGTAAAAATGTATCTAGCAATTATTTTAAGTTTTTCTGAGTTTGATATTTGTAGGTATGTTTTAGTGAAATAAACTTGTGATACCATTTCTCGCAAATTCCAAATGAAATGTTGGTTTTAACTGGAATGTATTTGCAGAATATTGAAACAAACCGGTCAAAATAATAGAAAAGGATGCAATGTTTGCGGATCTTGAATACTGAAAAGTTCATATTCCTGTATTTTAGGATCAGTTCAAAAATAAATAAAAATCGCTGGTGTCCATCTCCATATTTCGTGATTTTTGTGTTTTGCCATAAATAATTATTGATAGTCACCCTTGGTTTTGCAAATATCTAACCAAAAAAAGTCTTAAAAAGTGCTTGTCAACTTTGACAACACGGTATGTAATAATTGAAAAAGTACAGTGTTTTTCAAATTCCTGAAAAACTGTGAATTTGGACATACAAGGTTTTAGAAAGACGTCAACTATATGATGGAATAACAGCTTTCACATGGCTATTGAAAACGACTTTGTCATGCCTGAGGTTTTTTCTATTGACATTCAACAGATACTTGACTGGAATGGCCACACATAGAAATGATGTTAAACAGAAATAGTCTCATTTGTTCTACGGCTGTATATTAAAAATAAGAAGCATATGCAAACCTTTTAAAATACATTTTAAGACATAAGACACTCATCATTGTATAAATGTGTTTTCTTTTCTTTTAAAGGCTTACTCTACAGACGTGTGTGTGCCTATTTCTCGCTTACCTCAGATTATAGTTGAATCAAAAGAAGATCTTATCCGTAACGGTCTTACAGGTACTTTGTTTTGATCGCCTTGGGTGTGTTGGAACTCTTTAGTTGTTAAGTGTTGATTTGTGAAACGTTTGTGTTTTCCTCTGTAAGGTCCGATTGCAGGACATGTGGGTGATGGGAACTTCCACTGTCTAATGGTCCTGGATCCCAACGACCCAGATGAGGTGCAAAGGGTTCATGCCTTCACAGAGAGACTGGCCAGGTACTTTAAATCCCATTCCTGGTATCAGTATTGCTTTGTCTTTGTTTTCAGCGATCTTATGAGGCTGGCAAAAGTGGCTGCAATACACCAGGTTGCTTGCTGCCACAGGATTGGGAATTTTAACAATTGGTTTCATTCATTTTAAAAAATAGTGATGTGGTGAGGGCCTGGCCATTTATATACAGCGAGAACAACCTTCATCAATAACACAAAGCAGGGGGTGTTGGATTCCTGTAGCACAAGGGAACCCCTGAGACCAGTCGTCATCATTCTGTAGGAGAATACGGGGGTGGAAAAACCTAAGAATCCATCTAAGTAAAGAAACCGAATATACGACCCAACATTGTCAATTCCGGTGTTTCCAAATAGTCTAAGGACCTCATACTAGACAAGCACTTTGTTTTCTACTGTGTTATTTCGTATTAAACCATTGGCTGGAGTTGGATATATCAAAGGGCTTTTGCTTGGGGTTGCTACTTTACTTCGGTGGTTTTGGGTGTAATGGATTAATAAGTAACTAATTACTGTTATTAAATTACTTTTCCCTCGTGAAAAAAGTAAAGGAAGCAATTACTTATTATTTCTAGGTCATTTAAGTATAGTTACTTACCAGAGGTGCACCGATATATCGTCCAGTAATCTAAATATCAATATTTTGACGTTTAATATTAATACTCATTATAAGGTGTTAAATGTAATAACATGCTGAAAGTTAAAGTAGTTCACCTTCAAAATGAAAATTCCGTCATCATTTACACACCCTCTTGTCATTTCAAACAGGTTTGACTTTCTTTCTTCCGCAGGCCCAAAATAAGATATTTTGAAGAATGTTGATGACAGCCCCCCATTCACTTGCATTGGATATAAGTGAATGGGGGGCTGTGCTGGTCTGTTACATTTTTCGAAATATCTTCTTTTGTGTTCTACAGAAGATAGTCATACAGGTTTGAAATGACAAGAGGGCGAGTAAATGATGACAGAATTTTCATTTTGAAGGTGAACTACTTAAAGAAATATTAATTTAATCTTTAGATCTATCTGTATCGGCGGAGTAATTTAGTGCATCTAATGTTACTCATGATATACTTGCATTACATATCGTCGTTGTCCTTCTGAAACCTTGAATGTCCAAAATGACATTTTTTCAGGAAACCGAGAAAACGCTACACTTACGGGTGACTAATAATAATGATTTATTAAAAAGGACAGCAGCGATATTCACATTCAACTTTTCTGTATAAAACTATATTGATATAAATGTAGGCAAGTTTGCATTACAAATAAGTCAGACGTGCTCAAATAAATACTTGTTAAGTTTTTCTTTTAACTTGTATAAACATGTGTAATGTTTATATCTCACAGGTAACATTATTGTAAGCGAACGAGTTTAGAGTTTCATTTTTTTGCCCATGTGATCAAGGTTGATATTTTTAGAAGTAATGAGTAATGCAATTACATTTCAGACAGTGTAATTGGTGAGTCATTGTAATGAAATGTTGACTGAAATTAGTAATTCGTTCTTATGTTTTTGTAACTCGCACAATACTGGTATCGGGGTTGGACATTCTTATTCTTGAGAGCGTTTGATTGGACAAAGAATTTCACAGGTTGAAATGTGTATACCTGATATTTATATAACGCTGGGATTTGAGCAGACAGCCTCGTGGGTAACAGCCCAGATTTTTAACCTTGAAGCAACATCACTCCCTCTATGCCAGTAACCAATAAATGTAATGAATTTATTTGATTGTTCATCCATTTCCTTTCTGCACGGTCAAATCTAAGAAGCTGATTAATGAGATAAATGCTTTACCTCTATAAACCCAAGAGAACAATACATTGTCTGAGAACAGCAGGGCCATATGTAAAGGGCGTTTCTAAATAGATTTTTACATTTGCATTTTTTTGTGATAAATGTGCGTTCAAAGGCTCTCGGAGGTGTGTTTTAATGACTTCTCTTTCTCTCAGGAGGGCATTAGAAATGGATGGAACTTGCACTGGAGAACATGGAGTGGGTCTAGGGAAGCAAGACCTGCTCAGGGAAGAAGTCGGACCCCTAGCTATAGAGGTCATGCAGGGTCTCAAGGCCACCTTGGACCCCAAGAACCTCATGAATCCTGGGAAGGTGATATAATGGAACACAAAAGGCAAGCAGAACAAAGCATAAACTCTGCACTACACTTTCTGCCCAGCAGAGGACAGAAGAATGCAGGTTTTTATTACAGCAAAGATTTAGGAGATTGAATCTTTAAGCTAGCAACTTTATAAGGATAAGGAACTGTGATATAATAACTCGGCACATGGACAAATGTTTATTTTTCTTTTCTTCAGTATTGAATGCTTATTTTCTAAAACAATGATTCTGTTTTAGGTTTCATCCTAATGCCGTTTACCCCTTTATCTGTTTCTTAAAGGTTAATAATGTTTTCCTTTAACATCTAGTTTCTAAATCAATTTTAATACCTCACTCCATTTTCAAATGTAAATTTATGTTAAATCATTGTGCCTTTTGTTAAGTCTGGTCACTGTACCTTCTAAATGTATGTGAACATATTTATATGTGCTGCTGACAAACAAAATCTTGATAAGCTTAATGTATTTCAGAAAAAGGAATATACACATTCAGTAAATCTGTTCTTGTTCTTTTGAAACAGCTTGTAAATTCATCTTTTACAAAAATTGTAAATATAAATAAACGAATGTTAATGGTGATGTTAATGAAGGCCAATCATTGTTTTTGCAGTGGACCGATGAATAAAATCAAGAAACATCTGGACTCATTTCATCTTGTTTTAATTATATGTATGATCATTGTCATTATTACTCGCCCCACAGATTGCACATCAAAACCATCAGACAATTATTTTGTAGCTCCTAAAAACAGCCGTCCATTCATGTCCTCTGATAAAAAAAAGATTTCAAAAAACTTGAAAATATAAAATAAAACGAGTTACGCAGCCCGTGCTGCACCGCAAAGTAATACACTATCCAACTCCATCCTGTTTTTTGATTTATTTGATTTGTTTTACACACTTTTGTGAAATTATCCACTATTTTGAGGATGTTGTTTATATGCCCTCATTTACAGGCACGAAGCAGAAGAAAACCCTTCAGAATCGCTATATTTCTATCCCACACAAAAATGAATAGGTTGTCAAAACGTCGTCTTGCGGTTATTTTCTACCTTTTTCTACATTTCATTCCGTTCTCGTTTGTTTTGACTTTTTACAATTTCAGCAACATTATTTTCTAACAGTGATTGCTGTTTATACAGTAGACAGAGAGGCATCCTGAAGATTAAATATGTTTCTTGTGAGGTCTCCCACAGGTTTTCAAAAATAAAAAGTAAATGTAGATTATACAAATGATCTGGTAATAGATTCAACAGAAGTGTATCTTGGCTTTTTATGTACAGTAGTGAAGCAACATTACCTTACCGCACCGTAAGCTGGTTGGTCACATACAGAAAACATGAGAAACATGGGAAGAGTGACAGAAGCTTTTGGAATCGCACACACATACACGCACACCGAATACATACTCAAGGCATTACAGGGAAATTGTCTGAATATTATGGTCGGCATTTCATAATAACTGTCCAAAAAGTGCGGATGATGAAACAACTAGCTTTCAGCTTATCATCTGAATCCAATGGGGAAGATGTCTACTGTGACTTGTAAACATTTGAAAGACAAACCTTGGGTATACGTCTCTCCTTTTTTTTTTAAACATAAACCCCCAACCCCCACATACTGTCTTCAACCTCCTTTGGCGTTAACTGGAAACACAATTTACACATTTCCCATCTGTTGACACACAATCACACACAGAAAAAGTAAATCTACATCCACCGGCTGTCCAACACATCACCAAAGAGTGAACCATCACGCTGAATGCACACACAAAACCTCAAGTCCCGCCCTCTGCCAAACCCACAGTTCCTCATTGGACGTTTCGAAGCTCAAGCGACGCCCCCAGCATCTAAGAACTGAGAGGACAGTTATGGCCTCTTTATTGGTCACAAAGCGTGACCCATGTCCTACTTGTTATGCCGCCTGTGCCCCGCCCATGTTTATGCCCCGCCCCCTCTCCCCGCCTCTTCTAAATAAAAACATGTACGCAAAGAGAGCGGTCGGAGCAGAAATGCAGACAGAACACGCACGTCTACGAGAACACGGGGTATGTAGGGTGCAAGAAGCCAGACATCTGGTGTTGGCATGGGCCCCGTTAATGGTTAAGCAGTCTCTAGCACAGCAGGTAGGAGTTTCTGGCGGGTGGCGAATGACAGTGTTGGCTGGATGAACTCTTCTGTTTGGTTCAGTTTCAGGATGACACGTTTCCGCTTCCTGGTCTGATCGAATTGGTAGGTGGATTGTTGTTATTTGGTTATTTTTGTGTCAGGATTTCCAGGTTTAGGTCCATAAAGTGCCCTAAAACAGACAAGAGAAGTTTTCACAATGAGAAACTATCAGCAACAGATGTTTTTACACTTGGTTTTAAGAGTGGGTCATGAGACCATCTTGGCTTTTTATTTTCACACGTGTGCATTTCTAGATCTCGGCCGTTACAGGTTAAAAAACTAAGAATGAGGAGCATAAAGCAATAAGCTGCAGTCAAAAACAAATTCAAGCATCGTCCTTCAGATTAATGTGAAAATGGACTTCTGTTCAAAATGAAGCAATTAATTAAAACCAAATTATAATATTGAAGGGGTCCAGTTCCAAAACAGTGTGATGGTGTGAACTACAACAAAATAGAATTTACAATAAAGGCTTTCAAGTCTATAAAAAGTGTGAATGTTGAGAAAACGTAAATTTGTTTTTCTTTTTGTTTTATTTAAACTGGTCTACGGGAGTCAACGGGGGGCAAAATCTGTCTGGTTTCAAGCGTTTTCCAAATAACCTTCTCTGCGTTCATCAAAACAAAGAAATGTATACAGATTCGGAACAACTCGTAAATTGTAATGTATGATGGTTATTAATTGATTTATTATTAATACAAAATATGATGGATGTAAAACATTGTGTGTTTACCTTTTCTCAGTGGTAGCAGAAGTAGATGACGGTCAGTCTGAGGGATGTTCGGGGCAGGAGCGATTAATCTCAAACCAGGAGTCTATACAGCTAACGAAAAGAAGATACAAATCTTTTTATTTCATTGTCTGTTGTCTCTCGAAACGACGAACCTCTATATAACAAAATGTAAAAACATATTATCGCATGACATGTGAAATTAATTTCTAACATTATTTTTCTGAAAGAAAAAGCAAATCACAACATATGTACTCATTTAGTAATCTGGGGCAGCATTCTAGGCCAATCAGATTTCACGGTAGGTGGAGCTATCCCAAGCGACAGAAGCTAGTCGACTGACAAAACGTCTTGTTGCTGGTCACGGCTGCAGCTTGTTTAGACAAACATTCAGAATTACATGGAAGAGATGACGCCTTTTCACGTTACGCCTGGTTAGAACACAATGCATAACCAAGACGTGAGAAATCCGTTTGATCGTGCTTCAACATCTTAAATGTCAGAATATAAAGCCAGTTATTCAATTGAAAGTGTCTGTGTTATAACTGAAATATCAATTATAGTTACACAACAACATAATTTTATACATTCATGATTCACCCTCATCAGTTTCTTTCTTCTGCAGAACACAAAAGAAGAAATGATGAAGAATGTTGGTAACCAAACAACACCGGTCCCCATTGACTTCCACCATTAACACAAGACCCCTGCAACATTTCTCTAAATATCTTCTGTTGTGTTCACCGGAAGAAAGTCATACACAGGTTTCGAATGACATAAGGGTGAATGATGACAATGTTGTTTGGGTGAACTATCCCTCATTATCATTATCTCTGGCATATTAAAAGCGTTATTTGGTTAATTTTGTTTGCTCAACGTGAACATATTTTAACATTCCACAAACAATTGATTTGATGGTGCTTACCTTTTGTGATAAATACAGAGGCACGGCAGTCTAGCAATGGTGTCGCCTTGTTGTAGTTCCTCAAGACATATAACACACTCTCCCGCATCTCTTGACAATACATCATCTACAATAAACACACACACATACATTTTCAGACTCACAGCGACCGCAAAACATATTCAGCTTCATGCAGCATCACGCATATGTAACTTACTGCTGTCAATCATTTCACAATTTCATTAAATGCATGATGTGATGATATGCTGAATGATTCATCAGATGAATTGCATACGCTGAAATCAAATTCCCAAAACAAATCAAATATATTATATTAATGAATTGAATAGACAATACAAACAGTGGTTTTAGAAGTCAATATATTGTTTGTTTTATTTACAAATCATTAAATATAACCCCATCCCAGACCTACAGTATCCTTTTTTTTCTCAGTTTTCGATCGTTTTAAAATAAAATGTATGGCCCTTGCTGTTCGACACGGCTACTTTATTTGCATGCCTACATATACTGTATAGTATGTTTCAAACTGAACTAGTAATGCAGTCTCTCATTCATTGCATATTCAAAGCCTATATTTGCTTGTCACAAGACATTTGTCTGTAATATTCATATGTACATCTGCAATACCGACATATCAAAACTTATTTCTGTTGAGATGCTCGCCATTGCAGATTTAAAGGGATAGTTCACCCAATCATTTTAATTATTTAATCATTGACCTCACCTCATGTCATTCCAAACCTATGACTTTCTTTCTTCTGCAGGACACTAAAGTAGATATTTTTAAGAACGCTCGTAAACATATAACATCGGCCCTCATTGACTTCCAGTGTATGGACACTATGGTTACGGATTATCCTTGTGTTCCACAGAAACAGATAAGTCATACAGGTTTTTGAAGGACGTGAAGGTGAAAGAATGATGACAGATTTTTTTTGAGGGGGTGAATTATCCCTTTAAAATGGACGTCTTGTTTGCCTGCAGGGGGCAGAAAAGCGAGTGAATGATGCAAATGCAGTTCTTTCTCCTTTTCTCACCCACCATATAAGACACTTAGTCAATTAAAATGAAAAGTGGTTTAGATAGCTAGAAGTTAAAGATGGTTACTCGTACTGCTGTGTTTGTTAAAGTAGACAGTCGAGGTGGAGGTGTGAACTCAACAGCTTAAGGGCAACAACTAGCACGATCAGACTTGCATGCAAATACCAGCCAAATGACTCAAACGCACACACACATACACACACAGATCTTAGAAGCTATATAAGCGAGAATGCGTTTTCCACCATAAAAACGGTTGAGCATTGCATTAGCAGTACAAAAGGTCATGGGTTTGATCCCTACATACACGCATACGGATAAAAAAAAACATGTATTGAATGCACAAGATGCTTCGGATAAAAGCAAATACATGAAGTCAAAATGTAAATGACCGTACCCCAACCTCTTCTTTTACACAAACCAATTAGATTTTAAGCATAATGTGATATGGTCCATTAATGACCCAACAGTCCACTGCAAATTTCAGTTTATTCAGTGTATTATTTTAATAAAATAAAGTAAATGTACAATTGATTGAAAATTGAATAATACACATATAAAATACATTTAGAACCAAAGCCAAACACACAAACTAACGGCCTCTCTAACTCTACACATATTTAAGTTTCCTGTAAAAGCATTCAGAGGAAATGTGCCAGAAAGTGAACAGGCTCACATCCTCTTCTGTAATGTGCACAGCTTCCCCTGGAAACACCTGTACATTACTGTGTGTTTGTGTGTGTAAAGGTGAGCAGTGGGGTACAGACTGACAGAAGGTTAGAGAATCGTGAAAGGATAAAAGAGTTTGTGCGAACGCAGGATATTGATTGAGGGTTAACCCATTTTCCCAGAATGCTTCGAGATACGTGTCAACAGAAGTGCAATAACACCTAAAAGATGTGTCATAAAAAAATTTTGTGCTATTTTCTCTTTCTGTCATTTTGTACAAGAGACTCATACCGGGGTTATTATCATTTAGTATGTATTATTAATAAAATGTAATGTATTTATATTTAGGTATCGATATTATTATTTAAAGAGTTAATTGAAGAGTTAAACATTTTCTTTATTATGTTTTATTGTAAAATCAATCAAACGGCAGAGGAGTTGTTTTGATTAAGAAATAATAACAAAAAATAAATATTTTAGATAAAAAAAACAGAGCTATATTTTATATATTTATTTTATATTATAGGCCTACTGTATATCAGAGAAGTGTATGTAAACATGTTTATATATGTTTTTATGTTATTTTATGTTTGTGTATCAATTATTATTAATATAATTAATAATATTAAATTTAGATGATTTGATTTATATTGCATTTCTGTCAATGGACCTGACACAATAGACCTTAAAAGTAAATGTTGTCACCAGGTTTAGCCTTGCGAATTAAGGAGAAACTTTTGAAACTTTCTACATACCCGTTTTATTTTGAACAAAAATAGCAGCTTGCGTCTTTAAATTTTGTCAAATTCACAGCAGCTGCAGCGCTTGCGGGGAATAAAATGTACTATAAATGCCTTCGTTGATACATTTAGCAGGAAATTGTAACTAACATCAATCTGGCAACCCAGCGGATTTGTAATTCGACAGAGAGAAGCATTTGTAATTCGGCAAAACCAAGTTTGCATGGTGCACCGCTTGTTTACGTGGAGGGCGAAGACAAAGGAAGAGATAGATTGCAGTTTTAAGAGAATGTGATTGAGGGAAAGAGAACGACATGGGGTGAAAAGCAAGAAGAGAGAGGAAGGGCACAATGAACTGAGAACAGACGGCAAACATATGCTTCAAATACAAATCAGCTTAGCTGAGCCGACACAAACAGGCCCCCTTATTCAACCCCCTCGAAAATATCCTTGCGCCGCTGCGATTTTCCAGACACCGGCCCCGGCAAACATCCCTGGACAACAACGGGGACGTTGCCCATACCGCACTTGAGCCTGTTATCCTCTTATGGCCTGTGACTTCAACAGCTAAGAGGAGTTATGCTGGTTTACAGAAAATGGACAGGTGTGTTTGTGTCTGTGTGATAAGTTAGGCCTTTCGGGGGTGACTAGTGTGACTGGATAAGATCCACTCGATCCACATACAAGTTTGTCAGGGTCTTTTCAGTACAGCACTAGAAATGGTAACATTATTACTCAGATAGCAGTTTTGTGCATGTGTGTGTATATCGTCCTCTGATATGGCCCATTCGAGCTGACCAGTGTATCTGTTCCAAGCCAGGACTATGCATGATGATATTTTAATACCTGCTGTTATATTTAGCTCTCAGATAGGGAGGGGGTGGATACGAGAGAGAAACAGGAGATAGAATATCCAGAATAACACTTCTGCTACACATTATTTTTTCATTGCCTGAGGGAAACCATTTGATTCAAGAAGAGCTAGATATATGTTCATATTTTACATATAAATACCTAATATTGAAAATAACAAAAGCTTAATACATTTATTTGTATAACTTTCTACACTATAAACTGTTTTACTGCAGCATATTTATGGCTAATGTGTATCCATAAGTACACTACAAAGTGAACAGGCAAACTTATGCATCTTACACACAGCCCCTTGTGGAGAAAATCACATTTGTAATGTTGTTTATATTACGTTTATGAAATGTTTTAACGTGTTTTAAGACAAACCGCAAGGTTTTTGCCCTTTGTTGCCGTTTACCAAAGGGGGTTAAAAACGGCCCGTTTTCTGTCACACACTTTGTTACCAGTCACATCACACTTGACAAGAGTGGATCAGGAAGTCCAAGCTGATGTGACTAAGTGGGGGCGGAGACTGATTAGCATATTCATGTTTATGGATACTGTATACTAAGGCATGGGTGTTGTTACATCCAACTTATTTAAAACAAAAAGATATTTTCAGTATAACTTATAAATAAAAATCACACCTATGTTGATAAAACAATTTCATTTTTTAAAAGTTGTTTCGCTTATGCGGTTTAACATGTTTAACAGGGAAAATCACAAATAATTTTTTGCTCATCGACGGTACTCAAAAATAAACAGATATTCGTACACACTTATACATTTCGGTATTATTACTCTACCACAAAAAGAACAAGGTACTGGCATAACACTATGATCAAAACAAGTTTAACATAACACCGTGTCTACACCGGACACGGCGCGCGGCATCCAGTGTGACCAAAATTTGTTTATAATGATTATAATGGGTTCGAATGCGTTTTATTGTCTTTAGTCCGGTGTAGACACGGTGTAACCGTTACTAAAAATGAGTCAACCAAAACTTCAGTGTACATTTGATCGTTTGTGATAGATTTGAAGTTCCAGACGTAGTCATCCATCATCGCTTCATCCCACCTTCCCTCTGCTACAGAAGTTTCTAGAATTTTCTGACAGTGACAATTGGAAAATTATTTTGTAAATGTGTGAAAATGTGTAGTTTTTGTTCATTTGCAATAAACCGATATATCATAATTAATGATATTAGATCAAAATTTACTTGCGCTAAATATACGCTAAAACATCGCTTTTTGTACACATTCTCTTTTTGTCACCACAGGTTAATCACCCCCTTCCTATCCCTACTGTTGTATTACCATCTTTTCTAAATGTATATGTTTGTTTGTTAGTGTCAGGTTGCCTGAATCAATACAAACTGGGTGGATAAGAGTCCAACAGAAGGGGACGGCTGGTGGGCACAAACCGGAGCGTGAAAAGGACAGAGCAGAGTTTACATACTGCTTTCCCACACTGAGCAGATCTGCTGACGTGTGAAAGTCACTATTCTCAGCTCACAATGGGACAAATGCATTGTGGGAAATAAGATTAGATGCAGTGTGTTCTGGTGTTTCAGCTGGATCACATACTTGAAGAGGAAACAAGAGTGAAAATAAATAAAACACAGATATACTGATATAAAATGACGTATAATATGACATAGGATGTTGGCCATCCTTTTGTTTATTCTCATTATCCTTTTGATTTGCTTTTAGCCTGCACAATTCTAATTTATAGGTATGTGTGTGTCACCGCGGGTCACCTTTAACTCGAGCAGAATTCGACAGCTGTCTTTCAGTCAGGTATCTGTCAGTAAGCCATAAGCACTAGACCTCTATCCACCACACAGCTGTCACATGCAGACTTATGCTTAACACAATTGACATGTATGCTGTCTTCCCGTAAAACTCCACACAACTTAAAATGAGTTTTTAATGTTCAAAAGCTTGTTGTTGTGCATTTACAGTGCATTATCCCTCTTTTTATATTGGTACTAAGTAAATAAACGGACATGACATATTGATTTAGGTTAAAATGATTCGATTATGTGTGAAGCGAAGGACTGCGCAAACCATTAAGCTGTTACTAGCGAAGTAGAATACTGGTTGTCAGGACAAACGTCGAAATATACAAATTAGCAGTCAAATATTCATACATTTTGCTTTGCCATCCTATACATTCTCCGGCACAATATCACATTAACTGTAATAAAACGGGTGGGGCATGTGAAGGCGTGGCTTACCGTTGTAGGAGAGGCGTGGCTTGCTCAGACACATAATGAAGTGAACCTCCATCTCATTGGATGCCACTGATTTGGAGCATACAGGACACTTAAATCCTGCAGAGAAAAAGAAAACTGTCAGAGCCCACTCACACGCATCATAAACAGTGATGTCTGCCACAATCCTTTGCATCATAATGCGTTCCTATTGTTAATACACTCGTTCCAAACGCGGAAATGTGTTTATTTCGACTCGCATTATACTGAACATCATTCTGCATTCTTTTTAATACCAATAAACTCACTTTTGAATAAAAATAATTCACATTCACAAGCGATAAGAAAACGTCATCATCAGCATGGCTATATACAGCAGAAACCAGTTTGGGGATCTTGGAGACTTCAGGAGGCGCAGGTGTGGTTGGGAAAAGTTACACAAGGCCTTGCACAGCAGAGAAGTAACCCTAACAAATGATCTCCTGGGTGGATACGACCGATTTCGCTTTCCAGAAAGTTTCGAAACAAGCATCGATATTTAAAAGGGAGCTGTTTTTCGCAATCGACCGGAGGGTATATTTCCAGACACTATAAACATATGGAAAAAAACCTGTCTCCGTCCAGACAAGCTTTGTGCCTGTGATGCGGAACCTTGGTTTGGAGGGGATTGTAAAATCTAATTAACAGCGTTTCCGAAGCAGATTTACACAGCTTTGGTGCTTGATAATAATTGTTTAGGGTGAAGGCAGGTGGTTTGCCCTGTGGGAGCCGCCTCAAACGTAAGTTACATAAGCTTGTTAATGAACAACAAAGTCTTGAAAACAATTCAACGAAAGCAAAGGAGTCAAACATGTCATTAGTTATTCATCCTCATGACTTTCCTAACCTTGTAATATGTGGGTAGTTGACAAACATACTGTATGTGTCCCATGGTGTGACAAAGCAAAGATTTAGAAATATGTTATTTTATACGATTCATACTCATTAATATATAATAACAGGGATTTATCTTGATTATTAGTTTTTTTATTTTATTTTTATTAACTTTGTAAATAGTTTATATATGTAAATATATACAACATTTGTACACTAACAAAAATGTTATAAAAGTTGTTTCTATGACTGGTTATATACTGATTTTGAAAATAGAATCGGTGACAGAAAGTGGGTTTATCCATTCTAATGGACCAAGGAATCCACATCAGGTAAAAGAGAAAGAAAGAGATAAAGAATAATAGACCAACAGATTATAAAATGCAAAGTCACCAAAACAGACAAAATAAATCAAGGTACAAAGACAGTCCCATCTGTCAATATATCCCGGGTTCGATACTCTCCGCCCCATTTTTTGCAGTGTGCTGCATTCACTTAGCTCACCCCCCAACCTCTACAACACCCCAGGAACCCATGATGATGCCTGACCCACTTTTCCCTAGGCTGCTATTTTGAGGCTTTCCTCTGGGACAGATGGAAAAAAAGAGAGAGAGGGCGAGAAAAGGAAAGAGGACCGAAGTGGAAAATGAAGGTGTAGAAATCTCTGACAGGGATGTCCTGTCTTTTAAGAGGTGTGATTCACCGAAACCAAGCTATAGTAAAGAGGGCCGATAGGGTTCCATCTGTCAGCACGCAGTACTAGAGTCACACATGCGAGAGAGGCCAACTGTCTCCATTACCACGAGTATCACATGGGACCAAAATATCAACACAAGCTTACCACAGCAACAAACAGACTGGAGATGTGTATGCCAACCTGTCCACAAAGACAATGAGATAATCTGATCAGGTCTAAACGTATTTGTAAAATCTGCTGACCTCATCTCAGTAGTTAAGCATCATCTTCTCGCAAGAACTAATGTATTTCATAAAGTTTTTGTTTTACATGCCTCAAGGTCATACATACCTCAAGGTCATGGGTTTGATTCCTTTAAACTAATAAAACGAATGCCATGTAAGATGCTCTGGGAAGAAATTTATCTAAATGGCCAATTTGAGAAACATTTGACATACATTTTTACTCTTTATTGTACACGTTAATATTCTTTCACTTTATTGCTAAATTTTCATAAGCTATGCAATACATTTTATAGTTTTAATTTATGCTTGAGATATTGAATTGAGCTTTTAAAGGGATAGTTAACCCGAGTTCATCATTTCTTCACCCTCATATAGTTGGAAAGAAGATATTTTGAGAAATGTCTCTGTGGATTTGCGTCCATACAATTGAAGTCAATGGGGTCCAATGTAGTTTGGTTACTTCAAAATATCTTCTTTTCTGTCCTGCAGATGAAAGAAAGTCATACAGTTTCGGAATTAAGGACTGTATTTTAAACAACCTAAGATTTTGTTCTGAGCTGACCACTTCAATTTATCCTTTTGTGTAAAAAAGAATCTGATGTTATTTATTGGGTGAACTATCCCTTTAATATAAAGTTCAGATAACAGGTCGTATACAGGGTTGAGGCACTGATGAGGGGAAGAACAGAGTGACTGGCCCCTCGGTCTGTAAAATCCTGAGGGCTTCTGGGAAGACCAGATGCTCGCTCTCACAGTGCGTGGCTAAATTAGATCCTCTATTGGTCGTAATGAGCTCTGGCTCGGACCACGACACGAATGGGAGATTGAGTGTTTTGAATTGACTATGTGTTCGTTTTGTTGTGTATTCCGATGGTCAAGAGGGACAGCTAATAGACACTTTAACTTAAATGCAACTTTAATTGCACCCTTAAAAATAAAGGTTTAAAAAAGGGTGAGGATAAGTAGAATCTGTTAAGGTTGCATTAAACCATGACAGGTTATCTTTAACAGTTCTTTTACCATGGGGCTACTTAGCCAAGATGCAAATCAGTGCATCTCCTTAACCGTGATAAACCACTGAAACCCACAACCTCAATGTGCTTATTGTTTTAATACTAATGCTACCTCTAATATATATATTTTAAACCATTTAGTACATTCACAAACACAATAGAACGATCTTACAGTATACTGTATGCTGTCTATAGTTGGCTAATATTTAAAAATATATATTTTTGTGTCCATACAACGGACGTCAATGGGTGCCAATGTCGTTCGATTACCAACATTCTTTCAAAAGATCTTCTTCTGTGTTATTTCATACACGTTTGAAATGACATGGGGATGCTTGAAAGGTTAATAACATCAATATATGACAATATAACCCAATAGCTAACTCTGAAGAAAAAAGGTTTGATTGTTTATAGCTAAATCTAAAGTGATTCAAGGAACCACCCATAAAACTTCATTTCAAAGCCAGAAACACTTCATATTACTTTCATTTATTAATCCTCTGGGTCTTTAATACTTCACAAGCTATACCTCAGCAAATACTTTCTCGCAAGTCTTGTATAGTCAGATTTGTTCACCGAAACGTCAAAAGGCCCTTCACATTGTCAGATGAAAATCATTATTAAAACCATGTAATTCAGTTCCAATCCGCATTAGTTCCACATCGTAAAAACAATCAAGGCTCATGACTCAAAAAGCATCTCTTTGCTTTGTGTCTCCGCACAGATGTGTAATAGAGCCATCACACTCGGCATCGGTTAAAGTGTCCCTCGGCTCTCCATCTCCGAGCTGACGTCTTCCTCGAGCAGAGCCGACTGCTCCGTCTGATCCCCATGCATTTTTGATGAAAGCCCCACATATAGTTCCTGCTCCGTTGCCCAGGATTGAAGATGAACAAGTCAAAAACCTAGACGCTCGTGCCAGGCCTGCTATTAAAATTCCCACAACTCACCAAGAGTGCACTGTACTACTGTACATTCCATTAACTCTTTGAAATGATAAAATTGGGGCCTTATTCAGCAATAAAGTATAAGCAAAGTAAGCTAAATGTACAGAACTAAAACAAAATTACAAAACAAAGGCAATAAAAAGCATTGCTTGTTTAATTCAGAATGCTTACCGAGCAGTATATACTAATGAGTATACACTGTTTTATTAAGCATGCAGTATACACTGATAAACTTTAAACAGTTTTAAACTTTAAACTTATTTTAGGAGGTGCCTAATTCGTATCAATTCAACGTTGTCATTAAGCTTATACATCTTGATCAAATAAGCAGAAAAACGTAGTCAACATACTGTAAGTTGGAGTTGCAAAGCATTGTGGGATACAGTCGTCCAAACAGTTTGCTCTCATCATAAGGGGGAATGTACAATCAGTCACTCACAATAACAAAATAGACCTATATGTCAGGAGAGGTTTGGTAGTTTTGTCCAATCGGCATCGAGTATTCCATTGAGCCATGCAATAATGTGTCTTATATGACTGCCACCGCCATGTCAACCCCCTGAAGGAAAGTATCGATATGTGTCTCCCACAGAGAAAACTAAAAGGATCAGTGTTTCCTAAACAGCATTCAAACAAAACGATTGATACGAACGACGTAGGATAAAGACAGCGGCCATGCTTAATCATCCTCGACAGCGTGACTTTGTAAAGTACTCAATAGTTCAGAAGTTCCTAAACCTAGTGAGCTTGTTTGGTGGCCATTGCCTACATAGACAGCTGTCTTGTGATGGACCCTCATGCGGTCAGTAACTGTGGACGAGCAAACTCGATTAATAGTTTCAATGAAACTTGCATAAAAAAACAGAATGCACAAATATTATATATAATAAAAAACTATTATGGACACATATCAATTCTTCTTCTATTTTGGAGATTTTGGAGTTTCTTGCAATGCATTCTGGGATTGATTAGTTAAAATCACGCAGCAACAAAAAATGCTGCCTCCGTAGGTTGCTCGCGAGTTTACTGCACAGAACAATGGATTACATCACAGACATGCATCAGAAAGGAAAGCGTAAAAAAACCATTCTGTGATCTACGGTTTGCTTTCCAGATGGCTTTGAGTATGACATTCACGACACAGCCACTGTATGATCCTTATGAAACATGCGTCGTGCCTTGACATCGAGCTGTGTATGTCATGATGTTCCAAACAAAAGTAATTACATTACAAGGATGGCCACTTGGAACGAGACAGACAAAGAGGCTGATGTAGCCACAGGCAGGAAACACTGGATGACTCTGCACAAAACCACACACAAAAACAGGTCAAACGATTAAAGGGTGTAAAGCGCTGCAGCACGAACTAGAAACCACAAGTGACCGGACAACTGTGACTTTCTACGACCATTCATTTGTCACAACAGGCCAAAGCTTCAATCTATCACTTTGATTTCACTCGCCAGCATAATATTGATCTGCATTCATTGATCAGAGGCAATAACTGTTACCCACCTACAGTATTTATAACTAAAGTCAGACGCACAAGTGTGTACAGTGTTGAGGAGTAACTCAATTAACATTAGCGACACTACTAGCAACACTTTATTAGCGTGAAAGCTTTTTCAGTTACAAGCTACTAGCAGTGTGGCCATAGACCAGGGTTCTCAAACTCGGGGCCCCAAGATGGATTCAGTGGGGCCATAGATTGATAGGCAAATCTTTCATAGATTTTATGCTATAAACATCAGAAAAGTAAGACCACCAACCAAATATTTGATGTATCAGCATTGAATAACTGTATATGTTTTTGGTTGAATTAAAATTCTTCGTTTAAGATTACATGTCTTTATTTTGGGGGGGCTACGAAGTGATGCACTCTACCCAAAGGGGGCCTTAAAACGAAAATGTTTGAGCACCCCTGCTATAGACCACTTCACAAGTTGTAAACACCGCTCCAGAAGGAGTTCCCGTTTCAGTTTTTATTTATCAAATATGATATTTTTTTAAATCGTACATATAGAATATCATTTTGATTTGGTAATAAATGTTCTGTTTGTATTTTGTTCGAACCTTTGTGAAGTGTTAAAAAACTGAAACAGAAAGTTCTTCTGGATCAGGATTGTTTACGTCTTCTGAATGTATTGTTTACGTCTCCCCCATATATTTTACAACAGAGCAAAATGAGGCTATATTTATAAACTCACACCTCATATGTGATAACATAGACATTTTAAATCATCTTAACATCTTACAGACGTCTATATGACATCGGACAGGAAACGTCTTAGAGATGTATTGCGGATGAGATGTAAATGCGCTATCAGGGTATCATCTGACATTTGTTAAGAAAGCTTTAATGTACTGCAGTAAGCAAAAACATGACATTTTAATCATCTTGTGGCTTATTGCCATTAAAAATCTTCACATTCTGCTGAATATTTAACAGTACTAAATTCTCGAAGCCTAACATTCATTTAAGTTTACAAAAGGATGGCACAACGGATTCAGATCTGTGGCAATACAACAACAATGTCACAGGTTACATTTACATCTGTACAAATTATACAATGACAAACACAGAAAAAAACATCAATAAACATTGGCCACTTAAACCAAGAGGTTAATACCCACAGGAAACATCATTAATACATTTCTCTCTAACTGACGGACATTTAGTCATTCACTCAAACAATCTTTGTCTGACAATAAATGTTATTATGATGCCCATATCAGTACACGTTGTTGGCATGGTGTAAATGATAGTGCAGACAACAGAAGCTGTTTTTAAAAATAGCCTTATGAGGTAACGTTTCCAGTGAGATTTACAAGCTTAAAATGTCGATATCATGAATTATTTACAGATACGTGTGCTCAAAGTAGTCATTAGTGGTCAACCAATATATATAAATAAAAATGCCTTCATGGAAATGCATAAGTATGGAAGGTCATGGAAGGTGTGTAAAGTCAATTAATCTGACACGAAATGTTTAATTTGCCCAGTTTATAAAAGCCTCACCTTGACCTCACCCTTTTACACCAATGATGTCTATCTTAACAACTGACTGCTCTGTCCATCAATGGTAACCTTGTTTTGTTAGTCCGATACTCGTAAAGAAATAAAAGAAAAGGGTTAGGAAGATGGAACAGGGAACACGAGGATGTAAACATGGTGACACAGCACTGGAAAAGAGAGAGTGAGAGAGAGAGAGAGAGAGAGAGAGAGAGAGAGAGAGAGAGAGAGAGAGAGAGAGAGAGAGAGAGAGAGAGAGACAGAGGGAGAGAGAGACAGAGACAGAGAGCAAGAAAACAGCATGACAGCTTCCTTCAAACAGCGTCTATCAGGAGAGTATTCCTGCATTACAATGATGCCTCTCAATGAGCGGTTCGGCTCAGATTCAAGGGCAGAAGAGAGAAGGGCATTCCCTGTCACTATTTATGAGCTGCTTTATTAGCTCATTCAGCGCAAGCGTGTTTGTGTGCACGCCTCCATATTACATTGTGGTGATATCAATTTTAAACATTTTTGCTATATAGTCGTCCCAGAGGAAAGTGTTATTGTTAAGGTGTTGCTCTTTCATTGCTTGTCTAAGACATTAGGGTCCAAACAAATAAGGGAGTTGTTGCAATATATTAAATACTAATACATTTATTATAAAACGATCAATATAATCAGTTTGAGACATTTGTTTCTGAACGAAAATAAACCAAAAAGACGAAAACAATCTCTCATAATGCACCTTCATGCCATCCAGATGTATGACTTTAGTTAGAGACAAACTAATAGTTTTATAATAAATGCTGTTGTATTCTCTTCCTATATGGGGGTCCACATGGCTAAAAAGCCAGAAAGACCATAAATTGCTGAATATTATTTGTTATTCTCTCATAAATATTTGGTTTAGCTTCCAAAGACATTTACTAACCCACCGGAGTTATTTAGATAAATAAACTGATGGATGTATGTGCTTTCTGGAGCTTTGTCCTATATACCCCCATATATGACAACGTGCCAGCATTTTAATGTAAAATGATTCATTTATCTTCAACTGAAGAAACGAAAATCATGTACATCTTGGATGACATGAGGGGGGGTGACTTCGAGAATAGTCATATTTGGGTGAACCGTTTCATTAAGAGGAAATACATTTGAGATTATATTATTACTTCCTCGATAAAGAAAAATTAACAAGATTATATTATTAAATAATATGAAATATCATGGATTTTTATTAGAAGAGAAAATTGAGAAGCACAAGATTTAAGCAACAGTGCAATTTCCTCTCACTGGCATCTAAAAATATATATATTTTCCTTTCTTTCAGGTGAGATAAGGTGGCCATAAATACACACGCTTTGCAGTATATAAGATAGCAGTTTAATAAGAGCAAACGCCAGGTGCAAATTAGGTCAAAATGGCCAATGAATCTCTGTCTACCAAAAATAACACAAAGGAGCTCACTGCAGATATGGATTCATTTGAATGCAAACGTGTAGAGATTTAAATGCTCTCGGGTGAGGACTGCGTATGTATCATCATCACGGAGACAGAAAGCAACAAAAACAAATCAATATTGCATGCTGTTTTCGCTGTAAAGAGTACCGTCTGCGAGGATTCATACTGTGTCTCAAAATAAAGCGTGGCCCTTCTCTGCCATCGCTGGATCTCTGAATCAGTGCCTCCGACGGCTCTGAATGAAACGTCCAGGATGCCCATACATGGGCTTACGTGTACCCGTTTTCAGATGACATCAGATCGAACTCTCTTCAACTACTTTCAACTTATTACCTTCAGTCGGAAAAGAACAGCTGTTTCCATGGCAACAGCGGAACGAGAGGGAGGTAATGACACGGAGAGGGAGAGGAGTGTCTGTGTTTATGTGTGTGTTTTGGTGTCTATATGCGTGTGTGGCAATAGACGCAGACATACAGTTTTTTCCCGAAAACGTCCTGATTTGTTTAGCCAATAGTGCGAATGATCCCGCAACAACAGGCTAGTAAGTGATTGCAGGCTCAGACAGTAAGAAACGAAGCTCAGGGCCATGGTCAAACAATGATGGTCCCTGGGGTGACACGAGCCGCCCTTGTGTTTGTCTCAGGTTTATCTTTAGCTAGTTTCCGCTGTATAATGGCGAGGTTTGGTCGCCGCTCCATGGAAACAGTTGTTATGGCCTCTCGCCGTCTGCTGGGCTCTGCTAATTGGCCAGCCGTTTGCACAAGCGGCTCCTACTTCATTGAAGGGCCCCGTCCACTGTCATTCAGGGCCAGCAAGATGCGAAACGCAGGAAGTGTGAGTGACGGAGCAAGGGGAACTCTCTCTTTCTCGCTCGCGTCCCTCCCTCTGGGTCTTGATGAAATGAGCGTGTGCGTGTTGTGGGGGTGGCAGGCTCGTTGAAGCTGCATGCAGAACTGCAGCATGAGAAACAGTGGTGCCGAGCGACAAGGTTGTCACAGCAACAGTCGACCTCTTTCAACTTTGCAATGTGTGTGTGTGCGTGTGTGCATGAGTGTGTTTGGGACTTTGTGTTATTATGTGTCAGAAGATGCTAGTGCATGTGTGTCTTTGCATAAATGTATTACACCCTGAGCAGAGAGAGAGAGAGAGAGAGAGAGAGAGAGAGAGAGAGAGAGAGAGAGAGAGAGAGAGAGAGAGAGAGAGAGAGAACAGTGAGGCAAAGAAAAAGCTGAAATAATTTCGAGAGTGACCTATATTCTTGAATACCGCTGCCAGACAGATCATCACAGCTGTTTCACAATCCAAACATTCCTAAACGACTTTTCACCAAAACGAATATCGTAACACTCTATTCTGGTGGCAATTAAAGTGACAGATCACCCAAAAATGACCAATATTCCTGTTGTTGTTTTTCACCTCATCTCCAGTAAGCGGTTAACTGGTATGACCAGATGATGAGGTTAACTCAAAAACTGGATCGATGACTGGATTTGTGAAAACATCATTCAGTCCATTTCATTGAACAGATGAATTCATGAATCTGGCCTCAGTACTTCAACATTAAAGTCAGAAATATGTTAAATGGAAAGAAAAGAAAATTCTGTCATTATTTATGCACCTCTTTACAAACCTGTAAGACTTGCTTTCTTCTGCAGAAGAAGATATTTTCGAAGAACGTTGGCAACCAAACAACACAGATCCCCATTGACATCCATTGTATGGACACAAAACCACTCTGACATTTCTCAAAATATCTTCCGTCAACACCTGACCGATAAGTTCTGACTTCTCTCTCTTTTCTACTCTTTCAAAAAAATGCTTCCAACTTCTGTATACTGAATACTGTATACAATTACGCTTTTTGTTGTCCTAATGTTGTCCCAATTGCTTCCGTTGTTTACCTCATCTGTAAGTCTTTTTGGATAAAAGCGTCTACTAAATGACTAAATGTAAATCTTCTTTCGTATTGCACAGAAGAAAAGAGTCATATACAGATTTTGAATCGTGAATAAATATTATTTCATAAGCTAGAGTGACAAGGATTTCAAAGATAGGCTAAAATATCAGTGTCTTAAATAAATTATATTTACATATAAACGTATACTGTGGTAGTAATATGGACCACAAAAATGTTGTGTTAATGTCCTTTTCGAAGTTTAAAAGCTGAACTCCCCATTGTTGTAACTGCACTGAAAAATCAACAACGCTAAAAAAAGTGAAACGACATGAGGTTGAGAAAATGATAACAAAATATGCCTTTTTTGGGTAAACGAATCCTTTAATGTAATAGCGCCATCATAAAGGCTTGGTGATATCACCTTGCTAACAAATATATGTAGTGGATCCTTTAAGAGCAGTGAAGGCAAGTGAATGATTACCGAGTTTTCTAATGGGTGACCAATAATGATTAAACAGAGCGCTTTTAGCCGAACGATTACTTCGCTTTTAATCTAGTTGTGTGCAGCAAACAGGTGAGAGACCGCCTCAATGAACCGACAAGCGCTTGACACAACCAACTCAATTGTGACCCGAATGGTCTTTTGGAAACAAGCAATTCTATCACTCTCTGACAATGCACAATGGGATTTAAACTTGACCTGACCAACTTCTCAAGTGTCAATGACTCGACAAGAGTCACTGATGTTAAATCTTAAATTCACAATAGGACTTTTACCACTTCAAGTGACTGTCTCCTTGTCACCAAGAATGGTCATTTTAAAGCAGCTATTACAAATATCATGGATGAATTTAAGTGAGACAAATGAATAGAGCAAGCTGACTCGCAGTTCTCGAAAATATGTATAAGCAGTACTTCTTGCCTATGGTGAGAATAAGCAGAAGTAACATGTAAGACACTGATTGAATCCAGACTCATTCATGCTATGTGGAGCCAGTGGCGGTTTTACAGCTCTGGATGACACAAGCTAACAGTTTAATAACAAATCAATACGGTTCAAATTTGTCCTGAAAATCTGGAAAGCTAATCGTCAAAGGTGTGCAGTTGTTACCTCCATTATTCCCGTTGATGATTACTGATGATTTTCACTTTCACTTTCTGTATGTTCATTGTATTCCACTACAACGTTAACCCATCAAAACAAGTATAATTCATATTATTATTTCATTCCAATCGCCTACTGCTGCGAGAAGACAACATTCACATTCACGCATGTGGGTATGTTTAAGTCAATGTTCCAAATGAATTGTTTGACAAATATTTTCAAACACATGGGAACAGGCAGTGCCGTACCTAGACCAGATCCCCCATTGAACCCCGGGCCCCACCCTTTAGAAATGCACCTGACCTCTCCTGTGTTCAGTGACATTCATTAACTCACAGTTGCACCCCTGGCAACCTGCGTGTGATCTCTGTTTAGAGCCAAAACACGCTCCTCGTGACATTCAGAGCTGAACGCACACATTTGTTAACATGAGCCGCGTTCCCTCACAACCTCATTTGGTGTCAGTGAAATAACCTTTAAGGGAAAACAGAGTCAAATTGTTTACACCTGTCGCGTTTTCCTCGGTAGAACACATTTGGGGTTTGCTTAACGAGCACCGAGAGACCGAGGCGTCAGAGCGCGTCGGCTCTGGCCTTAACAAGCATATAGTTGTTGAGACATATTATGGTTTGAGCTAAGCGGATGACAACCATTGAGTCCCCCTCCCTCTGTTATCATAGGCAACCTGGCTTATCGTAGACAACGCGCGCCTGCCACAGACGCGACGCGTCCAGTGGTCAGACAGGTCTCGTGCGCAATCCCCCTCCCGCGGGCGCGCACGCACGCAAAGCCTGTAAAGTTCAGCGGGCGAAACCGGAGCAGCATCGTGCCCTGGAGTCATATTCCGAACGACATGTGGCATCGACGTAGTTTGGTGTCCCTGCGCCCTGTTTATGCGGAGTTTCGGTTATCACTTACCGCTGTGAGCGCTAAACCACCGGGGCGCGATGTGCAGGGGTAAAGTGTCTGCCAACGACGCGCGGGATCCCAGGTAAAGCATACCGTCCGTGTGGTGCCCGCCGCCCGGTTCCTGGAATCCGGTCCCGTTATGGGCCGAATCTGAGCCCGAACCCCCTCCGGCTCTGCCCGAGTCTGTTCCTCTAGGGGTGTAAAAGCCGAAGGGCACAGTGGCGCTGTGATCTATGCCCATCCCCGCCACAGAGCTCACCGAGCGGCTTCGCAGTCCCATCGTGCCACCTGGCCGGTAGTGCCCGAAGTGGGCCGAGGGTGGCACCGCACTGTCATCCGTCGATACGCCGGGAAAAGCTCCCCGGGGCCGCCCCGCAGTACTCTGCTTGCCCCCCATCCAAAAGTATCCGCTAAAATGGGTTGGGGTGGCGCGGGAAGGCTGTCACGGATACGCTTGTCTGCGGCGCTTTTAGTGCCTCCTTCAAACAAGCAACCAAAACAAGCGCTAAATCCGAGGTTGTCAAGTCTGACTACAACAGCTGTGTCTCGCAGACGCAACAGCCCATTTTCCTGGTCGAATCATGGACCTTCAGTCTTTATCCATGTAACTCACAAAATATGATGATGAAGCCAAAGGCACGATGTCAAAAAAAAAACGCAACACGTTCTCCCCTTCTAACCAAGTGACAGGACAGCCTGCCCAAAATCAGAAGCGCAACAACAGATCCGCAGTACTTTGAATGCAAAATCTCTCCCTTACTAAAAGAGTAATGACTCAATATATTTCTGCCATGATGTGCTTCCACAGTGTAGCCTACGTCTAGGTCCGGCTTGTCCTCCCTCCGTCTGCCTGGAGATTCGGGTCAATGTGTGCCGCTCCCCTGCAAGCGCAGATCCGTCCGTGCGCTCACTCACTCGCCGCTGCTGGGAGACAATAGAGGCGTTTACTGCGCATACGCGGATTAACAGTGGCGAGCCGTGCAGAGGTGCTGTAAACGCTTACGCGGATTTACAATTTCAATCAATCATTAGGAAGGATCGTTTTCGTTTTGGTTCCTCGGCGGACAAGAGATGCATTTAAATGCGTCGCCTGCAACAACTGCGCAGTCATATGAATATGGTGTTAGAGGGAGACAGGGATGTGACCCAGCAACGTTGCCATAACTAAGTTAACGCAGAGGCGGCAGGCGTGATTTCATTTGCGCCTCGTGTTTGTATTTTGAACGTTTTCTATGCAGTTGTATGCAATAACTGCATACATTTATTGCAAAAGATAGTCTTTAATCTTTATAATGGGGACAAACGTGTCAGTGTATTAGGGCAACAAGCCATACAATTCCAGGGGGATTTGACAGTTATTGACATGATGAATTTGAAAACATCTCTCTCTCTCTCTCTCCCCCTCTCTCTACTGTATAGATTACATGTATGGTTTATAAATGAATAGTGATGAAGTTTATTTTACAATAACATGACCCAATTCTCAATATGTGGTAAACAATCCATATTTAAGTAAGAAAATGGTATAAATATTACCAGCGGCTGTTGCAAAACATAATGGCATGTATATAGAGACAGCACAGATTGTGTAGAGTCCAGAAGGAGATAACAAACGGACTGAGACTTGTAAACATATGTATTATCTGGTTTGACATGCAGGTACATTCCATAGAAAACATCCCAATGTATGGCATATCTTACTACTTCAGTGTGAGGAAAAATACACATGCTTTGCAGGCCATCTTCATCAAAAATCTCTTTCTTTCACTGTGCAATCATCTACGAGGGTTTCCGTACACTAAACATTATAAATACCTGGACTTAAGTTTCTGTTTAATGGTTCTTCTTGTATTTGTAAAATATTTAAAGTGCCCAGAGCTCCAAATTCATCGTGTGAGCACAGTCAATCTTTATAATTATGATTTAAAATCAACATTAAAAATGAAAACACCATCACCACATATTAAACAATAATATGCTGTTTAATAACAAGTACAGGTGTGTTAAATTATACAGGAGACTATTTATAACTGTCATGAAATTCTAATTCAAACAGTAGTTATATTAGTAGGCAATTAGACTCGAAAATAAAGATGTGGCGACATCTGTCGGCGTACATAATAAATGCATAAATCGGCAAAAACTTTTCACAAACACATCCCAACCAAACACGATGGACTCTACTTAAAGAACAATAAGGACTACAAATAATTCTCTATTATAAAAAAAGCGATTGTTACCTTTCTTCCTGGTTTCTTTCGAGACGACCGATCGCTATCGAAAGCGCTCTAGCAAATTAAAAAATAACATAAATCCGTCAAAACACGTTTTTTTCTCACTCACAGAAGCCATTCGTGCATTTTGTTTCACTAAAGGACACAAAGAGGATTTGAGAAACTCGGCGTCCACTGTACGTCACCCGTCATCGACTGCTCACGCCTGCTCGACGCTCGATTGCTTCTCATTTGAAGTTACGCGCCAAAGGCCGTCGCCTTGTTTTGACAAGCTCTCTTTGCTCATCTGTAGAAAGGAAACCGATGGATGCGCAGTCGTACATGCCCGTTCCTCCGGGCATCGGAATGGAGGAAAACTACTTTTCTCTGGATGATATTTTGTTGTCTCACGAGCGACTCCCGTGCAAGACAGAGTGCGCGTTCCCGCGACTGGGGTTCCTTGAGAAATCAAGCGACACTCGGGACATACCGGAGGTATACAAACCCACGAACTACTTTGAGAACTGTTTGTGATATACGTGGACGTAACATGTTTTGTTTTATTACAGTATGACGCTAAATAAAATGTATGACGTAACGTTAGAGCGTTAACGTAGGTTTACGACCGGTCGACTGCATAGGTCATGTTTCGCATTCTTTTTTGTTCTCATCAATATATTTACATTTTTTACATTGATGTCTGTTATGTACAAATGTCAGGGGAGTAAGATGGAGATGCCCCTGTGGTTGGCCAAAGGTCTATATGAGAAGAAGAGGAGAGTACTGTCCGTAGAGCTGCCCAAAGTCTATCGCGAGGGTTGGAGGACCGTGTTTGGTGCAGATCCCACTGTGGTGGATCTTCACAAGATGGGGCCCTATTACTACGGCTTAGGCTCCCAGATGTTGCATTTCGACAGTCCTGAAAACCCAGAAATCGCTCAAATCGTTCTCCAGGTGAGGGCCCCCAAAATGTTTATTGGGACTTGATATATTGATTGACACATGTTGAATTTAGAAAAGGATGCAAATGCATGACACATTATTAACAAGACTTAGATGCTCACTAATGTGGTCCCAGAAATTCTAATGGATTCAATGGTTATAATGGGAAGGGGTTTGCTTCCCAAAGTCGCTGTACAGATTTCTTTGTTTTGATGAACGCAATATAAGATATTTTGAATATATGCGAAAGTAAACAGTTTTGGGGCACTACTGTTGTAATTTTTTCTACTATGGGTTTCAATGGCGGCCAGGAACTGTTTGGTTACTAGTATGCCTCTAAATATATTTCTGTGTGTTGATCAGAACAAATTAATTTATACACATTAACGTAACTGTACGTAAATGATGATGTAATTTAACATTTTGTGTGAGCTGTCCCTATAAATCCAGTAACGGGTATATAAAAACTGAAGTCAACAGCTGTTTCCTCATTCCACCAGATGAGGGAGCAGCATGTTTACAGTCATTTCTGTAAAGACTAGTTGCTGGGCAGACTGCTTGAATCTCATGTCGTGGTTATTAAATTAAACGTCGGTGGTTTTGTAGAAATCTGTGTATTGTATAATGAAGGCAGGCGTGATGGTTGTTGAAATAAAACTGCGCTTTGAGGAATCGACAGGTGGCTTATACTCCTTGATTTTTGTGGTGCGCATTTTCAATGCGTTGTATTTGCACCTCTGTTTTATGAACTGTATAACGTCCCCGTGTTTCTCATCAGACTTTTATTGGCCGTTTCCGCCGGACCATGGACTCGTCCCAAAATGCCTACAATGAAGACACGTCAGCTCTGGTGGAGCGTTTGGACTCCTTGGAGAAGAGCTTGTTTAAGGCAGGACAGAGTGGACTCAATGGTTTCCAGCTGTGGGAAAAAGGCCGGTCGTCTCACCTAACTGCCTCTAGTTTAGTTATCAACTACAGAAAGAGAAAAATCACAGATCTGCAGGCCTAAGAAACGGTCAACGGATCGATACGAAAGACTAGGACTGAGAGTGGTTTGCAGTTGCTATTTGGAGCTTCTTGTAAGTATGTGGGAATTGAACGTTTTATATTTAACTGTAATGTAAATTGCTTTGTGTACGCAATTTACATTTGTTATCAATAAATCAGGTTATTCTGTCATTTTCTTTCTATTGTGGGAGCAGATGTTACCTAAAAGAACTGGAGCTTGCGTAATTGAAAATAATGTGTTGACCTTTGCTTTCTGATTAGCTCTTATATTTGGAATATTAGAGGTGACATCCTATGCGTCATCAGGTTGTGTGTGTGTGTGTGAGCTTTAGTTACGTCAGTCAACACAAGGGCAAATCAAATCGTGTCTCCACACCTCATTGCCTCTGCACATCTCCCACCTTCAGACCTTGCATGCATTCGAATCCCAAAGCGATCGTCTTTCAGTCTAAGTTTTGAATTTCAAAAGTCTTTGCCTTGGGTTTAATGAGTCTGTTTATGAATGCAGAGTCCCAGCTGCTTGTTCATGTGTAAAATATGGGTCAGCTGATGAGAACGACATCCATGATTTTCGAAATGGAAGTTATTGATACGTCCCTCTGGGGTGGTAATATTGACCCTGTTATCTCTGTGCAGCTTCAGTTGGAGTGAGTTTGGGTGAGATAGGAGGGGTTTATCGATATCTTTCTCTTTTTTTGTTTTTTTTAAGGTCTAAAACTAAAGTCACTGCCCAGTTTGGAATAGGTTGCTTTAGTTTATTATGTACAAAAAGGTTCAGGACTTTATTGAATAAACCGTAGTGTTTCCATAAATGCCTTCTGTAATGGTATTATTGAAGTAAATTAAAAAAATGGTTTTCAAGCTTTTTTCCACCTTTGCAAGCATTAAAGTGATAGTTCACCCAAAAATGTATATTCTGTCAACATTTACTCACCCTCTTGTCGTTTCAAACCTTTCTGATTTTCTGTCTTCTGCAGAACACAATATAAGATGTTATGAAGAAAGTTGGTAACCGAACAGCTCCACAGGCACCCATTCACACAAAGTCAATGCAAGTCAATGAGGCCTGTTAACAACATTCTTCAAAATATCTTCTGTTGTGTTCTGCGGAAGAAAGAAGTGATACAGGTTTGAAAGGACAAGAGGGTGAATAAATGATGAAACCGTTGCAATGATTTAATTTATAATCTGAGAATATAATTCATAACTTTTATCTCACAAAATGAGCCAAATATCCAAACAATGAGTTTAGAAGAATGTTAGTCCCTAACATTGTAGTGATGAGGTTTGCCAAGACAAGCACCACATACAGTGCCAATAACAATTTCATTTTGAGGTGGTTGAACTCAGGATGAGTATCCAGATGGTTGCTGGTACGATGCCGTCAATGTCATGAGTCATGTGCTGTCATAGCTGACACCCTACAGCGAGTTCTGACCCTGTAAGACACTTGACAGAAGCGTCTGGTCAATGTCTCCTCAGTATTTACTGTTTTACTGCTCTGTGATGTTTCGTCAAACAACCCAAGCTTGATTATATATCAGAGTTTACCACTTAAAATATTCTATGTTACAGTTTCATAGCCTCCTAGTGAATATATGCAAGTGTTTCTCCATCACCCCTGCTGGGTAAAAGAGTCTACTAGATCATGGTTTGTTGTTGTTGTTGCTCAATGATCTGCTCCTGCCCAGTGTGGTTATAAAAGTCTTCTGGCATGGGTTAGTGATGTACTGCAGTACGTGAGGGTCGTAAATATAAATCTGACCATATAAACCTGTTTCCGGTATCGGGAAGAATCGGGTTTACAGTAGATGCAAAATGTTTTATGAAGTTCCTACCCTTAAAGTTTTATGATGAATATGTAATGGTCTTTTCTGGAATATCACAATGCTTTTAAACTATTTATCTGTAATGCAACAAAATGTCGTGTGTGATCTCCATGGCATCGTTGAATATCATTCATGACTTTGGTGAGACATCACGATTAAAGATGGTTTTCTCAGACACACACACCTGGCCCGAAGTTAACTTCCAAATACAATTTGTGTTTATGGTTATAGTATAACAATGATTTCATATTGATATTTTATTGTATATTAATTGTATAAAATTTCATTAAAGCCACCTAACATTTATAGATTCTTTGTGGAATTTATGTTGGCAACATAACAATTGTTTATATTGTTGCGCTGAACCATCTAAACTTATATAGAGGGTTTCCCAAACGGGATTTACCAACCCTTGGTGGCTCCCGAGGGATTTGCAGGGGTTTGTGCGTTGAACTGTTGAATAAAAACCTACAACACTGGCAGTCATGTTGTTGTGCTAAATTTGAGATCATCTGGTATTTATTACAACATTGAGTATAATGTCACAATAAATGTATTCTTGGGAATTGTGAAACACGTTCTCAATTCCTTCCTCTCTCAATAACCTTCTAAACATTGCCGAATTATTTGTATTTTGAGCTGTATGAGGTTGCGACATCTATTTGCTATTCCATCTGTCCTGAGCTGAACTGTTTTCCATCTTCGTCCTTGCCAAGGTCGAAGGAAATGAATCAGTCCAAGGTTCACACATTTGTCTCTAAACTTCTTTCCACTTTCAGATGTTCCAGTAAGCAGATTTGAGACCTTCCCTAAAGAACAGACATGACTTTGAGGCATAGCAGGAAAATGAGTGAGAAATGGCGAGTGAAACAGAGGTGTCAGGATTAGCCGTATCTGAGCAAACGCCCACACTCTGCTCTTCAGATGTGGCTAATCTCTATCTGACTTCGCTTCTTTCATTCTGAAGCACCACATCTAACAAGCCTGCGTGCAGGAACGGGTGGGAGGTTGAGAACAGTGTTGCGTTTCATTTTTTGGTGCAAACTCGGCCGATGGATGTGTGTTTTAGAAACCAGACCCCGCCTGAACCACCTGTAACACATCATCTGTCTGTTGTGTTAGCTGTGTTGTTTTAGACATCCACCCTTTTGTTTTAGTGCAGATTGATCTGGCTTTTACAAATAAGCAGAGAGATCGTGGATCTGTATCCCTCTCTTCTTGTTTTTCTTTCTCTCTGCCTGTGTCACTTGGTGCCGATTTGATGGACAAGTGCACCCGGGCAGATGAGAAAGCCGATCCATAAATATCGGACTTCAGCGAGGCGCTCGCTTCATTCCTGTTATGATGGTGAGATGAGTCATTGCTCGGCTGTCTACCTCTCTCGCTTTATTGATCTCTTTTTAGTCCGTCGTGTGGCACATACGGGAGCATTTTTGTCTTCTGAATGCATGTAAAGAACATCCGGAAATGAAAATTGTGTCGTCTCTTAGTCACCCTCATGTCTTTCAGAACTCAATAGACTTCTTTTAATTCTTTCATGAAACACAAAAGGAGTGTTTTTGTTGCAACATTTCCAAACTCATCCACTATTTGGTGTGCATGGCTGTCAAACTAAAATAATCTTTAGGTGAGAGTTTCAGTGGATGGCTTCAATTTGTCTTGCATAAAGAAATGATTGAGAAGAAGTCATATAGATGACTGCAAAGACAATTTAAAGGTATAATTCAGCCAAAATCAAATGTTTTATCATTTACTCACTTTCTTGCCATTTCAAACCTTTCAAATCTTCTGCAAAACGAAAGCGAGGATAATTTGAAAAAGGTTGGTATCAAAACGACGTTGGATCCCCATTGACTTGCATTGGTTTTGTGTCAATAAAATAGTAGTGAATGGGGGCCTTTCAGTTTTTGGTTACCAAGATCCTTCACAATATCTTATTTTGTGTTTTGAGGAAGAAAGAGAGCCACACAGGTTTGAAATGATAAGAGTGAGTAAATAAAGATTTTTCTTTTTTGAGTGAACTATCCCTGAAGGGTGTTGTTTTGTTTAAAATGACATTATTTATTCATCCTCGTGTTTTTATATTTTGGCCTAAACTATTAAAGGAAGTCAGCTGGAATACAGTAACATATTCAACATATTTGTATTGACATTCACTGACTGGCAAATGGCCGACCTTGAGTATGTCATGCAAACCAATGATGAGTTTGATATTGTCACATTGGCACACCTCGGATCAAATAAAAGCCTTCCGATGTGCTCAGCCTATCAACACCGGTCCTCTCCGTTGGCAGGTTTCTCCCAATTCCCCACTTTAAGTCTGGCTGTAGTCCATCTACTGTTCTAGACCGTTCCAAAAAAGGCATATGACCTATTTCTCCTTATCGCACAGCTAAATTGGAGACAAATAAGGGCCAATTACCCTTCAAGACTTGGTGCCAAGAATTTTATTTTTTCAACAAACGGTGAGGCAGGGAGGAATTTGTAAACCATTCTGCGGTGTGTAAACCATGTGCACATCTTGATAATGGGTTCCCATAATTCTTAATAAAGAGAAGCTAAACAGAATCCTGCAGGGCTGGTGTGAGTTAGTGTGTTAGCCGAAGAGCGGACAGCAGCCTTTGGCAAAGATTACGAGCTGTGAGTTAAATATATGTGACGTTCCTTTTTCAGTCAAGTGTGCAGAAATCCTTTAAATATTTCTCTCATAGATGTTGACAGGAACCTGCTATGCTTCAGCTCCATGAAGGAAAAGATCAGCAGATTTAAGTGATAGTTCACCCCAAAATGAAAATGCTCTTTCCAAACTTGTGGGACTTTCTTTCTTCTGCAGAACACAAAAGAAAATATTTAGAAGAATGTTGGTGATCAAACAACATTGCCCCTCCCCATTGACTTCCATTGTATGGACACAGAACCACAGTCCCCTTAGAAACACAGGGTCACAGGTTCGATTCTCAAAGGAATGCCCGTATTGATACTTGAAAAAGCATCTAGCAATTGCCTTAATATCTTAATCTTAAACCTGACAGCACACATTGTTAAAGTTGTTGAAACTAATGCTTTGTGGTGACTTTGCATCAGTATAAATAAGAACAATGGAGCAGCCAGTTGGCATGTGCTTCTAGTTTCTCTTTCAGTTGTGCCAAAAACACAATACGAGGCACATAAAACTCTTTATTTATTTACATTCCTGATGCTGGCTCCATGGTGAGCTACGGGCTCTATCCAAATTTAAAAGACCTTTGGAACCAGGGATGCATTGCCAGGGGAAAGGCTTATAGGTTTAAAAAATGCTGACAATTTCCACCCAGACGCTTTAGACTTTATACGAGTTGAGGGCAGCAGGAGTAATACAGACAGTATGGAGGAGGCAAGATCAAGTTTATTTGCGTTAAGATGTACTTTTGCTCTGTTTCTTTTAACTATTTTGAGAAATATTTCTGTGTTTTTTTTTTTGTCCATGCAATGGAAGTCAATGGGGGCCAATGTTGTTTGGTCAACATTCTTCAGAATATCTTGTGTGTTCTGCAGAAGAAAGAAAGTCATTCAGGTTTGGAATTACAAGATGGTTAATAAATCATGAACTATCTAATGCAAAAAACTTTTATACATGTTTTATAAGGCTCTGTTTGAGATTTCAGCCATTTTGACTCTAAATCAAAGCATCCATATATCCCTTTAACTGCATGCACTCTCTCTCTAAAACCTCTCAGTCAACCTGTTTTCTTCTCTCTGTTAAGCAAAGTAGTACTGTATGTAGACGTTCTTCTACATTTGCAGTTTATATTCCATCCTCATTCCTCCAACTTCATTTATGAAAGCTAACTGAAAACCACCATTTTTACATATCAACGGTGTATTATGGCATCTTGGATTGCCTTGCTGAACTACGGTGTGAGCTGTGCCAATGCACGGAGGTGAGACAATTACAACAAGGGTCATTTAAATGAGCAAAAATAACCTGTTTAACGTTCAGGTCATGTGAAGTAAGCAGCCTTGATTAACGTTATCAATAGAGAGCAGCGTGCATGGGCGTTTGTGTCTGTGAGATCGACTCGCGCTGTTCAAAGCACATTTGTGGGCCTGTTTTTGCATTGTTTGGGAGGGTATATGAACATGTACTTCTAATCTGTATGAGCAGATTCTAATAAAAACTGACCAGAAAGAACTCACGCCTCCTCATCATGTCTTCTTCTTGAAGTGTGACTGTAGTACAGGGCTCACAGTCTCTCGGTCTAATTGCAAAGACTTTTACTCCAAGCCTATAGGCTTTTCTCCACATCTGACTGTGTTTTTCTGGTCTCATTTTATTTCAGAATAATTTGGACTCGCAATGCTTCGCTACATTTACTTTGGAATCGATTAATCGCGATTAATACAACATGTATGAGTAGTTTATGGTTGCAGGAGTACTAGCATGGTTGTTGTGTATTTGTTATTTTTTTATCTAATATGATATATCCAAATAAGATTTATGTTATTAAGACAATGTTTAAGGCTGTCAAAAGGATTGATTGCGATTAATCGACTCAAAAATAAAAGTTTTTTATAAAAGTAAAATATTTGTGTATATATTAATATCTATATATAAATACTGTATGTGTGTGGATTTATATATATATACATATAAATATACATGGCACTTACAACTATTAGGCTATATAAGCAAACATTTATTTTGCAATCGATTAATCGCAATAAATCGATTAATCACAATAAATCGATTTGACAGCCCTTTTTATAGTTAAAAATTATTATAATAGCGTTTTCGTTTTTTGGTTTTTAACTCATATGCTATGTAATGCAAAACATCTATTTTTCTTTTTCATTGTTGGTCATTTATATAAAATAACTACTCCAAAAATTAGGAGTGCAGTCTCTAAGCTTTTTAAAGGCGAGTCCTGATCTAGTTGTAGACTCCATCTCTAGATTTCCCCCTACTATCTTGTTCTCATCTGTCGGTATGGCTCAGGCAGCGTCATCCAAAAGGACACGTGTTCTCTGTTTATTACTTAGCAGGGGAGGGGGTGAATGAGCGAGCGAGAGAGAGAGAGAGGAAGAGAGAGGGTGGATCGCACGTTGAAAGAGATTCACACAGCAGAGCCTTCACAGGGTAGACAGCATCTCACCGAGTCACACTCACAGGCAAACAGAAAAAGGGGCCGTCACACCAAAATCCTTAAAACCACAGACGATCCTTTAGCAGAGGTAAGAATGATCTCCTTCATTCCCTGCAGTGGTTTTGTATTATGTGCTGTGATCGAGATACACAAAGAGACCTCAAAGACATGAAAGGTTGAAGTGACTACGTGACTTGTTTTGGTGCAAGGTGGGTGAAGGTTTGGTAAAGGGACAGGGACAACAGAAAGTGTCTTAACCCTGGGCCCTGAGGTTCACCGTTACTACTCAGTGTAATGCTTATTATACTCAATAAAGTGTCATAAGCTATGCTTTTCATTTCCAGCCTCTGCATTGTCGTGAGTAGGAGGTCGACAAATTGAATTTATTAACCCCGCAAAATAACTGCGTCAGACAGACGGGCTTTGCCAAAAACGGTAGTCCAACAAGACTACCCTTTAATCGGAGGGTAAGTCCACTAACAGGTGTTTTTTCCCATTCATTGGATTAACGCTATCTGTCGTGGTGCTGAGATGTATTCGGGCCTGTGGAATGACAGATAAGCACAGCATTTGTTTCTTAATCTCAATAACACTTCATAAAATATCTGACGCCAATGCAACTGGTGGGGGTGCCAGCTTGCGTTGGAAGGCTGCAGGGCCGTGGAATTTTCCAGGGTGGTTCAGTTGGAGCTGTCACAAGCCTTGACACTTTGAGTTTGCTTATTTGATGGCTGATGTTTAGTTTGTGCATTAAATTGAGAACTTTGTCAAATTTGATATATTAAATGATTGTGATTCTGTTGCTTTAATCCTGTGTCTGTAACTCACAGGCTGGTGGGAAATGAATAATAACATGTGGTACGGTTGGAAAACAAATGTTTATAAATCAAAGATATTTTCAGTGAAGATTTGCGCTAACATTCAGCTTTAAAATGAAGCATGCCAAAAGGAAGATCCTGATGCAACTTGATGCAAGGCTGTGATGGATTTTTCGTGCTACATCGCCCTGCAAGTCAACAACTAGATGGCCCAGTTTTCTAGATTACATAACAATGCAACAGACGCCTTGGAAACTTTTCTATCCTACAAACCCACACCTCTTGGAAGCGTTCCCTGTTAAACTGTTGTACTGCTCGACCACTGAGCATGAATTCCCCTCTACGTGTATTTTATGTGCTTCTTAGCTTTTCTCCAGCAATATCGGTAACTTTCTTGGCTTGACTGTTTTATAAGGAATGTAATTTATGGAGGATTTAAAGAAAGTGCTTTGGATATTTTGTAAAGTAGCTCTCTGTAGGAGGCCTTCCATGGATCAAATTTCTGAATTTTGCCCAGGACGCCAAACAGTTCTCACACTTTTCTGTGGAATATTGTGTACAGCTGAATTACAACTGGATCTTGTTTTGTACTGATAGATGGGGCCCGGATTGTTCTGGAACTTCCCATCCAAGACTAGCTGCGCGGTTCCACAGAGCCTGCTGCAGACAATGTACGTAGTTCCGCCTGTAACTCGGGGCTGTAGCTTTTCTTTTGCGTTTTTTGGCATTCATCTCCTCATTTTTGTCCGTCTTTTTGCTTGTGAATTTCATGGCCAGTTGCTGTGTCTGACCACATAATGACCACACCTTGATTTGTCGACCAATCGCTTGAGCAGTATGCCAAACAAGGTGAAGTGTCAATAACCAATCATCACTCAGCCTTGGATCATTGCTCATAACTCATTGGCCTATAGCCGTAGATTGTCCCAGCCATGAGTCATCGACCAATTCATACAAACTGTAGATATTTATGTGTGCGAGCTGATTTCACATAAAAAAATCAATTGTATAATTTAATGAGAGAAACACCGTCTGTTAATCCTGCCATAAAAGCAGAAAAAAAGACATTTCAAGACTATTACCGTCTGACCTTATATCTGACGGTAATCGTATTATTATGCATAACTCGTAGGTTGTTTGTGAGGAGTAGGATAATTACAATTTGCAGTAAATGTCATTTAGCTGTACGTGACTGGGTTTTGTTTGTGCTGTTTATTTTTAATGTAAGTATGTACACACACTGTACAGATGGACGCATAGTTATGGTCATTGCATAACGTCTGAAGTTTTTAGTAACTTGAGCCTTGAGGTTTTTTTTTAGATGTGTCAAGTTAAAAATTACTTCCACTTCCACGATCTGCCCAGCTGTTGCTGAACACTACAACAAGTCTTGTGTAACTGGTCCCTGAGAAATGTGTCGGGGTCCGGTGGACTCCTAAATATTCAGGGCTTTTAATACTCCACAAACTGCTGGGTTATTTTGAACCCAGCACTGGGACATGAACCCAACTGTCGGCCTTAATTAAGCCGGAAATGTTTTCTATTTGACCCAACAATGGGTAAAAACAACCCAGCATTTTGGGTGAAAAACCACCCAGCATTGGTTAATTTACAACGCAGTGGTTTAGTCCCTTTTGGACCAGACAATTGGTTAAAACAACCCAGCATGATATTTTTGAAAGCGTTCTGGGTGTTGAAAATATGAAATGCATATGTAGTTTTGCACATCTTTGCTGGCTAAATGCTTTGAAAGTTTCTCCTCTTTAGATGTCCAAGATTTGATTTGCATTTTGCAATTCTTGACCTCCTATGCTCCCAATACAGCTTATAATCAACTGAGCCCCATGACACTATTTTCATTTTAATGAACTGAAAATCTCAATGAATAATTGGAGTGCCTGTGAGCGCAAAGCCGAAGCGGGCAGAATTCTGATCTAAATACATGGACAGCGGCGATAAAATCCCAGACAGGGGCAGACAGATTTCTCAAAATAGATGGACGGCCATTAAAGAGCCATTTATTTTCGTGGTTTTTTTTCACCCAACATCAATGGATTGATACACAGAAAAAACCTGCGGTGAAGAGCGGTTCGGCCAGGTTACTGTAGTTTTGGTAAAACAATCCTGTTGAGGACCACTAACCATTTCACCTTCTGTCAGGGTGGCTGACAGCACAAAGCTGATTCTGATAAAAGCCAGTGTGAGGGACTTGAAATCATAGTGGATTCTTGTTGGTGGTACAATGCTATCAGGGCGTCTCTGACACCAGGCCTGAGATAGCTCTGATTGGTTCTTCAGATGTTACCCAGAATCCCACTGGAGGTGTGAAGTGAGATCTCTGAGGGTCTAAAAGTCTAAATTATGGTGTTTCATAGCCAAATGATGCTTCGAATGGCCATACTCTTAAAAATAAAGGTGCTTTGCGATGCCATAAAGAACCTTTAACATCTGAAGAACCTTTCTGTTGCAGAAAAGGTTTTTTGTGACGAAAAAAGGTTCTTCAGATTATAAAAAGGCAAGAAAGAGAGGGTTCTTTACAGAACATTTAAATGCGTGATTCTTTGAGGAAGCAACATTTTTTCTTCCTATGGCATCACTGTGAAAAACCTTTGAAGCACCTTTATATTTAAGAGTGCACTTCAGTTTTCTGGAACAGTCTAGAGAACAGTATGTAGTGTGATCTTAATGTTCGATTCATTAATGACTCAAATCTTTTCAACCAATTGACTGAACTAGATCAAAAACGGTCTGAAGCGGGAACCATCTTGTTCGGATCTGGTTAATGCATTTATTGCATAAAGTTAATGTATACGTTGTAATAGAACAGCTAAATTGTTTTAATTCTTGATCGGTTATTTGAAAGAACCAAATACTTAAGTCTTGCTTTGTGTGAGCATTACGTGAGCTGGTTACGTTTTCATGTCTGTTTTGGTCTGTTGATATGGTCATTATAAAGTGGATCCTTGTATGAATCTTGGCCCCAATGATGGAGAGAAATACACAACCAGGAAAAACAAAAACATAATTCATTTCTATAAAAATCAGGGACCACAAAGAATTTAGCAAACAGCCCATGTCAACATCCAGTGGGTGTGAGGGAGATATTTGCCATGATGACCTTTTCCAGAGACCAACAAGTGCTCTTAACAGTCTACTGTTGCTCAGTTCTGCCTGACACACGTCTTAGGACACAAAATATATTTTAATAATTTATATTGCATTACAATGTGGGTGGTTCTTAGCACCTTCTACAACTTCCATGATATTGCTCAGAGAGTTCATATTCATGTTACACCTTATGAGAATTAACCATTGGTTTGCCACAGTAAACATATTTTAACTGTGGTATTTGTTGTAAAACTACGTTTTACATTAAACCAAAGTTTATTTTCATAGGGGACATTGAAGCATGCACTTTGTCACATTTTTCTAAATAAAGGTTTAGATTATTTTCTTTAATGAATAAAAATAAATGTCCTTTGGAGAAATGAAAGTAAATGAGAAAAATGAGACCATTGAGTACAGAACTCCATTTGTTTCGATTTAATAAACAAATCTGTGTCGATCATTGAAGAATTTGATTATACATTTGATGATGCTTCATATTAAATTCGTATTGCAAACACTGGATTATTGGCAAGTCTAAGCATAGTTTGATACATTGTTGAGATCTCTTCAAAAGCTCCAGAGATTGTTACAGGAAAAGTTAAGACGGGTTAAGTTACTGCTAGAGATGCACCGATGTATCGGCCAATAATCGGTATCGGTTGTTACCAACAACTTTTCACACTATCGGCCAATCTAAAAACAGCCAATGATCAGATATATCCTGGGGGACAGGAAAATGCAGTAAATTTGTACTCTGTAAATAGAAAATGTTAAGAAACATCACCAGTTTGATGTTCAATATTAATAGTCAGTATCGGTATCTGTGGAGAAATGTAGCATCGGTGCATCTCAAGTTAATACCGTAATCTTTTTAGGGTGAAAGATCTCAGCAGCAGGAAACTTCAGCAAAACTCTCCATTTATTATTTAAAAACCTCCTTAAAAAGAAATCTAGGTTGTGTTTCAACAGGATGTTCACGTTTGTAATGCAAGCATCCAAATGGCTGATTTACCTGATCGTCCTCTTGTATACAATCAAATAGGGATGCCAATGTCAATGTGATGTTCAGCTTACTAACATATTAAATAAACTCGCAGTGTTTATAAAATCCCAGCTGATTCACATTCTGCTATATCGGTTGAATGAACACGACACAAACACACCCTGTCCTAACCCAGTTTCCAGGTATTGATTGTACTTATGCGTATCAGGTCAGATGTTACCCCTGCCTATTGATTTGGTGTCTGATGGAATGCTCTCTCAATGGCCCTCCTGTGTTGTCATGTTCCCGTAGGGCCCACACTGTCTCTTAAAAACACCTTTTGTCTTGTGGGTCACGTTGTCGGCACAACCTTGATGTTTGAATTTATTTTGTAGATTAATGGCCTTTTAACGAACAAACCCCCTATAGTAATCTACTCAGGAGCTATTAGTATTTCTTGTTATACCGCGGTGTTCTACTGACAGTGATTCAAGGACGTAGTAAAGGTTACCAGCTCACTGATGATTGCAGAGGCGCCTATAGGCATTACTAGCTGTTACCATAGCAACTGTCAGGGGTACAGAGTCCACAAAATTAAATTGTTGCACACACGAGTTACAGATTCATAGTGTATATGATATGATGGTGTTTATTAGCACTTTCAGTACAGGATAATAAAAATGTTTACAAAATCTTTAGCATAATTTAAACAGAGAGTGATATATTTACCATAGAGGCTTTGTGACTTTTGGAACCTATTCAATTCCAGATGGTAAAAGGGCATGTTGTTCATACCAAAAAAAAGATCTGTTCGATCGGTGCCCTTATAAAACAATGAGTTGTAATCATGGTGATTTTAAAGCATGAAGATCTATTATGAATGGGCACACCACGCTAAACACATAGCAACCACATAGCAACGCCCAAGCATCATGCAGAGAGGATCTTGGCAAGCACTCTTGATCTATTTATATCACAATGTGGCACAATAGAGTAAGTACATGTGTGAGAACTGCGACGTCCGATTACCTTAACAGGTTTTATAATGATGTGAGAAAGGTCAATACGTATGAGACAGCAGGGTGGAGGGAAGTAGATAAACAGAGAGATCGTGACCGAGAGAGAAAGAGAGGCCTATTGAGAGTATCGTGGTAGAGTCTAGACCTTGTTATAATCACTTCATGGGCGATGTTATGTAACCCAAATAATCATTCCCTGCAGGGCACTGAATCAATCTGTCCTCTCGCATCCGAGGGTTTGATTTACACTGCCCAGGATTCTAGATTCGTGCGGTTCACAGTGATGATGGGAAATAAGAGTTGAATGACTTTTCTGTTGACTTGTTCTGGTGTTTCAATTGCGAGACTCATTCTGTGAGAATTATGCATTGAGCATTTGGCGAAAATGGGACCAACTACCCATTTATTCCTGCATTACTCATTCATTCGTGCTTTTGTGAGGGGCTCATATTCATAGCATGCTTTTATAAAGGATGGCAAAAATGGTGAGCATTCAACTTTAGTTAGTGCAAATTTTAAAAACCTTCTCCTCTCCCGGTTTATGCAAAGACAAATGTGAGTAAACATTTGAGCTATTTGAAAGTATAAACTGGGTCACTATCAAAATATTGTAATATTCAGCATCCCAACCAAGTATAACAGTATTGATACAACCATCGGTGAAAGTATGGGGCGGTGCTATCTATTTGTCATATCAATGTGAGGCTAGTGGTGCACATTAAACACTTCATCTTCAATGTTTCAAAAATGATTATTACATTAAAACACATATTTGTTGTGTGTTGTGTTGTGTTGTATATTATATTATTAGTGAAATATTGCAAGGGATATATTTTTTTCACTCTCATGTCAGTTAAAATCTGTATATTTCTGTATACCTGGAGATGTTTTGAGAAATGTCTCCATGTGTCCATACAATGGAAAGTTTTACAAAACTTCCTCTGTGTTCTGCAGGAGAAAGAAAGTAATTCAGTTTGAAATGACATGGGGATGAATAAATGATCAAATCTTTTTCCATTTTGTGCGAACTATCCCTGTACGTCTTTGATAAAGCTTTTCTTCACAAACCATGCGTGTCTTCATTACAGTTTAGGAATACTAGGCAAATAAGTTAGACGTGGACTCTTGCTTTTTGTTATCTTAGTGTTGTGTTATCAAAATATCATGTGACGCTGTTGGAGCTCTGATGAGCCAACAGAGTTCAGCAACATAGTGGTTTTTGTGTCATGCTTAAATTCACCATGTCCATACAACATTCAAGCCATATTTACAGTGCCACCTCATGGAACCCATGCTAAACCCACAAAACCCCATGATCTATGTATGCTTATAGTATTAGAAGTTGGATCGGTGTCCCTGCTGAAAAAATGTAGCTATAACCAGCTTAAGGTGGTACCTATACTGTGTGTGTCTCAGTCCGCTTCCTAATTCGGTAGCATGTAGAACACATGTCCAGAGAGTGCTATTGTCCTGTCCTATTGTCAAAATCATTCCAGTGCACTGAAACACATACACTTGAAATTCCTAGAGTGCATCGTAAAAATCCAGTAAGCATTGAATGTTCCCTGTATATCCCATCATGTGCACAAGATAAACAAGGTGGTCTTTTTCAGATTCACACCATAGGGAGATTAAAGAGACACAGCCGTGGTTTCTATAGCTGGTCCAGGCTGATTTACGGTGTTTAACTGGATCACCACGATGCCACTAGACTAAACTCGTTTCTAAATAAGTGGGGTTGAATTATAGTCCCAAAACTGATAGACCAGCTGTGCCACCTTAGGGATGAAATGATGTGATTTTTTCCAGCAGGGCATTTTTATAATGTTTATGTAATAAAATGAACAATATTAAAGCAGCAATATGGATTTTAATTGGACACTGGTTTGCCGTCAAACAGCCATGTTAATCTCAGGTGTGTGTGTTGCCATGGTGATTGCAGGTTGCTGTCCAGGATGGCTGGCATAAAGGATCAGCAGTTTACTGAAGAGAAACCGCTTCTGCCAGAAGTCAGGGGACAAGAACCAGAGATGGTGAGTGTTTGTGCTTTGTGTGTCCTTGGCTAAATATAGTGTACCGCTTGTGCCCCATTCTTTGGCGATAGGACAAAAAATGTGTGTGTGTGTGTGCATGATAGAGGATTTATCTAATCTTTGCATATACTCCATTTCATTTGACACATTTTTGTAAGTCCATACATTGACAATTTAACATGAACTACATAACATATCAGAAATGTCGATGTTCTTAAAATGTTTTGAATATATCTAATAAAATGTGGGACACTGTATTGCTTCGACGTTCATGCAGAGACGCAAGAAAACAATAGCTATATGTGGTAAAATATCTGAAATCCATATATTATGGATGAAGAGTACCACTTTAATTATGATTAATTTAAACCCCACATTAAATCTTTCATTATTCACTCACCCTTCTGTAATTTCAAACCTGCATGACTTTCTTTCTTCCGCAGAACACAACAGTGGGTATTTTGAAGAATGTTGTCAACTGGCCCCCATTCACTTGCATTGGTTTGTGTCCATACAATAGAAGTGAATGGATGCCAGCGTTGTTCAGTTACCAACTTTCTTCAAAATATCTTCTTTTGTGTTCTGTGGAAAAAAGAAAGTCATACAGGTTTGAAATGACAAGAATGATGACAGAATTTTCAGTTTTGGTTGAACTTTCCCTTTAAGCATATGAGAGTATACTGTATGTAAAAACAGGGATCTTTAGACTATAGTGGATATATTTCTGTAGTACTTTCAAAAACATTTTCAAAAACTGTTATCATAAACATATCATACTTGGAGAAAATACATATCAAACCTTCTTTCAATACAGCTTCTCAACACTCCCCCCATAGCATTGTCCTCCAGCCCTGTAGAGCAGTGGTTCTCAAACTGGGGGCCGTGACTTTATATTTCATTTTATAAAATATAAAAATGTATCATAGAGTTCAACCAAGCCTCAGAAAAATAAGACCACCAACCAAAAGAACTGATGTCCCAGCATTGTATAATTAAAATGCTTTTGGTTTCATTAAGATTCTAAGTTTAAGAAGAAGCACTGCACACAAAGGAAGCCTTACAACGAAAGATGTTTGAGAACCACTGCTGCACAGGGTGCTGTTTAAAGTAGTGTGCTGTAACTGGTGTTTGTGTCTGTCTGTAACGGTGCAGGCTAAAGGAGAGTGTGTGCACGCGCTGCCTTGTGCTAAGCCCTCCCCCCAAACGGCTCGCCCCCCCAAACGCTGGCATTCGATCGCCCGGCACTGGCTCGGCCTCACCCGGCGTCGGACCAGCGGGTACATCTCGGTAGGCTGAGTAACGCACAGAGCACGTCCACTCTTCCAACTAAAGGACACTCATTTCTTTCAAAGATATACATCTTTTAGAGAAGTCAAGGTCAAATATTTCAAGGTTTCTGGTCTAACATACTGTACATCCACTTACAGATTTGAAAAATCACAGATATATTCATAAACTCTGCTTTAAGAATGTTTAAACACATGTCCTAACTTTCCACATCAATATTTTATAAACATGGTTTCACCACCCACATCGCAATTTAAACAGGTTTTTAAAAAGCAAAAAGCATCTTCATATAACCCATATAACCCAAATACGCCGTAAACATGTATAGCAAAGTTTTATCTCCTCAAGAAGGACATAGCACATTGTTGTTTCCCTTCAACTGTGCCAAGTTTGGCAAGCACTACATTGGAGGTTTGAATCTTGAAAAGGAGTGACACCTGCTGGTCCGACATTAAAACTGCTTTTGCCATTCTTCTGCTAGCTTGATCTGCATGCACTAAATTCTTCTTTAGGTTGTTTTCCAGCTTTTCAGTATCGCTCCATGATACTTGCTTTGATTTTCTACCAAAATGGATGCTTTGGTTGGATCTAAAATATGTTCGTGTCTTTTTCTTTTTTTACAATAATTCCACTTTAGTTGCTCTGTCTGTGTTTCTGTCTGTATACTGTTTAACTCATGCTACATGTTTTCCTTTTTTATATCTGCTGTGATTGTGGATCGAGGAGACTCTTTTCAAACTGTTCTTATATGCTTCACCTTTTCCCCAAAATGTATATACTCACTAATACTAAGGTGGGACCATCAAAACACTGATCATTATACTTCAACTTATAACAGGTCTCATATCAGAAGAACCACATACTGTACCAACCTTGTAGTGAAACAAAAACTCACACGCAGGTCGGAAATCAGTAGAACATCAATTTCAGGACCTTGCGGAGTGTTGCTCCGATCACTGCTTCATTTATTGTGATATGTAACATGTTGAAATCGTGCTGAAGGCTTTGAGGAATCTAACCTTTTGTGTTCCTGCAGGAAAACTCTGAGACGTTTGTGGATGCTGGAGATTGGAAGGTACAGTCATTCTTCTCTCTGTGTATTTGATGTAGGACTTGCATTTAACCCAACCACTCTTAAAGTACGGTGGCCGTGAAGTGCAAAACAAAACAACAAGTTGCAAAACTAAAAACAAATCTAGAAGCAAAATAAAAAATAACACATCTGAAAACCTGATATCAATTTAACTCCTTTCCTTCAAGATATCAAGATAGACTTACTTTGTTCTGCATTTACTTCTATTGTGTGGTCACAAATGCAATGCAAGCATTTTCTTTTGAGCCATTGTGAGGTTTCTTCAAAACTGTTCCAAACGATTCAATGAATATGTCATTAACTTTTTACATCTGTGAACTTTAAATCTTAGGGGGGATAGTTCACCCAAAATCGAAAACGATTTCTTCATTTATTCATCCTCATGTCATTCCAAACCTGTATGACTTTCTTCTGCAGAAGATATTTGGAACAATGTTGGTATGTCTCCCATTGTACTGATATAAAACCACTTCCTCAAAATATCTTCTTTTGTGTCATACAGGTTTGAAATGACATGAGGTGGGATATTTTATATTATTTTTATAATTATTTATAGATTATTCATTATTAGTATCGGGGGCGGTAACCCCCTCATGGGCGCTGCCACGTTAACGTCACATGACCAGCTGCGTCTACAAAATAAAAGCGCTCTGAAAGTAACATTTTATTATTGCTTTCAGCCAGTGCTTAATGGACTTTCTAATCTAATTTTACACAAAACAAGCAAACCAAATACTATAACAATAAACACAATGTACTTGCCTCGATCACAGCAAAATAACAGGGTTGAGTCACGTACGTGCGATCCATCAGTAAAAAAGAATTGACACACTGTTCTCGCCGGATGAAATGAACTACGGTGACCCTTTAGCTCCCACACGCAGATAGAAATATCTCAATGTTAAGCATAAACACGCCAGCTGCCGCTACAGGCAGAGAGAGCCGTCATAGTCACAAACCGACAAGAACGAGCCAAAAATCACCAAGATCCAATTCAAGAATGTATGTTATGGATGCATGAAGAATAAAAATGGAACAAAACAGACAAATGTTTTAGCTTTTCTCATTTTTGTGTCGATTTTGTGGGAAGACTAAATAGCATCTTGTTTCTTAACAGGCCGTAAAATACTTGCTTATTATTAATGAACAACTTTAACCCGTGCATGTGTTTTTTGTTAAACATACACACAAACAAAACAATAATCCATCCGTTAGATTTCAACGTGCTTGGATCATTTTTAGATGACTTACGCATCATTGTTCTTTTGTATCCAACATAAGAACATTGAATCATCTTGTTTCAGTGTAAATCAAAGTACAGTACTTAGACAAAAGTTGAAGTCTTTGAACTTCAGCACCTCGGTTTTGTGTCTGTCTCACAGTTTGCATCATCTCTTCACACCTCTGACAGAAATAGGATTAAATCGCAGAGAAAAAGCGTTTGATTTAAACAGCGAGAAACAAAAGATGGAGGGGGATGGAGAGGTTTAATTGTGCCACAGAACGGATTCATTAAATAGGTGTTTGCGGTTACATTCCAGCAACCCAAGAGGCAAGGAACAAAACAAGTTAACACAAAATGTGATTGTAATTTTTGTGTTTATTTATATGGTACAATCCTAACATGTGCCATTTAGGTAGGCTACAGATATAGCTATACATTTGGTACAAATATGTGGTAGCTGCAAAGGTGTACTTTTTAAAGAGCTTCTGACCCAATTGTTGACAATTTCTTTTAACAGCGTAGGGCAGATAATAATGCATCTCTATATTTAGATAGATACAGATGCAACGACATTTCCCAGTATTCATGCATATAAGAGTTAACCATTGTTTATTTAGGAAAGATAGAGACTGCCAAGTCCGCAAAGGGAGTCATCTCCTATTTTGACAAAGAAAGAAACGGAAGTCGGGTATGCAACTCCTCTTATGCAGAATGATGATAGAGTCAGTGAGTAATATAGAAGACAAAGGTTGATAAGCATAGCAGAAAAGTGGGCCATGTGCCTTGTGTGTTCATGTCTCACCCCTCCCTTCCGTGTTCATGTGAGAGCACACGTACTGTACACAAACCCAAAGCACATGCTGTCACAAACAGCATCTTCAATTTCCTGTTCTAACCAGTTCTGTGCTGTGAATGGCATCCCACTAGTGCTCGTGCGGGTGTGTTATACTATTAAGATGGTACATTTATAAACATTTAAATGAAACTGAAAATTGTATGAATGTTGATTTACACACAAGACGAAATATTCAATTTAATACATTTTTATATAACTCAACATATTACAATTGTCACACAACCTGCATCCGTTTTAAAGGGTTTATTGAAAGAGCACGAAAGGGCAAACGTGGGACAAATACAGATAGAGAACGCAACAGATTTAGATGGACACACAGAGCAGTCAATCAGAGTTGTGCATTCATTGCCGCCAGCCAATCAGAGGCATGGGTGGGACGTAAAGAGTGTTGGGGAGGGGGCAGCAGCACTGCATAATTCAACCACTGACCGAGACGAGGAGAGACAAAGAGACACAGTAGCAACCGCAGCATCCCTCTAGTTGCCTGCATCTGAACCGGATTGCTTGGACAGAATCAGTTCAAGACTGTTTGGTTTGGCTTTTTCTGCATTTCTTTATCCAAGCGTACGTTATCTCTGAGCAACCATGCCGGAATGCTGGGATGGGGTGAGTGGGATATGGTAATTGCAGGACTGTAAATAGAGGGAGAGGTTTTGTTTTTCTAAATATATTAAATTCAGATCACAATATAATTCACTGTATGTGTATAAATGTGCATTTCTTTAGCTATTTGTGTATTAGAGAATGATAATAATAAGTAAGTATTTTTTATGTAAAACTAAAATTCATAATTATTTGCTTTTTAAAATAGAGAGGAATAAAACTGCAAGCAAAACTAATTATTGTAATAAAAATATTTTTTTCCGACACCCCCAAACAATGGGCAGAATGCAATATTGACGCTCAATCTACATTTTTGCAGCATGTTGGGACAGATTTGCTATTGTGTAAAAATGTCCAGTCACGTCTGAGCCATTTGCACTGACACACTAACACACTTACACGTGTGGAATGTGCGCTCCGATACACTCATGTAGCCTACCTGCAGTAATGTGTGTTTGTGTGTGCATGTGTCTGTCTGAGGGTGTTGTTATTAGGACTGCAGTTTAACCATATAAAAATGATCTTTAGACTATACAAATCATCAGACAAGGACAAATCTACGACCTTGAGATGGAATAATGTGCATCCGCAGAGATTTTGATGCACTGTGTTTTACGCTGTGCCATTATTGCACAATATTGCTTGTACCTATGTCATATTTCAGACTTAATCCCTTCAATGACTTGTTGTTTATTTTAGATCTCATCTCCACCGAAACGCAGACAAACAGATGTTTTAAACCTGCGCGCACACACTACATTTGCACCATTTGCATCCAGCATGGCCGTACACACATTTTCAAAAACAACAAATGATGGACTTTAAGAGAGATTTATTCTTGTCTGCAAGCCTACCTTGATCTACATTAAGCTCACCCCGTTCTGCTTTGATGTTGACTGCACGGATATGAGCAGACGCAAACACACATCCATGTCAGAATAAGATGCAGAGTAAATATGGGTCAGCGCAGATTAAAATGCCTTTGGCAGTCAGTGAGTGTTGCACAACCATGATTTAGAAACATTGAGATATTATAACTCGTCTTGTTTCTTGTAGAACTGTTTCTTGTTTACTGAAATGTAAAAAAAAACATATAAGATAAATTCATGCATTGAGCTAATTTTGAGTATTGCAGTCAAATGCATAAATGTAAACAAAAATATATTTTTGCCAAGCTTTTTTAATGTTCAGGCTCTATTTCGGGTCTATTGTCGTGCAAATCCGCCCGCACCGACTTTCTCATACTGTTTTTAAAAATAGATGTTTTTGTGTTATAGGAACACGACATCGAAACCCCAAATGGGATGTTGCATGTGGTCATCCGGGGAGCTCCTAAAGGCAATAAACCAGCTATCCTGACCTACCATGATGTTGGGCTCAACCGTAAGTAAACTGTTTATTTGTGCGGGATTTTGTGTTTGGCGTGTACATACAAATGTTCTCCATGTACCACATGTACTGCATGATCCACTGCACCATCTGTCTCCAAGCACTGACCTGGAGCTAATTTTTCCATTTCTAAAACTGACACTGAGAATTGTCTAAGTGTGTCCTTTTGCATTAAGACAAATTCAAAGAGCAGCTCTCTGGAAGTGATGGTGTCATCGGAGGTGTCTTTTGGGTGCCAGCTGACTGCAGAATAACAGATCGCATTCGTTGTGAGACGTGACTTGTGTTATGCTGCTGGTACAGACACAGGAGAATGTTTATAAAAAGCATGTCTCGGAAACTAAAAATACAGACTTGAGCTGTTGATATCATATATACATCCGGAAAAAAAAACCATATATACAGTATAAAATTATATTTTTTAATAATCATTTATCAATGATCATCTGTTTTATTATTGTTGTGATATATATATATATAAATTATACTATGTAATTTAATATTTATATTTTATTTGAGAATATTCTTCGTATTTTTAAAATGTAAAATTCAATATTTAATAATTTTTATTTGTAATAACTTCAACAATTTACAATCAAAATAATAATTGCTAGGGTTTAATGTTGAATAGAAAATATATACTACTCTCAAACAATAAAGGTTCAAGAATGTGTTCTTTGCAACAATGTAATAAAACAATCATATTTGGTACATTTTTGTCAATACACTTTTGAACCCTTTTTCGCTATAATTAACCAACATAAAGGTTCTATGAATGTTAAAGGTTCTTTATGAAACAGACAATAGAATATTTAGGGAACCTTTATTTTTCAAAGTGTCATAGGAATTTTCTGTTTTATACCTTGTAAAATATAAAAGCACATAAAAATATCAATCGTGATGATTGTCAGGGTGTAAAAACAATTATGAACATAATTTTGTATTGACTGAACCTAACAGTCCTGTACTTAAATATTCAGCATGGGAATTTTATTTGGCACAAAAAAAAACATTTAGACAGGTTTATAGGTCAGTAAAACCCCAAAGGCGGCCGACACACCATTGACCTTGAATTATCCATTCCTTCAGTCAGACTCCTCCGGTCTTGCATAAGAGCATCTATTACTTCCAGCACAACTTTCCCCTCTTCGTCTGCTGATGCGTACTTCCTGTTTTCTCTTAATCCCCTCATGCCTCCCCCATGTTCTATTTGTTTCTTATTTTGTATCTCAGAAGTGTGTTGTTGGGACCGGATGTGCCTGCCTGCTTTTATTATTATGCCGCCGCTGTGAGAGAAGTAGGGAAGGAGAGATATGTAGGTCACAAAAACAAAACCCATCATGCAGTACTGGGGAGGGGGTATCAGCACTGCGGCATGGAGCGCTTCTGTCTTTCCTCTCTGCTGCGAATACATGTATTATTATGCATGGTCTTTATTTTTCCCAAAGCATGACTCAGTGATGCAAAGAGCAAGAGAGCGAGACAGATAGTGAGAGAGACCACCGAAAGGATACATCGGAATGCAAAGTGAGCGATACAGCAGGGGAGGGGGGGGAAGAGGTAAAACTGGCTTATTTACTACAGAATAGAAAAGCTGGGGATGATTCATCCCGTAATGCGGCACTAGGGTGAAGTGCACAGGCTCGCTCGGCTCCGATTGGATGAGAGTTCTGCTCTTTGGTTCATCACCGAAGTTGTTTTCAGAAATTTGATTCCAGGGCAGGAATCTATAGGAATCTCCATGGTCTTGATTACATTTGCAAAAGCTTTTATCTGAAATGGCTTACGAACAGATTTTCACAGCTGGCCCAAATGTGAAGCAATCTTTCATAAATAGTAAACAGTATTGGATGGACATAAGGACGGACAGACAGACGGGTAGAAAGATAGATGGACGGACGGATAGATGAATGGGTGGACGGACAGACAGACGAGTAGATAGATAGACAGATAGGTGGGCAGATACAGATAGACAGACATACAGATGGACAGAAAGATAGACACACAAACAGATGGATGGATAGACGGACATACAGAAGGACGGATGGATCGATGGATAGATGGACAGACAGACATATAGGTGGATGTGTAACCGGTTCTACTCGAACCGCCGTCGGTCCGGATGGGAGACGTCCGCTCAATCGAGACAGTATCACGTCTGTGGCAAGAGTGTCTCTGTTGGTTGGGAGTGAGGTTTACACACTGCACAGCTCTTCACTAGATGGCCTCCGTAACAGATGGACAGCAGGCGGATGGATGGATGGATGGATAGACAGACAGATGGTTAGACAGATAGATGCTCGAACAGGATTACAGTGTTTAATCTCTTTCTCTGTCTTTCTTTGAACAGACAAGTTGTGCTTCAACTCATTCTTCCACAATGAAGACATGCTGGAGATCACCAAGCATTTTGTTGTGTGCCATGTTGATGCCCCGGGCCAACAGATCGGTGCCGCACAGATGCCACAGGGGTAAGTCGCACACATACACACACACTGTTATTAGTCCATTTATGTCTTTCAGAACATCATTTAGGCCTATTGTTTTTAGGTATCAGTACCCCACCATGGATCAGCTAGCTGGAATGCTTCCCAGCGTGGTGCAACACTTTGGGTGAGTGTTGTTATATCTTACCGTAATGCGGTGATAAACTTGACAAATGCTATACCCTGTGCTGTTTGGCTTATCCAATGAGATTCTCATTTTAAACCGTTTAATCTTAAACACAATGCGATGCCTAAACGAATGAAATTGCCTTTCCTCCAGCTTCAAGAGCATTGTTGGAATTGGAGTCGGGGCTGGCGCCTACATCCTTGCCAAATTCGCGGTCAGTAAATCTTACCTTTTGCTTTTTCTGCTGCGGACACCGGTTTGTTTGTGCGCATTAAATCGAACCATTCATACCTGCTTTCTCCCTATAGCTCATTTTTCCTGATCTCGTGGAGGGTCTGGTTCTGCTCAACATTGACCCCAATGGCAAAGGCTGGATTGACTGGGCTGCCACAAAGCTGTCCGGACTCACCAGCACTCTTCCAGACACTGTTCTGGCCCATCTCTTTAGCCAGGTACAGCTGAACAGAAATGGACACAAGTGGGGGATCATTTTGTATAATTTAATGTTGCATTATATTTAATAACCCTTAATGTTTGGGTTGGATTATAGGAGGAGCTTATGAGCAACACAGAGCTGGTGCAGAGTTATCGCCAACAGATCAACAACACTGTCAACCAGTTCAACCTCCAGCTCTTCTGGAACATGTACAACGGGTAACGCCCAGTGCCTCATTAACATGCAAAAGGAATAAAATGCATATTTGGTAAAGAAAGTGGCTTGATAAAATCACTCTCTTTCGCAGCCGCAGGGATCTGGAAATGAACCGCAGTGGCTCTGTGTTGAATGCCAAGACCCTGAGGTGAGGACTTCATTAGACTCCCCCTAATGTCATTTACATGTGCTTGTGTAATCAGAATGTTTGACGGGGTCCTTTTTTCACAGATGCCCGGCCATGCTGGTTGTCGGAGACAATGCCCCGGCTGAGGAGGGTGTGGTAAGTCTTCGCTTTGTTTTCATCATTCTCACTTTTGTCTTAAAGTAGACCATAAAACCTGTCATATAATGCTGTAGGTTAAAAAATATTTTACTATATAGCACACATATTGTAGTAATATTATAAAGAAGACTCTCTTTATAAAAATCTCACATATAGTATATCCATATAATATACCATGCATATAGTATACCACTCTATAGTATAATCATATTATATACTGCACACATAGTTTAGTCATATGATGTAGAACACATATCGTATACTATAAATATAATATAATAATATAATATAACACACCTAGTTAAGTCATATGTTGTAGTACACATAATGTATGATACACATTTGGTATACTAATATAATATGACACAAGTATAGTTTAGTCATTAGCACACATATAGCACACTACATATTATAGCATATGATTATACTGTAAACATCATATAATGTAACACACATTTAGTGTAGTCATATGATGTAGTACACATACTGTGTAGTACACGTATAGTGTACTCGTATAACATAATACACATAGTTTAGTCAGTAGCACACATATATATTATACTACACATACAGTAGAGTATATTCATAATATAACATACATTCTGTATAGTATACTACAGACACTGTATAGTAATATAATATAACACACGTGTAGTATACTACGTATAGCGTAGTGATAAAATACATCACACAAATACTATAGTAGTACAGTTATATAATGTAAAACACATAGTTTGGACCACTTGGCCACTATAAACGGTTATTGTACGAAAAAAGAGCGAGTCTTACAATGTGAGACAGGAACACCCAAAAATGAAACCCCTCACATTTCAAGACTTCTTTCCCTATATTGTCTCCTTGGCACATTTAGTAAACTGGAATAGGAAGTGTTTTGTCATCTAGCGACAGGTCAATCCCATCCCCATCTGTCTCTATCTCTTTTTGCCGACCTCTCTACCTCCGCTTCCCTCGCGGGAACAGATGGCACTGGCACAGGGGTTGATCTCCTGGGCTTTGCCAGCTTGTCTGCTCCACACCGTGGCCCTTTCATCTAACATATAAAACCTGGGTCAGTGCCCCATCACATCAAATCGGACACAGGGTGAGAGATGAACAGGAGGGGAGCGTGATGAAGGAGAGGGACGGAGGGAAGAGACGAAGAGAGAAGGAAAGGGATTTGACTCAAGAGCAACGCAAGGAAGATGAAAGACAGGATGTGTCAGAGATTACAGACTCTTATAGAGAAAAATGAGAAACTAGACATATACTGTATATAAATACACACGCACGCATGCAGGCACAAACACATATAAATATTCTTTATTGAATATGTATATATTAGGGCTTGTCTGTCCAGTTCTGAAAATGCCTTCTGATTCAAGCCTGCTGGCGAATGCGTCTGCGCAGCTATTATCTCGTACTGCTGGAATATGACTCATCTTTGCACTATCACAGTAACTGGGTCAGGCCATAAGACACACTCAGATATATATATATATATATATATATATATATATATATATATATATACATAACCAACATGTGGGAAAAAGAGAGGTCTGGCAGATCGTCCTTTAAACATTATACAGTACTGCACATGGTGTCTGTTCTTTCTTTTTAGGTTGAATGCAACTCCAAGCTGGATCCAACCAACACCACATTCCTCAAGGCAAGATTGGAAAAATACCACAAGCATTCAAATAAGAACCTTCGAAGTTATAAAATAAATGTGTAAACCTTGTATATTTCGTTTCAGATGGCTGACTCCGGTGGAATGCCTCAGCTTACACAGGTCAGACTGCTTCGAAATTTCATCTCAGATCATATCAGACTCTGATATTCTATTCTATTGACTTAATTGTGAGACTAAAGCGTGTCATAAAAAAATCTGTATTTTAATGTTTTATAAAAGTTGATCAGTATTGTTATATTTTAAACAATGATTTACACTTCCATTCCCACAGCCTGGAAAACTCACAGAGGCTTTCAAGTACTTCCTACAAGGGATGGGTTACAGTAAGTTTGAAAGGTTTTATTATTTCAAATATCAAATTATAAAACAAAAAATCGGGAACAATTTACAGTATGTTTCTAATCCAGTCTACCAAAGTAAAACCGATCCAGTAGTTTCAGGGTGTGTTTTCTTCCTTGTGTGTCTATCCTATGTGTGTATGTGTGCGGGTGAGGATGTGTGTGGAGGTTCCAAAATCATCATTTGTATCAAATATTTGTGATAATATTTGGCTCTGGTGTAGTAGTTGGCCACTTTATTGGTAAGAGCAACTTAATACAAAAAGAAATACATTATAATCAAAGCTGCAATCTGTAAATTATCGCCATCTCTGTTTGAAACAAAAAATTGCAGATTACTTTAAGTTATTCTATTTTTGTTGGTTTTAAATCAAATGACATCAATGTGACATTTCCCGAAAAATCGTACGTGACAGCTCAAATTATAAAGTCATACACGTGCATGGCACAAAGTTAACTTCTGGTCGCTTTGGATAAAAGCGTCAGCTAAATGCGTACATGAAATAATATAACAATGTAGTATATATTTATTGACATTCATTTCTATTAATATATTATTGTATGTTCATTTTATTAAATTCAATTCAATTAAAACGATGCTATTGATTTCTTGCAGAGGTCTTCTGGAAGTTAAGTTTGGGCCACATTAACGTTTTGTTTATATTGTTGCCGTTGAAAACTCAATAACGGATTTGATTTATTTTTAACAAAAATTTACAGGTTGAAGCTTTATAGCAAATAGGAAATAGATCATTTTAATCGTTCATTTCGGACCCCGTGTGTGTGCGTTGTTTTGTTATAATATCTACCCTATGTGTATTTTCCTGCCCTTTCTTAGTTGCGTCTATAAAGGATCGGAGAATGAGTGGGGGGCCAGGTACTTCCTGTTTTGTGTTTACGCCTGCCCTCTTTCTCATCCCCAGCCCTCATTCAGATGGCACATGTACTTTCCGTCCCCGATTGAGTTGATCTACCCGATTGATTTCTGAAATATATCTGACCCTGACTGATATTTCCATTCATTCATTATTTTCTTTATGGATCAGGGATTTTTCCCAAGAGGAAAAATATGCCTTGCGCTCCTGCACACCGCAGTCATTGAATGGCCTTTTGTGCTCTTTGCATGCCGATTATTTCCAAACGCCAGGTTTATACAAAGTGTTCATATTTTGAATGGAAGAATCATCTTTGTTTCTCTTGTGATTTTGTACCAAAAGAAGGTCATCAGATATCATCTTTTGTTTTCAGAATAACTAAATAATTGATGACAGATGACAAAATGTTGGCTTATTTATTGAAGAAACAGACAACAAAACAAAAGTACTGCTTAAGAAAATGACTTTGCATTAAAAACAAAAACAAATAAAGGAACAGTTCACCCAGAAATAATATTTCTGTCATTGTTTACTCACCATCTAGTTGTTCCAAACCTGTATAAATGTCTTTGTTCTGATGAACACAGAGAAAGATATTAGGAAGAATGCTTGTAACCAAACAGCTTTTGGCCACCGTTAACCATAAAAAACTGCTTTATAAAATTACTTGTTCTATTGAACACAAAAGAAGATATTTGCAACAATGTAGGAAAGGAAACTAGCATGACTACCAATGTCATTTCTTCTACTATGGTAGTCAATGGTGGCCAAGAACTGTTAGGTTACAAGCGTTCTTCCAAATATCTTTCTCCGTGTTCATCAGAACGAAGAAATGGAAGCAGATTTGGACCAACTCGAGGGTGAGTATATGAAGACGGATTTTTTTGGGGATGAACTGTTTGTTTAAAGGAAAGAATTCAGCTTGGATCTGAATGTTTTTAATGGATGTGATCTATTTTTTAGTGGAATGTGATCGGCTTGAGGCTGAAATGATTAAAGCTCAAGCATGTCATGCTGGCTCCTTCACAACACGGCGTGCAGCCCAGCCTAATTTACCTCTCTTTTTACTCCCATTGACCTGTCTGTCTCACTTTCTCTTTCACTTTTCTACCAGTGCCTTCTGCCAGTATGACCCGTCTTGCTCGTTCGCGAACAGCGTCTCTGACCAGTGCCGGCTCTGTGGACGGTTCCCGCAACCGCGCATGCACGCATTCGGACAGCACCGAGGGTGTCGGGCAGGTCAGCCACACCATGGAAGTGTCCTGCTGAGCCCTCGTTCATGTTCTCACACGCACACATTTAGAGAGACGTGACGCATGGAGGAAGGGTCTGAGAAGAATGGAGAACTCGTATTACTTTCATTCTTTCTTTCTCAGCCATTCGTTTTCCATGTACTTTTCTCTCTGTATTTTTTTTCAGTGTTAGCTTACTTAAAGAAACTGTTCACCCAACAATAAAAAAAAACTGTCATCGTCTACTTACGTTAACGTTCTTATGTCCAAACTTTGTTTAAAAATAATGCACTCAAGATTCAGTGAATACTGATATGACAGAAGTAAGAACGGTTTATTTGTATGGACAGCTTCTAAGAAAGTCGTAGATATGAAATGGCATTAGAGTGACTAATAGATGACAGAAGTTTCATTATTGCGTGAACGAATTCTTTAACCTGTAAAATAAAGACGTGCTGCCTTCCCTCTTAGAACAATATTCGATTCTCCCCTTCGTAACATCATTTATTTAGCGCTAAGTGTCAGTGTTTCTGCACCTTTCGCTTGCTGCCTCTGGCCTTCACCTCCTCCTCCAAAGAAAAAGCTCGTCCCATCAGCCCTTGCTCTCATTCCTGTCCTATGACAGTCTTTGTGGAGTAACTGATTGGTGGGTCGCAACTAGAGGGAATGAACATGAGGAAGAAACAAAGCTAGAAGAAGGGGGGGTTAAAAGATTGATCCAGAGCGAGAGATTAAAATGGTACATCGTAACCAGGTTATGCTCTCCCTCTCTGCCACGAACGCGAAGCGGTTGTGTTGTTGAAAGGGAAAACACCAAACAGCAGCCATTGGCTTATCATCTCAGGTCATTCAGTCATTTTGAAGTACGTGTATGACCACGCAGGATAAACGATTTAAACAAAGTACATTTCCCATCGTTACGTTTTGATTGTTTTATCACTTTTTAGTTCAGCGCTCTATATGGCGGCTGTAGGAATGGGAAGTCAAAATGTGAGCGAATATAAATAACTTTACGATAGAAACAGCAGATGCTTAATTTGCACCGAAAAGTGTCTATCCTTTACGAAATTAACCATCGTTTTAATTATAGTAAGTGTAATAACTATGTTTTTTTGCGGTTTGATAACTCCAGTTTTACGACAAACACCATGGTTAAACTGTAGTTACTATTTTTGGTTATCACAGTTTAACTAGTGACAGGTTTTTCGTAGTAAAACTATGGTTAATTTTTCTAAGGGATAGACATTTGTTGAACAGCATACGTTGCATAAATAAAGATGGCTACAGAGTAAATCGGCTTGCCTTAAAGGGACATTGTATGAAATTTAGCGGCAACTAGTGCTGAGGTTACGACCAACGGCTCAGGCCACCCGTCCCTTTCGAAGCACATTGGTGGATAACACAGGACAAAGATGTCATCACGTTTTCACTTCTTTGCCGAAAGACATATTTACGTATATACGAAATGCGCTCTGTAGAGCAGTTAGTCCGTTTAGGGCTACTTTAGAAACAACATGGCGGATTCCATGCAAGGGCACTGTCTACAGTTTAGGTACTCATATAATCTTCATTTCGAGTAATCACAACAATATACCCCACACATTAGTATACTTAGGGTAGTGTGCACTCTCTTGTCATATGAAGGTGGCTTTGCCTGGGATCGGCTATGTACGGTCTCCCTTTTATAGACAATCATGTTGTGACCCAAACCAAACCGGAACCATTGACCTCTGCGATTTGCCGCTTTCATTTCGGCCTTAGCGGTACATGATTCAAGCTTTAGGTTCTCTTACAGCACCCGGCCCTGCACAAAGAATATACCAAAGTAACCGAAACAAACACACACACGCAAATGCATGCATGCGTTCCTACAAAATATCTGGAAATATGCATTTGAGTTGCATTATTAATGAAATTAAGACATTTCATTAAAATATGACAGCCACTAAATTGATGATTAATATAATTTAGGTTTATACATTTACATTGAGTTATTGTTTTTTTATAATTCATAATGAATGAATAACATTGCATTGTGTAATGACTTACATGAGCTCTGAGCTGATTTGCTGATGCAGCTGCCTTATTAGATTTCCTAAACTGTGATGAAATATGAGGCCTAGCAGCCGTCGAATTTCCGTTCCACATGTTTGCACTTAGCATCTTTTGTCTCGAATGTCAATTTTGTGCAGAATCTCTCATTTTCAGGGGTGTTTTCCAAGTGTGTCTATAAGGGGCGGGGCTTTCTGGAGCACTGTCGCTCCAAGCACGGAATGTAGGGTACAACCCCACCCCCAAAAATCCCAAATCCTAAAACCACAAGGTGCCCCACCCCTCATAAACACGTCCGGGCGCCTCAAAGGGCTGTCGACCCAGGCAACGCAAGGCTGGGCGTTATACTGCACAGAGAGAGCGAGAGACGAATGCATTATAAGAGAGGGAGAGATTGAACGATAGAACTGCCACCGATGTCGCCAGATTGTTCCAAATGTGACGTGAGCCAATTGGGAGGGTGAAAGCCAAACGCAAATGTAGCGAAAGAACACATGCTGGATGGGTTTCCTCCTGAAGACTGAATGGGTGCGTTCTTCCCTAGTATTGAGTCACTGTGTTTGTGTCATTTTTCTTTATTTAATGTCTGAAGTATGCAGTCGTGAGCTCTTAATAAGTGACGAGGAGCATGCCACAAGCTCACCTTTCAAATGTGCACTTTTATCCCCGATCCCTGCTCTCTGCCTGGGGCCCTGAATGTATCGAGTCCTTTGGAAGTGCTGTACAGTATTGTCAATGTGGCCCCATATCACCTTTACTCAAAATCAGGGCTCACACCAGTGTATCCTGCCATACCTGCCTTCCCTTGCACCCTTTCCCTATGGATTTGTGTTCTGAGCTGTAGATATTTGCTGTTTTTAGGGCAGAAAATCGAATAGGTCTCTACCACTAGCCTTGTCGTGTGGAACATCATAAATTCAATTCTCTGTTCCTTTTTTATATAAATGTAGTTCTTATCTAATCTGCTGTTGCATCTATTATTGTGAGGATTCAATGAGTGTTATTAATCATATGATTGCAGTTATTACAAATAGCCATTGTTTTATATTGAGCAATAAGTTCTTTGTGGGTTTTTTTTAAGGAAGGCCGGTTGTTACAAATACGTATACAGAAATAGGATTCATTTAACCTGCTTTGCCATAATAAAGAAAATACAACTAATGTGTTAAAACTGTGTAACATGTACATCTATAAACAAGCTGTTACTGTCTGTGTACTTAAAATAAAGCGGATGTGTAAAAGAATTAAGTGTTTTATATTTCCTGTAAATATATTTTAATATATAATATTTTGCACTTAAGAAAAGTGTGCGTTCTAAACTCTATGCTTACCAGTTTTACTTCCAGAATTATTTTTAAATAAAATATAAAATAGAGTTCATTTATTTTGGATGGTTTAGTCACAACATATTTAAAAATGTAAAAAACAAAAATAAAGAATGAGTGAATGATCTTAAACTTTTGACCGGTAGTGTATGTTGAAGGCAATGCACAATGATTTGCTTTGGATAAAATTGTCCGCTCCCTGGTAATGTATATCTACGTTTGTTATATTAGTAACAGCAGTTTAACACATTTTCAGATTTTAACTAGAGTTTGTGAGGGCACACGAATTTTAAAAAGAGAATGACCAACATTGACATTTACAATAAACTCTGCAATATTTCATGAAAAAAATGGCATTGTCATTTTTGATTTCACTGGGACTTGTTTTATTGTTTTATTAATATCCAACTTAAATGTTGAATATCGTGTCATTGTCCCAATTTTTTGTCGTATGTTAATTTTAGCATTTGTGCCATTGTCACAATTTATAGTCATATGTTAATTTTAGCATTTTTGCCTTGTGTTGTAAGGCTTTTTAATTTTGTCCACCATGTCAGGGTTTAATGTTGTCAAAAATAACAAACGTTACGTGGACATCTAGAGAGCACATTTTCAGGTAAGCAGAATTGAAATAATATTTGGAAATAAATATATCACTAGGCCTTTGGATAGGCTATTTACCATTATAACATACACTTGCATGGTCAGGGAAATCGATAGGCCATTAAGAATCAAAATCGCTGGATTGGTTGTGAAATAGGCCTACATTTAAATGATTTTATTTTTTACCTTATAAGTGTAGTTCCTTTGTCACAACATAAGTGTAGTGGCAGTATTGCATACAAACAACAGAGGGCAGTGTGAGTACAGTATATATCAGGAAGCCCCCGACTGTGTTTAGGTGATGGTGTCATTTTGAATAACGCCCAAATCACCAACATTTAAGTTCATCTTCTCCAACTTTTATTTTTATACCAACTTCATTCAAAATTTACCGAAACATGATTTCATATGTAAGAATGTAGGCATCGCTGTACACATACAGCAGATGATCTCTGGGGTCATAATTCAGAAATTTTATATTTGTCTGCAACTTCTTGATGTGAATTCTCCAATCGTAGCGCTCTGTGTTGGTTTTGGTGTCAAACGAATAAAAGATCTCCTCTGTGTCTTTATCTAAGTAACGGGTGGCGTACAGTACGCCGCACACCATAAAAGTGTTCGTGACTGTCTTTTTGTGCAGAGTTGTTGACCAGGTTTGACTCAGCACAGGTGGCGTGCTAGTCTCAACTTTACTGATTACTACATTTCCAAAGTTGCTTGTTGTTGCATAGATAACATATACGCCAGATTCATCGGCGGCAAAATCCATATCTGTATGACTGTATGCTGAAGCAAGATGTGCAAACGGAAACTTGTTGTTGAAACCTGCATCATTAGGCAGAGCCACATTAGTAACAGTGCGAGTCGTCATATTAAACTTACAGACATTCAGCGTGTTGTAACAGTTATAGTAAAGGGCATTTTCATACATGACCATGTTTGGGCCCTGAATCGTGTTAGTTGTGGGGTTGGAGCTTGATATGTGTGTATCTGTAGGTCCTATGCCTAATAAAATGGTACTCAAACTGTTGTATTGGCGAACAAAGTGGCCGAACACATTACTACTGGACAGCACAACCAGCCAGTACTTGTTCTCGTCTCCTGGAACTGGATTCGCATCCCTGCCCCAAGCGCCAAATGAGTAAGAGGTTCCGTATACCGTGAGTGAATAGGTTTTAGCTCCAGACACATTGACCATCTGACCAAGACCGCAGTTGCCTTGAGAGAGAGAAGAGTAGAAGTTTAATACAGTACTTGAACTTGTTAGCTTTAGCTAAATAAATAGAAATGTACAATACCCATGGTAGGTGTAGGGGGTGGTGATGTAGCATTGAGCTCCTCCTCGCACAGTTTCAAGTGCCTCTTGATACGCTGATTCTCCTGATCTTTCAATACCACCATTGTGTGATCGAAGTTCTCCAGCTCTGCTATCGTGTATTTCATATCGCGGAGCTTTGAAAATGTGTTGATATTGAATAATATTGAAATTAATTTTGAAAAAAAATGAAAAGAATGAACTGGAATGAATAATGGCCGAATGTTTGGTGTATAACCTCGAACAAGCATTTCTGTTGAGCTCATTCATTTATTGAAAGAGAAAGAAAAGTTATTACGTCTTCTTCTACTCTCTTCATAGATATAGAGGTTATTGTATCATACGTAATAGTTTATACAATTCATGTTTTAAAGCGATTTGTAAAAGATTGTAAACATAACTGAACTTTAACTGAAAATTGTTACAAATGGGCATGAAATTGTGTTGGATTCTTTATCAGACTTTACATTGAGAAATATGTGACAAACTAACTGCAAAAAGTTGAGGAAATATATTGTGAAGTCACCTGATCTGCCATCTCTGTGCTTAGCTGCTGGTTATTGGTGTTGGTTGTGCCGAGCTTGTCCAGAAGATCCTGAATCTCGGCTAACTCTAACTGAATGATGCGCAGAGACACGGCGCCGTACAGATTTCCATTGTCTTCTTTTTCCAGCATGGACACATTTTCATTCAGTTGTTGGAGACGGTGTTGGAGACCCAGCACAAGCCTGTCCACCTCTGTCATCTGCACACAGCATCACAAAGAAAACAGTTAAGACTACAATCTTTAATTCTTTTAGTGTGCATACAGCAAACTCCACATATTTGTTATAACGTTTGGCCAAAATAGCTATGATAGAAGACTGGCGTTCAAGGATGAACATCAGATACTTGTTACCTTTTCTGAACTGATGTTTCGTATACATTCCAACGCAGTGATTTCTACTCTGCTGAGTTTGCTCTCGGGAAAAGCAGACTCAGAATTTTGTAACTCGCACACACAGTCTTTTCCTCTTACAGGCTGTGATAACCAAAAAACGACAACGTGTTTAATTAACTGAATAATAAAACAAACAAGCACATCTTGAAAATGTTATAAGGTGATTTCCATTATAAAGCAATAGATACGCACTGTAACGTATTTAGTTGAACTTTACACAATAATACTGCAAATAAACATACTTTTTTTACATAAGGTACAGTTATTTTTTTACCTGGGATGAAATTACAGCAATGATAGACATCACAATGAATAAATTGGACTGACTCATGTCTGCGATCGGAATAGTTTGAGTCCTCGAGAAAAATGAACTTTGTGTGTCAGAGATTTTAACTAGACAGTCGTTTCTGCTGACATGAGGAAATTAGATCAGATTGAAGAAGTTCATCTGAGCCTTCAGGAGGTGGTTAACTACTGGAGTTGGCTCATCTGTGAATTTTGACTTCCCATGTATTGGTTATGCTTTTTGTCTTGTTGACTTGATAGAGTTCTCAGTTGTGTTTCATTTAAGTATCATTCTTGGGAGAAATAAAAAAGGAATCAAATGAAACGATTGTTAAAATGCATTAAGTGCACGTAGAGACATAAAATGAATGGTGACTGTATAGAGGTAAACTGTATTTGGGTCAATTTGATGAGAAATGTTTGATATCATTTAGTAATCTTTCGAAATATTGATCGATATTCACTAATCAAATTGGTCATTGAAATTGCTTCTACAATTTCGAAGACCTCTTCATTTCATTGGAATTTTTAGTGTTACGTGTATATACAGTAGTTGTGATTTTTTTATTGATAATCCTCTCCTTTAAAAACCTTTTTAATCCCTGTCCATTGATCTTAGAAAAAATGCTCAATTTTACTAAAGTACACTTCTCACATCAAATCATATTGATGTTTCTTTAAGTTAAAGGTTTTGCTGCGTGTATTGGGTGTGTATTAAATGCATGCTCGGTATACATTTGGCACACAATTTTGACACAATGCCATAGAATATTTTTTGGGGTAATTGTTAACCGTGATTGTTTTTTAGGGACGAAAATGTTATTTGCCATTGCTTTGAATAACCTTTTGCATCATCTTTATTTTTAAGTGTGCTGTCAGGGCAGTTTACAGTTACACCTTTTTAGCTTGACTGTTACTGCAGTAAATTGACTTAATATTCGTAGTATATTAATATTAATAGTAATATTCGTTTTTGTATTTGTCTTTAATGCTTGTGAAACAAACTGAATTCTGCTAACATGAGAAAAAAAGGAGAAATGAATGTAAAATTAAGACATTTTTATGTTTCCTCTATAATGTAACTCCCTTGTGAACAAATTGACTAGATTTGCTGAAATCCTGAAATCAACGTGTCTCTAACTTCCCCTTCACTGTAAAAAACCCATATTAGCTTCATGGGTCAATTGAACTTATATTATATTCAATTGACTTTAAAAATGAGTTTTAAAATACAACTAGATGTTTTAACCCAGTTCAATATGTTTTAAAAGCTCATTTGATTTAACTTAAAAATTCAAGGACTCTTTTAAACTTTAAGTGGATTTTTGACAGTGTTATTTGTCCAATATTTTTTTAAATACAGTAGACAGCTAATACAGTCTTCAGAGCAGAACAATTTGAAGTAAAACAACTATTTTGGTTGGTAAAAAAAATCAGTGAATGTAAGTTGTGAAGTATAATTTCAATATCATGTTGATGCTTAAATCAATGATACACCTTGAAACATTATATATACAGTAAACATTTATTTTAAATTATTTGGTTGCAGTTTTCCTCATATGAGGAACATTTTAGTTGTGCTATAATAAACATGTTCACAACCTGAGGTTGTAAACGTTTGCTGGCTTTAAACTTTCCTTCATTTCTCAACTGAATAAGGAATACCTCAATGTTTAAAAATGCCACATTAGTGCAATTTTCACATCCTCCTAACAAGTCAAAAAGCAGGAATTTGCATACAGTATCTGACGTTGCAACATCTTTGTGGTTTTTATGCACGTTTAAAGCACGTCTTTTAGTTTCATGGTTCATTTGGTGATCATGTTCCTGTATATGCTGCTCCTCACAATCATTGTAAGTTTTTATTTTTGTGTCCTGGCGCACAGATTTGTACTACTGATTCACTAAATGATGTATGATTCAGTCTAAATGTGTGGGATTGTGTTCACTAAGGTGACTGGTCAGGCTCAGGAATTTCCAGGTCAACTGAAAAATGATTCCTGCGTGTGTAAAATAAACAGCTCTATCTGGACATTCCCCGCTGCACGCTTCCTAGACGTCACAACACAGGTTCAGACCTGTGAGAACAACCTGGATGAGTTTCACAACAAGGTTAACTCATTTTATTTATCTGTCTGTCTGTCTGTCTGTCTGTCTGTCTGTCTGTCTGTCTGTCTGTCTGTCTGTCTGTCTGTCTCTCTCTCTATCTATCTATCTATCTATCTGTAAAAATACACAACTTTGTGGTGATTTCCAGGTCTCGATTCAAAATGTAGAACTGCCGAGGATGAAAGCCACTCTTAAAAACTTCACAGCCCGTATCAAGAGATTTGAGTACCTTCAAACAAGTGGACTGTACAACGCACTTCACCTGCGACAGCTGAACCAAGAACTCCAAAAAATCCATCATGCCATCAGAGAAACGCACATGCACAACCCCAAAGAAGCCCAAAACTTGTTAGACGAGGTAGATTGCAGAAGTGGAACTTGAATTAAAAGAAATGGTGCATGTGATAAAGCTTTAAGAAACAAAATGTCTGTTTTCTTCTCAGCTGAGTCAAGTAAAGAGCGACGTCGAAAAGATGTACAAAGACGACACCTTCAACATTGAGACCACGAAGAAGAGGTTACGCAATCTGAACAATCGTGTGCAGACCAGTCGAACCATATCGAATGATTTTCGCAGTAAGTATATTTCTGACTTTCTTTGAAAGAAAATGCAATCCTGTTATGAGAACATACTGAGATTAATCGAACCAGTTCATGACTTTAAAACACCGTGTCACCTGCAGGCTCTTGTCATCAGCGTATCATGACCAACATAAGCTCTCCAATTGTCACAAAGCTCAATTCCTTCAGTAAGTCATATATATCTGGTGCTTGGGGGCAAGATGCTAAATTAAACAGCGAGCTGCTCTACTGGGAGCATTGTCTTGTCAATGGAAACAAGCATGGCAACACAATCCGAATTTACAAATCGTATGAAGATTTCATAGGCAACAAAAACTACAAAGACGAACCGATTGCACCATCGCACAGCGACAAGAACGCCGTCCAGGGCTCTGGAACTATATTGTACGACAACACTGTGTTTTACCAATGCTACAGCAAAGCTGAGATTTGCAGCTTTAATATCACAACTAAGACGACCAAGCGTATAAATCTCGATGGTGCCGGCATCGACAACAAGTTTCCGTTCTGCTACTACGGCTGTCGTGATTGGACAGACATCGATCTGGAAGCGGATCAAGACGCTGTGTGGGTGATATACGGCACAGAGGAGAACCACGGCAACATCGTGTTGAGTCGTTTAGACCCGGTGGAGCTCAACATCACACATACCTGGAAGACACATCTGTTTAAGAGGTCTGTCACGAGCACTTTTATGGTGTGTGGGGTCTTGTATGCCACACGCTATGTTAATACTTACCAAGAGGAAGTCTTCTATGCCTTCGACACAGTCACTGGTCAGGAGATCAACACTCTTTCTGTGCCTTTTGAGAAAGTCGCAGCGGGAATAGCCAACCTGAACTACAACCCTGCCGACCAGAAACTCTACCTGTATAATGATGCCTATCTTTTAGCATATGACACCTTTTTCTGAGAGCTTTTTATACGCAGATGCTCAATAAAAACTGCTTATGTGTGATAAAGCGTGTTGTTTCAAATGTAAACCGGTTTATTTCTGGAAAGGTTTTTATCAGACAAATAAAAGAATGGCTTTCAAAACTGTGTGTTAACAGTGAAAATCACAAAACGCAACTTGGAGAATCAACAATCAACAAATAAATTCATGTTTGCTAACACTTTATGCAAACTCCAAGTTGAAAATATATCATTCTTAATATAATTCAATATTAGACGTATTTAACCAGTTTAGACTTCTAAAACCAATTTGAAACATTACTAAATCTACTTTTCTAAAAGTTAATAAACAAATAAATGTACATGAAATGCTATGTTTATCATCACAAGGGCATTTTTTGAGTGAAATATAGCAGATTTATTTACAGCGTCCCGTATCCAGCGCCCTCTGGTGTTTGGATAGATAATTCCTCTGACTGCTCTTCTTGTTGTGGTTCACCTGGACTTGAATCCTCCTGGTTAACAATTTCCTGAACATCTGGAAAGCACATAGACAACACACCATCTGTTCACATGCCATTCTCGGCTCGGCAATAACGTTCAATAATTATCAGGGCTGTCAAACGATTAATCGCATCTAGAATTAATGTTTGTGTTTACATCATTTATGTCTGAGTTCTGTGATTATTTAGTTTTTTGTATTTATAAAGAGAAACACATACACATACATGAATAAATATTTGGGAAACATTTACCTGTATTTTTTTATATTTAGCAACAATTTAAAGTATTTATAAATGTTGGATTTACTTAAATGCATGCATGTATGTGTTTATAAATACAGCATTAATATGCACAGTACATTGACATATATAATGTAAACACAAACTTTTATTCAACATGCGATTAATCACGATCAATCATTTGACAGCCCGATAATTATTAAACATGCATAATAAAATCTAAGTGGATAATCCATGTAATACAATAGCTTACTGTATAAGCACAAATATTGGTTTGACCACGTAAGCCATTAACAAATAAAAATAAAATGAATAAAATTAACAATAGTAAAATAATTGTAACATAGCTGACTGCTTTAATAAATGTCAGCTTAGTTTGACTGGAGCAAGTAGTTAGGTGAACCTCTTTGAACAGTAAATTTAGTGCACTCATTATAACACCTCTCTTGGCTCCTGTTTTTATAGACGGTATAGATCTTATGCGCTTTGGTGCCTCTGTTGAGGCAGAACTGGCGTGACTCATATGACTCATTATAATAACTCAGCTGGCTGGCTCTGTGAGTCCGAGCTAGAAGACAAAAAGCTTTTATAACTGGGATAGTGAGCAAAGGTCAGACTCAGCCTGCTATTAGTCAGGTGCTTTGAAGGAAATTCATGGTCGCTGAGTCTGTCTGACAAGTAAAGAATCTTATGAGCATTTCTGCACTCGGTCCATCACATGGTACTTTAAAACACCTCCTTACAGTATTTGATAAACAAAAACTCACCTGATTCCGACACAATGTTGTCTAAAAGTTGTTCTGCGTTTTTTAGCTTGTACAACAAGAACTTGTGCTCTGGAGAATTGAACACGAAAATGAAAACATTGAACCCGTCGTCAATTAAAATGAATGAAGGTGAACCAACCAATTTTACGTCGAGCTCGTCTTTCATACTCTAGCTTGGAATTAAGGCATCTCACTTCTTCACGTTGATTGTAAAGCTAAAAAGCAAGAAGCCCCCAAACACATACACACAACAAGCACGCTAAATTAATACTGAGGATCTGTGTTTATAATGCATTTAAATCATCACTGACTTAAAAAGACCGTTGCGTGTTATGTAAAATCTAATATCACCTGCGTGTGCAAGATCTTGACCTCTTTGATCAGTCTGGTCACACAAATCATCTGTCGCTGATAGACAGAGAGAGCTTGCTTCCGTCTAATCCAAACAAAAATAGAAAAAGAGCGCTTGTACATAATACAACTCCATTTTACTGATTAGTGATGCTTGCCAAGACTATTGTTAGGGTAACTCAAGGCAGCATAGCAACACGCTAGTAACCACCATCCTTAATATGGCATCATGTGAGTTTGACAAAACCTTGGTAAGTATGTGAGGCTTAACTCACACTACATCAAGATCCTTCTCCAGCTCTTCAAATGTTGGGGAGTAAGTAGGATTTCTCATCTCTAAATCTGCCGTGGAAAGTGCATAACGAATATATTAAGCGATTAGTAAATAAACGTGTGTATTACGTGCGTGTGGCCGTCTCACCTGTTGTAAATGGTGGCAGGTAGCTCATGATTATACTGTTGATCCAATCTTCTTTCAGCTCACTGTTTAATGAAGCATTACATTAGCGATTTTATCTAATTCCCCGCATGGATCACACAGCATCGTAATGGGGAGTAAATGTAGATTAAAATGAAAACATCTGTGCGACAGCACTGTATTGTTACTTGAACTTTTCGTTGAGGACGATGTCGTCGGTGAACTCGTGCTGTTTGAAGAAACCTACTGCATTGCTGCTAGTGTGGACAACAAGTGTGTCATATTTTCCAACCACACATTGATGCTTTAAAAGCTGAAGAAAGTCAATTACACAATCACATACCCACAAATTGTATAAATAAGCATAAGCTCAAATATACTCTGAGAAAAATGTATTTGTTTAGAAATCAAACTGCAGTACTGCATGCAAACAATAGAGGGTAGTGCCATATTATTAAAGGAATAGTTTCTACAAAAAAGAATTTCTTTTGCAATTTACTGGCTCTCATGTTATATTTTCTAAGTGGAACACATTAAGTTTTAAGAAAAAATGTTTTATACATTAAAAGTGAATGGTGACTGAGGGCGAGTACCCCGTAAAATAAAACCATAGCTACACAATACTATTCTCACAATATTCAAATCAGAATATGGAAGTATTAGTGACTCACTCATAGGGACATTTGCCTAAAAATGTGCAGACAGAGGAAAGCTTTATGTGTGTTTACCATCACGATGAAGCTGCCAATGCCTAGATTCCAGAAGCGTTTCCTAACAGCCAGAAGAGAAAGTTGAAGCACTCTGTCTGTAGACCTATAATCAGAAAGAGAGAAACAACAGTCCTCTTAAAGGGAAAGTTCTGTCATCATTTACTCACCATAGAGTCTGTATGCATTTCTTTGTTCTGATGAACACAGAGAAAGATTTTTGGAAGAATGCTTGTAACAGTTCTTGGCCACCATTGACTATAGTAGGTAAAATGACAATGGTAGTCAAAAGTGCCCCAGAACTGTTTGCTTTCCTACATTCTTCAAAATATCTTGTGTTCATCAAGTTTTTTTAGTTTCTCCTACCATGGTAGTCAATGCTGGCCACAAACTGTTTGGTTACAAGCATTCCAAATACCTCTCTGTGCTCATTTTGGGGGGGGGGTTACTGTTCCTTTAAGAGATCTCCTTGTCATTGTCTTCATTATACCGACTCCTGCTGTTTTTCTTATTACATAAACACTTACAGAACATTAGCTGTGTTCATTGTTTTATTCTGTATGTGAGCTCTTAATGTTTTATGTAGTCCATTATGTTTTACATTATAGTGTGTTTCTGTAGCTCATCTTTGGTGCTAGCAACATCCACAATTCTTTTCCAGGAAACACATGTACTTTAAATGCAAAGTTGCTGAGGATTGTGTGTAATCCATGTATGTTTTCTATAACTTGAAAAAACTTAAAGAAAACTGAACACATTTAGATGATAGAAATATAGATGAAAGGAACAGTCTGGCACAGAAACGTAGATTTGGATTCATTTTAAAGTTGGGAAAAGTTTACAATCCGTATGCCAAATGCATAAAAAATGAAAAATATAACCACCTTAAAATATTTTGTATTTTTTTATAAGACTATAAGCTTTTCCCCTTTTGCCTCAATACCATTAATTCAGTTTGAAACATTTACTGCAAAACTGTACCTGACCATTTTTAAGTACTTGCTAAATAAGTGATTTGTTCATTTTTAACCCAAAAAAGCCACAGATTGCAGCTTTAATAAACATTGCAAGTTTATGCAGCTTTATTTTTTTGTGATTTACCTTTTCTACAAAAAATAATTCTACATAATGTGATGAACATTGTGTGAAAATATAACCTTCATATCTTTAATATTGAATGAGTATGGTCATGTCAAAATTTTAAATCTAAGTGAAATGAATGGTTGAAATATAAATTTGATTAATAAATTAATAAATTATAATACTTGAGCCTGGTTTTCACAGACAGAATCACCATTAATATTCCTTAATCTATTTGCCTCCTAGGGCTCCACTGTTTTTTAATTTAAAGAATTTAAAGAAACAACCCATTTACTGTCACAATGTCAGTTTCCATGTTATACTACGGGTGTGTGTGTATGGCTAACATGTAAGGTTTAAACTAAACCACAGGCCATGTGGAAGTCATTGGCACAACTATGAAGTGAAAGAGAGAGAGGAAACCATAGTCTCTCATTGACTGGTAATAATAGACCATGGCCAGAAGGGCAGGGCAGGATTCTCTGGTCTCCAGCTCCCCCTGTACTAGAAATAGAGTAAGGGTGGAGCAACAGCCTTCAGCGGGATGTTATAATGACAAGGCTTGTTTCAGTTTGATGATATAAATAAGGTCTTTTTTGAAATCCTGGATGAAATCCACTCGAGTGCCAAAGTACTGACTGAGGCTACAAGGAGCACAGTGAGTTTGTCTGTTTTGGGTCTCAAAAACAAAATGATTTAGCATCAACGTATGTAAAGGAATCTTTAAAGTGAAGAAGACAAAATTCATAAACAAAGTGGATAGAAAAAGACCACAGACTTGACCATACGAGTCGTATAGTATCTGCCATATTAAAGGGACAGTTTACCCAAAAATTCAATTCCTGTCATAATTTTCACACCCTCAGGTTGTTCCAAACCTGTATACATTTACCAAATAGATCTCACCCCCCCTTGACTTAGTCAATGGGGGATAAGATCTGTTTGGTAACTAACATTCTTCCAAATATCTTCCTTTGTGTTAACACATTAATTTAAACAGGTTTGAGATGATAAACGGGTGAGTAAATGATTACAGAATTTTCATTTTTGGGTGAACTATCCCTTAAACATCCTAAGATGATACTATTTGATACATGGAGAGGAAAAGTATCTTTCTTTTAAACTATTAGTGTTCTGTTTCATAAAATAGTATTAAATGTCTCTTCCAAGCTGTGTGATTGAATCAGCCTAGTTGCATACTTAGTGCATGCTCACAGTGTCTTGAAGTCATAGCAAGCTGCAGCCACGATCAGAGATTCAGGTCCTATAGCAGATGATGGCATCTCTTTTTCCTCCCCTTCCAATTTCCTTCTCTCTCTCCTATTCCTGACTTCTTCCACAAACTCCTGTAGCCCTCCATGGAACTGATCCCAAGACCACCTACGAAGAACAGAGAACACCCTTGTGCATGTACTGTATACTTTTTAATACACTGAGAGAGAGGAGCAAGAAATCAGGAACCACTAGGCCTTAAAATTATGATTTTTAAATATAGCTAAGTTGCAACAGCAACCATGCCCTAGCATTGTCACAGTCATTGTAATTGACCGTAATAAGGTCAGGTTGATGTCTGTACGTCTGCTTATGGGGTGGAGGGGTAGAGCTTAACAGGAATCCTGAGAAAACATAACCTAGTGTCAGGGTAGAAAACCAATGAATCTCTATTAAATAGATATTTGCAGACTCCTGTCTAATTTCCCCTCATTAACAATCAAAACCCTGTGCAAAATACAATGCAAAAGATGTTTAAATGGTCTCAAGCCGATATAAAATGATCCCATTAGTGGCGAACCTACCCATATCCATGTCTCCAGTGATGACGGCTTTATGATTCAGCCTTTTCTTTTAATAAAATATTCATTCTCACAAATGTACCTAATTGACTTTCTGGTTTATTGTGATCCAAATAGATTATCTCTGACAGACTTAATCATACAAGTCATATCCATGATATGGATTTCCACTTATATCAGATCTCCCATCAGGGTCATACCATACCAATATTTCAGATTACAGATGAAATGGGATAACATTACTTCAGTGAGAATGTGTTGGCTTGTGTTTTTATGTATTAACTCGGTTACAGATTTTCAAACCTACCCCTCTATATCTTCGTTCCCGACTGTCCAATCCCTCTCCACTACCTCTGTATCTCCATCTCTGTTTGGAGTATAAAATTGAAAGTTACTTGCAGAGTTTTTTTCTTTATGTGGGTTGAAATGAAGGGATACTCCAACCAAAAATGTAAAATCTGTCATCATTTACTCACCCTCAAACCTGTATGCATTTCTTTGTTCTGATATAGTCAATAATGTCCCAGAAATGTGAGTGGCTAACATTTTTCCAAATATCTTTCTTTGTGTTCAAAAGAACAACCACATTTATAAAGATTTAAAACAATTGATGTTTTTACAAAGCTTATCACTCTGAAAAGCAAGGCGTGCTATGATTGGCCAGTTTACCAGTGGGTAGTTATTGGTCGAATACTGCAAGCGTGTGACGTAAATGAAACGACTTTACCATATGTGGAACATCAGGTTTCAAAGCAATTGTACTGATATGTATGCCCACTTTAAGTGCGTATACGGCGGTCTTAGTCAAATAATACCACGAACTGACGTAGATTTGTGGGGGTGTGGTTACACGAGGCGTTTTTGACAGGTCTGGGTGAGCATTCGCTTTTAGATAGAATGCATCTTTTGTTTTCCGACACTTTAAGTTTTCCAATTTTAATACATGCATGGGCAACTTATAATACACCAAAGACACAGAAAAAAACGTAGTCAAGCCATATGACCGCTTTAAATATTTTGTATCTTTTAATTTGTTGGTATGTTAAGTGTTTGCGGAACAAAATGAAAATATTTTTTATGATACCTGTTTTCTCTGTTTTCTGCTGAGGATTTCTCTAAACTCTCCTTTGAATTTTCTTCAGTTTGGCTGTCTTCAGAATCACTGTACAGGCCAGTGAGCAGGTTATGTATGGAATCTGCTATCTCTGTAGTTGTACAGGATGTTGGCCACAAAGATCTCCCTTTTGTCCAGGATTTTTTTCCACCACTATACTCAGCCAAAACATCTTAGAGAGACATCACGATACAGCAAAACAAAGCCTTGGGTCAGCATTAGTGCAAAATTATGGTATATTGCCTGAATAGGGGGCATGATGTACCTGCATGGTCCCGTGCCAAAATAAGGGTGTGTATCCCATGCCAATGTACTGTTTCGTGGATATCCCTGGGCCCAATATCAGGCAGAGATGTGTCCAGCAAAGCCACCACACTCCGGAAAACATCTTCGTTTTTTATCTTCAAGACGAAGAGAAACATCTCTAAACAAACAAATTTGGAGCTATCATGCATACATGTATCATGTATGAAGCATAAAACACAAGTTATAGTAAGGCTCCCATCCCCCTAATACTATCGTTTATGTATACCGCCCTGGCTAGGCAGCAGTGGAAAGAAATCCATTTAAAATTTAAGACAGGGAGTTCCTGGATAAATAGAACGGGAAGTTGAAACCTGACGTACATTTACCATCACACATCCCCTACAATTACATATTTCGTGGAATAAGAGGGGGAGAGCAATAAAAGGCAAGACATATTTTAAAAGCACAGAGTTAATATGTTAAAAGGATGTGCAATACGCTTTTCAACAATCAATAAACATCAATGAGGAGAAAGCAAGCAAGATAATAAAATTGAGTGAGATGGAAATATAGGAAAATGAACTAGTGAGTGGAAGTGCACGGGTGTGCGGGGCAATTTCGCACATTTAGGGAGCATTATAAACTTTTGTTTTATATATTATTGCTTAAGCCCTTCAGTCATAGCATTCTTTAATGATTTCAGATTAACTACAGCAAAGTTGACAGTTATTTGTCATTTACAAAGGAAAAAAAGCAGCACCCAAAGATATGAGAGCAAGGGAACAGACAGCAAATGGCTTGGGATGTTTACATTATCTGCAGCAATGTTTGTTTTGCTTAGAATCTTCCCCATCTCATCCCACATTACAGGCCCTAAAATAAGAATTAACTACAGTTGGGCACTTGCCACTGCATACCAAGTGCAAAAAAGTAATCTAAAGAAGCTGATGTACACACATTCCATTGCAGTACATTTAACTTAAAATGCCCAGTTATATATATCCGGAACTCTTAAGGAACAGTTTACAGAAATTGTATCATAATTTATATTTAAATTGTATATTATTTATAATGATATTATTGAATATAGGCTAACTTTGGTAGTGTTCAACTGAAGAAAGGAAATCATCTACACATGGCATAAGGGTGAGTACATTAAGAGACGTTTTTCATATTTTTGTGAGCTTTTCCTTCAAATAAATACCTTCAAACGTTATTTGAAGGTATTTATATAAGCAACAGAATTGTATTTCATCTCACGGTTGAGTCTAACTTCTAATTAAACAGTAATAAAGTACAATTAAACCTTATTCATTCTTTGCAGAACTCTACCGGAAATACGATTTGGGCCACATAACGTTTGTTTATGATGTTGCTGCTGAAACCGTCAACATGATATATTGAAGCATGCTTATGTTTTAGTGACGCTCTTCTATGTGATATTAAATAAATCTTTATTATATTATTATATAGAGGGAAATAATGGTGAATGAACCATGGGCAGGATCGCAGGAGCATCTCGGGTTTGGAAGAGCTGGCGGAAGTTGATTATGATGGGCTGAACGCTTAAATCATTCCCAAAGGACACCGCGTGAAGGCGAACCACACATCCCGCCATCGTTCGTCAACTGAAAATACAGTCCACATACACAACATGATTAATATGAAGGATTGCGTTAGAAATCATTCTTATATTCTTATTGAGAGCACAGGTTTGCCTCGTGCTAAAAACCTTAATACGCTCAGGCCGGAGTATAACCAGTTGGTATGCAGATTAAACCAATAGGCAGGCATCAATTTTTCTTTCTTTTTGTGTTTGTGTACCTACTTAAACGTTTTAATCACTTTGAACGTTAATATTGAGTTAAATACCTACAATGCCTGCTTGAAAACCGTTGACAGCCGCCTTCCTTCGCAAGCAGCGTTTGTGTACGGTTTTTTGAACGGCGGGTGTAGCTATGGTAACCGTAGAAACGGAAATCAGGCGCAGTGTCTTATGGGATTTGAAGTCCACCAAAACGATTTTACTCTCTGCATTTCTATTGAACGTAGATTTTCTCGACAGAATGATATGATTGCGAAAAGCACTGTTTAAAAAATAAAGGGGAAACGATGTTTATTGTGAGTATAATGTTAGTATTCTTTATGAAGATTGTTGCCAAAAACTAGTGATTGGATTGGCCAAGGGTGCGATTTGCCTTTCCCCAAGTCTACAAACGTATTAAAGCGTATGCTGACGTGTATATCTGATGCGAAATAACGAACCATGTACATTCTTTTGTGTTCTAGTAGTATTCAAAACTGGTCCGATCACTAAACAATTGTTCGGCATTGACTAGGCGGTTTGGGTAATCGCCCCTGCCACAAAGACTTGACACCACCGGCGTTCATCGGCTTTGAATGTAGTATCCTCGATCGTTGGGTGGGGCCTCCTCCAGCTCGCAGATTGAAATACTGTCGTTATCTGAAAGGCGTGGCGTTGGTCGGGTTCGCGGGAGTGACGTCAATGGAGCTGTTCAAAGCGCGCTGGTGCTGGAAAGAAACTCGGCTTCGTCGTCAGCAGAGAGAGGCGAGGCGGACCACGAGCGCGGATATCTCTCAAGGAAATAGCGAAAAACGAGACATTCACCTCTCAGTAACTCCGATCTCCTGGATTGTGAGTATTGAAAATGCAGCCCGCCTGGTCGAAATTGAAAAGTTAGAGATGGAGCTGAATGGGGAGCTTGGGGAGGAAGGGTCCGCCTGATGTGTATGGACATCACCGAGCACGCGTCTTTGTGAGACTTGCACGACATCACTGAAAGGATTTGCTCAGTGTAACTGTTCAACTGGTTCGCTGTTTATTGATCGTTTCACAGAACTGCGCCGTTTCTGGCTTTAGAGCACCGCTTTCACTATAGAAAGGGAACGATTTGAATGACATTTGCATGCGCGAGGCTGCGTTAGATGCGATTTTCAAGCCAGGTGTTTCTGCGCGCCGCTGTTTTTGAGCGCGTTCGCTCGAGTGAATAAGAAACATCTTATTATTTTCGCGGTACGCATGCGTTCTGATAGAAATGAAAGGAGAGCCACGATTTCTCGAGATGCGCTGCAATGAAAGCATTTGTAGTTTAGCTCACGTGTATCTTTTTGCATATATTTCATTCAGGATTTCTCTTGCAAAATAGCTTAGTATTGAGAAATCGGGTTTAGTATTCTGGTTTGGATAAGTGTGGTGTATAGTTAGTTTAAGTCGTTGGTGAAGGTGGTGTAGGAGTCGGTGTTTCTTCTACAGTACTACACAACCTGTCACTTAAGTACAAAAATATATTTGTATATTAATTAATGATCTAGTAGCACATGCTTATGTCATCAAAGTCACGATCTTATAGCTTTTCAATAATAAATAGATCACGAGACTGAATGGGGCGGGGTCAGGCGCCTCAACGGTGGATACGGGGTCCCATTTTCCAACCCGTTTGTTTACTAATTGATTTAGATGTTAATGGATGCCACTTCTGATGCTTAACCCAAAAGCATGGAACTCTGTAGCCGGTCCAGTTTTTCCTAAACTTCACTCTTGATAGATTGCCGTGGCTTGGCCAATAAACCTCATGTTCCTTTCAGATTTATAGTGGGCCACTTTACCTTGAAGAGCCTCGCAAGATAGGCAGTTATCCAAGTCACGACAGTGGGCGAGGTAATATGTGGTCACTGGTTTTGAAATGAGAAATGACGCAGTGATAATCAAACTCAGCAGGTTGTTTCCTCTCAGAATATGCTGAGGTTTCTTTTTTTGAGGCATTTGAATGCTATACAATGGCGAAAAAAATCACAACACGTGTCAAAGTCTCTAGTCGGCGTGCCAAAATGGCCATCAAGAAATGTTTGAATAGCCCTTTAGTAATTATGCTGAAGCCATTAGAGGAACAGCTGAGAGCAGCGTGTAATATGCTTCTTAAGTGCTGAAACGTATGATACATTTAATCTGTCTGAGATGGAAGCTACAACATAAATCTATTTTCTTTCTATACACTGGATGAATCTTCAAGAGTAAATCAGGAACTGACTATTAGTCCGTGTAGAAAAGAATTTGGGCCATCTTTGTTACTGCTAAAAGTTTGCAAAATGAGATCTAGACATTAATGAAATACAGTCTTCTCCTCTAGAAAAATGGACTGAACGTATTGATTACTAGCACTTAGAGTTATATGCATATTTCCTATACTCTACCACAGGAAAGAAAACGTACACAGAGATCTAAAATTCAGTTTAGCTCCACTGTTCAGTCTCAGCCGTAAATGGAAGTGCCTAAAAATCTGTCAACAACCATCCCATGTAGCAGCAGTGTAGTGCGATAGTGACGTGACGGTCTATTTTTAGGTCTGTAGTTGTGGGACAGGTCAACAGATGTTGCACTAGGGGTGTTTCAGGCCAGATATAGGACAGGGACAGCACAAGGCATCAGATTGTGTGTATTTGTGTTTTGGACAGTTTGTTCAGGTTCATTCAGAACTGTGCTGAATTTCAAAGATGCTTTTGTGTATTGAATGACACGCTGGACTGTTTTCTGCCCTGCTTGTTTTCTCCCGCTGCAAGGGGCTGAAGCAATGTTTGCACATGGAAATGTAGTGGACCAATATATTTACAAATACATAAAGGCTTAGAGACGCACGATTTTAATTTAGTCTAAAAACATTTGCAGTGCCTTTTTTGTTTGAGGCTGCTGGTTCTGTGTACACTATGGAAACCACATACCGGTATCTTTACGGTGATATTAAAACCTCCGTTACCTACGTTATAGTTACCAGAGGGACCATAGAGGAAAAAAGTTTTTTATTATTATTTTTCTGGACTTTTTTACTGAAAGTCAACACAGTAGAGAATAATAATGACAAGAAAAAGGACAGGGAAATGAACTTTGATTCAAACCTCGGTTGCTGCTGTAAATGTTTTATTTAGGTTGTATCACTGCCCTTTGTGTTATAGTTCTCCCAAAAATGAAAACTCTGTCATCATTTATCTCTCTTCATTTTAAAACTGTATGACTTTCTTCTGCAGAACCCAAAAGAAGATATTTTGAAGAATGTTGTTTACCGGCACCCATTCACGTGCTTTGGTTTTGTGGCTATACAATAGAAGTGAATGGGTGTCGGTGCTGTTCAGTTACCAACTTTCTTCAAGATACCATCTTTTGTGTTCTACAGAAGAAAGAAAGTCATACAGGTTTGACGGTGAACTATCCCTATGAAATATGTTAACGAAAATGTTAAAATACATCAAGGTTTCTGAGGTTTGGTTTTAAGCACATGGGTCAGAAAAAAGTTATTAACTTTGTATAAAAACAATAGAAACCGATGGAAAGTCACCACCGTGACGAAGACACACACATTCGTGTCTGTCCGAGCTGATGCTGGCAGTGCTCTTCGAACAGACTGTGTGAACATGGAGAGATTAGATGTCCTCTGCTGGTACACAGGGAAATATGAATACAACGAGAGAGGATTTGCTTTTTGTTCAGTTAATCTGCCGGAGCAGTGTGATATGTTCGTGTGTGTGTCATTGTAGGTCATTTACAGAACATTGGGTCTTTGGTTTAACACTACCTAGCCAACCATCCATTAACGGATTGACAGGCATTTTATGAAGGGATATGTTATTTTGATATAAGATCACTTCATCTGTGCTGTAATGATGATGATGTTGATCCTAACAATAATTATGTGAACCACTTACAGTGTTTGAGGAATAGTGCGTGCTGCTATTATAAAATATATGTTTACGTGACGCCGTGATGTCAGAGTGTTGTTACTTTGTGGTTGCTAAGCTGTTTATAAAATGGTTGCTTACCCGCCTATGTGAATTTATTTCAGCCATCATGCATCCAACAATATTTCCTGCAAATACACATCTACTGTATCCCTTGTGATTAGGACCCATGGTTTACGTTCTCTAACTGTACCTCCGTCGCTATTTAAGGACTGTGGTTCTGGGAGAACCTCCAGTTAAGAGACTCCAGCTGAGAGACGCCGGTCGTGGGTGTGCACTCAAGGCCGTGACTGTTGTAAGATTACAGAGGACGCTTTGGTTCTGAACCACCCTAATGCACCGTGTGCTTTCCGTCAGGGACCAGCAAGCCCACGGATGGGGTCTGTCATTACCTGCAGGACAGGAGCTGACTTCAAACAGATAACAGAGGAGCTTTTCTGAAATGTGCGAGTGTGCAGGTTGGGTTTTAAAATGTGTGTTTGTGCATGTGGGTGTCTGGAGACATGTGGTGACCCAAAGAAGTATTTAGACCCTGAGGCCATACTGGAAAAATTTTTTTTATTGCATTAGATAATAAAATCATGAACCAGGTGGATATAAAAGCATATTTTTATCACAACTTAACTATTATGTATTACAAAATAACCAGATTGACCCCTAAATTGATTATTAGTGGATGCCTTAAGTGCTTTGTGTCTTCATTTTGAACTTGAATAGACCTATTTTTCTTCATTTTAATGACATTAATTTGGCTTTAAAACACATTTTGGAGCCCCTGCAAGTGTGTCACACATGTTAGTGTGTTGGTGTGCATGTTATGGAACTCTGTGTCCTGCTTCTTTATGGATGTTGTGACATATGGATGTTAATGTGGGTTGCCGTGATGCCGGGCAGCAGGAGATGGTGCAGGGGCTAAGGTGCTGTCACAGAACTTGTTCTGATCAGCAGGACAAAGAAAAGAACAGGTGGACTGTCAACTTCCTGCTGGGACTCTCTCTCTCTCTCTCTCTCTCTCTCTCTCTCTCTCTCTCACTCACTCTGTGTGTAATGAACTATTGGTCACCTCTTTTTCCTTAGCCTTACTGGTGTAGTGTGAGTGTCAGGCGGTTTTCCATGGCAACTCTCTTCTTGTATCCTCCCCTATTCTGTACTAAGCTCTATAGACAATGATGTCTCTTTCTACTCGTCTGAGATGTGATAAGTATTAAAAGAACAGGTGCTCTCAAAGCACATCAGCACTGACTTTCTCAAAGTTGAAATACTCTAGTAACTTTATAGTGTTTTTTTTCTATTGTTTATTAAACTTATGTTCTATTTTAAAGTTCCAATTTATCAAATCTAGTACGGTTGCAAAAATCTTGATATTCTTAATTGTGTCTGAGCATGACCATGTCAAAAATGTTAATCACAGTGAATTTTTTTTTAAATACTATAAAGATCCAGTGTATGAAAATTAGTTTTTGCGTCTTTGCCGAATGAGAAAACATGCGAAACGAGCTCTGTAGAGCAGTTTGTCCTTTTAGGGCTATACTGTAGAGACAAGGGAACCCCCAGTTTGTGTCATGTTTATGATATCAGTTTTCGTTTTGAATGTTGGCCATATTACAGTGACTAGGATTGAAGCACACATATTGAATCAATAAGGCTTAAGCAAATGAATCATTTGCATGTCAGCTCAAGAACATTTGGATGAAATGTTTGATTGTGGCTTGTTGTGGTTTGTGTTTCCTTCCCGTGAATGTTTAGATGATACTGTGATGACTGAATACATGACCCAGCAGATCTACTACAAATGCAGAGACGTTATTTACACTATATAGCAAAAAGTATCATTAGTTGTCAACCTGGAGAATACATAACAAGTCGATGTTAAATCTACGTACTATGTCCCTAGAGAAAGTACGAATTTATATTTATGAATTGTATCTTTTGTCTTTTGTTCATACTTTATGTGTGCTTTAGGCAGGTCAGGATTTATTGATTTTTGAGTCTTTTCATTCAGAGCCAAAGTCCAGAAGCAATTTGTATTTGCGCGGGTCACATAGAGTCACGCGTACAGATGGAAAAAAGAGAGCTGGAGAGTGATGAAACCGGTGGAGTAAGACAAACGGGTCAAAAGACAACAGGGAAAATATCACTGGCTCAAGGGGAAGGGTTATACTGCTAGACTCAGTGTGGTACATCTAGTAGTGTTTGGGCGACGTCTGTGTGTGTGATGCGCCTTATTGATCTGACATGATCTAGATTTCACTGTATATTTAGAGCAAACACCCTGTAGACAAGGGGGCCCATATGGGCCAACGGCCCAGAGCATGATGGGTAAACCTGAACCATCATCATAATCCTCTGCCGTCATTGTACAAGCCAAATGATCTGTGGATAGCGGTCTTAATTCATTTATAAGTGTCATGATTCTGCCTGCTCTTGTCTTGGTTTTCTGGTCTAGGGGCAGAATCATGACAGACCCACGTGTTTTATGTGGAGAGAAACATATTATGGTCAATCAGGATATAATATGCGTTCTCTCCAGTCTCGTCATTTGGCCCTGCCCCTCTCGTTCCATAGCTTTCCTCCTGTGTCGCATTACCCACTCCTGCCCGTCGTTATCTCCTTTGTTAGTCTCCCTATATAATACCCTCTTGTCCATTGTCTTGTGCTGGTTGATTGTACATGTTTCCTGCACCATAGGTAGAGTTATTTGGTCATGTCAAGTTCTGGTCTGATTAATGTTAAGTTACCTAGTGTTTTGTTATTTTTTCCCCTTGTGGGAAGTGATTGTTTTTGGTTTTTGTTTCTTGTGAAGTTAGTGTTTTCCCCATCGAGGGTGTTTTTGTTGTTTGATTGAAGTCTTGTTAAACCCCTTCATCTCCGCTGCCTTGCAATTGGGTTCTCCCCTGAGATCTCTCCTCGAGATCCGTGACAATAAGCAAACATGCACATGCAACTACGATTTGAGATGGGATTAATGTAGAAATAAATGTTCAGAAAACCTGTATGACTTTATTCTGCAGAACACAAAAGAAGATATTTTGAAGAACGTTGATAACCAAACAACAGTAGACTCTATTGACTTCCATTGTACGGACACGAAACCAAAAGACATTTCTCAAAATATCGTCTTTTGTGTTCCACAGAGGGTGAATAAAGGATGGGGTGGATCATCCCTCAACATTTTTAGCATGCAGTGACATAAAAGCTGTGAAAAAGTGCATTAAGCAATATTTCCAAGGCAAAACCCATTGGCAGCTTACACTGACTGTTTCAAATGTCAACAGGAAACAGGGTCATTAAATCAGTGGTTAAACATTATAGTCATGTGAGTCATGTGTCAGAGGCTCTTTTAAAACATTATATGTGAACAAAGGTGACCATAGTAGTTGAAAACAGCTGTAGACTACAGTGCATGTAAAAAGTGTTAATACCTTTTGTTTCTAAAGGCACAGTGAGAAACATCTAAAAAGTCCGATTTTAATAGCACGTTGCCCCTCGTCGTCCATCCCACACACACTTCTGCCCTCAAACAATCTTCTGTCTGTCTTGCCCCCGGATGCCACTCAATCTTGCAACCGCCCGCGCAGTAAAAGCAGCCGTCACCTTGTGTAAGCAGGTGTCAGCGACTCTGGCTGAGTAATGGTTGCTCCGCACTGAATGAAAGTGCTGGCAGAACCACACTGCGTTAGGAAGGGAGATAATTGTGATGATTATTCCGGCACTGACATGAAATCATTTTAACTGCATTTAAAATCAGATAAGACACAGTGTAGGGTAAAACCTCTACATAGTGGGGCAAGCTAGACTTCAGTTGTCTTGAATTCATTACTTGTGTTTGCTGTTGCAGTATTACATTTTTAACATCATCTCACCTAGCTGACTTCGAAAGATGAATATTTTAGAGGTTAATTTGTTTTAGGCTAGTATGCAAGAGCCTAGACAAACCCTGGTAACCACATTTGCTTAAAAAAGCATGCCTTAGCAACTGCATTGCAATGTGAAATTGCTACATTTTCGTTTACGGTGCAGGTGTTTGCCAAATGCATAAACGCATATGTAAAACAGACCATAGTAAAGTTAGCGATCGATTGCCAGATTGATTCGGTTTAAGTGTATTGATAAAAAAAGGATTAGGAAGGCAGTTGTAATCTACCCAAAGATGTGTTTCATCGATTGGCATCTGAAACATGATTTATCTACAACCCAGAGAAAATAGCATTGGATTCAATTATATTATGAGAACTTTTTTCAATGCACAAACTGGATCTAATTGTGGAAATACTCAAGAGATGCGGTTATCTTATTTAAATTCATGAATAGAGCTAAATGAGCGTTTCTTGTAGTTGTACCGAGTTTCATTATCACCCTGTGTGAAAGAAGTGTTGTCATTATGGGCCTTAAAGATACTCGCCTGGTTATTGTCCCTTTTCAATCCAATGCATTTTTAAGTTTAAAGCGTTGTGATTGCTTGTATATCACATGTGCTTTGCCACAATGTTTATCTAAGATTTATTTAAAAATATGTTTATTTGATGTTGGTACGTTTAAAATAGATTGCAATGCTAAACAGATGCTTTTTATGAGATAAACAAGACAAAATCTTACAATTACTTTACATATTTAAGGAACTTTTAAAACGCTATTCAAAGAACAGAAACGTTGTTGATTATTCAATGTTTAATTTGCTTTGGAAGAGTAAATAACTTTCATCTGACAGCTCAATATTTAATCATTATTTTAAAAGCAGATTAATTTCTTATCTGTTATGTTAACTTATATGTGGATCTGGTGAGCAAAAAATTAATTTCTTATGTGTGTTTGTGTGTGTGTGTGTGTGTGCTTGTGTGTGTTGTATTGACCAGACTGACAGACAACAGCATCACTGCCCATGAGTGAGCGCAGTGGCGTCACCATGGCAACAACTCCCTTGAGTGTGCTTAGTGCAGTGTCACTCTCTCACTCTAGCACACACACTAACAAACACGCACACACACAAACGAAAGAGCACAACTTGCACAGGAAATTAAAGGATGAGATTGGAGGGGTAAGAGATTCAGATAACAATTTACCTAAAGTCCGTGTTAATGTTTTAAACACCTGTAGCAGCCTTTTTTTAAAGCACTTTTTGGACTTTTGTCAGATTAGATACCTGTTCACACCAAGACTGATAAATACTGTATAACGATAATAATATTAGCGTCCACACCAACACAAAATAACGTTACGTTTATTCTGAGCTTGTGTGCTGTAGGTTAATGTTTTACATGTGCGAGCCCTTTAAATTTGATGCATTTTGATCGCCCGTCAATGATTTATTGTTTATCAGTTGGAGAAAATGCTCTGAAAGTAAACCTGACCATATTGTTTCTCTGAAGCGCTATTGTTAAGGTTGTGGTGTGTACTCTGCTATTCTCTTACATTAACAAAGATTTTGTAAGCTTCATATTTATCATCCTTTGTGTGAACGGGATTTAACCTAAAACTTACAACAACCCAACTTTGGTACCTATAAACGGCTTCATCGAACGCATGCAATGGCCCGAACTTTCGGTAAACATTTTATCAATCTTAATTGTGTTCAATTGAATTAAAACAACCCAACAGTTATTGTTTCTTTGAAGAAGTCTACCGGAAGTTAAGTTTGGGCCACATAACTTTTGTTTATGTTGTTACTGCTGAAACCGTCTATAAACATTACTAGAATAGCCCTCAAATAGTATAATTTAAGATTAACGATGTACGTTTTCTGAAGGTTGCTTTTTTTTGAAGATGTATTTCTTTATTTTATTTAAAATGATGTATTAATAGTCTTTCTAGTTACATTAATAATGCTACATGTAATTTGTGCTGGTTAATTATGAACAATGGCTAAAATTGGGCTCCTCCCCTAACCGCACGTGATCTCACTCCAAGCTTTATGTAAAGCTTGAGAACCCTGTTTCATGCTATCTGTCTCTCTTACTGAGGACCATTAATAATGAACCAATAAAAAAGAGGCACAGTCTGGCTGATGGGTCTGCATCGATCTTTGAAGTTACCGGATACACAACCAGCCCCTCATGTACACTTATCAGCTTTATAGCACACACACTACACTACACAAACAAACAAACAAACAGAGACCTGTTCGAACGCGCACACACACAGTAAGAAAGAAGTGCCAACTGCAGCGTGTGGAACATTGACATTTTCTTGCAAGATTCCCCACATAAATGAACCTTAAACAAGTTCTTCTAAACTCTAATCCTTTCTTCAATACAAGTTTATAGTAGCTAGGAAACAGGCACAGACACTAATGTCTAATGTCTCTGTATATGTCTCCCTCTCTCGCTCTCTCTCTCTCTCTCCCCCATCTGTCCTCATGATGGAAGTTGTGATCGGTATTGATTCGCAGGTGAAGGATTTGAGTTTAAACAGATCTATAGTGGAGGCTTTCTAAACAAACCATTAGCTAACAGACGTTTGTTCTCTGTATTGCCTGTATGACAGTCTCCTGGTTATTCCTAAAGCAATATCAGAGGCAAGTTATTGAGGGCACACATAACATTAGCAGGGAAACAGACATATCAGTCTGAAAGACTACGTGAATGTGTTTCGACTGTAAAATAGCCATCTTCTGTAGCATCAACTAATTAAGTCTGATTCAGTTTGTATCTACATCAGTTGCTATAGTAATGTTTCAAGTGCCAGGAGACTTTCTCATGCAGTCGAGAGCTTTAAATGTGTGTGTTTGTGGGTGACCTGAAAGCTGCTCAGCGGTAGGTACGCGTAACCCCCCGCACATGTTTGTGTGCTCTAATGCGAGTTTATACAGCGTGCACAGCTGCAAACCAGCACACGTCAATTTGCTGCTCTTCCTTTTCCTGTTCTTGAAAGCTGACGGTCGTTTCTGTCAGTGTTGCGAGACGGCCGCACAAACTCACTGTCAAAATCAGCCCTCTCAGATGGTCTCTGCACAGTCGGTGCACCCGGACACAGATTAGGCAGCCTTGATGGATAAAACCCTGGACGTTATTACACCACAGATTGGATGTGTGTGCAGATGAGGTGAGCGTGGATGAAGGGGATTATGTGTACGTGACTCTACGTGTTTGCTGCTAATGCTTATCTGGGGTAACTACTGTTGTGTTGTGAACAGGAATACATTATTGGAGAATTTTTGAGTTTTCTTTTTGTTGATGTACGAGGGGTGTTCTCGATGCTTGAAGTCAACATCAAACGGCGTTAGCAGTCTGTTATGGTTATTTGACCCAACCATGAGTGGAAAGAACCCAGGATTGTTTAGCGTTTGGAATTGGGACATTGAATTAGACAAAATATAGATATATTTATTATATTTTAAAAACTCTCATAAATATGAAAGGTGGTTGGAGGAGTGACATCCGCCGAAAGTTGTTTAGGAGGCGGAGCCTAATGTTACATTTTGATCAAATATTACAAAAACAAGCTGTTCTCTTTAGAGTACTATGTAAAACTTTTTAACTAACACCAGGAATGCATTATACGATGCAAGATCAATTTTGATGTCATGTTGACTTGCATTGGTTTGTTTGTGAATATGAGTATGTTTACACACACACACACACACACACACACACGCACACACTCATTTTAAATCCCCAGAGCATTGTTATTTCTTCTGAGGGGGTTACAAACACAGTTATTTCTCTTTCGTCTTTGTCATATATTGTCTGATCTCACCATCTGCCTATGGCCTATACCCTCCCCCGTGGTTGATAGGTCATACGCTGTGCAATCATCCTCTAAATGTTTTATCCAACATCTTTTAGGCAATATGTATGTATTTCCTCTATTTCTATTATTTGGTCTCTCGACATCAGGGCAAAGCATCAACCCAGTTATAAACACGGTAGAAAATAGATTTTCTGATGATGTCAAGGATTGACCAACCCTCTTTGATCTCGGGTAAATCTTTTGATGATTTAGGTCAGGGGTTCAGAGCATCTGATCCGAGAGTGGCACAAAAAGGCAACCAGCATCTCAACATAAAAGAATGAGGTCGTGACTTTAAAACAAAGGTTCCTTTCTTTGACCTTTTCTTTGAAAAGCATAGGTTCCTGTATTCACGTATTAACAAAAATCTTCTTTGTTTACCATTTAAGCACGTCACTGTTTATGAGAAACAATTAAGATTCTCATTTTTGATTCTTTTAAATTAAATAATGAATTATAATCATTTTGATGTGACCCAGTCTGTGAAATTCATGCTAAAGTCTCAAAACCTAATTCTGAGATAACATTAAAGGTATCGTGTGTAGTTTTTTGGAGGATCTATTGACAGAAATACAATATAATATACATAACTATGTCTTTAGAGGTTTATAAAGACCTTACATAATGAAGCATTATGTTTTAATTACCTTAGAATGAGCTATTTCTATCTACATACACAGCGGGTCCCCTTGCATGGAAATCACCATGTTGTTTCTACAGTAGCCCTTAACGGACAAACTGCTCTACAGAACACGTTTTGTAAATACGTTATCACTTTAAGCAAAGAAGCGTATTCAAAACATCTTAGTTCTGTGTCAGCCACCGTAGTGCTTCGAAAGTGAGGGGTGGAGTGAGCCATTGGTTGCAATTCGCAACCTCACCGCCAGATACGCTAAATTTAATATACTGGACCTTTAAGTTTTTTTGACATAGTCTTATTCGGTCAATATTACGACTATCAAGATTATATTTTCAGAGAATGTTCTTCACATTACATAAAATTATTTTATGCAGAAAACTGTAAATAACAAAAATGACTTAAACTGGCATTTCACTTACTGGGTCACATATCGTAGAATAAAAACACTGGCTCTAAAATCACAAGATTTGAACACATCTGTGAGTAGGCCTACTTTTACATTCTTTGTTCAAGAAAAAGGTGAACTTAATTGGTATTTCCACATCACAAAGACGGATAATTTTCTTCTTTTCGTACAAATAATGGCCTTGATTGTCTCCCAGTGAGATTGCAGTCTAATCTTCCTCGTCTTTCCGTTTGTTTGCAATCATGAATCATGTGTCACAACCAGAAATCCATCACCACTTTAAGAAGAAACTTATTTATTATATTTTACAGTAACACCTGCACAGCGCTGGCTTTTTAAATGATAATTTGTTGCAATCAGAAGGTCACTCGGGATAATAAGCCACATCTGCTAGACCTCTGTTCTGAATATTCTAATCGCGCACATTTGAATACTGAACATTTAAAAGGTCAATTATAAGGCCATATTTTATTTATAACAAATTATATGTTGCTTAACTCAAATGGATGCAAATGCAGCTTTGTCACACAACAACAAGCTACATTTGGTGACCTGACATTGTGCCTGCTATTAAAAGCGATTATTGTTTATCACTCATTATGATTTCAGAAACGTTTAAAATGTTACCGGGATCCAATTTGTTGATTGCACATTATCCTTCACTTTCAGCTGATTGCCTGTGTATTTTGTTCCCCCTCCCTGCAGGCTCTGCGCTGAGGAGGACCTGAAGCCTTTCACGTTCCCGTACCTGGAGTATTCTGGATCTCAGGAGTTTTTTTTACATCACCATGATCAGAAATACCAGGAGATTGTAGCACTGCTGGGGAAGGAGCCCACCATACCCAGAATTCAACGTTGGACACATTGAAGCACCATGTAGTGTTTGTTTTTCCACCACAGGGGGGCGGGTTCACTTTGTAGTTCTTTTTTTGTATTATTTTTTATGTTAGGGAGTTGGTCCATAAGGTGAGCCAGAAATGGTCTTGCACACCTCTCCCTACCCCAGTGCCTTACTCAGTTGCCTGAGCCGTCTGTCTTGGGCCTTTGTTTTCCCCTGTTACTGGCTGTTGGACAGGTTGTTGGCCTCCTGCGTACCAACTTCGCTGGAGAAACGCAGGCGTTCCCAGGATCCCTGTTCCTTTTTGGTTTTGGGCGTTCTGATCTCTACTCCCTTCTACCTGGTGCTGCTACTGGCCTCTTTACCGTTCGCATTTCTCGGCTTCCTTTTATGGGCCCCACTCCAGAGCATCAGGAAACCTTACATATACTCCCATCAGAAACCTGACAAACATGGCGCCGAGCAGGGTGCAGCGGCCGGCACCGCGGCGACGCTTACCGAATGGCGTCCGCAAGGTCGCAGCTTTTGCTTTGGAAGTGCCAACGTTTGCCTGTTGCCGGATTCGCTGGCACGCTTCAATAACCTGGCGGACACTCAACGACGGGCACGGGAAGTTGGCAGACGCATCCGCAACGGTGCCAGCAGACCGCAGATCAAGATATACATCGACTCACCTACTAATACATCAATTAGCGCTGTCTCCTTTTGCAGCCTTGCCACACAGGGCTTCCGCCGCACCTCTTCTCTGGACCATCGACCCGAGCCTACAGTCACCACTGAAAGCGAAACCGAGGCGTTAACAGAGTGTCCTGTTCACCCATCAGGAGGTACGAGCTCAGACTGCCCCATTCACAACACCGGAGCCCAGAATTCTGCCGAGTGTCCTCTTCACCCCAATGGAGAAGAACATGCAGATTGCCCGGTTCACCAGTCTGCAGACTCAAACGCCTCCAGCGAGTGTCCAGTGCATAGCAACATCACCCAGAACTCCGAAGACTGTCCTCTCCATCCAGCCGGAGTGCAAATCAGCATTACCTCCCCTGATTCTGAACCGGCCCATGGTGAAAAGGGAAACCATCAAGACGGGGATACAGGAAGCCTCGAAAGCCGCACAGCTTCCAGGGAATCCCTGGTTCGATTTCATGCGGCTGATGGAGGCATATCGCCCAATAACACTCTTTCACAACACCGCACATCAGTGTTCAAACGACCCGTCGGGCGCAAGCGGCGCCACGGGGATGACAGCTTCGACCACGAGATCTCCGCCTTCTTCCCAGCCAACCTGGATTTCCTGTGTCTACAGGAAGTGTTTGACAGGCGGGCTACAGACAGACTCAGGAGGCAGCTGCACCGCTACTTCCCCTATGTGCTGAGCGATGTGGGACGCTATGGCTGGAAAGGCTGTTGCTCTCGCTTCAAGTTCTTGAACAGTGGGCTGCTGTTGGCCAGTCGCTACCCTATTTTAGACGCCCGTTATGAGTGTTTCCCCAATGGGCGTAGTGAGGATGCATTGGCAGCTAAGGGAGTTCTTTTTGCCAAGGTGAGTTTGTTTACAGTACACCGTAGCTTTGTTTCATATCATAATGTAACGCATTACTATTGATTAAAATGTCCTTGCATTTATTATGTAGAGCAGGGCTATTTGAAGCTACATCGATTTTTAATCCAGATAAATTTGAAAAGGTTGTTGGTGGCCATCCAGAAGCGGATTTGAATAGCCTGAAATACAGTTTATTGGAGTTAATCGGTTCCATCCTTCAATGGAGAAAGAAGTGTTTAATATACACCAAACAGTTCATATTGATTACCAATTTGCCTTCTTTATTCAATTTTATATTTAATATGGTAAAATAATCGATTTCACTAATACTGAAATCAGAAGTTAGAGCCTGTGCGTAAAGGCTGTGCTTTATGGCAAATGTTCCCTGTAGTCTAAGTTGGACTGATGGTTGGAGTGAACACAAACATTCTGAATAATTAACCACTAGTCCTTTGTAGCCCAAAGGGCCTGTTTGAAACACTCATATATCATGCCTTCAGAAACGCACACCCTCCTCTCGCGGTTAAAGCTTGGTCGATACAGTGCAGCTGGATTATATATGGCCCTAATGGGGCTGTGCACGTATGCTGAAAATGTAGTATAACTTTACTCTGAAACAATGTGTGTCTGTTTCTCACAGTGTGCCTTTTATTGAGGCTAGCCTTCTCAGTATGAGCCAAACATTATGGTTCATTGTGGAGACACAAAGCCGAATATGTATGCATTAGTTGACAGATTATAGATAAAAGGGATAGTTCAGCCAAATATTTAATTCTGTCATCATTTGTACACCAACATGTTGTTTAAAACCTGTATATGACTCTTTCTCCTGTGAAACACAAAACAAGATATTTAGAAAAATGTCTCAGTGGTTTTGTGTACATACAATGCAAGCCAATGGAGGCCAATGTTGTATGTTTAGCAATGTTCTTCAAAATATCTTCTTTTGTGTTCTGAAAAAGAAAAAATGTCAAACTGGTTTTAGGATTCAGATAGTATTACTCTATCTCTGTACGGCAGCCAATGATGGCCAAGCTCCAAACCAGATCTCCTTTCCCTTCGAAAGGGTAAGAGGCCAGCCATCATTATATGTCAAACAAAGCTACTTGTTAAATATTGAACGCTTTACACAAAGAGACAACAAGTTAATGTCTTTGGCCTGTACAAGTGCTTACTGAAGATATTCTTACTTGAATTGAGGTTCAATCCATCCACTTTGACAGGACTTATTGACTCCCTTTGGATACATCTCAAAGCTCCTGCCCTCCTATTTGTTCAGGTGTAGCCTGAACTGTAGAATAGGATTGTGATCCAGTCCCGAAAGATTGAAAATAAGAAGACAAAACTTAAAAGTAGAGTTAATGCACAGTAACGGTTTGTCTGACACATAGCAATGGAAAGTACTGCTGTGAAAGTCCCACAAGGGTGGAGCAATCGGAGCAAAACTGACAATAATGAGCTAGAAAGTTTACACTTCAGTTCTTTATGAGAAAAGGTGTCTTTGCTTTTAATTAACACCGTCAGACAGGGATGTTGCGGTCAGTGCTATTTTCTCTCTCTCTGTATCTCGCTCAATGAAGCCACTTTTTCAAACGGTGGCTCTGTACATTATTACTGTATTAAATGTATTTTCCAAAAGAAGACATACGGCTAAATATTTTACAAGTAATAAGGAAGACGAGTCAGTGTTTTATTTATTTATTTGAATGAGATAATTCACTCAAACTGCCCTGAAGACCCAATTTCACTGAGAATTTTGGCAAAAAAAAGTGATGCACTGTTAGTCATCTCAAGATCGAGAAAGATATTGTTTTTTTTTAAGTTAAAGGCGCAGTTTTTGATTTACAGCAGCCACTAGTGTTGTATTGTAGATTTGCAACGAATATCTCTGTCCATGCACGACGGTGTCCACCACAGTTCAAAAATATGTCGTCGGTTGCGACAACGCGTCTTCTCATGTTGACGCAGGTAAGAGATCATGCGGGCATTAGAAAGACTATAGAAAGAGCGATGTCTTATTTATTACAAAACATAAAAGGTCTGTGGATTTTAAGTATAAAAAGAAGGATAAAAGTCAGGCGGAGCTTGGACCTGCGTCAATATTTTAAAGACTTTTCAGCAGAGACGAGTTTGGACCTGCGGTACTCAGGCTTTTAGCGGAGATACTCATAGATATCTATGGAGATACTTTCCAGCAGAGAGACGTTGGAGAGAAAAATTGTCTAACAATCCCCCCAGATGAGGTTGCTTTGATTCGGATCAGTATGTGAGTAACATTGGTTTTCTGTTTGTGAGAACCAAGATGTTGTTGTTGATGATATATTAGCTGTGTGACGGAGCAGTTTTGAGTGTCATTGTTTATCTGTACACATCTAGATACTGGAGAGAGAGAGAGAGGAAGACGCTTTTTGTCCGTTTATGGCTGCTGTACAAAACATGGCTGCGAAGTCAATGTATGTAGGCCCGCTCTGCATATAGATATAAATAGCTTATTCTAAGGTATTACAAACATAACGGTTCATTACGTACGATCTTTATACACTTCTGAAGAAGTAGTTTTGTATATTATGTTGCATTTCTGTCAATAGATCCCGTATTGTTCCTTTAAGAAAAGCTGATCTCACAGTACCAAGAAATGTAGTTAAAAGCTTTTAGTTAGTTACTAATACTGCTTTCACCTCCACCACTGCTGTCACCAGCAAGACATCATGGGTAATAAATCAGCCTCCGATAAACAAAGACACATGAACCTGTCTAAAAAGATTTGGAAAAGGAATGAATGGAGGCAGGAAGAGAGGGTGGAATGTGTGTGGAGTGGAGATATTAATTAAAAATGTTTCCCATAGGAACGAGTGGTCCTCTGATTAAAGCCTTTCAGTATGTGCGTTCAGTCAGCTTGTTATTATTCACAAGACTTTCGAGCTCTCAACGTCAAGGGTAGAATGCAAGATGCATGCGTTCTTCTTGTTGCTTGCTAGGGATGTGTGCGTTTGCTTGCTTGTGTCATTTCACATCTTGTTACCAGTATGTTGCAATAAATGAATCACTGCAACCATACAGTATATAGTTAAGCCCTAGTACACTATATATAGTTTTGTATTCATATCATTGTTTGCAGATTTTTTTTATATTATTTCTTTTGTTGAAGCAGCTTCAATATACAGTACTTTCTTGCAAAGGATCAATATCGTATCAATCAATCATTGCAATAAAAGCGATTCCCTACATGTTGCACTGGCACAATATCATGCTTCATGATAATTCTCCCTTTTCACAATAGATAGTAGATTAAAAGGAAAGTTCATGCAAAAATATAATTACTGATCATTTCTTCACCCTCGTGTCATTCAAAACCAGTATAAGACTCTTTTTTCTGCAGAACACAAAATAAGATATTTTGAGAAATGTCTTTGTGGTTTTGTGTCTAAACAATGGAAGTCAATACAGGTTTGGAATGACATTAAGATCAGTAAACGATGAGAGAATATTTATTTCGGGTTAAAAAAAGCAGTCCTCGGCGTTAGCCATGTCTTGTTTTCTGTAATATCGGCTCAGCATTCAAGCTGCCAGTGGATTAGACGAACGAGAGGAAGTTCATTAGACTGCCAGCCTCTCTCTCTCCGTTTGTGTGTGTTTGCTGGACTTAGCGAGCAGATCTAAGAAGTCAAATAATCTTCAACCTTCTCAGAGATCCCTCGCCTGGCAGGGAAATCTAAATTAGCACACGGTTCATTATCACTTATTTGCATGTATGCGCACACACAAACCAACTCATGCACTCATGTACACTTTGACCCGATTATAAAGCGTTACGCAAGGTCACAGAAACACACTTGCACACATGCGGGAGACACGCGAAACAATTCCGCCCCTCTGAGCTCTCTGCCTCCACCGGTCCGTCAATGTAAACACACACACACACTTAGCGAAGCATGGATGCTTGAAATATTTATACGCAAGAGAGAGGGCAGAAAGATGCAGACTAGGAAGAAAACGAGGGAAATGACAGCAAAGAACGAGTTTTAGTTTCGGCCCAAGAATGAGCTCATGGCAGGAAACCACAGGCAGTCTCTCATTGATGTGATTAAATCTACCAATCACTTCTGAGAAAAAAACAATGACATTTATTATCACTCGCTGGTCAAATGCAAGTTTTGTGGAGACTGACTTTAGGGGCTGTCGTGTTTGAAGGTTGCTTTCCGTAATTTAGCTCTCAGCATTTGGAATAGATGTCCTTTTTGGGACAGTTGAATGATTTACACTGAATGGACCGTCCGGATGAACACAGTTCACAGAGGCTCCAGCGGTGAAAATGTAATACACTGTCCTTGCTTACTATTCGTGAAACAGTGCCAAGTGCACCTTGAATCAGAAATTTTAATATCATAGTTACAAAAACAAAAATGTATAAAAAAGTTTAAAGGTCCAGTGTGTGATATTTTGGAGGATCTATTGAAAAAAATGCTATATAATATACATAATATGCATACTTAAGTCACTTGCACTATTTTAGTCTAAATTATTATCTGTTCATATCCACCTGTACATTAATGTTCATAGTATATAGCCATCTGTATATATTGTTCATAGTATATACCTACTGTCATATTTTCATAGAACATTCCTACTGCAAAATATTTGTATAATCCATGCCCACTGTATTATATTCTCTCATATTGTATTCTGTATTTATTCTAACTGTATATCCTGCACTTGCTAACTGCACTTCTGGTTAGACCTAAACTACATTTCGTTACACTGTACTTGTATATGTGTAATGACAATAAAGTTGAATCTAATCTAATGAATCTAATCTAATAACTATGTCTTCAGATGTATGTAAAGACGTTATAGGTATATAGTGCCTGAATATTAAGACTAAGCGAGCAGGTGTTTTGAACAGCTCAGTGGTGTTCATGTTGTGACTGTAACCTTTTAACACCGTGCCTAGAGGACCCACGGGCAGATAAAAGGAATCCAGAATGTTATGACAGATGAGCGACGTACCGACTGTGAGAGAGATAAAAACTGCACTCCGGGTGTCGAAAGCACTTCATAAATGATTTTGCATTTCAAAGTTTTGATATGGTAAAGTCATCACGGTTTATTTTGTCTTCTCTCTTTTAGGTGCAGGTAGGACGCTCTGCTCAGGAACAGCGGGTTGTCGGATATATCACGTGTACTCATTTGCATGCTATTGAAGGTGGGTGTCTTCAATAGAGAGCACACTTTCAACATATCGTCCTGAAACCTTGGATGTCCGCATCGGCCTTTATTTTAGGAAATTGAATATTTTCAAAACCAAGTGACAAACATAATATAATAATGATACATTAATAATTAATGTAATCACGAAATATAGATTATTGCTTTTCTATTGCTTATGTCTTTTTTTACCAGGAAGATATTAAAAGATTCGATTTATATTGAGAGAGACTAGAGCTATGTCTATGAACCTGAATCTCATACTTGATATTGGGCTTTTTAAACTTTGTTACCACAGAGGACACCTTAGCAACCGCAAATAAAATGTCCCTGGCAACCACCTAGAACACTTTAGCGACTGCAAAGCGATGCCCTAAGAACCCCAGCATTGTTATGCACGTTTTGCATCATATTTTTTTACATAAATGTGAAAATCTTTACAATGTTAAAATGATTTAAAAAGTTTAAATTGCTCAAATTTTAAGTAATTATAATTTCCATAGTCTTAAATGTAAAATTACATGTTAAAATACAACTTTTTTACAAATTATTTTTAGGTTTTATTGTGTTTTTTGGAACAATACGGCCCCAAATACATAGCAAAACAAGATGCACAAACCCCCGGCATAATGAGGATCTCTGACTTGTGATGCTGAGTGAAACTGACAGGTTCCTCCGGATCTAATGCGTGGTAGCACACATCCGAGTAGATTTCCACATAATGCGATGAGTCTCAATGCACATAAAAGTCAGGCAGTGCTTATGTGTGTAAAATAAAAGGCTCCGTATTTTATCGCACATCTGACCAAATCCACACTTCACATACTGTGACATCACTGCATGTTGACCCCCCTTCACCGCTCCTCTTCCCTGCTCAGATTAATCAACGTGTCCCCCTCGCCCACAGAGTCTCCGTTTCCATAGCGACAGGCTCCTCGCGGATCCTAGCATCAGCCCTATTTAAAGCTTGCAGTCTCCAGCGCTCATTTTTTACGAAGACACTCTTGCTATTCCGGGACCCACCTACGGCTCTGTGTGTCTGCCACCCGTTCTAATAATAGAGCGAGGGCTATTTCAGGAGGGTAAATGAAACATAGGGGAAAGAGGCAGAAAGGGGAAGAAAAGGATAGCGAGACCTGATTATCCTGGAGATGATGTTGGACAGACGCTTTCGGGGACGAACGCCGCTCAGTTAATAGAAGGAGGCAGCGCCGTCTCTGGATATTCTCAAGCCCTTGTTTGCGGTCAAAGCGTGTGCGTGTTATAGAGTTCGAGCGCGGAGGTGGATTTAAGTTATCCCACTGACATACACACATGTATGTGAGTTTTCTTGACTTGAATATATTTTTGCCTCTTTTAAAGCCCATGAGATGTCAGTTATAGTTCAGGTATAACTTTGTTTCAAATGATTCTCTTGAAAGTGGTTTGAAGAAAAGAGAATAAGAGAATATATATCAATATGAAACCCTCAACTGCTTGGTATTGCGAAATAAAAACCTATATGCGGATCAAGTGTTGAGAAAACTTTCAGGTTGCATTTAAGATTCAGTTTATAGTACTTGGCAAACCTGAGCGCAATGTTTTTGCTCACCATTTCATCACATTTCTGTCTAGAAAAAAGACATTCGAATTTAAATGCGATTGAACCGTTTTCTATATTTCTCCTCATCTGCCAGAAGTTCAGAATGAGTCGCTAGGATGTGATAAACTGTAGACACCTCAGACGCTACTTCCTTACATTACACAGAAATTAATCTTGCAGATGCGTGCTACACAGCAAGTGTGTTCTCTATTAAATAAAATCCGCCATAAAATGGAATTTGTGGAATTTGTTTGATTTTGCCTTATAGTTTGTGTAAATGTCTCCCTCTCTCAGCTGATTCGTCTGTGCGGTGCGAGCAGCTAGATCTGTTACTGGAGTGGGGCTCTGACTTCAGGAGGGCCACCTCGGGGTCGGCAGATGAGGAGAAGGTTCTGGAAGATCAGGTCGCCTTTGACGTCATACTCGGAGATTTCAACTTTGACAACTGCTCCTCTGGTAAAAGAGTTTGGCCTGATAAACATCAAGTACAACCACAATCCAGCGGAAATAATACTGCGTCAAAAGCAATTCGACATTACTGTTTAAAAAAAGAACTACATTTATTAATAATTGTTTATTATTTTGATCATATTAATGATTTGGATCAAATAAGTTAAACTGTAAGATTTAATGCATGTCAGGTCTGACCAGGGCTTAATTTTACTGTAAAGATTTGACTTGATATAGTCTTGAGGTTGTGGCTCATCCAGACAGATTTTAGAACCAGATATATTCATACAATCCTTATTTTACATCTTATAAAATAGATTTGTAAATTTAAACTTGCAGGGTTTAAATTTAAATTTAAACTTGCAAGTGCAACCATTGAATTGGCTGTGTGTGACCAGAAGGAGGCAATGTAGACCTTTCTTAAAACTCTGTATATGTCTCATGCTGTTTCTCTGTTTGGTTCTCTTTTTTATTCTAGAAGATAAACTGGAACAGCAGCATTCTCTCTTCACTCAATACAAAGATCCGTGTCGTCTGGGCCCTGGAGAGGACAAACCATGGGCCCTGGGTGAGTTTAACATCAGACTATAAGTGCCTTGTTGGTGTGGTTTAAGTGGGAAGAAAGCTGGAATTGAGGTAAACATACATTAGATGAGTGGTTGACACGTGGATTATAAATTATATGAATTTACAAATGAAATCCGATGAAAAGAAATATCACATCCTTATAATTTTTTTATCCAGTTTTTTAACCTTTTGACCCTGTGGTGTGACAAACAAATGTTTGAATTGATGAAAATCAAAATCAAACAAATATTCCATTGATATAAATATAAAAATATATCAAAATGAGCAAATAGTATTTTATAGTAAATGCCTTTTTATTAAATAATTTAAGATTAAATATGTTTTACACCACTAACATAACCAAAATATCTGACATTTATAGGCTTATATATCGCTCTGTCTACTTGTGGTATTCCGATGATGTGTCATGTTCATAATTCAAATCTTAAAAATAACCCAAAATACCCAAATACTGTATATCTGAAACATTTTATTTGACTATAGTAAACTATATATTAATATTGCATATGCAAAACTATGTACGGTACAACGATACTACCATTTAAAAAATAGAGCGGCATAGCGGGTATTTTGAAGCTGTAGCATCGCGATGCTGCCGTAGCACCAGTACACCGTGAATCCCCACTTGTGACACAAAAAAACCTTTATATTAAGTTGATAAACTTAAAAATGTTGGTTTTGCTCATACATCTATGTGCCACTTGTCCAGGACATTCATCATGTAAGTGCAAACCAAGCACCCACATGCTATCCTTTTCCTAGACATCTCAAAGCCTCCACAAACATCAAGATCATCTCTTATAGCATTGCATCAGGTTGTCTCAATTTCTCTTAAGAGTTTGGAGAGGCCTCCACATCAGGGCTAAATTAGATGATTCACGGCCGTTCCCACCGTGGTCGGACACAGATGGTGCACTAGTTGAGCTGGCGGGGGACCACCGGAGAGTTGTTGCCCAGCCCCGCTTCCAAAATAGATCTAACAGAACGAAAGGTTTTTAATGGCACTTTGGATTTTAGCAGGGTGCTGCGTGTGGGGGTGTTCCACTTCTCTTTTACAGCACACCCTGTTTTTTCACCGTCCTCTGGGCTTCCCGACCTCCGAGGTGAAGATGAAATGAAAAACAAAACTATTTTTAAAAGACCTCTAGAAAAATGAGTCACTTTTGCAAAAATGTTAGTTTAGATTTGAAGCGTTTCCACGGATTGAAACATCACTTTAGATTTAAACAAAGAAAAAAAGTGATAGTTCACCCGAAAATGAAAAATCTGTATGAATTTCTTTCATACCGAACAACCGTGGTAACCATTCACTTCTACTATATGGATACAAAACCAATGCAAGTCAATAAGTACTGTCACTGTTTGGTTAACAATTTTTTTTAAATATCTTCTTTTGTGTTCTGGAGCAGAATGAACGCCACACATGTTTAAAATGACAAGGGCGTGACGAAACGATAACAGAATTTTCATTTTTGGTTGAACTATCCCATTAAACATTAGAATAAAGGATCCTGCATGACTCTGTATGGCAATGGTTATTTATCAAGTTAAAATTAAAAAACGAGGTAAAGTCCATAATAAATGTACACCAGTCATTGCAATGACAGTTTTAGATTTAGTTACGTTATTCGACAAAGAAGAAGCATTACTGTACATTACTGCAAACACAGACACTACTTTACAGACGGGATCAGATTTCTTAGAGTGTGTGTCATTTAGCTAAAAAACTGGGAAAAAAGGCAGACGTGTTCAATTCTGATAGAGCTGAAATGACAAATATCCTGGTCAGATTTTTTATACAGCAAGAATGCAAAATATGCATTGCGGTTCCAAATTCATGAAAACAAGAGTTTAAATGGTTTTCATTAATTTGATTAAATTCCCAAGACATTTTCTTTATAAAAGCATTTAATTAAAGTTCGTCATTCAGAAAGATCACCTTCATCTTAATATAGCCCTCTGGAAAGTACTGGAAGACCTCATCTGCATTCTAGAACCAGTGAAGCAGAAAGAACACAGAACAGAGTTCAGGGGGAACCTTAGAAACCTATTATGGTTATATATATCAGAAGTCCTGTTTGACTCGTAAGCTTTTCCCGTGAGCATATATTAATGGTGTGTGATACCCCGGGTGGCTCCAGTGGGTTTAGTCCCTATGGGCGTCTCTTAAAGAAATCTTAATTGCAGAAGGATGTTATATATCTCGTACATGAGTGACTTAACACTCTATTAAATAATGATACCTGTCAGACATTTCTATTTAAAATATATGCAGTGCTGTTGATGTTAAAAGGGCAAAGATGGATTGTGTCATTTAGAAGAGATGTTTGATTAAGAGGCCAATGATTTTACTACCATCAGTATACATGCATGTGTACTGTTCTCTATATATCTATGCATATATCTCCAGCTTATGTAGTAGGAAGCAATGAAAACGTTTTTCAGTATTAACTTACCCTCGTGTCATTCCAAAAATGATTGTTTCTATACTCAGAACACAAAAGAAGATATTTTGAAGAATGTTAGTTACCAAGCAACATCGGCCTCCATTGATTCTATTGTATTGACACAAAACCACAGTCATTTCTCAAAAAATATTTTGCTGTGTTCCACCGATTCTTTTGGGGTGAATTTTCCCTCTAAGAACCATTATATAAACTGTCCTGTACGTTGTGTTTGTACAGGTACACTGCTGGACACGAGCGGGCTATACGACGAAGAAGTCAGCTCACCAGAGAGTCTTCAAAAGTAGGTTGAACACACAACACCTAAAAAAATTGGCAAGGGTAGGCATTTATATTTAATTCGTCCGACAGGGTTATGGAGAATGAAGAAGGAAGAAAGGAGTACTTGGTTTTTCCCGCCAGCAAGAATCACTGCCCCAGCCAGAAGGGGCGTAAAATCCCCCTGAAGGGCAACGGCAGACGAATAGACTACATCCTTTATAGAGAGGAAGGCCTGCAGCAGGACTGGAAAGTCGTGAGTTGTGATTACAGATCAACTTCCCATATCGAGTTTCTTATGCTGATACGACTAAACACCGAGATGTGTTTAAACAAAACATTGAATTAATAATGAGATTGTACTGAATAATAATGAGAAAAGAGAAGATTAAAATATAAACTAAATGATTTGCTTCCAGATTATTTTATGTGTTTATGTTGTGCACAGTATGTTAAATTCTCTTTATGTAAAGAATACCCAGAAGACCTAAACAATGGTTTAATATGCTATTTAGAACCTTATTTTCATACTGTATTGTTGTTAGCTATGCAGTGCCATCACATGGATACGTGGTGTAATAACATGTTAGCATGTTCATTACTTCAGTTACCTTTATATAAGATAATTCATGGAGTGTTAAACTGCCATCACCAGACGATGTATGTATTTTATAGATACATGTTTTTGTTACTTTAGTACTCACTCGCGCTTTGATCTGTAAACTTCAACAGGACATAGAAGAGTTCAGCTTCATCACTCAACTGGCCGGATTGACTGACCACCTCTCGGTGGCCGCGAGACTGGTAGTGTCTACCGGAGAAGAGGAGAGTTAGAATCCAGCCATAAATTTACAAAAATATCAATGCCACGGAGAGACAGAGAGCAGTGAGTAGTAAGTAAAAACAGCAGGAGGCATTTGTCAAGCCTCCAGATGTCAGATGAGGCTCCAGTGATGGAGATGGTTGAGAGGTCGTATAAAACCATCGAGGAGATGCATCGGCTGAGAGCAGTTCACGGGCGTGCCATCCGGACCGCCGTTCTCAAATGACACAGACACGCACGTTCTGTTGTTGCCATGGATACGGACACAGTCTCACACGAAATCTACACCTGGACTGTCCGCGTTTACATCTCAATTGAAGAAGAAATCAAAAGACTGTCTCACCTCACTTCTCCAGAGCCGGCAAGGAGACGGAGGAGTTATTCTGGTGCCATGACCCGGTTGTTGCATGAAACCGTCCTGTCACACAGTATGGAAAGGACATTGACTTCTGTGTCGTTTAGAGTTAGTCCACCACGAGAGGAGACAACCTCTATGTCTATCCCTCAGCGTTCTTCAAGACCTTAGCAAAGTGTCTTTCTTTTCTAACATCTTTCTAAGGTTTCTATGGCCTCGCGTCATCTTTTTAGGGAGTTTATATACTCATGCTGAGGTTTTATTGTACCTCAGCCAACACTACTAAGTCCGTCATAAACGATTAAGCGCAAAGCTGGGATACGAAAATGTCTGAAATGTCCCGGACTGCTTACCAACTGTATACCACTGGATGTATGGATTGCCAGAAGATGCATGTGTTTCATTGCACTGCTATGTTTGTCATGGCCTGCATGTTTGACATGAAATCCCCAGGAGTTATTAACACAACCTCCACCTCTCTCTCTCTCTCTCTCTCTCTCTCTCACACACACAAAACACATTTCCCTTTGCAGTATTGCTTTGGCTCCATCACTGGAAATGGTGCCGTAAAAAGAGTCGCAGTGTTCAGTGTTTACATATTTGAGCCAAGATGGCCGTCCCCTGAAAATGTTTACACACTTATCGATTTCAGGCAACAGTACCAAAAACGGCCGATCTAACCAATCCCAGTTAAACCCACAGGGGATCCCTCTTTATTGCTTTTATACGGTCTAAAATTCCCTTTAAAGGTTGATATTATTGTTGTTATTATTCTTATTAAAATTGTTTGTAGATTATATGCTTTTTACAAATGACTACATTTCCCATAATGCATTTATTATCCGCTTTCGCTGTGTAGAGGTTCACAGCAACCTAGTGTAGAGCTCCGCCCTGTTTCAACCGTCAGACTGATTAGCCAATCAGCACGCTAGCTTAAGTTTAACCAATCACCTGGGTGATGTCACATGGGGGAATCGTAAAACCAACCCTTCACATGACTTTGTATAAAATGCAGAGTAAAGATACATCCTGTCCCCAAACACCCTTCTGGCACAATTTTCTTATTATTTTTTATATTTTATTTCATGACCTTTGATGGGATCAGTGTGCCATAAAAATGAAACCTATACGAACCTTTATAAAGGTGTTGTGGGGACCATTTTAGGTCATCTAGGTCAGTGCTTGTAGTATTTTTCCATCTTCACTATTGTAAGGGATTCAATTCAAGAGTAAGATTGTAAAAAGTAGTTTTAGAACGTAAAATGTCATCCTCCTCTTAAAATCAGGGGGTCAAAGGTCAAACAGGGAGAACTGTAGTTAAGATGCATGCAGTTAAAAACCAGAAGCTTCACCAATTGCTGTCCATTAACATCTTACTGTTATCTATATATTGTTTTGAAGACTATTAACTTGTTTTTTAGTTGTCGGTTTCTTAAAGTTTTGAGGAATGCTGCTTGTTGCAAGCTCACGGCTGGTTATGCATTTAACGGAAGAGTGAGAAGGGAACAGCTTTCTCTATGTCAGCTCTTTATGACACGTTTGGTTTTTATTAAAAATCCCCCTTTGATTCAATGTGTGTGCTTGATTATATTTATACACTTGGAAGACACCTTCGTTTTAAAAGGCATTTTAATGCATATACATTTTTACCTGTGACTAGAAACAATGTTTTTAACACATCACTATAGAATCTTTACAGTCAGATCTAGGCAGCAACACTGGATGTCATAAATACTGACTCTTGAGAAAGCAATAATATGCTACATTACAAAAACAAATCCATGAAAGACAAAACATTCACTTGACACTTATACTGTTTATCTGAAAAAAAGTTCCACCGTAAGCAGAAGGTTGTGTTTATTAGCCAGATCTTCACTAAAAATGTGAGAAAGGTTGGGAATGCACAAGACAAATTATGATATATTAGTCTTTTTAAATCTGATTCCTCAAAAAAAAAGTATTCAAGGGAAAGTATTAAATAGAGTATCATTTAATAAAATATCAATAAGAGATTATAGAATATAGATTTATATGAATTTTTTTAATCATCTTGTGTGTTATTTCGGAACACTGTCTGCACATGTTTCTTGAAATCAGTGATGTCATGTGCCAAGACTAAAGATACCCAAAGAGGAAGTGATGCTTTGACAGTTTGGTTTCATGAAACTTGCCGTCGACAATCAAAATCATCCCAACTTATTTGTAAGGAACAGCTCACCTAAAAAGGAAAATCCTGTCATTATTTACTCACTTTCAAGTATTTGTCTGTATACATTTCTTTTGTTCTGACTGATGAACACCGAAAAAAATATATCTAGTAGAATTCTAACCGGTTCTTGGTCTCCATTGATAGTAGAAAAAATTGCTTTATAAATGTCTTTGTTCTGTTGAACACAAAAGAAGATATTTTGAAGAATGTAGGAAAGCAAACAGTTCTGGGGCACTTTTGACTACCATTGTCATTTTTCCTACTATGATAGTCAATGGTGGCCATTGTTTGGTTACAAGCATTCTTCCAAATATCTTTCTCTGTGTTCATTAGAACACAGATTTGGAACAACTTGAGCGAGAGTGAATGATGACAGACTTAAAATTTTTAGATGAACTGTTGCTTTTAGCAGATTTTTAAGTTCACGGCAAAACAAGATCACTTCACCTGATGTAACATAGGAGAATATGAGCTTTATGGGAGATGCAGAAGCACATGAAATTCTGAAGCTTGATCCACTTCAGTGAACCTAAATCCCAAGATAGGACTTATAATCGGCTTTTCTAAATTTTCAACTTATGAGTCAAGCGTGAAATAGTTTTTTCCACCTACGCTGTACAGTTCTGCTAATCTTAACACAATCAACCCATGTGCACATGGCCAAAGTGTAAAGGCTCCATTTCTGTCTCGAGCTGGCTGCAGTCCCTCTTTTTTCTTGTTTCAGAAATGTCAAAAGAAAAACTGCAATAAACTAATTATACAATTCTTAGAATAGAAAAGTTTAAAGGTTGAAAACCTGCTTCTTGAAACTGCAAACACTCGGATAGATACTCCGGATAAATGAGCTTTTGCGATTTGTCCCCTTTGTAAATCTGACAAGTCACCCATTCGACCAATTCCTTGTACCCAGGGAAAAAAAGTGCACCTTATTTAAGTACACTTCTACAATGTAGGCCTACTTCTATAAGTGAAAAGATGCAAAAATTATGTATTTGCATAATCGTGAATTAAAAAAATGCAACGGTGCTCGGATGGACCTACATATAAGTATTTTACTGGAATGTTTGAATACTACTGGAAGAAGATTTGGTCAAATGTTGGTCAAATCATCCGTTGACTCCTTGATTGGAAGTATAAATCACTATAACTACAAGCTTATGGTGTTATCAACCAGAAACATATTTTCTTTAGCAAAAGCCCCTGTGAAATGATTCAATTGCATTTTACTTCTCAATAATTACAGATGTATTATCGGGGCTTCCTTGGAAAGTAAGAAATGAAGGGACAACTTTGTTACGACACATGCAGGTTATCTTTGGTTAAAATAAATAGTTGATGCTATTGTTGTGAGGAAGTTTATGCTACATCATCAAGAGCACGGTTTTGTGAGTAAGATATTTCATGAGGAATGCACCTGACATACCTTGTGTGTTTATTACAAACCCAAATCAGGAAGTATTCTTTACAAGGCTGTAAAATATATACAATATATATTTAACATATAGTCCGTTAATAGATAGTTTTAGTCTCGGGTGAAACTCTGTGTGTATAAGACGCCAACAGTTCACTTGACTTGGCTGATGTCATCTGTCATGCGTTAGAGTGGTTTTTAAATGAGGATGTGAAGCATCTAGGGGCATTTGTCACATTTAAGTGATGTCATTTCTTATTTATAAATTTGATATAAAATATTGACAAAATTTGTGGGATTTTTGGTATTTTATTTGTAAACCACAATTTAAGAATAGCAATGATATTTAATGTGACTTTAAATTAAATTTTATAAGATAAAGATATTTTAATTAATCATATCATTCATGAAATTTAAATGATATTAATAATTTATAATGAATAATTTATAATACAAATGATGAAACACGATGATATTTTGAAAGTAAAATATTATTAGTATGATAAGTAATGATTGATTATCAATATGACTTGGATTTTACCTTTAAATGTAAATGTAAATTTTAATAAAATATACTTATATTGTAAAATTATAAAATATGAATATTCAATGATATACCCTAACTTTTAAAACATCCTTTTTATAAAACTGTAAAATTATCAAAAAATGTGTCATTCCAAAATTGTATTTATTTTCTGTTTACAGAGCACAGCACTCCATCAAGCACACTTATGTTATGGTTGTCAAAATGAACGTTTTGTATATGGTTGTCGTTGTATACAAAGACTTCAAGATTGTCATAGTGTCATTCAGAACGAAATACGTTTTAAATGACATTCGGAGTCCAATAAATAATACATTTACTATTCCTTTACGCTGTCTACATAGGGCGTAAAATGACTTTCAGTGATGCGGTTGTGAAAGAGGAACCGAAAGCTTTGCTATTCAGATAGTCCCGAACACAACAGCGTTCTGTTACTAAACAAATCTTGTGAAGGTCAAAAGCACATGTGGGACAACAACAGATAACTGTGAATTTTTTTATTATGAGTGGGAGAATTCAAACCAGAATTCCCCATCACTTGAGGGTTCCCCCCACACAGTAAACTCTGTATAAAGACAGGGAGCCTTGTCATTGAACGACACAACAGCAAGTTGAACTTGAGCACTTCACCTTATCCAACAGACTTCATCCAGTACAACAAAATCACCAGAATGACTGCTACTCGACTTTTCGTTTTATCCGCAATGGTGGTGCTTCTGAGCGCTATTACACTCAGTGAAGGTAAGATGGAGGAGAAACAGAGATTTATTTTGATAAAGTAAAATTGCTGTAAGGAAATATGTAAACAAATGACATACAACACTAAGATTTATCTCATACTCTCGATCATGACTAACAAAGTTTTTGTCTCGGCACTCCAGGCATGCGTATGGGACCAACAAAATGCTGTTTCACTTTTTCTGACCGTTCACTGACAATCAAACAACTGAGAGACTACAGCATGACAAGCCAGCAGTGCCCGAAAGAAGCTGTGATGTAAGTGTACAAAATATCTTTAACATTCACACTCATTCATACACATTCGATCCATAGAAGAGTTTACATTTGTTTGATGGAATTGATTTGCTTTTTATAGGTTCAAGACTACGAAGGGACGTCTGGTGTGTGCCAAACCTACAGACCCATGGGTACAGGATCGCATGAAGGTCCTTGACGCCAGGCGCATTGGGGGCCAGGCCACCCTGTAAGCACGGTGACCTGCATCTTTCAGTTGCATCACTGTTTGAAAGCACAAGAACAAGCGTGGAGTGAGATTGAAGAATAAAAATGTCTGCACTCGCCGACAGATGGATTGTCACAAATTATTCAGCATTTTAAAGCTATGGTTTCAACAAACCACCAAAATTGGAAAACTGTTTTCCTGTTGTTTGAATTATTTACTTTTTTTATATATATGTGTCCTACTAATGTATTTCTGAAGAATTAACTACTGAAAGATACTGTATTTCAGTTTTATATAAACCGAGCTGTAGTGCAAATAAAAAAATCGATTATAGAAAAGATCGTCAATAAATTTCTTCTGATCTTTTTCTATGTTGTGTCATCAAAGACAAATAAATATGTTGTGTTTTATTTAACGAATGTTTTCTTTTTGCGCTACAAACTTAACCTGTTGACAATAAAAACTAGTTTATTCACAAAAACAGTTGGTTTGGTTAGTTTATTCACTGTCTTTATATTTGGAAAAACGTTTTGACCTTATGTTTGGTGACATACTGTATGGGACATTTTTTAACCACATTTCTGGTTTGTGGATTTGTGTTCATGAACATTCCATTGCTGAAATTGAGAAGGCCGGCTGAAATATAAACCAAGTTCAGTTCTCTTTTCTACTTGCAAACAAATATCAACAAATATCACAAACGTTGTCCCTTTTAGATGTCAGTGGCATTTCTTTTTGGAGGGTGTCATCTTAAAAATGAAGGGGCCACTAAAATGTATATAGCCTGTGTATGCTAGGCCTACATATAAAAGCACAGAGACGTTTGAGGGTCTTGGTTACGTCACACCGTCACTTCTATATTAACGTAGGACTTGTTCAATGATAGATCAGATAAACTCATTCTGTAACCAAATGATATCCGCGCAGAGTAGCAGTGCCGAAGCACAACCCATTGAAAAAACAACTCCTCAAATAAATTGCAATGTTATTTTATGCACAAGATGGAGATGAAGTGGTTAAAGTTACGGATTGCAGCACACATCTGTGTCAACTCAGTTTTGTGTGCGCGCTTTCAACGTTGTAGCGACATTTGTATTTTGTTATTAACACGCTGTACCAAAATATGCATGAATAATAATTGCATTAGTCGATTGTTACCTGTGCTAAGAACAGCCGCAATGGGGCACTAGTCCTTTCTACTTACATTTAGTAATTTATCAGACGCTTTTATCCAAAGCGACTTACAGAGAGTTCAGGAAGCAATAAAGCGATATGTCATACAGGAGCAATAATACAATAGGTGCTAATACTAAGTTACTAGTTTCTACAAAAGTCAGAACAATACCGGTTGAGTCCTGTAGTCACGCATTAGCAGGGCTGGACTGAGACAAAAAAAGGGCCCTGGCATTTTTACTCAGACCGGCCCACCACAATGGGTCGGACACAACCAACCAGTACACCATCCTTGCGGTCCCTGTAGATATGCATATCTACTGTTCCATTCCCCCAAAAACCTACAAAGCTGAGAACTAAGTGCCATGGACCAGTGTACCACTGCAAGTGGACCAGTGTACTCACTCTCTCTTGACTGACTCCCTGGTGATAGACCTATACCTACTTGTGGTGTGATTCGCGCAAATTGAGCGTTAGTAAGGGAAGCCAAACAATCCAATAGTGGGATGAGACAGCGGGGTATTACAGTGCTCGCGCCGCGCTGACATGTCATGTGCGCGATTCAATTTCCTATCGCCAACCGATGGGCAGCGTGGCACCAACCAATCCGCTGCACTGACCACTTAAAACATATGCAATGTTCATTTGGCGCCACTCATTTACATTTTACCCATAAACCTCTGCTATTATTAACATAAATAGTTGAGGTAAAATGGCTAGGCGCAAAACGTACTACAATAATAAAATAAATTACCTGAACATGTAAACTGTCCTGTGCTCCTCAAGACTACGATATTGGAAGTCATTGAAGTTTCTGCTTTGTACAGGTCTTTCCGTAGCCTCTATGTGCAGTTCTTCAAAGTAGCGATGCAAAACACTACCGTTTACTTGTACACTATTAAAGATAATAATGTGTAAATGTAAACAAATGTAAATGTTTTTAAGGAATGAGGGGTTTCTTTATTGTACATTTGAGTGTACGGTTTGCGCTGTTTAAATAACGTGTGCGCTGACGAGGAGTCAGCTGGCTGTGCAATTGAGTCGCGCAGATGACATGTTAGCGCGGCGCGAGCTCTGTAATACCCGCTGTCTCGCCCACTTTTGGATTATTTGGCTTCCCATAGTTTGCGCGAGTTGAAAAATCTGAATTTTTACGAACCAGGAGCTTGCTCTAGTAGGGACGTGATTATGACATAGCGAGCGGAGGCAGGAATCCGAAACAACAATGAAGGACTGCGCCTCTAAAGGATTTGATGGACCCAGATATGGCGTCGAACGAGTCTACGTCGTTCTTCAGCCTTCCATAGCACATAATGCGCAGCTATCCTCTCAACTAAATCCATGTCCGCCATTTCGCAATTAGACGGGCGCCGCCTTACAGAAGCCCCTCCATGACGCGAATGAAGCGAGTAAAAGCAAAATGTTCAAGCGTCCAACTAGACGCTAATAGCGCGATTTATTTACTGCGTTTGGTGTGAACACTCTATAAGACACTGACTGCATCTAACATGAGAAACTGGGGGGGGGTGGAGTCTGTTAAGAGACGATTGGGCCAGCCCAGTGTCAGTATGGAAAATGAACCAATGGGCCGCTGTCCCTGCTTTATGGGCCGGTCGTTGGCCGATTAAAAAAATATTATATTATATTATATCGGCCCCCAAGTGCGTCGGCCCACCGGGCATTTGCCCGGTTTGCCAGATTACCAGTCCAGCACTGCGCATTAGTGACTTGCATCAACTGGTAGCCTGTGGAGAGAGAGATGAAAAGGGGTATCCTTTTCACATGAGCCCTTTTGGGCTGTTGGAAGACGAGGCATGATGCTGCATTCTGAACCAGCTGAAGTGGTCTGATAGCCTTTGCAGGAAGACCAGCAAGGAGACCTTTGCTGCAGTCCAACCTTGAGATTACCAGCGCCTGGACATGGAGTTGTACCGCATTCTCAGGGAGATAGGGTCTAACCTTTCTAATTTAAAATAAGTCAGATCGGCATGACCGCGTTGTCTTTGCAATGTGATCATTGAAGGACAGCTGTTCGTCAAATATGACTCCGAGGTTCCTGGCTGTTTTGGAAAGAGTGGTATTGCCATGTTGGATGGTGAGATTGTGAAGTTTTGTTCAAACCTCTACTGCACTCTAGTGGTTAAAAGTTTTTTCTAAGACGTCAATAGAAAAGATGATAGAACTTCTAGGAAACAGATATCATTTTTTTGTCCTTTTAATATGCTACAGTCATATATAATAGATATTGATTTTTGGATAGAAAAATCAAGAGTGGGTGAAAACGTAGGATGACACAGAATTGGTCTACTAATCAAACTCGTTTTTTTCACAGATAGTTAAAAAGAAACAAACGAAAGAAAGTAAGAAAAACTAATTTGCTCCCAGTTTGCGCAATTTACACTGGATTTCATTTGTGTGTATGAATGAAACCCGTGAAACTTGCTAGCATCATCATTTACCAGTCAACCTTCAGGAATATCTCTATAACCTTGGTAAGCGGTTCTAATAGCATTAATAATAGAATAAATGTTATAAAATTGAGATATTGAGAACGCATACTTAAGAAAACATATTTTAAAAGTATTAAGCAAAACTATTTTGTTATAATAATACCTTGAATGACCTCGAATTGGTTTAAGGCTTTAAAATTGTCTCAATATTCTCGTGGTCACATGACTGGATGAGATGATAGGTCTTCCGGACTAGATGTTACCTTTGTCAAGGTCCATCTGGTGCAATTGCTTTATTTTATGAAAGAGATTTTAAGATCATTTGAATCATCCATACTATAACTCATACATCTAAGCAACAGTTATGATTAGAAGGTATAGAAAAGAGGATGCTTATGGCACATTTCCAATTCATCGTTTGTCATTTTAAATATTGCAATAAATACCGTAATGTGGACTTCATACCAAGGTATTATCTCGTACAGTGAGATTTTTATATTATTACATTTATTCATTTGGCAGACGCTTTTATCCAAAGCGATTTACAAGTAGGTTTTTTTTTTTTACAGTGGCACATTACTGCAGAGCAATCAGGGGTAAGGTGCCTTGCTCAAGGGCACTTCAGTCATGACCTTCTGGCACTGCGATGAGAACCGGTAACCTTCTGATCACAATCCCAACGCTCTAACCACTAGGCCACAGCTTGATATCAATGTCACCACCACCAAGCCTACGACAACGTTTTCAAACTTTATTAAAAACATGTTCCTCGGAAAATAATGACTTAGTTAATGGATCTTTCGTCCGCATTGAAAGACATTTGTGTCTATGTTGCATTATTTGTCCTGTGTTAAACAACAGACCTCATTTTAACCATTTTATCCAAAACCCCTTTCAGAAAACCCATTGACTTTGGGGCGATGGAACTGAACTCGCTGCCATACCCTATTCTATAACATTCAGAGGTCATGCGTGTACAAAGTACGGTTGTCAGTTCTGTATTTGAGAGTTTTAAAAGGCTGCCTTCACACCGCAGTTTGGTTATTGACTCTTTCAAACTACATTAACCTATTTTGTGACTGTGACAATGCTCTGCACATCCCAACATCAATATTTCCAGGCAGATCACACTTTTTTTAACACTGTCACTTTAGAAAAAACAGCTAGCCTCTTTGTTTCATTTGCATGCTTGTATTCTGAGAATGCAGCTGGATTATTTTGGTTTCTCTGCTTTACCACAGGATGTAATTCGGTATCACACCACTAACCTTTTAGTTACAGTTATAAACCAGAAGTGACATGGGGCTTTTTAAGAGCAGGGATACTCAGTTCTGTGTGAGGTCACCCTTTCTCACATTCTAATTCTAATCCAACCAGTCTAGACAAGGGGTCAAGGATTGGCATTGCCCAATACGGTTATTGGTCCCCAACAAATCTTTCTCCACGGCATCTCTCATGCAGATTTTGAACTACTTTCATTTTTCCTTCTAATTTCTGAACTTTAAATTCAGTTACTTGTAAGATGTAAACCCATTATACAGAACCTCTTCTGACCTGTGACCTGAAAGTTCAGTTGTGATACAATTTGCATCACATGTTTGCTACATTGCAGAAAGAAAAATAAACATGATCTAAAATCTGATCATTTTATTCAGCTTTATCAGTGTTTTCTATGAATTGAACCCATGATCTTATTGTTGCTAGCATGATCCTTTAAAAAAGGAAAGAACGTATTGAGTAAAAAATTTTTTTTACCAATTATACTTTTTGTTTTGCTAATATGGTTTGCCTCTCACTATATAGATATACTTAAATGATTTGTACATTACTGTTGTGTAAATCATTTTGTACTTTTATTTAAATATGACATTTTGAGGTATACATTTTAGACATACTGTGTTCCCCCCCACAGCTGAAGAAACAAACTAATTCAACAGAATAATGTTATACTGTATCCTATATTTTTAAAATAATAATAAGGCTCAGTGCCTAATATACTAATATTTTGTGAAGATTTTCCGATAAGAGTATGGGGCATTTGACGCAGCTTTTCTCAGAATATTTTCCGTTGTGAAATGTCTAAGCGAGCTTTATTTATTGCTGAACCTGACCATACAATAAAGGAAGCAGCATGGTTTCCTGAAGCATGTTTTCAGTGAATCTAAAAGGAAAGTATTCACACATGAGGGGAAGTGGTAGCAGGCCGTGCAGAAACAGCAGAGGAAAGAGCTTAAAATTATTCAGCTATACTTTAATGCTCAGAAATGGACTTACTCGAAAACCTGTTGGAAGAAAACCTATACACCTGACCTGCTTTACGTGGAGAGTAAAGTCAAGTCGAGCTTTATTGTCATTCCGACACATGTGGGGACATACATGTCGAAATGTCGTGCCTCACAGGACCACAGTGCTCCATACATACAGACAAACAACAGTGGAGTAAAACAAGAATCAACCTATAAACAAACTAACCTACTAATTTACTGAGAGAGTGACTATAAATATTGTGTGGCTGATAGTCAGTGGGGGGATGGTCAGCTGAAGTCTATCACAACCTCCTTTGTCTACTCCACATTGAGGGGCAGGTTGTTTGTGCCACACCATACCATGTGAAGAGCAGCGGGCTGAGCACACAGCCTTGTGGGGCACCTGTGCTCAGTGTCGTAGTACTTGAGGTGTTGTGGCCAACATGGACTGACTGAGGTCTTCTGGTTAGAAGGTCCAGAATTGCTAATTCCAAGAAGGTTAAGTTTATTTGTGAGCTGTTGTGGAATGATGAATGCTGAGCTGAAGTCAATAACCAGCAGTCTAACATAGGAATCTTTATTTTCTAGGTGGGTAAGAGCTAGAGCAGGAGGAAATTGCATCATCCGTAGAGCCGCTTGGGCGGTATTCAATCTGGAGCGGGTCGAGTGTCTTGGAGAGGCTGGCTTGAATTTGTGCATGACTAGCCTCTCAAAGCACTTCGTCATGATTAGGGTCAGGTACCGGTGTGATGGTTGTGGATTTGAGACACGTGGGGACAACTGCCTGGCTCAGTGATCTGTCAGCTCTTTTATTATTTTTTAGGACATTTATTCATTAGAATATTCGCTTACAAAAAATATTTTATTAATAATATAGCTTTTCTTTGTGTTGAGTCTCATTTCATTGGAAATGCAATGTTTTCTATTAAGGATGGATGAAATCAACATGGATGTGACAAAAAAAGGCCACAGGTTTTTGAGTTTCGACTAAATTTGTAGGATTTCTGTGAGTTAATATACACAAACCAGAAGAAATAATACCCAACAAAAACATAAAGTCATTCATATTAGAGATAATAATTCTTTAATTTCTCCAACGAAACCGATAGACGACTGTTAAGAGTGATATCTGGTGATCTGATATTATTACTTCCTATAACTATTAATACAGAACATCAAACTGCTGATGTTTCTTGACATTTTCTAAATTCAGAGCACACATTTGTTGCATTTTCATGTCCTATTAACGTTGACAGGATATGTCGGCCCTAATCATTGGCTGTTTTTATTCACATTGCCTGCCTATATCCAATGTGTAAAAAAATATTTTTATTGACCGATTATTGGTATATATCGGTGCATTTCGAATTATTATATTTGATGTTGAGGAATGTGGATTGTCAATTTATGTGATCATTTTAAACGTTGACTATGGAAAACATAAAAGCTTTAAAACTAAGAGAAACCTCACATTTAAATGACCAAATATTGACATCTACAGTCTTAAAAACTAAGGTGCTTCGAACCTTATTTTTCTAAGTGGTTCCATAAAGAACCTTTAACATTTGAAGAACCTTTCTGTTTGACAAAAAGTTTATTTGTGTCGATAAAGGTACTTTGCATTATTAAAAGGCAAAAAAGAGATGATCCTTTGAAGAACCTTTGACTAAATGGTTCTTTGTGTTACCAAAAATTTTTGTTTTATGGCATCGCTGTGAAGAACCTTTTAATATAAGGTTGCCATAGGTCTAATTCTAATTTGAATGTCGTTGACAAACACGTCCTTAAGACTAACCTGAAAACCAGAAGCTTCGTTGAAGTTTTCCTGAAAAACGTTTTCAATGGACTGGTACCATTCTTACAACAAGAAGCAGAAGTAAAACAGAAAGTAAAGAAGGAAGAGCTAAAAAACGCATAATTTGCTGCATCTGTGTGTTGATACTCAGAAATGGATTTACATGAATATATGTTAAAGGAACATCTCTCCTGCTGTGTATATAAGAAGATGTTCGGGTGATATTCTGCACACATCTCTTATCCAGCTTTGAGATCTTCATTTCTTCACGGTGAACACATCATCTGGAAGAATGAGAAATCTGATGACTCTGCTGTTTCTGGTGATCTTCTGTTGTCTGCAGCTGACTACAAGTGGTGAGAACTCTTTTCATGCATTACGACAAAACATTTTCCAAAGTCTTCTCAACCCATACTATTGTATTTGTTTGTTTTGTTGCATTTCACCATTTTAAAAACAGTAAATGTATTTAGAAAACTGTTGACAGATCATAATACTGATATTTAATAATGATATTTTTTCTTCTTGATATTTCAGCTCCAGTTGCCTTTGATTTGGCAAAGTCGACGTGTTGTTTCGAGTTTAGTAACGCACGGATTCCTTTGAGACGTGTTAAGTCGTACTATTGGACCAGCGATAACTGCTCCAAACGTGCCATTGTGTGAGTGTTCAAACATTCATTGACTTTAAACTCTAAATTTAACGTGAACAAGCTTTTCTAAAACTTTATCTTTTTCTCTTCAGGTTTCAAACCGAAAAGGAGATCTGTGTAGACCCAGAAACCACCTGGGTGCGCGGCTATGTGGCTAAAGTGGACAACAGAACACCTAGAAAGACTCAAACAAGAAGAGTCTAAAATAATCTGTTTATCGCTGTCTGTTTAAACTGTACATTAACATCTACATCTACTTTACATTTACTTCACTCATGTTCTTGTGTTGATATGATTTATGATAACATCGTATTTTTTTACCAAATATTTATGATTTGTCCAAATACTTTCTAATAAATTTTTAATGATGACTGCATCCATGTGTGGCAAAGTTTTCCCTCTCTTTTTTTATGCAAAAAGTGTCCAACAAAGTCAGGCTTGTGTTAAATTAAACTTATGTAATATTGAAATAAACAAATTCAAAAAAACAAAAAAGTTAATTTGGATGTTAAAGGTTCTTTATTGAAGGTAAATACCTGACCAATTCTAAGACTTACATGGCCTACTTAAGATAAAAACATCCATTTCTAAGAACATTTTATAAAGAAATGTATCGGTGTGTACTGTATATTCATAAAAGAAGAAGAGTCAGAATATCCTCAGACTGTTACATAAAACCTCACATTACAGACAGGGTGACAATATCACATTTACTTCTCATTGTCACATGATGCAGGATACAGAATCCCTCAAACATCATAACATATGGGTGAGATGTATTTTATTAACTATAAAGTTACTTCCCTTCCGATTCATATTAACGTTACACGTTTCTGCTTTCAAAAACAGCAGATCTTTGTGACTCTGTGACTCATTCACGTTTCTCATAAACTCTCTGTGTGTGTGAATTAATATTCAGGAAAAAAACTGGGACCTTAAAGGGGTATTTCACCCAAAAATGAAAATTGTGTCATGATTTTCTCACCCTCAGATTGTTCCAAACCATGCATAAATGTCTTTGTTCTGCTAAACACAAAGGGAGAAATTTGGAAGAATGTCAGTAAGCAAACAGATTTCATCCCCCATTAACTCCCAAAGTATTTATTATCCCTACTGTAATGTTCGGTAACTGATATTCTTACAAACATCTTACTTTGTTTTTAGCAGAACAAAGAAATTCATACCGGTTTGGAACATCTTGAGGGTAAGTAAATAGTGACAGAACGTTCATTTTGGGGGGAACTTTAATGTTCCGGACAGTGGTGTAGTTGTGTAAACGGTCACTTATTTGAATTAAAATGTCACAATATTTTTACCTATGGGAAGTTGTACCTAATATATTTATTTAAAGAAAGTTAAAAAAAATTCAGCAGATGGTCGACCAAAAAATCTAATCCATGCTTAAAGACTCCATGAAAGAAATTTGTTAAAATGTTAAGTCAACACCAGAGTTACTTAATATATATCAACATTCTCAGATGATCTTTTCAGGTTGTCTGAAAGTGTTCTTTTGCATAAGCAAGACTCTTGAAATAGTTTGTCTTTCAGTGAATGAAAGAACATTTTTACATTTCGACAACATTAAAAAGATGAGCTCTAAATGCCCAGACCCCTCTTCCTTCTGTAACATGCTGATAACCAGAAACTGAATTCACTTTATGAACATTTATCTGTAAAATATTCATTTTTTTGCTGACCAAGACTTAGAAACCACTTGATGTTGCACATTTTTCTTGAAAAACGTTTTCAATTGACTGGTCTCGTTCTTGCAACACTATGCAGCATAATCAGAAAGTGAAAAAGGAAGAGCTAAAAAAAAGTCATTCACTTCTTTATGTTGATACTCAGAAATGGATTTACATGAATATATGTTAACGGAACATCTCTCCTGCTGTGTATATAAGAAGATGTTCGGGTGATATTCTGCACACATCTCTTATCCAGCTTTGAGATCTTCATTTCTTCACTGTGAACACATCATCTGGAAGAATGAGAAATCTGCTGACTCTGCTGTTTCTGGTGATCTTCTGTTGTCTGCAGCTGACTACAAGTGGTGAGAACTCTTTTCATGCATTGCATTTGTTTTTCAGTAATTCAGAAGGGCCAAAAGGTTGCTGTTGTGTTTTTGGAAGTGTAAAACAGAATGTTATTGCTAAAACATTTTACATAAACATCGTCTTGAAACGTTTTAGCAGATTGTGGTCCAGATTTGTGACATTGTACAAATTCTGATATTTCAGCTCCATTTGCCTCTGAGGTGGAAAATTCAGAGTGCTGTTTCAAATTCAACAATGCACAGATTCCTTTGAAACGTGTAAAGTCGTACTATTGGACCAGCGATAACTGCTACAAGCGTGCCATTGTGTAGGTGTTTTGTCCTTTTTTTATTTCAACTTTAAAGATAATGTGAAAGAGTTTTTCAATAAGACTTTATCTCTTCAGGTTTCAGACTGACAAAAGGAAGATCTGTGTAGACCCAGAAACCACCTGGGTGAGCAGCCATATGGCTGTAGTGGACAAGAGAACAAGCCAGGACAGTCTAAAATAATCTGTTTATCTCTGTTTGATTTGTAAATCTAACGCTGTACATACGCTTCACTCATACTATGTTTTCGTGTTCATATGGTATATGATGACCATGTATTTTTTACAAAATATTTTTTATATATTTTTTATAAAATGTATATAATATAAATGTATCCGTGTGTTGTGAAGCTTTTTCTCTTAAATTTCACAAATGTGATGACTTTTAGGTAAGAACATAAACAAACAAACAGACAATGTCTATTAAGTAAAAGACTATCTGTCCATCCTCGGTCGGCCAGGCAGGCAGAGATACACAGACAGACAGACAGATACAGTAAACGAAAGATAACTGGCCCGAAGATAACTTTCTACCGAATATATCAATTTGTTTTATTTTATTTAGATTAATTTACATTAATAGTTTATTGTATATTATATTATATTAAATTGAAACTACTCAATCGTTATTGATTCTTTGCGGAGGTCCATCGGAAGTTTAGTTTGGGCCACGTAACATTTGTTTACGTTGCCACTGAGAACCGTCCATATGTTGTAGGAATATCTCCCACACCATAAGATATGAAACAACATACTACAGTTATTCTAGATCTACTTGTCTTTCATGCTATTCTCAGATATGTTCTTGGAACATCTACCATTTTGAACAGCTGAGACAGATTTGAAATCCAGGAAACATTATATTACACACAGGTGTATCTGGAATGAGGTATTTTAGTGTCTTTGATATTAACACTTTTACAACATGCACCAAAGTAGAAAAACTATTTTCACAACCATGACACCCATGAACCAGAGGAAGTCAAACGAAACAAATGAAGGTTTGATATGGACGCAATTTCAATACATGGAAATTGCAGTCCACATCATGTCAAAGAATGACTGTCCTGTCATATAAATCAGAGCACATGCACAGGTTCTCAACACTCTCAAACCACTTCAGAGATCACCTATAAAGAAGGCGTCATGCAAAATCTAATTTTTTTTCCTAGTGTGTACTTGAAAAGATCATGCAGTGTATGTGCAAGAAGTCACTCATCTACAGTGTTATTTTTCAGCTCCATTTGCAATTATAATAGCAAATAGCATGTTGCCCAGAACAATCCAAGACCATGACACCTCTGCCACGACAGAAGTTGCCCTGTAAGACACGTTGTGTGAGTATCTCATCTATGATTAAATCCCATTCTGGGACATACACATGTTGTTATAATGCGTGTCTCTCATCTGGTGCTAAAAAGAAGTTCTGTGTGAATCTCGATGAGCAGCGGGTAAAGCGAGCCATTAACAAAAAACGTTCTTCAAAATCAACAAATGAAATGTATTCATCAGGAGTTTCTGTTTACACTCACTATATATGAGAACAAAATCGTAAAATAACATTATGATGGTGAACTGTAATCCTTCACGTTTGCGTCGCAAAATGTTTATAAACATAAATCAATTAAATAAATGCATGGATCGGGAGTTTTTGGATGCACTCACTGTATATATGACTTAAATTGTCAAATAAAATTATGATGGTGTACTGTGAACCTACAGTTAAAGGTATAGTTAATCCAAAAATGACTCATTTACTCACCCTCGTGTAATACCTTTATAAAAGAAATTCTGCTGAACACAAAGAAAGATATTTGGAAAAAACTTTAGCAATTTACAGTTCTGGGACATCATTGACTACCATAGTAGCAAAATTTGAACGGTGCCTCAAACTGTTTGATTTTCCTTAATTCTTCCAAATATCTCATTTTGTGTTCAACAGAAGAAAGACAACTATACAGGTTTGAAGGACGCAAACCATTTCTGCATGAACTATCCCTTTGGCATGAATGTATTTATTGGTATTTTCCAGAAGATGGCGCACGAACATTACTAGAACACGTCGGTCTTTCCCAGTCTGTGGAACCTTATATTTAACTTGTACAAATACAATTTTACGTATTCGGTGTGACAATTTGCTGGTGACATAAATGCTTAAAAGACATCAAAGCTATACTTTGCAATATCACGTCGGAACATTTCGAAGTATTCGCACATCTGCCCTGCGTCTTTTTCGCGTCCTCTTGCTTCTGACCACATTTCCCAGAAAGCATTGCGTTCTTCCATCAAACCAATCGAACGCGTGGGCGGGCCTTGTTTAGCGATAAGCGTCCGGTCTTTGGCCAATGAGCGTTGAGGTCTGTAGGAGGAGGACGATCGCCGTTCATGCGCTCGATGCATTGTAACATTTTCCCCGGCCGATGCGCGCATGCTGGTTTCTGTCCTAAGTCCGAACACTTCGATTTAAACAAATTCTTTAGACCGTATCTGAATCTATCGCGTTGAATTTTAAGTCAGGCTTGACCAGTGGCTTTGCACTGGACCTTTTATCTAGTCGACTCATCTTTTTATGCCTGAACCATTTGGATTCAGAGTGGGTGTTGTCACAGGACAATGATCGAGAGACCCGACTCGGCTGTTTCCAGCGTTGCAGTGAGTATATTTCATACATTTCCCTTAAAATGCATCGATTATGAAACATATCTGCTAGGGTTTGAACCTTATAGTGTTAGTCGATCTCGGATTCGCTTGGTGGTGGGCGATTTGATCCCTATCCGGCTCCCCATCTATCCGATTTAATGCACATAACACCCAAAGCCCATTGGTTTGTTGTAACTATTGACAACGCGAAGTGCAGCTCACGATACATCGATTCATATATAACATGTTTATATGCACAGTCTGTTTATAACCAGGGTAGGTTGGACATTGAGATTGCAATGAGTAGGATGTGTTTGCGTATCTAGTAAGTTTAGTTTGCATAGCTTTTGGTAAGGCAAATGCAAACGACGGTCTCTTAGCACGATGCGAAGCTCTCTTGTGGAGAGCAATGAATGGTGATGCATTTCAATGGGGTGGGAAAGGGAACAGCGGCCAGGATCTGTCACTATATCACGGTTCCTTCTCAACAGGGTAGACTGAATCTTCACAGTAGCCTATATACGCACAAGACAAAATGTACACATTAAAGAACGTGTTTTTTACGTTCTTTAACGAAAAGTATTTGACATGCTAGCCACACCTACGCCAGTGGTTGCTCACCTGTCTTCTCCATCTCCAAAGATGGCCAAGTGCATAATGGTCTTTTTGTTTTCAACCTATAATCTGAAATGGTCAAATAAATGCTCCGTGGCACAAATTGTGTTCATAGTATGCTCGTGAACACCCACATAATCGCTTGCCTCACATTTTCCACCTACACAAACTCTTCAACGTGTCCTTCCCTCCACCTTGGTCTCCTATGTTATATTATTAATACAGAGAGGGGGTCGATGATTATTTGATTTACCCATTTGGCCAGATGTGTTTTTGTTACATAAGAGCAGTTGAAAAGTCGAAGCATGGAAAATGCCCTGAGCAGTTCACAGAGCAGAGGAAATTATAATATATATATATATATATATATATATATATATATATCAATTATTCTATAGATTTGGATAAGATGCGTTTTGGTCTGCATGTGTATTTTAGATGTCCGAATAATCAGGATTCTGCATTATTTCTAGATCACTTGATGTCAGGATTTCAATTTCCATGCTTTCAATGAAGCACAATCAAGATGCTCTTTGGTTAATATGCATCATCGGGTTTTGAACAAACTTGTGGAGTTCATGCCTTCTCGAATGCACGCTGTCATTAAAGCAGAAGGGAGCAAATTCTAAGAAATCAAATAAAAAAAGAGTTCACCCAAAATCATTATTTAAGCTCTGGTGCACCATTGACTACCAGTAGTTACAAACTCTGTTCCCAATATCTTTCTTTGGGTTTAGCAGAACAACTAAATATAAACAGGTTTGGGACAACGTGAGGGTGAGTAAATGATGACGGTAAGTTTGGGTGAACTATCACTTTAACTGAATTGTGTTCCGACCGGTCTATTGGCCTGAAATTGTGCGTTGAACCCACTAGCTGTCGTCGTCAATCGCTCAAACCAGAAATGGTTAACATGAACGAGCTCTCCCCCTAAAATGATCTCTCTAAATGATCAGCATGGCCCCTTCTAGTTAGTTTTCCATTGGCCTGGCACGCATGAGAAACTCGACGCAGCCAAAGCAATCAATTGTGTTTGCCTCGCCTAGCGTGTGCTACAGCCTTGCGCTTCCGAGAGCATGTGATTACGGGAGAGAGAAACGGAAGGAGAGAAAGGGATGGAGGAGTTTGAGAGAGAGAGGGGGAATTTACTGCTGGACAAGACTCTTGCTGTCATATGGAACGAAATCCACGGTCTCCATGACGACATCGAGTTCATGATGGATTTGATACGAAACGTAAAAGAGCATGCGGAACAGGCTTTACCTCCCTTAAATCTGTCCGTACCCCACCCCCCAGGTTACTGTATCAGACCCCTTTGTTCCTCCTTCCCCAGCTTCTTTCAATGTTTGCATTTAAGCTAGAAATTCTGTCGTTCGTAACTGATGCCGGTTTGCTCGCTTATCCTCATATTATCGACAAAATTCAATGTCATCCTCTGTTGTGGGATGCCCGCATGTAGGATTAGCAGTTAGACCGTGCTAAGTCATTATCCACTGTAACTAATGTTGACATTAGCGAAGCCTTTATTATCTTTCCTCCGCGAAGTGTTCTTGAGCTCTGTTTAGATGGGATGACGGTAATGGAGAAGCCGTTATGCTCTTTAATCAGTGGAATGTGGAGTAAATCTATGTTCTCTTTCAGCAGAGGAATCTGGAGGGTTATGTCGGCTTCGCCAACCTCCCCAACCAGGTGTACAGGAAGTCTGTGAAAAGGGGTTTTGAGTTCACGCTTATGGTTGTCGGTAAGTCGAAAAAGTGTTTTTTGTTTACCTGCCTTGGATGATCTCTTAACAATGTTATAGTTTTTTCTTAATTTTCCTTGAAAAATATATTTATATAACAGGGTTGACATTTTTACATCAGTGTCGTCCATCTCTAAAGTGTTTCTTAGTGTGCGCACTAGAAATGACGTCACAACTATATTTCCTAGAACTTTAGTTTTGTAAACAAGGTCATTAACTATTTTTACATAATTACCCTTGTGACAGGTTTGACATCAGTGTTGTGAAACCATGATGTAATTCTTACAGAGTTTCCACACCAGGTGTGACGTCTTTTTATATGTTGTAATGTCCATCTGGAGTGGACAAAGTGTTAGTAAATGTACTATTTCCAAAATCATTATTTTCATTTGTTTACTATTCAAATTCATGCATTAAAAGGGTTGAGTTTTTAGGATTCTTCAACTGCTTCTTACAACTCATTAATCCTTCTGCCGGCATAACGTAAAACATATGAATATGGCAAGAACCAAAAGATGTTTAAAAACATTTTGTCTTTGTATATTTAAGATAACTGTTTTTGACAACCCTGTAAATACGTGTTTCCTGTTGTTTTCCTTGACTTTTACTCTGAGACTGGATTCATCTTTTTTCCTACATATTGTTAATCAATTCCATTGTGGTCATCATCATCACACACACTGCAGTTAGGATGCTGTGACTAAAGCGGTAATGGAAATATGTATCAGTTACATAACGGCAGAACTACACCAGTAACCGGGTGTGTGTCTGTGGTGTCGCCTTCCCGCTCTTGTGTGAAAATCTTCTATTTCTTGTCCCAACTGTTACTCATTCTTCTCATTATTTGTCTTTCCCTTCCTTCCTCCTTGAGTCTAGTTTGAAGTGTCTTCTTTCTTAAACCGGACTATTGAGATGGTTGTGCTGGTGTCAGGAGCTAGACTTCAAAGAATGTTGTATGATTTCTAGTCCACGATCTTATGATTTTGTCGTTCTCTAATATTAAAATGCACACACACTGATTTTCACCTCAGGAACAAGATTCCACCCTCCAACACTTTCTCTCTTCGCATGTTTTTCAGTGTTTACTGAATGCACCAAAAGCATGGTGTCACTGAACTATTTTTGTGTACAATGTATGTACTGCATTTGGTTTTGTCTACTTTGAATCGGTCCTCAGGCAAATCCAAAGGCCGCACTGAGAACTGTCGTCTTGTTCCCGTGTCACTCAGCCCGACAGACACCACAGGGCTTTGGCCATGTACTCTATTTTTCCCTCCAAAATTTCATGGAGGAAAAAAGCTGTTTCCTGTCTTTTCTTTTTTTTCCTAAGCTATCGTACTCTCTCTTTTATACCACAAGCTTTTCCTTTCTTGAGCTTTCTGTCTCAAAGCAGCTGAGAAGATTTTTCTTCAGGGGGAATTTATGAGCTTCATGATTCAGATCGAGTTTTCAAAATGTGCCGTTTTTACTACGCAGTGGCATACTTATGCTGGGATAATTTAGTTTGTAGCGTCTCTCTGCAGGTTTTAAGTTTTCGTTAAGTAATGTTTGCCAAGATTTTCGTCTTGGGGACACCTGCAGCCCCCGAAGGCTCAAACACGCAACATCCTCTGATGCTCGAATGATACTGTACATTATTTTGAATTACTATAATGACTAAACGGCTAAATTGCAGTGATTGCAATAACTCACTTTTAAATGAAAAACTAATACTGTTGGGGGGGAAAACGAGTCACAACATTTGAAAAAAATCGCTTTTTATGTTTCGTCGCTGTCCTTTCGAAACCTCGGATGTCCAAATCCACTGTTTTTCCGGAAATTGAAAAACAACTAAATGATTCATTACTTTTTATCTTTTAGATATTTGTGAAACCCAGTGACGTCAATTAAATATCAGATCATTATTTACGTCAAAAAATAGTTTTAATCTTCAAACACCTTATATTTTAAAGCCATCATTTCTTTACCTTTATATAGAGTTAAAAGGCAGAAAAGAACCTAATCTGTGAACAAATCTTGATTTCTTGGATACACATGCCGCCTGTTGGTCATCACTTGTGAGGATTTACACCAACACATAGCATAGGAACGTTGAAACTGGCAGATTGTAGTTGATTACTGTGTTTACATTCCTTCACAATAACTCTAACAGCTGTGTTTGGACTAAACTTCCTGATGACTGTTCCGCTTGGGAGCCGAAGTCCAACACGACATGTCAAATTCCACGTCTTTGACTTCTAAACTCTGCAACTACTTCTCTAGGCTTGAAGAAAGATGCAATTGACACGTCAGCAATTTATATTCGGCGTGGCGATATGCTATAATTGATTCCGGTAGCAACTTTCCTTACTTTTCTATTGTATTGGTATAGTGTGGGTGGGTTTAAAAACCCCTCACAAAGAGGATCTAATCTCTTGGATTATGAAGCCAAAGCTTCCCCTCTTTCACCTGCCATCGGGTCATCAAACTAGTCATGAAGCTAATCCTGTCAGATGCTCTTAGCAAACACGCATGCCAATGCATCTCAAACAAAGAAATACTATGACTAGCTCCTCAACCGTCACGACGGTTGTGAAAGTGAATGCGTAATATTGAATTTGCAGTCTGTGGTAGAGGTAGATTAAGAGAAAAGACGTCTGTATACGTTCTCAACACAGGTAAAACTATTATAGCAGAGTCTTATAGCATTTTATTTGTTTTATTTTAGATGCAAGGTCTGCAGCCCTGAAATCCAAGCCGTTTTATTGTAGATGGACCCCAAAATTTTGATTTCATTTGATAAGGATTGGGTGTAAAATGTTGATGTTATTTGTCAGGACTTTTAACGGAAGGTACTGATATGACTCATGGAACAATTTTTCTGAGGTGGCTTATTCGCATGAATTTCTATGTGAATCGTACAAAAACTTACGATTACTAGAAAAAAGCAATACTGAAGCCCCACCCCTAAACCTAACGTCAATAGCGCGAAATCAAATCGTTCGTCAATGTACGGATAAGATCGTGCAAATTTGCCAGAATTAGCCACATCATAAAATAGTTACGTTTTTGCCATGAGACTGTGTAAGATATGAATATATTTTAAAACATTTGAATGGTTATAAGATCAATACATATAAAAGAGATTTTATCTTTTGTGTATATAAATGTTTCAGTATGCTTCTTTTAACCACAGGTTTCAGGTCTATGAAGAGAACCAAATGATGCTGTAGGTTATTTAAAGTAGTTCTGTTTCCTGACATGTACAGAGAATTAAAAATAAATCGTAAACTTCTTGAGACGTGTTGTGTAGTTTGTCTTGGACAGCAGAATCAGACCCTTCTCTTTAAGTGCTAAAATCACTCTAGTCATTTGTTAATCAATCAGTAATCTTTCATTATAATCTTTAATATCATGACAGTCGGATCACACACAATAATACAGCTTATAAAAGAAACTATGGTACTATGATCTGAAGCGTGCTTGTACACGTGCTGATACTCTCAGATTGTGGGATTCATCACCTCTATGGATTTCAATTTCCTGTCCTTGTTGTCCATTTGGTCTACTATCTTTCGTTTTGAATGTAGGACAGACTGTTTTGCTTATTCAAAGTGGCGGTTTTTTTTCTGTGTGTGTCACAGAGTTGCTGATTGTTATCTCAGGCTGCTCACAGATGAACTCATGACCTTTCCTGTAGTCGCATCTCACAATGAATCTCATCACTACAGAATCCTCTCCGTGCGACCCAAAAACACAAATGCGTGCTTATTTTTCTGTTCAAACCTAGAAACATGTCCATGCGTCTTTCGAGGTGAGCCACAGTTTTGGAAAGCTGCAGGTTATAAGGTTCTGTGCTCCTGCTTGTCTTCTGGACTTGCAGCTTAGTCTATTTATGTCTTGAGATGGTCGGCGTCTCTTTTTCACCTCTCTCTGCGATAAAGGGTTAAACTACTTGTATGGCTGAGGTACTTGACATCCTTTTATGAGTGGAAAAGAGATAGAGCAGGAAGGAAATAATGAGAGAAAGGAGGAGAAGAGGATAGATGTTATTGGACAAGGGGGCAGGGCTGTGGAAAGGGGGTTTAGGTGGACGATTGTGAGGATATCTGAGCTCATTTTGCCCCAGGGGACAACTTTTTGGCCCATTGAATGATGTCAGGAAGAGGTTGAAAGATGAAAGTTAAGAATGTTTGGAATCCCCCGGGTAATTTGCCCATCTGTTTATTTATCTGTCAACTGAGGAAATGTCTGCATTGGTTCTATTACTACTCACTAAATGGATAATTTACCCAAATAAAATAAATTGTATGTCATTCACAACCTGTAGGACTTTTTTCTCAGGCAGAATACAAAAGAAGATATTTTGAAGAAAGTTGGTAGCCGAACAACACTGTCCTCCCCTCGCATGGACACAAAACCACTCAGACTTTTCTCAAAACATCTTCTTTTGTGTTTCACAGTTCTTAGGTGAACTAATCGGATCATTGAGACCCAAATACTATAAAACCAAGATAGCTTTTCTTTTTATGACTTCAACAGCTTTCATCCCCCATCAGTGATGACCTCTTCAATGAACACGCAGTTAGCTTTTGAATGCCACTTCCTCGACCTTTAAAGCTGAAGCTCTTTCCGTATCAACTGGGTCAGGAAGTGATGCTAGCTTACACCTTTTATTCTGAAATGTCTGGTCCCCGGGTGACCTGTCTGGGTCTAGTTTAGCGCACGATGGAAATGACGCCCTATTTTTCCACACGGTGTAGTTGTACCGGTTTATTAACACTAATATGAATTAGGGCTGTGTATTGGCAAGCACCTCCCGATATGATACACATCTCGATAGATGGGTCACGATATAATACATTTCTATGTATTTCGATGCGTTACATTTTGAGATATATTGCAATACTTTAAAGGAAAAAGGGAAAAAGTAGAGCTAGAAATACAACATGTGCACCCCCTGGGGTTTTCTGTAAGGTGAAGTTACCTCTACAGAGTGGCCATGATGTGCGATGCATGCTCCAGAGGTTTGGGTTCATGCCCCTCAAGTGGGTAGCACAGGGGAGTTAGGGTGGGTCACGCAAGTCACTTTGCTGTTGTGGTGCATTACAGTTAAAACAATGAATATGGGCAGTATAAAACCCCTGGTTCATCCTCGCTGGTGTCATATCCGTGAAAGCCCAATAAATGTCATTTTTACTTTTTGGGATAACATTTTTGTCTAATGCACTGCAGTAGCCAAGTGACTAGCGAACATTACAAACAGCATTTATTTGATATAACTCATTATTTATTTTAAACCAAAGCACACCCACACATCAGCTCTAAGAGCTCGAAGCGTTCTTATATTTTTTGCCATGCTCACTTCCTTAATTTTGGCTGTATTTTTATGACATGGTTTTAAAAAATGTATCGATAGTAAAAGTATCCCTATCGGGAAAAGAAAATTGCAAGTTACATGTATCAATATTTTCGCACAGCTCTAATATTAATGGTTTCTTTCTACAGTGTCTCGGTTTTTCCTAGCTGGTCAGGCACATATGACTGGTCTCTGGATAGGAGCTTTAAAGGAAAGATGAATAAATAACACAATGGAGACCAGTTATGCCGGTTCATCCGTAAAGTTGACGAAGGTCAGCCAGCTGTGAACTAGATCTGGATCCATGCTGTGTTACTGAAGCATCTCGTTCTCAGAGATCATGTGGACCGATATTTAATTAAAAGAGGGGATGAGGCTAATTGGGTCTGGCTTTTTCCCCAGGGGCTTAGAAATGGAGCGATAGAGAACGTTGGCTAGCTACAAGCTAATCTACTCATTCTCGCCCGGCGAAGCAGTGACATCAGGATTTCACAAAACGCTAGTGTGTTTTAAAACGAAAACGTAAGGGAAACGTAAGGTCTCGGCTACTACTTTTGTGGTGCAATAGGAGGTGCTTCATTAGAGTAGAATAACTTGCCACAGACGTGGAGCCTCTTTTTTCCTGGGTATAGGTTTACGGTTACATACACATGCCTCGCGTTTCACCGTAATGAGGGAAAAAGTAGTGCTTATGTTTCCAGTTTGCGAAAGCTACATTTGAATTTGTTGCTCTTGCTATCGCTCTGACTCTAGGCATTGGTGTACTCTATGCGACTGTGTTTGTGTGTGAAAACCTGACCTACTCTGCCTCTGGTTGGCAAAAGATGAGAATTGACCTAAGCCAATCATCATCATGAGTAAAGCGGTTATCTCCCACCCTACACACACACACGCCAATCAAAATCAGTTATGTGTCCCACCCCCCAACACACACAGCGGAGAATACTTTGCAGGTCCTTTGGATGATAAAAGAGAGCCTACTGGGATGAAAACTGAGCACAATTATAGTAACGCTGCATTATATTGTTCGTAACGGGGAAACAGTAATTCGTTTGGTTACTGAAGAAACTGACGCCGTTAGTAACGCCATTTATTTATAACGCTGTTATTCCCATAATTATTCATTGTGATTTCTGCAGATACCAGTTTTTAAGATTAACTTAATATTACTTAATATTCTGAAGGTTAATTCAAATTATGACTATGAATATTGAACATCAATTTTCTTTTTTATATACGGAGCACAAATAATAGCATTTTCCTGTCCTCTTTTGATTGACAGGATATATCAACACTGATAATCGGTTGTTTTTAAACTATCGTCTGATAGTGTGAAACATTGTTTTTATCGACCAATATCGATTATTGGTCAATACATCGGTCCATCTCTAATCAATATTATTAGTCACCCTTTGTTTCTCTCTGGCTTTTGCTAACATATAACCAATAAAACATATTCAAAAGTGCTTGTGAACTTCTTTAATCGTTTAAAAAGTACAGTGTTTTTTCCATTTCCTGAAAAACAGCAAATTAATATGAATACAAGATACAAAATACAAGGATTCAGCAGGACAGCGACGACATAAAAGCCAGTGTATGTTTCTAGGAGTCTATACATTTTACAAAATATTGAGGAGGAGAATGTGTGTATTGCTGATGATATATTAGCACCGGGAGACGAGGAAAAGAGAGAAGATGCTTCTTTAGCGTGTTTGTTTGTTGATGTTGTGGTTTCAATTAAAATGCCTGTGTAAGTGTAGACAGGCCAAACTCTCTCACTGTCTTTAAATCTTCTGCCTCCACTGGTCGCCTCTGTCTCGCACATCTTTAGGTTACACACACACAGGAGCTTTCACTGTCCAGTCACTCTGTCTTGTTTAGGTAAGTCCATACTAAAGAGAAGGCAATTTACTCAGTAGATTGAGGGCGTGTTTGATGTGTGTGTGTTATCTCTGGCATAGAACAGAGAACTTTCAGTTTCAGAAACTTCCAAAGGAGTTTCAGTTGTGAACTTGCTCCATAGTGGAAGTTTCCACTTTGTCCTTTCAAAAAAGAAATATAGACCGTGAGGGTCAGAAGATGGTGGTCTGGGTCAGAAGTAGAGGGTTAAACACTGAATAATAACCAATAATGTCACAGCCCATCGATTCAAATTGTGATGAGTAAAATCAAATCCTTCTCTATTCTTTGAAAGTTTGTCACATTATTGTGTTACACAAATCGTCCCTCTTGTATAGAAGTTTTATTCAGCCACGTGTCTTGCAGATCCTGGCCTGTTTACCTTCATTCCAACTTACTCTCTCATGCAGAGCTTGCTTTATAAATGAGGAAGGCATATTTGGAAGGATTCTGTCTACGGGGAGATTGTTTATTGAGGGAAGAAGCTTTCAACACCCCCCAAGATCAACGTAGAGCGCAAACGTGGTCTGAATGTGTCTTTAAAGGGGGTGAGGGTGCTGTATACTTCAGTAAAACATTGGTGGTCTTCTTTGCCAGATGATCCCAAGTAATCCCTTCCCCCTACCTTTATCTGAGCTGACAAGACACAGCCTATCAGTTAAGCGAAGGAGTTGAGCTAGCTGGAGGGAATCCAGGAAGAAATATTTTATTCCTTCAGAAAAAAGAGAGAAAAGAGCTTTCCTGTGTTCTTCATTGCTCAACCTTACTCTGTCTTGAATATCGCTCCGCAACGTTTTCCCAATGTGCCCATGAAATATTATTTTTCTTACAGAAAATAAGTTCTGGCCAGCGTCCCATTTGTGCCATTGGTTGGCTTTTAAACAACAAACTAATTGTGTGTTTGTTTTTGTGTGGGTGTGCATTATCTCACATTTACCACCTGCTGTTTTTGTGCACGGGTGTCTAAATCGGTTTCTTGTATTGGCTGCGATTGAACATGGCCACTCAATATTTTCTGTCACTTTCCTGTTCAAGGTGAATCCGGATTGGGAAAATCCACGCTGATCAACTCCCTCTTTCTGACAGACCTGTACTCCAAAGACTACCCTGGCCCATCTCAAAGGATCAAGAAGACTGTGCAGGTATGTTGTCTCCACCTGACCTTTAACCCTTGATACTGATCCAGCGGTTTTACTTTTATGGCGGTCTTGCTTTCCCTTTTTTCCAACTGACCTTTGACTCTACACCCATCATTGTAATGTCAAAAGTCTCTCAATCAAATGTGACCACATTTGGTTTGTGGTTTGTTGTTACTTCCCTCATGTCTGAAGCTGATTTTGTATCCCAACCTTAGACTAGGGATCAGCTCTCTTTTGACACGAAGGGTTAATTGCATTATGCATGTGGCGTATGTTTTATCCAATCCGACTTACAGTGCATCCAGGATACATCAGTATGTGTGTTCCTTGGGCACAAAACGCAATGCAAAGCACCATCGTGATCCCAAATAGTACTTAACAAACACATCTTAAGTTGATTTCAGTTCAGTTGTAAAGACCAAGTCAAGTCAATGAACACTTGAATGGGCTCTCACTAAATCCTTGGTGTTTCGAGTCAGATGACATCATGCAGCCATGTTTGGCGCATTCAAGGAGCATAGTCTACATGGTTGGAGTTGGGGTAAGGGTATCGTAAGACTCAAAACACAAAGGGTTTTGTGAGGGCCCACCTGGAATGTAAAGAATCAATCAGGCTGAAGCGATCGCATTCAGATCACACGATACTCCCAGGCCAGAGAAAGAGACAGTCAAATTTTGCCCTTATATGGATTTGATAAACACGACTAGAACAGTTGCTTAGGCTGGAAGATCAGAAAAGGGAGGGACACTGCGGTATGATGGAATGACTCAATTGGAGTGTTTTTTGAGGATGACGGGAGGGGTTTATATGATGGGGTCTGGATTCCTCAAGAGGCTGGAAGGGTTCAGTAGTAGGTCAAGAATTTTCCCACGAAACCCAACACCCAGCAATGTCTTTCCCACCACCCTACAGCAGGGATGTGTCCTTGTTAAGTCCTCCAGCACTATGATGGACAAACAAATAGAAGTGTTTTTTGCACTCAAGTTCATGGATTTAAAGTTCGGGTCCAAGTGGTTTTGGACCTCGCTCAAGCTTGGATGATGACAAGTCAGTCTGCTCGGCAGCCATCTTGGTAGCTGTAATTTACTTAATGGGAAATGACAGATCTCTAAAACTGAGTTTTAATGTCATCACCAATGAAATCTAACATGTTATCAAAAACGCTACTTATATTCAATACAGATTGAGACACAATGTTTAGTAGCAATTTTTATGCCATTTATTTTTCATTGTTCTGTTTGTGATCACATAGATCATGTTTTGGGTTGGGTTTAAAGTTGGTTGTTTGGATCATCTAAACCATCCCTTGTTTAGTGAGGTGCTGTAAAACCAAGCTGACTTGAATTCAGTAGAAGGTTCTTTAAAAATTTGACACTTGATCTTGACACAGATTAATATGGACCAAATTTGGACATCAAGTTGGAAAATCCAGTAGTGAAGAATTGTTTTGCAGTACATGTTTTAATTGTCCATACTTAAAAAAATCCTTTATTATACTTTTCACCTCACTACATTTTATTAGTTTTAATACTTCACTCAATTAGAAATCTAGTACTTTCTTACTTTGAAACTACTGTTCGCCAACATTTCAAACTTTCCCAAATTCCCGTATTTTCCTCCTGAGGCCTCATTTAACCTTCTGTGGCACTTTTGCATTTTAGAAGGTTACAGTTGAATGATGCATCTTTTTTTCTGTCCTGACAAGAATGCCAGTTGTATAAATATGTCGAGATGTGTGGCTGTCTAGTCTTCCGTGGTCAATTCAGGCAGGACAAGGAGACTATGGCCGGAGTATTTATATTCCAAAAGAATCGACTGTGTTTGTCATAGCAGCCACACGAGGGCCGCTCGGGTTGGGTCGAATGAAAGACTTAACATTTTTGTGGCGTTATGTTTGTAGGTTTTAATTTCTTTCCTTTTTTATGTTGGTGCAAACTGAAGTGGCCTGATATGCCTCATAAACATAGTGTTTTATGAAGGATTACAATGTTTTCTCAGTTTCGGTTGCTCTTCCTGCATATTTTTTATTTGAGATATAAAGTAATAAAACGGTCGACAGAAGTTGTTGTTATTTTTGTTAGCGGGAATGTGTATGTATGAGTGTGTTAGCGTTAGCGTGTGTCAATGGGAATGAGTGTCATTTGCTAAAATAAGGTCAGACAAAAATAACCAGGCCTGTGAGAATAAACCGTTTCTACTGAAAGCAGCTGAAATAAACTGGAGATGATGAAGCCAAATCATATGAAAGCATAGACGATGACAAAGACGTCTCGGCTATGTCTCATACTGATCTTCCATAAAATGCAACTAACACAGAGTAACATCTACATGAGAAAAAATAACTCTTACCAGGTTGAGGTAAATCTTGTAGTAAAAAGTACCTTAGGCAAGGTGAAAAATGACTTAATAGGCCAAGTGTGCAAAGTTATCCACCAATTTTGATGATCCCAAAATAGCTAATGACCAGTTACTCGTCTTCAGCTATTATATAAGTCTGTTACACATCTTTGTCTATATTTATGTTCTTGAGTCATCTATGATCACTTTAAAGAACTAAGATGTGTCTGTGTGTGGTTTAAAGGGATACCCCTCACAAAAATCTGTATTTTCTCACCCTCAAGTTTACCTTGCTTTGATGATATGAACAGGCCAGGTTGCTCTTATGGTAACACACGTGACAAATTGTGGGTCCTGTTTTCAGGTGGAACAGTCCAAAGTGCTGATAAAGGAGGGGGGCGTACAGCTCACGCTCACTATTGTTGACACACCAGGCTTTGGGGATGCAGTGGATAACAGTAACTGGTAAGAAAATCTAGTATAGTTTTCCCAAAAGTAGAAATTCATCCTCACCCGCATTATTGTTCAAAATGTTTATATGTCTCTCTCTTGTGGAACACAAAAGAAGATATTTTGAGAATTGGTTTTGTGTTCATACAATGGAAGTCAATGGGGACCGGTGTTATATGGTTATTTGGTTCTTGGGGAAATTGCTTTACAAATGTCTTTGTTTTGATGAACACAAATTAAGATATTTTGAATGTACACAGCAAAATGTACGACAGTGTTTAATTAAAATTAACTCTCATAGTGTATATATAATCCACACTTTGAGAGCACACAGCACTTTTGACTACCATTGTCATTTTTCCTACTATGGTAGTCAGTGGCATTCTTCCAAATATCTTTCTATGAAAATAAATGTATACATATTTGGGAAAAAGGTTGGAGTGAATGATGACGGAATTAAAACAATTTTGGTGACCTGTTCCTTTAAGAAGACATTTTGGAGACCACCTTTTCATTTTTGTATGTGCTCTATAAATTATTTAAGTATCATTTTGGCATCTCTTCTTTCCTCAGTTGGCAGCCTGTCATCAACTACATCGACAGTAAATTTGAAGACTTCCTCAATGCAGAATCTCGAGTTAACAGGAGGCAAATGCCTGACAACCGGGTGCACTGCTGCTTGTACTTCATCGCCCCTTCTGGCCACGGGTGGGTACTGCGTGCTCTACTTTGAAACCTGGCATGAATTAACCAGTTTAAAATAGACATCGCATGCACATGTTCTGATTTACAAATTTTAAACTGCAGTGTCAGCGTGGGGAAGATGTTACGATTTCATATAGGAATACTCTTTAATGAGTAAGAATTAAGGTCAGGATGCGTGACTATGCATTGGTGAAGGGGGGGGGGGGAGTGTGTTGCAGCACAGATGGAGATGCAAACTACCCACACCCAGATCCAGAAGTCTTACATAATGCCCACCAATTTACGTATGATAGGCGTTGACTCTCTCGAAATCCAATCGGAAGCCAAGAAGAACCACCCAAAGCCCTTCATCTAAATTCATATAAACCACAGGCATATTTTTAGCAGAGATGCAGTGAACTTATGGGGAGTTTTGTCACCATGTAGATTGCTCATTGGATAAGAAGCGTTTTAACAGCTTGTGCTTTATTTGCTTCTGGAAATATTTATCACAGGATCAAAATACACAATTTAAATGTTCTGTTAAAGCCACAATATGGAAACATTTTGTTGTGAAATTTCCAAAAATCACTTTCTGAATGTGATATATTCCATGCAGTTGGGTACATACATTATCCCGAATGCTCCCAAGAATGTGCACATCCAGAGAAATTCCTCTTTAAACATATACATGACATAAAATTTTATTCATTCATTACCTCGTCCGTGAACATGATGGGCGATCTCTATACGCCTCTGGATGGTGAAAATGACATTTCCCATAATTCCACTCCCCTACAAAACGTCATTTAGCTTCGCTTTTGTTGTTGTTTTGAAAGTGCACCATCTAGCGTTCCACATTTACATATTGTGGCTTTAAATGTATATGCCTTTATAGTTAAGTTCAGTTTGTATTTACGATGTAACTTTTTGTAGAAAGCAAAGTGTTTATTTTTACATTTAGTAATGTTTGACCCTTTCACCCCGTGTGTCCAAGCAGCCTGTCACTTTTTCTTGCGTTTTCTATTTAAAACGCCGCCATGCAACACAAAGGTCACAGAGATATGGATGATGTTTCATCTTAAGTGTTGACATTCCTGAAATGTATAAACTGCCCCTCAGCTGGCCCCAGCCACACAAACATACACAGGCAAGCCCTTCTCAGTGTAAAGAACAGTCTCTTTGTCTGGATTCTCAAATGAAAGTGACATCATTTTACTGCTTTGGGAGGAAACGATGAGAAACTGTTGTATGTTGTGTAGCGGCTCTGTCCCGGAGGTCTTCTCTGCTCGCCTCTGTTTATTCATCACTGCTTCTGCCATCCCAGTTGTTTGGCTTCAGTTGCGTCACTTCAAAGGATCTTGTTTTTGCATTTTATGAAACCTTTTTAAATTCATTTTATTTGTTATGGTCAAGAGGGTCATTTGGAAATAGTGTATTCGTATCATATTATACTACATTTTCTGTTGTTTGGTATTTGAAGATCAAACTTAAGTGTGATAATCGTGCACTGTACTTTACTACCCTACAAAATATTGTCAGATGAAATACATATAGTCATATATAAGCGCTTATGTACCATTAACACTGTAATATAAAGTGGTACCGGAAATCTCACTTGAAATGTAATACCCTGCCGTGAATGCAGTTGGTTTAACAGCGATGCTCTTTGCAGATTGAAGCCTCTGGATATTGAGTTCATGAAGCGTCTACATGACAAAGTCAACGTCATCCCTCTCATCGCCAAAGCCGACACTCTTACACCAGAGGAATGTCAGCTGTTCAAGAAACAGGTGTGTGTGCGCATATGTGTGTTTAGTTTTTTTAGAAGTGATTGTTCTTTGTTCTCCTAAAGATGTCATTGTGTCGTCTTTAGATTATGAAGGAGATCCAGGAGCACAAAATCAAGATCTACGAGTTTCCCGACACAGAAGACGATGAAGACAGTAAACTCATCCGCAAGATAAAGGTACAGATAACGTCCGTCTGCACGATAAAGTCATTTGAAACCATACTTTGTTACTATAAAGTTTACTGTACAGGTCCTATACATTCCCTTTCACGTATTGTGGTTGGGGCTGGTTAGGATGGTTAACATGGAGAACATTTCTTAAGTGGGGTAAGGAGCGTGCACGTCCGATGAAACGGTCTATACAAAATGTTTTATTTAGAGCTGTGTATTAAGGAAATGTGGGTTTTTTGGCAGAATTTAATTATAATCATGGCATCTTGATATTTCTTGGTACTATGATACTTCGACCGGTATGGTATCGCAAGATGTGTTCGTGGCACCCTAATAGATATATAGAAACCATCAATTGCTTTTCACACAAAAATATTTTAATTTGAATTAGAATGGAAAACAAAGCAATGTTAATGTTTTTCATTATTAGACACACCATAAATGGAAAAGTAGAGTTTTAGGACCATCTGTGTGCCTAGTGTACTCAAAATATTACCCAAAATTTAAGATGCAGTATCTTTCTTGGGCCAGTGGACGAAAACTATTGACAAACTTTGATGCCAAAATAAATGCAATACAGGAAATGGGATTTTCAAGGTCTGTAACTTTGCCAGCAGGATCAGCAGTGACTAGGTCAACTTGGGATTCCAATATTAAATTTGCAGCCTGCTACTGAACTCATTTATTTGTTGGATCCAGCACTTCAAAATTCAATGAGAACTTTCGTCAGATCCCCGCGTCCGTTCTCATTCTCTGTGTGTCTGGTCGATATAAGCCGTCTATAACTAACTGTGTTTATAGGAAAAGATGCCTCTGGCCGTGGTCGGTAGCAACGTGGTGATCGAAGTGAATGGCAGGAAGGTCAGAGGTCGCCAGTACCCCTGGGGCGTGGCAGAAGGTACGTACTGCATCAGCCTGACCCGTTGGAGTTTATTGTGTGGACTGTACCATTTGTAAAGGCTATAGGAGTGTTCCGATGCAAAAGTGTGATGCATGGGCCTGCTGCTGGACTATCTCCCTCCAAAATCGAACGTCCCACCTGACGGATTCTGGAAAAGGGAGGGGGACGAGGTGTATCCTGGAAATGGTAGTTTAACCAGCTTTGGAACGCCGAAAATTGTCGACCCCCCCATTTTTATCACTGGCCACAAATTACTTTTTACGTTTTTGTGGTGGCGTTCTCCCCACATTTGAGTGAGTGAGTGAGAGTGAGTGAGTGAGTGAGTGTGTGAGTGAGTGAGTGAGTGTGTGAGTGAGTGAGTGAGTGAGTGAGTGAGTGAGTGAGTGAGTGAGTGAGTGAGTGAGTGAGTGTGTGAGTGAGTGAGTGAGTGAGTGTGTGAGTGTGTGAGTGAGTGTGTGAGTGTGTGAGTGTGTGAGTGTGTGAGTGAGTGAGTGAGTGTGTGAGTGAGTGAGTGTGTGAGTGAGTGAGTGAGTGAGTGAGTGTGTGAGTGTGTGAGTGTGTGAGTGAGTGAGTGAGTGAGTGTGTGAGTGAGTGAGTGTGTGAGTGAGTGAGTGAGTGAGTGAGTGAGTGAGTGAGTGTGTGAGTGAGTGAGTGTGTGAGTGAGTGTGTGAGTGAGTGTGTGAGTGTGTGAGTGTGTGAGTGAGTGAGTGAGTGTGTGAGTGTGTGAGTGTGTGAGTGAGTGAGTGAGTGAGTGAGTGTGTGAGTGAGTGAGTGTGTGAGTGAGTGAGTGAGTGTGTGAGTGTGTGAGTGTGTGAGTGTGTGAGTGAGTGTGTGAGTGAGTGAGTGAGTGAGTGAGTGAGTGAGTGAGTGAGTGAGTGAGTGAGCGAGCGTCTTTTTTTCCTCGGTTGTTTACGTGTCATTTTCTTTCTTTTCTCTTTTTATTCTTTCTGTCCGCTCTTTTCCATGACTGACAGAGGGCATTATTGGTAAACAAAACCATTTTTTCATTTATACGCTCTCCTTTGTTTAAGACTCCCTCTTACTTTTCCCCTTTTTTTGCCCCGAATCTTTACTGATTGTCAAATTTGTGCTATACAAATAGTCATGGAGAAACATAAGCTGCAGCCCCTATAGAAAGTAGAGCAACTGTTATTTAACTTGTTTATAGGTTCTTATTGACCCCTCATTTAGGGCTGGGTGATTATATCCCAATATTTTATAATTCAATGGGACACGATTTCGTGAATTGGGGCTATACAATGTAATAGAAAGATGCAATTAAAAATATGAATATATATTAAAATACGCATGTAATTAAAATATATCGTATATGGTTTAATAGATAATGTTTCTTATTTCATAACATAATTTAATGATCAATGTCATTTGTTATTTTGAAACGGACATTTGCAACATTACATTACAATAATTATATTGTGATGTTTTTAAAATCCTTTATAAAATATATATTGTGCAGCCCATCCTCTTGGTCATTTCTTTTGGAAATCCATCACTGATGGTCTTTGAAATAATTGCGAGCCGAGGGTCACTTGCCTACTTGCACCATGACCCCCATAAGAAATCAGATCAGAACATGTTACAGCCACATTTAAATCTCCAAAACATTCACAGCGTTGCCATTTGTTATTATAAACAAGCCCATTGCGAAGATAGTTAGTACTTGATGTATCGCCCAGCCCTGCTGTTACATTTAAACAAAACCTTGCATCCGGAAATGCATGCCATCCATTACTTATGTTCAACCCTTACTTCCGATATAAATACTTCAGAAAATGTGCCTTGGGTCAGGGGTCAAAACATAGTTTTTAACATGCATTTTAATTTGTCAGTTTGACATTGTCAGACTCGGTGAGTTGTGCGGTTAACTGAGTGCTAATTTTCCCATTTTAACCTAACATCTATCCATCTAATGACCCCATATATGGAACACCAATTGTAAGCAAGTCACCATCCAATCCTATAAGGATGCATCTTGACATTACGGCCCCAGAAGAAATCTAGCATTCTTAGGAAAAACTACAAATCCCATAATTCCCTTTGCCCTATGACTCCACTCCCTCCCCAGCTCCATTTGGCTGGTTTTGCTCTGCTTATCGTCACTGTCATGTAACCCTTCCTCAAACACCATTCTTAGTCATAGTAGCTCATGAATCACAGGTTGATTAAGGGTTCCTACAGGAGAGACTTTTGGCTCCTTAAGTCCGACCCTCCAAGTGCTCTCTCACAGGTAGGTGGTTGTAGCAGATGATTGACACATGAGGTGGCCAATCAGCATGAGCTCTCCTCATAGGTAAGGAACTCATTTGGTAAAGCAGTTTGGACTTACTGGAGATTAAAACCAGTTTCATCCTTTAACCATTGGTCAGAAAACAGTGTCTCTCTCTCTAGTCCTTTTCCAGAATCCCATGTGATGACAGCAAGTGTTTGATCATAATTATGATCATAACCCCGATCTGAACTGCTAACATGATGCTTTATGTATTTTTATTTCAGACCGTTTAACATTTTGGCTTTTGCAGTCCTTTTTTCTAATTGCTACATGAGCCAACCACATGATCTGTGATTTGGTTTTCATTTGTCTGACATCTGTATTGTTGCGTAACCCTTTCCTGCATAGACATCACTACAGTTGTCAAAGAGACATTTCTTGCTTTTGGACATCAACCACTATAGTGGACATCTATGGTCACCTCTTCAGATGTCCACTCAAAGTTAAAAATAGGTCTAAAAAGGTTGTAATCTCATTTTTATGTCCGAAGAGCAATAAAAACAAAGGAAACTAATCTTGAAGGTTATCGTGTGTCATGCATGAAAGGGTTTCATTGTATGTTACGTCTAAAACCTCACCTTCTGATGTTGGCTTATAAATGTCTAGTTTGGTGCGACATAATTCTTCATGCATTTTAACTGTATTTTACCGCATTTAAAAAAAACTGTACCCACAATGCATTTTATGTCAACATTTCTTGCTACGTTTAACAAATGTAAATTATAGTCATGTATTAGCCTCTATGTTAAAAATCTAATGTAGTTCAAGCACTTTATAAGGTTAAACTTAAATATTATAAAATGTCTGTGAAATTCTGGCTATTTTTATTAGTTTATGGTTATGCACTGTAATGTTAGTGTTGTTATTGTAAAGTTATCTGTCTTTTCCTGTTTTAGTGGAGAACGGTGAGCACTGTGACTTCACAGTCCTGAGAAATATGCTTATCAGGTGAGAAACATCTTGTGTTGTGTTAAATGTGAATAAAGACCCAGACAGGCAACATTTCTCTCACTGAAAACAATAGCTTGCTTTTGAAACAATCACAGCCAGTCAGACCACAATTGGATGTTTACTGCACATCTGTGTCTGACATGATTTTAGAAACCGTTCTTGAAATTCCAAAACGTATACCTGTAACCATTGTAAGTGATTTTACATCACATTTAGAAAAATTACATTTTTAACCTGCGTCACCAAACTTTCCAGGACTCACATGCAGGACCTGAAGGACGTGACGAATAACGTTCACTATGAAAACTACCGCAGCAAGAAACTTGCAGCCGTCACCTGCAATGGAGTCGACGCCTCCAAGAACAAGGGCCAGCTGACTAAGTACAACATTTCATTTTTTCTTACAAGTCGTAAATCGAAAACAAAGCATGTTAGATGTGTACGGTGTATTTGTCTCCTGACGGTTCTCGCTCTAACGTGACTCTTACAGGAGTCCCCTGGCCCAGATGGAGGAAGAGAGGAGAGAACATGTGATGAAGATGAAGAAAATGGAGACAGAAATGGAGCAGGTGTTTGAAATGAAGGTCAAAGAGAAGAAGCAAAAACTGAAGGACTCTGAAGCAGAGGTTTGTATGATTGATCCATTCTAACGGTTTAGTAAACGTCAGAAATGTCAATAATAGTAATGTGCATAATTCACATAATATTTAATTTATTATTTTGTGGCTTATTCCTTTGGATTTGCTGTTGGACCCTTGACTGATTCAATGCATTCTTGTTTCAGCTGGAGCGGCGTCACGAACAGATGAAGAAGAATCTAGAAGCTCAGTATAAAGAACTAGAAGAGAAGAAACGCCAGTTTGATGAGGAAAAAGCTCACTGGGAGACTCAGCAACGCATCCTGGAGCAACAGAAGCTGGATGCATCAAAGTGAGATTCGATCTGATCGTTCTTATTCTTTTAGTGTGGTCTCTTTCTTTGCATTGGTCACTTTAGAGATGACTTGTTTTGTAATGTATATTTTCAGAAGCAGACTAAAACTGACTTTCTGAATTCCTTTTGGGTCATTTCTTTGTTCAAATATGTCTTTTGTTTTACAGGACAATGGAAAAGAACAAGAAAAAAGGAAAAATATTTTAAAGATGCCAAGAAGCTCTATTCCTCCTCGAACCAGAAACTTGTTTTTTTGCATCTCTTGATGCATTCATGTGCTGTGACCCCCAAGAAACACACACGCATACATTGAGTCGGTGTATGTTTTTTATTTATGAGGTTTTGTACACATTATTGCAACAACCACACCACATCGCCCCTTTCTGGTCGTGTCATAACACGTCTCTAATTCATTTATTGTATTATAGAATGCATGCACTCTAGCGGTTAATACCAATGCAATTTTTTAGAAGTTAATTCAATGAAGTTTAAAACAAAGCTTTGTATTCAAGAGCTTTCATAAGAGGGCGGACAACTGTCCCCATGTATTTTAGGCAGCTGTTTTCTTTTTTGTCAGAACACGCATACGTTTTTGTTTGCGCGCATTGCATTCACACACCTCCGCGTTTTGAAGATTGTCTTACGGCAGGTTAAATGGAGTTGATGGAGAATGTAGAGAGAGGTAAAGGCGAGTTGAAAGAGGCACACGTACTGTTTCGAGCAGTATATACTGTATTTGTATACGTATGTGAGTGATTCTTAAAGGTTCTAAGCTTGTTTGAGGTTTTGGATTTGCTCTGGTTTGTGTGTGTTTCTTTGGAGGTCATAAATCTGTTTTAACACATTATTGAGCAGATAAATTATGAAAGTACATTTTTTTTCATGTTTTAAGCCTGTTTTCTGACTGTGTACGTAGATAAATGTAACCCTACCATAGATGGTATTATACAAAATGGCAAGGGTGTCAACATTAATATTAACGGTTGTTTTGGATATGCATTGTTATGAGAAATACTATATTGAAGGATGTTCAAGCAGTTGCTGGAACTTTCTGCGCACAGACTGTTTCAGTAATTCTGTCTGCTCGTGTTTATATTTTTTACATTCCTTTGTTTTTTATTGTGAAAAGGTCAAATGTTCCTCAGTCTCCATTCCCAACCTGATCTGAGAGCCGTTTTGTTTTATTTCTTGTTATGGTTGGGACTTGGACTTATGCTTGTTGGGCTGGTCCTAGATCAGGGCTTAGTGGTATATTGAACTTAAGTGAGTTCTGAATATTTAGCCAGAATAGCCATCACATGATAAATAGCGCGGATGACTTTGAGATGATGCATAAAGTTGTCGTATTCACACTAAGGGCAACACGTTGGCTTCAGGTCTGGTCACAGTTTGGGCATCGTTCATGTAGGATGAGACATCTGTACAAACTCTCACCTTAATACCCAATGCTGTGCCTCACATGTATTTTGCAAATTTGCTATTATGCAAGTTCTTACTGTTGTGGATTGGTAAACCACACAGATGCTCCAAACTTTTTATTTGATTTGTAGATTAACAGTGAAGAAAAACTTTCCTTTACTTTAACCACTTGTACCTTTTTTAATGTAGACATGAACATTCTCAAAATTATTTCCATACATGTTTTTCTTTCGGTTTTTTTATGCGTACAGTTTTCAAGCTCTAATCGATTTTCCTTATTTTATCGTCTTTTCTTTCTGTCTAACTGTACATTATTAAACAAGATGTTATGCTAATGCCAAAGTCTCTTGTCTTTTTTAATTGAACGAGTTTTTATTTGTATTTATTTTCTATGTTTTGAGGCACTTTGGGACCATTCACTCTGAAAGTTGGCAGAGTTGTTGGCCATTAGACATGGGCAAAGGTTGGCACAACATTATGAACTTCAATATCAACAAATTCATGAAAACAGGTAGGCTAGGAGCTCCTACTGTATTTACTGCATGCACATCATTGGGTGTGATCACATAGATTTTGCAATTGTGAGTCAAAGTTATATTTATTTATATTTTACATGAAACAGGAATTTTACTGTTTATTGCATCATTTTTATAACCTACAGTCTTAAGAAGGAACAGCAAAAATAGTTTTGCATATAGTATGAAATGATTATTGAACTTGCGTTCTAGCAACCTGAATCTTCTTATGTTTCCCCAGTCCAGACTTAAATGCTTAAATTCTGTATCTGGTCCTATGCTGTGGAACAATTTGCCACTAGAGGTCAGAGTGGCCCCCTCTTTTATCATTTTTAAATCTCGTCTAAAAACATATTTATTCGATCTGGCCTACCATTAGGTATGTTTTTCCTTAGTTTTTTTAATTGTTTTTTCTTTTTACCCTATTACTGTTTGTGTTGTCTGAGATCTTAATTTAAATGTACAACACTTTGGTCAGTCGTGTGGCTGTTTAACAAGTGCTCTATAAATAAATGAATTGAACTGATTATTACAAATTTAGATTTTTATTTAGAATTTGCATCTTGAATGGCAAAAACATATTTTTTATTTCTATTTCTGGTGTTGAATAATAAGACATTTTCTTTTATGATAATTGCTTTCGAATCATTTTAAATATTTCACAAGTCAAATGCTCACAAATAAAAAAACTTTCTTTTGCGCACACTACGCTTGTTCTCACACAACGTTTAATTTTGTTAGCTGGAGTTTGAAACCCAATAAAAGAACACAAAGAAGGGATTGGAGGCCAAAGAGCTGTTCAAAATATAACACAGTGTGTTACTATTACAGCACACTCCTGCAATTTACATAGGAGATTATTCAATAAACATATTTATTTATTTTCCTACTTTGGCATGTGTAGTCCTGTTTTCAAATTGCTATATGAGCCAACACCTGACCTGTCCATGGGATCTGATAGACATAAGGGATCAAATACTCTGCAGCTCCCCTTTGGTTGTGTTTAGTGTCACACCTCACATCGTTTTTGTAATGTAGAATGCATGTACTAGTGGTAAATTTCATCTCAGATTTCTAGGACTTTATTCGAAACTTTTGTGGTGGGCACTATTGTACAGGTGAGCCCAGGGGTCCCCATAGAAAAGTTTGTGACGGTCTCTTTATATTCAAGACACAACACTCTTTTTGACAGATCAAATTGTTATTTCCCTGCATTGGTCCGTGTTTTCACACCTATTGCAACACGTACATACTTTTCGTCACACACCTCGATGTTCTGAAGAGGGTCCCGCGGCAGGTTTGAGGGTCTGAACTAACTGTAGCCAAACACAGAACACCTGATCTGTAGAGTCTGCAGTTTGACCCTTTATAATCAATCTGTTCATAAATGTTAATAATAACTGAAGTGCTAGTTGTTTCTTATAAATGTATTATTAAAGTTTTATGCCAATGCCAGAGTCTATTATCTTGATATAGTTCATTAATAGGTACACTATTAAGTTTAACAAGTTGGACACAAAAAAGACACGCCATTTTAAACTTATGTTTTATTACTCATTAACATTTTCAGCAAGCATGTAGCAAATTTATTGACTTGAGCAAAGTTTGAGTAAGCATAGAAAATGATTGCATCATTTTGTGACGTGTATTTTAGTATGAAGGGATTATTCCAAATTAAAAATTCAAGGAGTTCAGAGAATGAATTTTAAATTTCTGGATCTTTGATTATGTTTGCGTTAAGAAGCCACGGCTCATCTGGTTTCACACAAAACTGGTTGCCCTTCTCAGTTGTAACCCTGAGGGGAAAAATAATTCATATGTGATTTATGTTGCATGATAAAACTTTACTTTTAAATTAATTGTACTCACAAATTACGAAGGTTGCAATTATTAAAAAATACATGAATTATAAAGTCGTTTAAATTATATTTCCCAGTTCAATACTCACACAATGCCTATGTTTGAGCAACTCCTGCTTGTTTTCACAGCACTTTTAATTTTATTGACCGGAATTGGAAACCCAATAAAAGAAAAACAGCAGGTTGAAGGGACTGGAGGCCCATGAGCTGTTGAGAAGATAAAGCAGTACTGTTGTAACAGTCCTCCAATACACAAAAATATATGAAATGCTTGAAAATCACTTAAATACTTTAAATATGCTTATTTAGTTATTATGTCCTTGATATGTTGGAAACACCATTAAAATAATTCAGGATCTGTAACCATCTTTTAACCAAGAACAATTTTTGCAGTTCATGTTTTGTTACATTAATAATGTGTTCCTCAAATAAATAAATAAATAAATATTATCAATAATATAAATTGTAAAGAATAGAGCATTTATTTGGTTCTCACGTGAAGTAAATATTAATATGAAGTAAAATACTTTTAAATGAACAAGCAAAAATCCACACCCCTAAGATACTTACGCTGAGCTTCAGAACCTAGAATCCCCATCAACACCAGCCCGAAAATCAGACACACAGTTGTCCTCATGATTTATTGAAGTTGTTCGAGTTGCAGATGTCTGAGTCAGTTATAATCTGCCTGCCCTTTTAAATGCTTTCTATTGTGATCTAATAGAAATTCAGATCTGTGGTTTGATAAGTATAGCTATTTTTCAGCCTTCCCCCACCTCCTCTTTGAAGCCCTCTTGCATATCATTACAGTTTCCATGGTCTTTGCAAACTAAGATATTGAGATGATAAAATGTAGGTGCGAGAAACATGCAAGCATCTTGTGACGGTGCAGATATTTGCTGATGCAAACTAAAGATAGAGAATACATAGCCTGCAGTAAATATAACAGTCAGAGGCCTATTCAAATGTGGGTTGTATTAACTGTATGAATATGCAAAAAATTATATTTTATGAAACATTGTATATGTTGTCTATTCCATCTTGACACGTAGACTTCTTTATCTTTAATGAATCATATTTTGCTATATTTTTTTGCTATATATTTATGGTTGCAGTTGTGTTGCTCTGTCTTTATCAATGTGTGAGATCTGCTTTCAGTCAGTCATTGGTCAGATGATAGGATGTGATTATTAGCTGTATCAAAATATTTACGAGCGGTTTTCTGCATACTGCACGTTCACTTTTTACAAAAAGTATTTTTTTCTGAATAGATTCATACAGTATATAGACTGTTAAAGTATAAATAAAAAATATAAATGGCATTTGCAATATCGAATTTTCATTCTGCACTTGCAGAAAAAGTTGGATTTACAATCATTTGGATTGTTTTGCAACCTAGTTTACACCCCCAACCATAGTTTGCAAAACCCTATTGACTTGACCAAGTCATGTAATGTGTTTAAATCTGGGAGTGAAGGGTTTAAAAGATCTTTTCTGTCAATTTATAACAACTTTGGAGAGCGTGTGTCATTTTATAATTGACTATATTATTTTAAGACAGCATAATGTATACAGACATTGAAGCATGTCAATGAACATTAAAACTGCTTATAAATAGTTTTATCCTATTTGTGTTTACAAGTCTTGTGACAGTGCTTAAAAATGAACAGTTAGGTCAACATTAAGTGTCACAGTGAGTTAAATGATCCACGCAGCAAACCAAAGCCACAGTGTTAATGTCATAAGATGATGCGTTGGCTTTGAACGGGTTGCACTCAGTAGGGTTAAATAAAAAAATTAACAACATTGAAAAAATAACCCAATAAAATAGCCCACATGGCTCAATCCACTTGGTAGACAACATTCTTTACAGTGACACACTCTTGACATGCAAAGTCATATTAACATATTGACAAACCATTGCCCTGCAAATAGTGGTGAACTATAGAGGAAAACACTACTGCAGCCTACTAAGTTGCAAGCTCTGCAAACGGCTTTTTTTTCTGACATCGTGACATGTGCACGACCCATATTTGATGCAATGGGTTTATATTTATATCTAATGAGTTTATAAGTCAATGTGTATAGATGAGAAATTGCACCCACCTCACCTGAGTTCTGTGTGTACTCGAAACAGTGTTTGAACAACAAAACCTAATCAGCATATATTACTACAAATGTGAAATATAGAATAATGTTAGATTTTAACCAAAAGGTTGAACTCTTTACATTGTATGATCTTAAAATAAATATCATGTTATGTGATCTTGGAACATTTGTGTACAGTGTTATTGATTTCTTTACATTTTTACTGATTAGGTTTTGTTGAATCGTCTACATTTTCCACCAGAAATTCTTGTGGTACAACCCGATTATTAGCAAGTCATTTGGTAAAGGATTTGGTAATTGTTGCATGGGAAATTATTCATATCTTTTCTAGCACAAAGTCTTATTGTGATTATTAAAACTCACATTGCAACAGATAAAAATAAGACCCAAAGGTGCACGTGAATGGAATCTGAAAATGCGTCAGAGCGCAATATATAACCATACTTGTGCATAAAGATTTGCTGGCCTTAAATATGAATCAGAAACTTTCAAAAGAACATCAAAAATCCCTCATGAAAACCACCAACAGTTTCCTTTTCTGCAGTGACAGTTAACCCCTAACGTGAGACATGCCGATTTGCTTTCGACTTGCTTTTCTTCAAGGCACTTAGTAAAACCACTCCAGTACACAATGTGCATGTGTCTAAAGATTTGACTCACCATAGTTGCCTTCTAGGTTTTTACATTTAACTCATTGCTTAAGTAAAGTGCATTGAAAGTTGCACAATATAGGCATTATCTTACAGTCATTTAACAAAGAATGATTTTCATGGATAACTTTCTGTATTTGCATTTATTCAAGCATAAATTATGTTTGAATGTGTTTTCTTATAGTGCATTTTGCTTGTGGGCAACTTCTTCACAGCATTGACTGTAAACATGTTAACTTGTTTTTCCATTACTCTAACTCATCAGAACAATTTTATTGATTTCAACTTCATCGTATAAGTTGGATGAAGCTATATTTTTAAAGTCAGTTTACAGTATAATATCATTTCAATTAAAGTGACTTGCAAAGCCAAGTTGATTTAGCCAAAGTTTCAACTAAAGTGTGGAAATGTATTACATTGAGGTATAACCTGCCCCACAAACAGCACTGGTCCCCCCACACGTTATCTCTATTCTGAGAATCCCACACTTCCGAGACTGTCGCTTACACTTCACAACTGGTTTGTGGTGAATTGTATTGCCTGGAAGTATAATTTTGCATGTTTTCTGTTTCCATCATTGGTACTCATTTAAAATAAAATCCCATTAAGATGAAAAAACGGTCAACATATGTACTTTTTGTCACTTGGGCAGTACACTTTCAAAAAGGTCCCAAAATGTACCGGTACAGATATTCATACATTTGGTACCAATACATTCCTTTGTAATACTAATATGTACCTTTGGGGTAGTAATATGCCCTTTAAATGTGTACTTTTTGAAAGGGTACTGCCCCATTAGCCTCCGCCCTGAAGGTCTGATGCATTTGGCACACTTTTTTTTTAGAAACACTTAAGCACGTTCGAAGTCATCATCTGATATAAACTTATAATAATTTTTTTGCTGTTAACTTTTGACACATTTGTGACATTTCCACGCCCCTAGACATTAACGCGGCTCAAGACGAAAAGTGATTGGTTGCTTTACCTGTCAGTCATATGGCCTATTGGGCGGGCCTTGGCTAAGGAAAGCGGTGATAAGCCACGCGAGACTGCTGCCCCAGAGAAAAAAGGGTACACATTTTGACCATTTTTTAAAGACAGTAACGTGAACTAACAAAAGGCATTTTCAGCATTTAGTTATCTTTTATATAGGCCTATTTATACATTTTAGATAACAAATATTTTGTTGTTTGTCCATGTAAGTTCATTACACATTAATTAATGTAGAACGTTTGATTAAAACAAACACATTAGTAAATGTTTACATTAACATTACTTGAGATTCCTAATTGTAGTAGAATTATTGTTCATCGTTATTTCATTTTAAAGGGATAGTTTATTCAAAACGAAAATTCCTTTTTTAAATATATTCAAAAATATATTCATTTTGTTGTTGTTTCACGGAAAAAAGATTCGACATGAGGGTGAATAAATGATATAATTTTTATTTTGGGTGAACATTTAACTAATGCATATTACTCATGTTGAAGTTTAATGCTACTGTCATAAATAAACACACATTATACATAAAGTAATACAGCATTTTAAATATAGTTTTAGAATTTCTGTAAAAATGTTCATCTCAATGTGTACTGATCTGTTTCTGTCTTTTATCTGAAACGCGAACTCCCGATTACAAGACAAAAGTCCTTCCAGCTCAGCCGTGCCAGCAGAGGGCGCCATTAAAACCTCCTGCGTCTTTCCGCGCCTCTCTCGTGAAGCGGTTCTGAAGCCTCCGCGCATGCGCACTAGCACCGCGTCTTCCCTCCTCTCAAAATCAAACTACCGCTCGTTCGCCAAACGCCGAGCCGACAATGGCACAACTGGTGGGTCCTCTCCGCAAAGAGCTCGCCGACTCCCTCTCCTCCTGCCGGGTGCTGGTAGTCGGGGCGGGGGGCATCGGCTGCGAGCTCCTGAAAAACTTGGTCCTCACGGGCTTCAATAATATTGAAGTGGTAAGTTGGAGAAAGGCGGACTCCCTCTTTGTGCTGAACGCGTTAGGCCCCGTAATCACACGATCCCCGTTCAGTGAGAGGAACAAAACGAGTCGCAATATATTTGTAAGCAAGTTGCGTTTTAATACTGTAATGTCGTTTAAACGGTCGTAGTCATTGAAATAAGCGTTTATCCCTTCGCGCCATGTTTGTGTGTCTCCTGCTGAAAGAAATAAACAAACAAACAATAGAAACTATCTCGGGAATTCTAATGGATTTAATGGTTTTTATAAGAATTGTATTGAGTTTTAAAGAAACTGTGCTAGTCTATGTCGGTCGTAAATTAATGGTCATGTTTTGGGTTCTTTTTGTGGATGATATCTGACTGATGGGAACCAATATCAGCATCCTTTCAATTCTACTTGAATAAGACTCAAAATACAAAACGTAAAGGATTTTTATACGAGTTTTAATAGTGAAGAGCGCATGGTTCGTAATAGAAACCATTCAAATGAATATTTGTACATTGGACCTTTAAGTTCTTGTACATGCAAAACATCTGGGCACTTTTTACTTTCTACACCAGTGAATAAAGATAAAAGAAATGCAAAGTTATAAGAAATGCAAAGTTTTTCTTTATGTGTGCGTACATGTTTTTTAATAGTGGTAAGATTCTGCAGTAATGTTTAGTTTTAACAAAGGTTTAAAACCCATTAAGGACAAACTTGAATATAATGACATGAGCAAGACACTCATTTAATGTCAATCAATTGTCTTTGAATATAGCAGTTAATACTAAACAATTCAGAAATCGTTTTGATGTTATTTATCAACACACTAAATCAAAATTCATCCTTGTGCACCGTTTATGCATTTTGCATCTGCTGTGTTCTCACTCTATCCATTAGCTTGTAGGAGCACCAGGTTATAGTACTAAGTCTGATTTTGTCTTGTTTGCAGATTGACCTGGACACCATTGATGTCAGTAACCTCAACAGGCAGTTCCTGTTTCAGAAGAAACATGTTGGCAAGTCCAAAGCACAGGTAAAGGGCATAACTGAGATCAGCCCACATATGACATTGTGTCCGACACAAATGAATTATCAATGTGTTTCAGGTTGCCAAGGAGAGCGTGCTGAGATTCTGCCCATCTGCGAATATCACTGCTTATCATGACAGCATCATGAAGTAAGTCCTGACAACTTGGTGTTATATTAACACGCATACTTTATCTGCCTGACTTAATTTAAAGCATCAAAATGCTGATGGTTCTTCTGGGATGCTGTCATATTTAATATTGATTTCTGTGGTCTTTACAGTCCAGACTACAACGTGGAATTCTTCAGGAATTTCCAGCTTGTCATGAATGCTTTGGACAACAGAGGTATGTGTACGAGTGCAATAACATGCATTTGCAAATTGCTTTTTCTGAAGCAACTTAAGAGTGCATTTGAGCTAAATGTTTTACTCATATTCTTTAGGAATTAAACCCATGACTGGTTTTGTTATTGCTAGGTTTTAGGAGTGCCACCTCTCGTCCAACCGAATAAAAAAATGTTTTCTTTTGTTTTTGCAGCGGCCAGAAATCACGTCAACAGAATGTGTTTGGCAGCAAACATTCCACTTATTGAGAGTGGCACGGCGGGCTATCTGGGACAAGTTACAGTTATCAAGAAGGCAAGGAACATTTGTTAAAACAACAGCTCTGCACTGCTCCGTCTCTGTCATTTCTGACGATGCAGAATGTACTTTTTTTGTAACTGCAGGGTAAGACAGAATGCTACGAGTGTCAGCCTAAACCTACACAGAAAACCTTCCCAGGGTGCACCATTCGCAACACACCCTCAGAACCCATTCACTGCATCGTGTGGGCCAAATATCTCTTCAAGTAAGTTTTCTGGAGTAACACCCTGTCATGCGAAAATAGATATTTGATTTGGGTCATCTGGCATGAGGACCTGCTAGTTGTATTTCAATATTAGTGATATTCTTTCTTAAAGCTTAAATTAATACTGTCCTCCGTATGTAATCAGTATGATTTGTCTCCACAGTCAGCTGTTTGGTGAGGAGGATGCGGATCAGGAAGTTTCACCGGACACGGCTGATCCAGAGGCCGCCTGTGAGTTAGCACCACATTTAAAAAACATTATAGATTGTATCATCATCTATTTTATTTAAGCTTCCTGTTTAGTTATGTACATGGTGTGTTTATTATATCCCAAAAAAACTTTTCAAAGACAGGAAGTTTTTTTAATGTTTGTGTGGTTTGACTGCAGGGAATCTTGAAGACGCAGCGGCACGATCTACAGCCTCCGAGCAGGACGGAGACATCAAACGAGTGTCCACTAAAGAGTGGGCTCGCTCTACAGGCTTCGATCCCGTCAAACTCTTCAACAAGGTGCAGTTAAAACTCTAACTTTACGTTTGACCCTTCACAAATAAAGTAATGATTTTTAAAAGTGGTCTAAAATTGTTATGTTCCTTTTCGGTGGAACATTTCAGCTTTTTAAAGACGACATCATGTATCTGTTGACTATGGATAAGTTGTGGAAAAAGCGGAAAGCCCCTTTACCTCTTGACTGGACTGAGATCCAGCAGCTGGGTGAGTTTTAATTGAGATTTTATCACGTAGTTACAGACTGATTGTGGGGTTAATAAGGTTGTTTGGTGGTAGTGTGTTCTCAGGACGACGTCTGTGGATCTGGTCTGAAGGATCAGCAGGTTTTGCAGGTTCAGGGTTATGCTCAGCTCTTCCAATGCAGTGTGGAGACTCTCCGATCTCAGCTCAAAGAGAAGGGTGAAGGTGCAGAGCTGGTTTGGGACAAGGTGAGCTTTTAAATGATGGAAGGACAACCAGTATCAAAAATCTAGCTTACCAAAAACCTAACCTTTTTTATGACAATAGGACCTGCTATAGAGATGTCACGTCGATGACCATATTATTTTTTCTTGTCAAAATGTGTAATATGTATAAAAAATGTCTCTGAATTTAGGATGACCCTCCAGCCATGGACTTTGTAACGGCAGCTGCAAACTTGCGTATGCACATCTTCAGCATGAACATGAAAAGCCGTTTTGATGTCAAATGTAAGCTGTTGAAAAGCAAAAAATATTTTTAATTATTTATAGAATAGTCGTTTAACAATACAAATATTTATATTGTGATAAATGCATAAGTTATGAAGTAAGGGTATAAAATAACATTCTTTGTATTAGTGAAATTGTTGTAATGTATTTATTTAGACTTCAATAGACAATGGCTGTAAAATTGTTGTTTTAAATCTTAGCAATGGCTGGGAACATCATTCCAGCGATCGCCACCACTAACGCCATCATCGCCGGTCTCATTGTTCTGGAGGGACTGAAGATTCTCAACTCAGATTTTGAACAGTGTCGCACGGTTAGTTTTGACCAAACTGCATTATTAAAGCAACACCTTTTTTTGGTGGGGTAAAGCTGGTACCTTTTTCTGTTTAGTTAACTTTGGTTCAATCGTTTTCTTTTTTAAGATCTTTCTGAACAAACAACCCAATCCAAGGAAGAAGCTCCTGGTTCCATGTGCACTGGACCCTCCCAATCCCAACTGTTACGTGTGTGCCAGCAAACCTGAGGTCACTGTCAAATTTAATGTGCACAAGACCGTTGTGCTGGCTCTTCAGGACAAGGTAGCAAAAATCCCTAGAATACACCAATACTTCAATCTGATTGGTTGACATAAGTTCTGTGAGTGGTGTGCATTTACTTTCAGTAAATGCAGACCTATGAATGTGTTCCAGGTCTGCCGACAGCATAACAGTTTCATATCCCTCACCAAGTTTAAATAACAGAAGGTTATAGTGTAGCCTACAGGCCATCACCTCACACAGCAACCTGCTCTTGATCTGACGATTATTGTGTCAAACTTAGCTGTTAATGAAAATGTTTAGTTTCAATAAACAAAGCATTTCAAAACAATATAGACAAACACACTGGAATCGAATAAATAAAATGACTTGATAGAAAAAAAAATGAATTAATAAACACTTATTGGTTTGCTTATAATTGATAACAAATACATTTTAATAGAGATGCTCTTTCCAAATTTTGTGTCATTTTTTTCCTGCTGGTGATACAAACAATACGTGATGATAATATCACTGGCTTTTGTCACATTACTGCAAACACGCAGGTGTGTGTGCGGTCTCTCGCTTTATTATTATTTATGAAAAAATTATAATAATTGATTCAAAATTGTTTTCGTTTTTCCCCATGAATCCCATCTTCAGGCACATTTTAATTTTCACATTCTTATATCTAATATATCTGCATTTTGGCCTTTTCAGATATTGAAAGAAAAATTTGGCATGGTGGCACCGGATGTGCAAATTGAAGATGGAAAAGGAACTATCCTCATCTCTTCTGAGGAAGGAGAGACTGAAGGTTGTCATTTAGTACATTGGTGCACTTTATAAGTCTGCCTCTAGAGGGTGTTCTCATGTAATAACCTCAGCTCTGATCTTGTTTTAATGTTTTGATCTCTTGTCTCTCTGTAGGAAACAATGACAAGTTTTTGTCTGACTTTGGGATTCGAAACGGTAGCCGTCTTCAAGTGGATGACTTCCTACAAGATTACACACTTTTGGTCAATGTAATTCACAGGTCAGTGTGTGTCTATAAAGCTACTTCTATACCTTTTTATTACTCTTATTGAACTTTGAGATTTGTTGTGTTGGTTGTAGTGAGGACTTGGAAAAGGATGTGGAGTTTGAAGTTGTGGGTGATGCGCCAGATAAGGCCCCAGTACCAAGTGCCCCAGAGGAGGGGAAAAGCATTGCCAATGGTAGCAAAGATTCTGCCCAGCCTTCTACCTCATCTAAAGGTAAACCTATGTAGTTCCGACCCATATGCTAGACTAAAGACACAACTTCACTAATGTACTGAGTTGATTTGTATTTTTAGGTAAGTGATTTATTTATGGATCAAATGAAACGGTCCCCTTCTTTTTGGCATTTGTAAGTAATACAGAGTTTCTCTCTTATAGCCGCTGCAGACGACGACGATGATGTCCTTATTGTAGACTCCGATGAAGAACCATCCTCAAGCACCATGGATACCTCCCCGGAGACCAGTAACCGCAAGAGAAAGCACCATGAGACAGACAATGCTGCGTCCAAGCGCAAACGCGTTGACCAACAGCCAGCCCAGGACGATGATGACATCATTGCTCTAGATTAGCACATTTCCTGCCGACTCCCAGCAGAGGACTTTCCTCCATTGTATTTTCGTATGGATTCTCTTACCAACATGTAAATATATCTGTACAAAACTGTTCAAGTTCAGTGGATGTCTTTTTCCTTCTGTCCTTTGTTGAGAACTGAAAATGAGTTCTGAAATGCACTCGGTTCGATTTTTTTTCTCAGACGGATAAAATTCTTTTCAACTTTTTACAAATGTGTGCGCCTCCCCGTGTTTCAGAAAAGCTGGAGAAAAGTGCTTGCTGTATTTGCGCGTTTTATCATCATTGAAAACCATATTTATTAGTTTTCTTTCTGCAGATGCTTTGCAAATCATCGTTTTATCAACTGTTGCATTGCTTTAACACCAAAATGAAATATATTGTTTTGTTTTACAAAAAAGTACACTTGGATAAATATTTATACCTTAGTGTTCCTTCTTATGTTTACTTATACGATTCTTGCCCAGAAAAAAAATCCATACTTTTTAGGCCACAATTGGCAGCTGAATAAAGGGTCCAAAAACGTGTTGTAGGGTTACAAAATCATGATTGCTCGTTGTTGGCATATGTTTATGTTAGGCTTAAGAACATGATGTTTTTCTCTTTACTGTCACGTAGATATCAGAGTCCAGACCACTGGCCACGTGTTGGTTGATGTCAACAGACAACATGCTGCCAAAGACTAAATTCAAAAGGGCTGTTCGGTGGGCCCCGCCTTGACATTGCATATCAATGCGCATGCGCATTAGCTTGAACACCCTGAAAAAATCATTTTTTAGCGCAATTTGATTTTATGAAACAGATTTAACGAAACGTTTTACTTCGTGTTTGACAGTTTGTTGAAAAAAAACGATCATTTATTTTGACTTTAGTCAGCCATTTTAGCGAAATATGCCGTACCCCATTCGAATGGATGGGGCTTGGTCTTGCCTGACTGAAGTTACTGCTTGGAGGCATGTCAAATATGGCCACCGAGTTTATCGACCCTCTTCTTACTTTCTTGACTCACGTCGCCTATTTTCTAGTAGCCAAGTGAAATGCAACTTTTGCGTCTGATATTTTACGTAGACATATGTAATGCACTGGCTGCCAAAACCAATTTAAGAAAAAAATCTAATTAATTACTGAAAAATATCTCTGGGTTTGTATTAGTAAGTGTTTTTTTATATCATTTTTGAATAAATTGTTGATTTATTGAATATTGATACATTTTTGTAGCACGTAAATTCAAACGAAGCCACTTCTTGCTTACATAAAAACACCGCCTCTCCCATGTTTTCTGCTTTACTAACCACAACAACCATTATCCAGTCCTTCATGAATTACGTTTTCATTTCAGAATGTCCTCAAATAAATTATGTGACTTAAAATTTCCATTTCATTTATCCCAGCCACGACCCTCCGCCCCTCTTAGGATGAAGCTGATTGGATTGAGCCGTACGACCCCCAACCTGACATCCCAGCGACTGGACTTCGTCCTCCATTTTAGTCCCCATTCTATGTGTATTTAAATCCGCCCGACCACATAATACCTATTTGTGAGCTGTTGTTTCGAGTAGAAACAGGTTTTGGAAAACATAGCCCCCTTTGTATTTTGGTGGGCGTTGCAGCCTTTTCATTCATCCGCCAATCAACGGGCAAGTTGTGGTTTGTTGGTACAAGTTCGGCTACGATCTCGCACACCAAGGACCAAATATCACACGACGTGCATTGACTTGACCTATTTATCGAGTTTTGCGTTACGAGCGAAGGGTTTGGTCTGTTTTAAGATCCGTTGCAACTCATTAATCGTAAAGGAAAACAGCCCGCAACATGGTGACACTGACAGCTATCGTGGCTCCCCTCGGTCGGCAGATCCACAGACGTCTAGCGAGACAAGTTAGGAGCCACCGTTGGATACCTGCTCGGAAATGCAACCTTACTCTCTGCTCCAGCAAACTTGCTTTGACCCAATGTAAGTCATTTTTGTTTCATTAAATGGATTGTTTTGTTTTAGTGTTTTGGTCGTGACCCATGGATTCTTTTAATATTCGACTTGAGTGCATCCAACACGTTTTATTAATGTTGTTGTAATGCTATTCATGACCGTGTTGAAGATTATGCGGTCACATCTGGAACGTTTATCGCAGAAAACGCATCCCTGCTACGATTCTTAACACTTCCGGGTCTTGCTAGGAATGTTTACGCGAGACATGGCAAATAAGAGCACTATCGGCACAGTTTTATCATACGAATGAATGTTTTTACTATAAAAATCGTTAAAAGTTTAATTCTTAAAAATCAATTAAATACGCGCGTTCACTGGTTCACACAAGCCCCGCATTGACACGAGGGTAATGTTTATGATATCTGAAGAACATCTGACGTAAGCACGCCCCGAGGATGCAGTATAGTCACATGACCAACGTTGTGTCATTATCTCTGTTAGAGCAATTATAGACAGTAAGAGCAAGTTTAGTGTAAATGTTAGCAGTTGTTTTTTTCTTTGTGTAAACACGTCATCTGTTTTCAGATCGTAATTGACAAAAAAACGTAATAGGACATTATTCTTAATAATATTTTGCGCTTGTAGCTTTACATCCAGTAGCTGTTGACAGCACACTATTTCTATTGTGTGCCATTATTTTATCTAAACCCAGATTATCTGAACGGCATAAAGCCAGTCATTTGACTTTATTATTACGTAATATTTACAACGACAGTCAGATTGAAATCACAGACGGGAAAAGCAGAAATGTAAAAGCCTGTTTGCTGAAACAAGTAAACATTCACAATAAAGTAATATGATGTTTTATGGGAAATGTGGAATGACAGATCACGTTTGTGTGGAAAGGAAAATTACACGATAAACATCGTAATCTCATTTCATCGAACATTTTTGTACACATATTGAACTAAGCTTGAATGGGTAGAATAAGGGGTTAGTTAAAATAAAAATAATAATAAAATGCGTTTTCTGGGTCAGCGCAGTTGTAATCTGCTAGACCACTTTAAAAACTGTCGGGAATTCTCGGAAACGGCCTTGTGTAGTATTTTAATCCGACGAAAGCCCTGCTGGTCACATTCCCTGGCTGCTTATTTCATTCCTTTTGTTGACCCGAAAGCATGTGACCATAATCTTAAATTTCCCACTTGTGCAAGATAAGCTCAAATGGCAAACGTTCATGCAGCATAAAGGATCTCTTTCTTGTTTGCTCAAGGATGTAATGTCTAGGGCATGCCCGTTCATAAAGGTGGCTTTAAACCCGGCTGAATGTCTTCCTGTTAGTGCACTTGTGTTTTTTCCAGTACATTCGTATTGTCAGTTTCTTTCATTCGAGTCATCAAATCACAGGAGGAAGCTTCGCTTTATTCCTCTTCACAGTTTCTTCCGTGAGACGAAACGTACAGCTCGTTGGCAGAGTCGCCACATTTTCTCGCTTTCGTTTGTCCCCTTCATTTTTTAAGTTTTCCTTATTTTTTAAAGCTTTTTTAAATGTGTAACGGAATGCACGAGGCTGCGTATTGCTCCCTAAAGTGTGAGTATCTATCTATCTATCTATCTATCTATCTATCTATCTATCTATCTATCTATCTATCTATCTATCTATCTATCTATCTATCTATCTATCTATCTATCTATCTATCTATCTATCTATCTATCTATCTATCTATCTATCTATCTATCTATCTATCTATCTATCTATCTATCTATCTATCTATCTATCTATCTATCTATCTCTCTCTCTCTCTCTCTCTCTCTCTCTCTCTCTCTCTCTCTCTCTCTCTCTCTCTCTCTCTCTATCTCTCTCTATCTCTCTCTATCTCTCTCTATCTCTCTCTATCCATCTATCCATCTATCGCTTTGATAAGTCTGTTATTTTGATGTGGGCTGTCTACGTAGGCAGTTTTTTGTCCATCAGATACGTGCATTTGTCTTAATGACTTGGGCTATAATGGCGTAAAAAAGACGCACAGTGCCCCAAAACGCAGCCAAGAGGACGTTTTAGTATTTGGAAAAGGCGCATGGGTTTGAGTCACCGCTATACTTCGGACTGAGAATCATTTCCTCACCGTTATTTCTCGTTTTAGTGCATCCGATGTGGCACGAGCCTCTGGCGGTTCCCGGTGGAGACAAACAATCGCCGATTGACATCGCGGTGCGCAAAAGCGTCTTTGACCCGCGGCTGAGACCCCTGAAAGCGCAATACGACCCGAGGAGCTGCCAGCAGATCTGGAACAACGGCTACTCCTTCCTGGTGGAGTATGACGACACTAACGACAAATCCAGTAAGTTGCGCGTTTTCAATGATTCAAGTTTACCGAAGTACTTCGTCGGAAAACTAGATATTGTTTATAGGATGTTATTATTAAGCTTTTCTGTAGCTCAGTGGTGAAAACATGGCGCTAGCACCAAGGCCTTGGGTTCGATCCCAGGCGATTACGCATCCCACTCGGATACAAATGCATAAAGCACTTTGGATAAAACCGTCTGCCAAATGCATAAATGGCATGTGATGGTTTAAGACTCGTAAAATTGAACTCGAATATAGTTGCAGTTGGTTTTAATGGGAACTATAATGTTCTCTACTGGAAATGTGTTGTTTTATTGCCGTGATTTTTGTGTTTTCCTTCATTTTCCTAAGCTTTGACAAAAAGCTGTCTGGTAAAACAATTATTTTTGTTATTCATTGATTTGCCGGTCAGTTTAAAATAAGGTCAAACAAATCGTTCTGGCCTGTGAGAAACTGTTAGATGGTAAATTATACTGAAATAAATTTGCTTCAGCTTTAAAGGGAGGACCGTTGGTGGACCAGTTCAGACTGTGTCAGTTTCATTTCCACTGGGGAGAGAACAACGCCTGGGGCTCAGAGCACTCCATAGATCGACGACTTTACCCTGCTGAGGTACCCTTAGCCGATACCAAATAATGAACATTATATATGCAGTGATGAAATGGAGGGTTTAGAATGGTAAATATCATAATTTTTGTCATAATCATGCAAGCTTATTTGTTGATATTTATATAGAAACAAAGTAGGTCATATTTCATTTTAGTTGTATACTTTAAAATGTGGAGAGATTCAAATGAAAAAATATTACACTATTTTACACTATATTATTTGGTTAAAAAAATAGATTTCAGTGCATTATAGTCTGAATGTCATTTTTTTTCTGAGAAGGAAATACTCCTCTCTTGCGACACAGATGGTTACAGAGGGCGGTATAAAATACATTTAGTTAAACGTTTTCTTTTATGCTGCATGACTGTAAAAGACATTTGAAAGACAGCGTGGCACTGAACCGGGATATGCACTATTGTCACTTAACTTGTCACAAAATTTAAAGAAGGGTGTGTGAGAGCAGCCAAGTTTACCCTTGTTACCGATGGTGAGAATGTAACCTCTTAAACTCTCAACACTCTTGTAGCTGTAATGATTTGTGTGTGTGTACAAAAGAGCTCATATTTCAGCCCTGTAAATGCATCCTCTATTGCGTAAAGGCCATTTATTTTTCCACTTCTGGGTTAAAGGCACTTATTTGTTTCCATGGTTTTGAATGTGTCCAAGCCATAGTGCTCCACAAGAAAAATGTCCAACACTTGACTATGAAGTCAGAGAAAAAGGACACAAAAAACTGAATCTGACCAAATGCACAATGGGACAGAAAGGCAGCATTTATTAGATTAGATTAGATTAGATTCAACTTTATTGTCATTACACATATTACACAAGTACAGTGTAACGAAATGTAGTTTAGGTCTAACCAGAACGACTATTAGGAAGTGCAGGATATACAGTGAATAAATACAGAATACAATAGGAAAATATTATACAGTGAGCATGGACTATGAAAATATTTTACAGCAGGTATGTTCTATGAATAATATATACAGATGGCTGTATACTATGAACATTAATGTACAGGTGTCTATGAACAGATAATAATTTAGACTAAACAATAATGCAAGTGACTTAAGTGTGCATAAATTATTGACATGTGTGTTTTATATTTATATTCACATTAGTATGGGTGTGTATCTGTTTTGTTTTCAAACAGCTTCACATTGTTCACTGGAATTCTGACAAGTACAGTTTGTTTGAAGAGGCTGTTGTGGAAGAAAATGGCCTGGCTGTTATTGGAGTCTTTTTGAAGGTACTTCAACTTTTGTATAAAAAAAGGAAACTAACTAAATTCTGACGAAAATGCAGCCAATAAGAGCCCATCATAGCTGGAGCTGACATATGCCAAAATATATGAACATTTTGATGTTGGAATTTGGGTCATAGTAAGAGTTACTATGGTTTTAAGTCTATTTTTATTCTTAAATAAGCCAAACTTTTAATAAATGACCTTAAAGTTTTGAACTGTAGTCATTTTTGTCTTCCCAGGTTGGAAAGAGGCATGAGGGTTTGCAGAAACTGGTGGATGCCTTGCCTGCCGTCAGACACAAGGTAAAGATCGAAAAAAAAAAGTAGATGTAAACATTTCGCCATGCGTTTCTTGTGACTTATTGAGATCGTTATCTTGTTGCAAGAATCATCTCACATTGGTAGATTTGAGTTCACTTTTAGAAGCGTTTGTAGTTTCAAAATGCTTTTTGAACAGAACAATATCTCCATCCCAACTAGGACAGCTTGGTAGAGTTCACCAAGTTCGACCCCGCATGTCTTCTCCCTAAGAACATCGATGACTATTGGACCTACGCTGGCTCTCTGACCACCCCTCCCCTCACGGAGGCCGTAACTTGGATCGTAATGAAACAGCATATTGAAGTCAGTCATGATCAGGTAGGAGACTAATATTTTTGGGGAATATGAGACAGGAAATTGAGGGGTGGTGTTTCCACAGAAAATAAATGAACGGAGGAAATTAACTTTCCTAAAGTTGAAAGGATACCTCGCTGGACAAACTAGATTAAAACTATATATTTTGGTTTTATAAGCGAGTTATAAATTTAGGCCGTGAGAGCTTCCTGTCACTGGCTGTTTACTCGGCTGGTGGGCTGTTCGTCATTTGTTCCACTGCTCCATGGTAACCTGGGAAATGGAATGGAAAGCTCATCTGGCTTACTGCTGACGTCTGTTTACTCATCTGTCTGAATCCCCCTTAAACGGGCAAAATGACTTGACCTTTTAAAACAACACATCATAAAAAACACCAATGCTCAATAACAGAAATATTTTGCTAATCATTTAATATGTAATAATTAAAACAATATAATACTAAAAATATTTTTGTTTACCATTGCATTGAAAATGTAATTTTATAGTCACTTTACAATGGCTTTAAATGAGTCTCATTCAATAATAATTTACATTTCGAACTCTCTGTTTTATATTTACTATTTACATATCTCTCACAAACTTCTTTCAGTTGGCAGTGTTTCGCAGCTTGCTCTTCACATCTGCAGAGGAGCAGGTGCAGAAGAGTATGGTCAACAACTTCCGCGTCCAGCAGGCTTTAAAAGAGCGGACCGTACGTTCCTCTTTCACCCCCTTCCTACAGGATGCTCCATCGATGGAGTAACAACACAAATTCACAACCTAACCGGAGATGCTGTTTTCAATCAAGGTCTTAAACTGGATTTTCCTCAACTCCTCAAACAGGTTGAAAGGGATTAGAAAAATGATTGTGTTCTCAAAATAGCGCGGTATCTGAAGGGTGTTTGTTGCTGTATTTGTACAAGTACTGAATCTAGGATTTTATTTTCAAAACGCACAACACAGCATTGCCTACGTCAATATATTGGCAAGTTTTATTCACTCTTGAGGATAAAACTTCTCCTCTTGTGGAAAAATGACAGATTACAACTCAAGCCTGGTCTAGTTAGTTTTAATTCGGTACTTTTAGTTTAATTGCAAACTATTTTAAGCGTGAAACTGCACAATGCCTTTGACTTAAGATGTTATAATCGTTTTAATGAAGTAATTTTTGTAGAACTCGTCTACGTCTAGTTTCAATATTACAGTATGATTAAGAATAGTATAATCTTTATAAAAGATGCACTGGTAATATGAGATGTAGAGTGAAGTAGATTAATACGCACAATTCTTTAATAAATGGCATTATTGTACTTTTAATATTATCAGAACAGGTTATTATCCTCCACAGTGCCTTTAAAGTTGAACGATGATTTATTCTCCATTGATTCAACAAATCAAGCCCTTAATCTCTTTGGCCACATTTGCAGTTCAATATTGTTTACCATTTGTTGGTCTCATGGATTAAGCTCACGTTTATTGTTGTTACGCTGTTTTTATGTCATAATTGTTACTGGGACTTTAAGTGCATTTGTAGCGGAGATGAGGTTTGCTTATAAGAATGTCTTGTAGAATTTATTCCTGGTCACTTGGATGTGTTTTTCACTGTATTTCATTATACAATTTTAAAAGAGGGACCTTATTTCTCCACTAGAGGTGCACGTGAGACCACTCAATATAGAATTGGGAACCACAGCAAGACCAATTGCTATTTCAATCTTTGTGCATTCGTGGCATTCCATTTGCAATTTTAAAACATCCTGTAAATGCCATTATAAGGTAAAGAAAATATCAAATATGGTACTGAGACTATCAGAATATCTGTTGCTCATATGTTTTTACTTGCATGCATGCAAGGTGTGAGAATTATATTGACGGGAGTTGGTGTTTTCTTGCTTCAAAGTTAAATTGCTACAGAGATGTGCAGTTTTTTTCATTGCCAACAGACGCTGGTCTTTTGTTACGGCTGAATAACAACATTCTTGTATAAACTCTCCCTAAAATGGCCTCTCATTTGGGCCACCTGGTTCTCTCTCTGTTGGGTCTATGGTTGAAATTCATAGTGATGCTGAGTAGATTGGAAAGCTGGATTTGCACTGTACAAACACTGGGATAGGGACGGCTGGGAACTCTTCCCTCCACCTGAGTTTTCTCACAAGCTACTCTTGTGTCCTTAGTATAAAAAGTAGGGAACATTCTTTCGCATCAGTAGGGAGGCACAGTGTTTTCCTATTGAAGCAGGAGTGAATGGCTTGTGAAGGATCTTGTGTTTGGGTTTAAATTATGCATTGCAGTTATTAATAATTGAATGAACATCAAATTTATATTCTCGATAGGATTGCATTGCTAAAATCTTTCTGGTATGACTTGGCTTTATTATAGTTACCTTAAGGCTTTCATTCAATAAACCAATAACACTAAAACTTCACTGCCACTTCACCTATAACTTATTTGTAAAAATTATCTAAAAACTTAACATGATTGGATTCCACTGTGTGTGAAAGGTGTCGTAGTATTTACTATGTAATCGAATCTTCCCTTTTCTGTTTTATATGGGTCACTATTTGTTTTACTTTTGGGCGGATACAAGATTGTGCCCTGGGGATTCAGACAGGGTAAGAGGGTGGTGCCGGAGGTTATGGAGGCACCATTCGTGCATTCACAGCATGCACCAGATTCTTGTTAGGTCCGGTTCAGCTGCATTAAAATGTGCATGTTTTGGCAAACCCTGCATATAGGAGGAGCCTGAATGTCAACAACTGCATCCCAACCACCCATTCATACTGTTTGAAATCTTTGTGTATTATCATTTTATGTGTAAAAAATAATAAATACTTTTTTTTCTGGAGTTACGTCTGTGTTTGTTTGATGTTTAGCTTTTACTTAAACTTTGAGGGAATTTTTTTATTTAAATTTTTTTTTTATGTAAAATGTATTTGTAAACCATATAAGACACTGGTATTACACTACTAGACTAAAAAATATATATCATTGATATATATCAACCCAGCGTTGGTCCAAAAAAGATGGTGGGTCCAATGGTTGGGTTGGAAATAATGATTCTAGTGCAGGGGTCTTCAATATTTTTCGGGTGCAAGGACCCATTAGATGAGAAATGCATGGAGCAGGGACCCCTTATACTAAATGTGTAAACAGAGCTATTTAAATTGAAACATTCCTTATAGTCACAGCACTTTTATGTTAAGACATTACATCAGCACTATTATTCATGTTATTGTTGCACATACACCCTCTTCTGTGTATTATTTTTATTATTTATATAGATTTTTTATAAGATTATCTTAAGGGATTTGCAGCATCATACCTTTTCATTTTACTGTGACACATTTTACTCAAACACATTTGAACAGAGGTTCAGAAATATATGAGAATGCACTTTGTTTGCACGCAACTCCTTTCATGCGATGATGCAGATGCAACGTTTTTTCTACCTCTTCTGCTCCCTGAATGGATGTTTTTGTCTGCCTGCAGGTTAAAATTGCAATAAGCGGATGCTCCAATGACTCTGCGCGCAGTGCATGTGTGCGCATCTTACATTGGTTGTAATGTTAACATTTTTAACATATAGTTGCTTGTGAGTAAACCGTAATTAGCGTACGCCTTGCAGTTCCACCGAGGATCCCCTAGGGGCCAAGGACCCCCGGTTCAAGACCCCTGTTCTAGTGTATTATTCTGTTTTATTCATATTATGAGTGTTTTTTAGTGGTAGCTCTAAATGATGACTAACACATCACTTTAAGTTTAACAAAGAAATTGCATTCAGTCTTGCTGGGCTATTTTCAACTCGCCGTTGGTCAAAAAGAGAAAACCCAACTGTTGGGTTGTTTTAGCCCAAAATTCTGGGATGTGAAATAAAAACCATTTGCTGGGTCCGTTTTTGACCCAACCCAACGTTTTTAACATACTTCTTAATTTTTAATTCTGAAGTTATAGATTGTCTTTCTTAGATTTCTATGTTTTGTTTATAATTTATGTGAACATGGCATCTTATAATAATAATAAAAACATCTGGAACATTTTCTATAGTGCACATCACATTTTTATCTTAATTGGATAATATAATAGGGAGGATCCTTGCAGGTGCCTTTTCCGGGATTAACAAAGGTGCACTGGAGAAGGTTCCAGGCAAAATATCTGAACCTTTGGAATGCAAGGTCTAAACTAGTTGGGACTAGACAGCACCTTTAAAGACAAAACAGCGAAAAACGCAGGGGCGTGGGCGTTTGAAGAAGCTGGGGAACTTGTATTGAGTTTGTCTCAAACTTGGTTCAAAAAGATTCTATTGCGTGTTTGTTATTCTTGGCTCCGTGACTTGTATAATGGGATGAGACGCTGGGTTTTTGCGTATCCCAAACACACCATGGCTTCCCATCATTGTGTAAGAGAGTTTGGGAACAAGCTCTTTGAGCACTACAGAAAAAACAAACTATACGTAGAGGCAAACTGATTGAAGCAAAACTCTTCTCAGCTTTGAAGAAGGCGACGCTCAAGACCTTCTGCAGCTGTGGACGATCTCAAGAGATGGTGTACAGTGTGCACCTTCTGGGGTCCCGACCTTATCCACGGAGTCCCATTCAGCTGTTTCTGACTGATAATCAGGCATTCCTTATTGAATGGGGTACAAGTATGAAAGCAACTAAAATTAAGCCACTTCCTCTTTTATGGTTTTGTTCAATGTTTTTGCAGGATATTTTTAGACAAAAAGAAAACTCCATTCAGTCCCATTGCTCTTCTATAAACAGGAACCAATGACTTTAAGATGTTTCTCAGAACTTCAATCCAGCTGTTTTCAGTTTTAGATCAAACAGATTTGGAGTTTACTCTTGGTTCTGTTAACAGGCCTAGTAGGTTTCTGTGCTATAATACAAAATTCCAACACATATAGGGTTACTTGAATGTTGTGTTCAAACAAGTTTGGTTACATTATTACTTCTTGCCTTACTTTCGCTCTACTTGAAGCCCTGATATTATTTTACTTTTAGTAATAACCTTGTTTTTTACTTTTAATTTAACTAGCAGAGAACTGGGTCACCCACGCCCATCTCTCCCTTTGAGGAAGAAAACAGAACTCTTACATCTGCGAGCTCAACATAGCATTACCCACATAACATATTAAACACAAAGTCCCCTGCTATCACCTTTAAGCTGAGATAACAACGGACCACATTTTCCATCTAGTTCTTTAACAAGGGAGGCTAAACTAAACAATATGTAAATGAGACGCACAGAAGAGTCCAGGTGTCAAACGAAAGCTGGTCGGACTTTTAACATAAATCGAAAATATGCCTTGATGTGAAACTTTTAACTCTGTAGTTTAAAAGTATCAGTCATCCCCTGCAGAGTACTACCAAAGTCTTTTGAGAATGATACCTTGTAGGCATGGTCCCATGCGTCTATGAAACACAAAAGCTAGAAACGAAAAGATGAAATTTAAGATGTTTTGTTAAATTTGAAAACTAATACCTTTAAAGCCCACAGGGCGTCTGGCATAATTTGTTAAGCGCCTTTACCTGAAAACAGGAAATTAGTCGGGGAAAGTTGTTTTTTTCATATGCTTTCCAGACGTTATAAACACGCCAAGGGTTTGAATTAGTCCTTCTTTGAGTTAATATAGTTTTATTTTATTGTGTTTTATAAATGTTTTGAATTAGCTTTGATTTGTTTTTATGTACATTTTAGTTTAAATTTGAGCAAACATTTAGTTTTTCTCAACTGAAAATGATCTTTTTATTTTTAATTTCTAACTTGATTTGATTATTTATTATTATTATTATTATATTATAATATTTTTTTTTCAGTTAATCATTTCTGTGCCTCAATGTAAAATGATTTCAGATTTTTCTCATCTTCAATTCTAAGTGTTTCAAAAAATATTTAGTTTGATATCAATAAACAGAAATGTTTTAATAGTTAGTATTTGTTAGTTATAACTTATGATAGTAGTAAACTAATAACCTTGATAGAGAGAATCTAGCCCCTTGCCAAACTTGCTCATCCTGCTGGACCACTCATATTGTAAACTCTAGAGGGCGATAAAAGCACCCTGAAACTAGCGCGGTTGCATGACGCGATGGACAGACTGGGAGGCAGGCCCAAGAGATGCTTTTGTGCGTTGACACGCTTCAGAAACCACGTTTCTGTGAATCAGAGGGGACCTCGCGGTACCGCCGTACAACAGCCGAGCCCTGTCTCACAGAGCTAACGTGCTCTCCAACGGGTCGTTCTCGCCATCGCTACAGTCAAACAAAGCGTCCAGCTTTGTTGAGATAGAAGAAGACATGTCAGGGTTGAAGAAACGGAGTTCGAATGCATCCGCGGACCGAGATGAAGACGACAAGCAGGTGACGGAGAAGATGCTCTCCGGCAGAGGTGGCAACGGCAAGCAGGCGGCTACGCCAGACGGTCCGACTGCAGACATCAGCACTGCGGAAGGAGAACAGACGGTTGAACTCAAACGAACTATAACGCTGGTAAACGGCGTGGCCATCATTGTAGGCACCATCATCGGCTCGGGTATTTTCGTGACACCCACCGGAGTGGTGAAAGAAGCCGGTTCCGTCGGGCTGTCGCTGGTCGTGTGGACCATATGCGGCGTGTTCTCCACCATAGGCGCGCTGTGTTACGCCGAACTGGGGACCACCATCACGAAGTCCGGCGGCGACTACGCGTACATCCTTGAGGTTTACGGTTCCCTACCTGCGTTTCTGAAACTTTGGATCGAGCTTCTCATTATCAGGCCGTCGTCGCAGTACATCGTCGCTTATGTTTTCGCTACCTACCTCCTCAAGCCCATCTTCCCGGTGTGCCCGGTCCCCGAGTCGGGGGCGAAACTGGTCGCCTGTCTCTGCATCCGTAAGTTACCTGTTACCTCATTAGTTCACATAGTTATCAATTTCAGCATTTCCGTATCATAAATAAGTGATGTTTTGAGTACGTATGTCTACAGTCACTTAAATGATCGTTAGGTCTTGGATAAGACGTTGAAATATCGCTCAGCTGTCACTCCACGTGCCTATCGCGGTCCACCGCCACGCCTCGAGCGCTGTCCAGTTTCCTCACATGATGCTGTGTTTGTTAAAAACGATTTCTTTCGTTATTTCGTTGGTGAATGTTGAAACGCGCATTTGTGGGTAAAAATACGTAAACACACACACGAACCACCCATGTAAATACAAAGTGTGTGAAGTGATGGGAGTGAGCATGCTGTAAATATTAGAAACAGTTTCATCATCCGAAGAGGTAGAAGTGGCATGCGCAGACACTCCTTGGCGGGCTTTATGCAAATGTCATTATAATGAATAACACGAATTACGTGATATAATGAATAAAATATTTAATAAACAATCGAACATAGATAGTTTTAATATTGGGCGTGTGGTAATACAATTATTTTCTCATTGCAAATGATTATGGTGCAAATTGTATTTCTTTAATAGTTTGCCGTAAATTTCGTAAAATTTTCATCTTGCAGTGAGAATAAAGACCGATGTTGATAAACGCAACCCTGCGGTCGCAGATCTTAGACATGCATGCTGCCGTGCTCATGGCAATATGTTGAGGGGGTGATGTGGCAGCCATCCGAGCAATGCAGCCCTCCGGCAGGGTTTGAACCAGACAGGATTAGCGGAATTAGCTCAAGCCCTTATTACCAATTGAACAACAAAATGAAACCCATATTTCTCTCTTCCTAGGATTTGTTTCATCCCGCTTAATTTCGTACTCCCGACCTTTCTCATTAATCGCATTTCAACGCTTGGTTTGGATACAGGAATGTATCGTCTTTGTGAATTTGAGGGAGTGAATAAGTGCAGGACCCACTATCCGCCGTAATCTCACCCTGTCTAATCCTTTCGTAAGAAACCACATGACGAGACAGAAAGGGCACTGAAGACTGTTCAAGCTCTAGCCGAGTAACAACAAGTTGCGGATGTTGAATTGAAACATTCAAAGTTCAGCCCAGGCAGGTACACAGTGTTACTACCCAAGTGTCCTTTGGCATAGAAGCTGCTGTGCATTGTTCCGTGACCCATTTCTCAATTGTGTTGTGGTTATGATTGAAGAAGGGACTCCAGGATTGGTGTATGCATTATAGTACTCCACGTATCCATGGCAGCGACCCCCTGAGAGGTATTGCATAGTTGCCTTAGGGAGGTTCGGGAAGGAACATCTGCCTGATGATCCCTATTTTATTATGCAGACTACTTTTCCAGACAATGTAGTATACAAGAGTGTGTGCGCATTTTCTTGCAGGAGGGTATCGCGCGAGGCCCTACAGTCCTACCCGATACAGACCCCCTTTTGTATTCAGGCCTACACAAAGGGAACCAAGCTTTGCCAGTCAGTTTGGTGCCCTGACCGGTTTATAGCTAATGCTGCTTTCAAGTAATCATTAGTTAATAACTTATAATAGGGAGCTCGGAGGCCAAAGAGGTAGGAGTTCAAGATTTCAAAGGTATCTGTTTATTTAGTCTGTATATTACCACAAAGGCACTCATACCTGCTAATAAAATGAAGAAAATAATAATGTTATGAAAAATTATTATTGAGTGGATTATAAATATTGTATTTATATTGATTTGTTTTTATTACTTTCAATTGGATTCATTTGCATTTTTCTAAAGTCCCTGTGAACCGCAAGTTGCAATCATTATTACTTACGTATTCTGATGCATTTCCAAATGTAACGGAATTTCAAATGAGAAAAATGTGGTTTGTTTTCTTCAATGCGACTTGACTTGATTGATAAAATCAGCCATTGCATTTTGAAATGGAACTGGGAGCAGAACGACAGTTGAAGGGGTGGAGTTAACTGATGCTCCGCCCAAGCCATCTAACTTAACTCATTTGTTACGGATAGTCTAGAGCTTATTATGAGGGCACATTTTAAAAAGAGCATGACCCACATTGATAAGATATTTATAATAAACACTGCAATATTTCATGAAAACATTTTTTTTATTTCACTGGGACTTTAAACAAAATGATTCAGGTAATAAGGGTTTGGAGATTCACCCATTGTACTTTGATAAAATAAAAAAAGTTGGTTAGTTCTTGTTAATATATATCAACAATATATATTGTATCAAATAATCTTTACAGAAATTCAAAGATCAAAATAACTTAAGAGAAACCAGACTCAGAAAACGCATGCTTACCTTGCAAGTCACATTACAATAAATGTACATAAATGACCTGAGATTGTATGTATAATATTATTCATGTGTGCTTTAAATGTGTTATTTAATCACTCAATTTGTTAGTAAGAATGTTTACATTGGAAAGGCAATAAATCATTTGTAGTGTATAGGGCAGACTGGTACAGTAATTGTCAGGGATTGGGACAAGGAGAAAACCCAAGTGCAGGCAGGGTAACAAAAAAAAATGATTTAGTAACACTTAAACGTAAAACAAAAACCCAAAGCAGCAATGTCAAACGGAATAATCACAGACCTATCAGGAACATAGACTAACTAACTTGACTAACTAATACAACGCTTGACATAACTTACAATGACTAGACCAGACAATACTTTACAGAACAGGACGTGAAGTGGCAGGAACAGGACGTGACGTTTCTACAGATATGGAACGAAACAAACCTGCACATGAACGGCAAACACAAGGGCATATATCGCAAGACTAACAAAGGATAATTAACAAGGGTCAGGTTTGATCTAAAGTTAAACATGGCTAACCCCTCTGTTCACATTGCATTACTTAAAGTGATAGTTCAGCCAGAAATTAAAATTCTGTCAGCATTTCAAACCTGAATTACTTTGCCGAACGTTGCCGAACAATGGCGGTACCTATTCTCTTCTATTCTATTGTATGGACTCAAAACCAATGCAAGTCAATGTGGGCCACTGTTGTTTTGATACCAATATTCTTCAAATATCTTTAGTGTTCTGCAGAATAAAGAAAGTCCTACAGGTTTGACAAGTAAATGATGATAAAGTGTTCGTTTTTGGGTGAACTCTCACTGTATATCTGAACAACAGTAGCTTAAACCATCAAAATACGGGTGTGCACCCGAGTTCAGAAAACAGCTTTTTTTCTTCAGGTGTCAAACGAACCCAAGTGCCCTCGATTCAAGGCACGCAGTCACACTTGTTGCTTTGAAAAACTAGCAGAGGAATGCATGCGCCCACGTGCAGATGAAATGTAAACATCGCTTTGCATGAGAGGCCTTTTGAGTTTTAAGCGTGGCTGACAAATTCTACCGTAATTAATTTACCAAGTATTTAGGTTTACTTCCTCTGAGCCTATGTTGTGAGAGACTAAAAATAACAAATGGTCTCCTGTCACTCTCTCTTTCCAGTGTTGTTGACTGCTATTAACTGCTACAGTGTGAAAGCCGCCACAAGGGTCCAAGATGCCTTCGCCGCTGCTAAGCTACTTGCTCTGGGCCTCATCATCATTATAGGCTTTGTGCAGATTGGCAAAGGTGGGTAACACTTTACTTACATGTACAACACGTTTTTTAATGGAGCACCATCGCCAAGATCATGGGTTCGATCCCCAGGGAATGCAATAGTGTATGATGGTACGTTGTCGTTTAGGCAAAGGATCTGATATGAATAAGGATTTGCATGTGGTTAGGCAGACCTTGGCATCAGTGACATGATGTTTGTATGTACTTTCCTGTTGAAGTTATGTTATTTAATACTAGAATTTTAGTGCGGAGTAAATTCTCTAATTCTACACGAATGTTGAAGTGCAGCATTGAAATTATATAATATAAAATAAACTGGGTCCTCTGTTTCTGTTCCTTTTATGTTAACGTTTTGAAACCCCTTTAGTTCACCAGTTGTCTAGACTCATGTGTCAGACATTGAAATGTTGCCCAGTCATGGCGTCCTGTTGCCCGGGTTTAGATTCAGGGCTAATAAAGGGAATGTGTCCTGTTTCACACCAGGACATGTTTTGTGGCTGTTCAGTCAGGTCGGACGTAATTGAGTTGTCTAAATTGCCAACCTAGTGCATGTGTAGCCAGGACAGTTTGTTTGCCATTACGAAACTTCAACGCAGACACCATCCGTCTGGAGAAACAGTGAGCGAATAAAAGACAGCAATTGAACGATTTGTTGTAACTGCTGACGTGCTTTACCAAAAACTTGACATGAGCTACGATAGTCTCTGTTTTAATGTTCACCGAGTGGAATTAACTTGAAGATTAGTAGCCATGATGAGGTCAGAACCTAAGAGAGGCTATTGAAAGGGATAGTTCAATAAAAATTCCAACCCAATCTCGAGAGAATTCCCAGTGGATAATTGGTATGAATTTGTACGATCTTATTGGTACGTTTTTGAACGATTTGCTTCATGCCCAGTATTGCTTCTCTCAAATAATCGTACATTTATTGGGATAGTTTATCACAAATTCCAACACAACCTTATCGGAATTCGTAACAATTCAGAGAAAGTGTCTAATACCTATAAATGTGTACGATTTTATTTGTACATTTTAATACGATTTGCTTTCAGCACCGTGAAGTTAGGTTTACTGGATGGGCCATGGGATCGCTTTAATAGAATTAATTCATAGAAATTCAAACGAATTAGTTAGCCCGTTAAATGCTTACGAATTCATCAGGTTTAAATTTCTGACGTTTTTCTTCACATCTTGGTGTTGTTTTAAAGCGATATGACCTTTCATTTTGGTAACACAAAAGCAAACACACAACTGGGTTAGGCAAGAAAGAAACTGAATTATAATTTATTATTTAGTGAATATCTGGACTTCAGTTGAAATCAAACTAAATTTTAATTCAGGCATCAAATAGGGCCACTTTGAAGGTGTCCACAAAAAGGTCCTGTCTGTTTGTCTATTGCACAAACAAAGACCTGAAGCCAATGCCCTTGCCTTTAATGTATGTGAGTCAGCGGGTGGAACAGGTTAATATAATTATAAGGACTTTTAGTTGCTCTTTTCATCTCCCCACCAACCCCTCCATCCACCGTTGCTGCCCACATCTGTGGACATGTAGGTACAGAGAGTAAGTGGGTTATTGAAAGAAAGAAAATACGGACTCATCATGTTGATAACTAAAGCTTGCAGCCTGGGAGCCAGAATTGTGGCTTTTAGCTCGCCTCACCCAAATTCTGTCAAGACTAGTACATTTTGGCTTTGCTTTTGGGTGTGTTTGTAGCCTATTTATGTTGACATTTAAGTCCATTTATCCCAATTATTCCTTTTGGCCAAATTGGCGCCATTCTAAAATACTGTATCGGCTAGTTGCATAAACCTAAATCCTGTCCAGACACATGAATTTCTTTTTATAATCAGTATGTTCAGATGCAACAACAAACCACGATGTATTCTCTCATTCCTTATAAATTTACTTTACTTATAATTTAAACAATGTGTTGTGACCTTCTACATTATAGTAATGAAAATGAGTTATTCCTATGACACATCAACCTCAAGCTTTTCTGGGCGTTTGGCGACAATTTTGATGTGTTTTGGTGTGTTTGAGGTAGATAAGCAGAGGGGTTGTGAGAAGCTTATCTGGTTAATGCTCTATGTTTTGAGTCCTGTGAATGTGACATTAAAACTAAAGAGTAACATTCAATATGGTCATTATAGCAAACATGCTCAGATGTGTATGTCTAAACTATCACCCTATTTTACTCATGGAGTTGTGCTGTGAGAGCTGTTTAATTCAGAGTTTTATCTGTGCTGTGAGTTATCTTTTACTTGCTCACTTTCTCTCCCTCCGCACAAAGTATCTTCTGTTTGACTGGTTAACAGTATCCGGGTTTATCTCACTCAAACAACCAGAAAAGGTCTTAAGGAGTGTATTTGAAATTGTGCCTGTGTGTGTTGCGTAGACTGTAGTCCGTTACGGTATGACGCCCAAACCACCCAGCCTTTGCGAAAAGAAAACATGCAACATGACGCCCCTGTGGTTATCTACAATTTTTAACTCCCAGCCATGCCCACAGAGAGGAAGTACACCTGTCATTTTTGGGTCACTCCCCGCCCATTTATTGACAACATTATTGCTAGTAGTTGTTTTCTTTCTTTAAAGTCCCAGTGAAATTACAAATTTCAATTCTAATTTTTGCATGAAATATTTTAGCGTTTATTGTAAATAGCTTATCAATGTGGGTCATTTTCTTTTTAAAATTCATGTATTTCTAAAAACCATGTAATAAGAAGTTTTAACATTTCGTTGAATGTGACAGCAGTCATTCGATGCTCAGTCGATGCATGCACATTTTGTCTGTTGTGTTTTAGATTGCGTGTTGTTTTTCTGAACCCCTCAGACTGAATGCAGGCTATGTAAGCTGAGATCTGCTGTCTAAGCATTTCTCTCAGGCAAAGATCAGGGCGCCTCTGTGCTGCTGTGGTCCTCTGGCGCTCAATCTCGGCCTATAATTCTCAAGTTTACACAAAGAATTTGTATAGGCTTTCATTCATACTACGCCTGACTGCCTCGGGCATACAGTCACACAAACACCCGCCCGGCTCTTGCGTCATGTGACCAGCAGCATTGGCCTCCATTGATTGGCACTGATCTGTCACATGAGATCCCCTTGGGCTGCAGTCATTCTAGCATGCAAACACACATTCACAAGTAGCTGTGAACTGACTGGCTTTTCATTTTTGTAATTTCATAAAATTCTTGAATAAAAATAAGCAAAGAATCCTGAGCATAAATACTTGATATACATATATCCCTGGGAATGGGCCCCGGCTTTAAACAGCACAAAGTTCATCTGTTTGATTTTGAAATACAATCTTGTTTGTTCCTGTCATGGGAATAACATAGTGTGGCATTTGCGGAGTAGTGGATATAATGTCTGGCTCTGGTTGTTTATGTTACATAATAGATAAGACTGGACTTGTTTTAAATGTAGTAATCTTTCTCATTTATGGTTTTGGTGACAGGTGACACCGTTGAGCTTCTGCCCGCCAATTCATTCAAAGGAAGCAATTCGGACTTTGGCAAGATCGGATTGGCTCTTTACAGTGGACTGTTTGCCTATGGAGGATGGTACGACTACAGAACCAAAGATATATTTGCATGTAGTACAAGGATTAAAGTATTAGTGGTTTTTACCATCATTTTGGCCATGATTCAATAAAAAATATGTTAGGCAGAATCAGTACATAATGTAAGTAATCAAATAATAGAGTTTTATTTTGTTTTCTAAATCAGTTTGTCCTTTTACCAGGAATTATTTGAATTTCGTCACAGAGGAGATGATTGAGCCATACAGGTAAGTCAAACGCTTGCAAACAGAAAGAGTTGACGTGTAGAGATGTAGTATGTAAATAAAAACATATTGTAATGGTTTCGAAAGTGGTGGGTTTTTGAAGAATGTATTGTTATATTGGTGAACGTTACAGAAATCTGCCCCTGGCCATCATCATATCCCTTCCTATTGTCACCATCGTCTATGTTCTGACCAACTTGGCCTACTTCACCACGCTGAGTCCAGATCAAATGCTCGTATCTGAAGCTGTTGCTGTGGTGAGTGATGCTAGACAGAAATCAGTTTCAGATATTAAAACAGAGATTGAAACAAAAATTGTATTACATTCTATACATGTGCGTATTTGGATTTACAGACTTTCAATAATTTAAACTTGTGCCTATTCTTTTTTATAAACTTTGTACTGAAGGCTGAAGATCTCTATCGGTATCTGCATACCGAGTTTTGATTGGCACCGATGGCACAGAAAGTGTTGAATGAGTGCCAATCGTGTTTTTATTTTTGCCAGACCAGAGCCAAAAATCGTAAAATAGAAAACCTGTTGTCTTTTTATCGTCAGGCTTTAAATAAAAAAATATTTTGTAGGATTTTGGCAACTACCACCTGGGGCCGATGGCTTGGATAATCCCTGTGTTTGTGGGATTGTCGTGCTTTGGTTCTGTGAATGGGTCCCTTTTTACCTCATCCAGGTAATACTCACACCAACACACCCATAAAAGTTCTGCATGGAAGAGGTTGCATTAATCACATCTATTTCCAACGTTTACTCCGTTTATTTGATTGATTTGTCTCGTAACTGTTGTTATGAAAAACCCTGCAACCTTTTCCATGGCAAATGGTGATCAGGTTATCTGGGAAGGGTTTCATCTGGGCAGTTTGTTGACGTTTTTTGGACATCTGTCTTTCACCTCAGGCTGTTCTTCGTCGGGTCCAGAGAAGGTCATCTTCCCAGTTTGCTGTCGATGATCCATCCTGACCTGATGACTCCTCTTCCATCTCTGATATTTACTGTAAGTTTCACACTATTCACAAATAAGTTGATTTCAAAGATCTTTGTGGACTTTTAGAAGCCTGGAAGTGGTCAAAAATCTTTGATTTGTACTGAAGTGACAAAAATGTAAATCTTAGAAGCCACAGAAATGACTTCAGTACAATATAACTGTTATACATTTTGCTCTTTTTATAAACTTCCGATTCATTTTTTGATACTTGTTTTGGTCATTTAAACCAGAGTTATTATAGTTTTCAGTTTTACTGTAGTATTAGTAATATTTTATTCAAATAAAATATATATATTACTATATATTTTTTTCTATAAAACAATTACATTAATTTTATTTAAAGGTTTAGCCATATAGTTATGTGCTTTTATCCTGATTTTTATATTGCAATTTATTATTTTTAATTTATAAATAAACTATATAAAAGATAATTTTTTATTTGTTTATTATATTTATTTTGATAATAAATTATTTGACGTTTACTTTTTGTTTAATGCCTCGATTTATGACTACGGAATCGTACTTCTAAGTTGGTGGGAATTGGAATTATTTGATGATAAATATAAAAATGAAGTACAGAGATATTGGATCCTCATAAAATAATTCAGCATCTCAGTTATAATCTTGCTTGATTTGTTATATTAGTTCAACCATCGTTTCTTTCCTTTGTTATACAGTGCTTCATGACTCTACTGTACGCCTTCTCCAATGACATATTCTCCGTCATCAACTTCTTCAGCTTCTTCAACTGGCTCTGCATCGCCATGGCGATTCTCGGCATGATGTGGCTACGCTATAAAAAGCCAGAGCTGGAACGTCCAATTAAGGTGAGATACGGGTCCAAGGTCATTAACCGATCTTTTCCTATTGGCTGAACACTTAGATGGTACAGCACGGATGGATTGTATGACAGTGTCATTTTTCTTCATTCTCAGCCTAAAACGGGGCATAGCCAATTACTGACGGGTAGCACACAGACCCTTTTGTGCACCCTGCCCTGCCCTCCCTCTCTCATTCATTTACATTCTATCTCTCTCTTCTCATCAGTAAACTCCGTGGCCTCAGCTCATCAGCCGGACACAGGGATAGTTAGGAAGCAATGAAGTGAAAGAGGCCTTTTGCTTAATGCTTATTGTCTTCCATTCTGTTGCATTCACTGTACAATGTAGTCTTTGACATTCTGTGCCATTCTTATCTAGATTGTTGGTCTCATTGATAATTTAATGGCAATTCCAGTCCAGTGTCTGTTGAATATCAACAAAATCAAACTTCAAAGTCATGCAACAGCAATGTGAAAGACTGACTTATGTGAAGGTGTAATGAAAATTGAGGTTATCACATATAAAATAATATTTTTAACTTGTCCTTAATACATGTTCACATATTGCCGTTGTATTGCTTAAAGGTGAATATGAATGTTTGTAGTCGGAAATATTACAGAGCATCTTATCTGTTATTTTGATCTGTTTCTCCAGTATTCAATTTCTGCAAATAAATGCAAATAGAAACCAACGTTTATTTGAGATTTGGGAGAAATATTGTAAGTAGGTTCTAGAATGAAACAAAAATGATAATTTTACCTTAAGACATACCTGAAAATTGTAAATTCAGACAAACGGAAAATAATTTGGAAATAGTGTATTTTTTCTGCGGGTGTGGACCCTCAATTTATGGACCCATGACTTTAAATTAATGCTGATGTATTTGCAAATGATTCAAAATCCAATCTACCAAAGAGTCCAAGGAGCTGCCCTGGAGAACTTGGATGAACTTGTTTGCAACAAAAATAGCAGGAAAGGGTTATAAAAGGATCTGATGCTTTGAACCGTTCTTGGAACCCTGTGAGGTCCATTGTGTCCAAACACATCAAAGATCAGGATGTCCTACCAACATTATACAAGCCAAGAAGAATAAGATTCAGACACGCGACCTCTTAAAGGATCCTTAAAATCAGCAGAAATAAAGGATTTCACGAATGCACATAGTTTTTGTTATTCAATGAATGTTTGAGCACTTTAAACCAACTTTTTTCTTTGGTGTCTTGTAGGTAAATATTCTGCTGCCCATTTCCTTTGTGTTGGCCTGCATGTTCCTCATTGTGGTGTCCATCTGGAAAACACCCGTCGAGTGCGTCATTGGATTCGGCATCATCGCCACAGGCGTTCCGGTGTACTTCTTTGGCGTTTGGTGGAAGAGCAAACCCAAGTGGCTGTTGCAGTTGATCTGTGAGTGTCTTCGCTTTTGTGCGTTTCTGTCATGAAGTAACAGCAATTATAAACATTTTTTAAATCTCACATAGCATTAAATGCAAACTTCAAATATTTTTTACTGAGAATTATTTGTAACAAGTTTAACAGTGCATGCATTTGGCACTCTTGTAGACAAATTTGAGAGGTTATGTGTAAACCGGACCCGTTGTCGAGTTGCGACATTGCAGAAAAGGCATCATGTTGATGCCATGTAACAGTAACATAAAAGTCTGAGCACGTGCAAGGTTAAGACACTAATGATAGAATTCTGTCAGACCCCTTACAGAAAGACCGAAGGTATTTCACACGTGTCTGCAAACGTGAAACTCACATGCCTTTTCTGTAAGAGACAGTACAGTGAACCAGTCACAACGCTCTTAGCAATGTGATGTGATGTGGATCACTTATATGGAAAGACATTGTTTGTACTTAACGTAAATGCATGAATTGATTTTGATTCTTAAGTGAAACTGGGTATTAAATGTCTATCTACAGTCTCGACCACGGCCATGTGTCAGAAAATGATGGAAGTGGTACCTCAGGAATCCTGAAGACCACCATGATTGACGGATTCCCCCACGACTCACAATCTCAGAGTTTCATCGTACCCGCCTAAGACCCCCACACTGTATTTCCCCTTTGTGTGAGACGTAAAAAGTCTTAACCTGCTGACAAAAAAACGAGGCAACGAGTCCATGAGCATTTCAGTTTGTATGTAGATTTCATCAGCTCTGAATCAAGTTTATCGTACTGGTTACATTTGACATTTTATGACTTTTCAGAATTTTCCTTTTTCGATTTATTCTGATTTGAAGTGTGTGTCATAACGTTTTCTTGTTTGTTCAATTGTGTGCGTGTTGGAGTGATAGTTAGCTTCCTATGTTGTGCTTTAAATTTTCATTTCTGATGGTATTTGAGGAAGAACGAGGACCGGAAACACCTGCCGGTATTCAGACGGAAGGCACAGTAATCTCTCAACTCGTATTCTCCTATTTACAGACAAATGTTTGCATCTCGGATCGTGTCAGCAAAGAAACATATCGCTGATAGACATGCATATTTATTTGATTCTACAGCTGATTTGATCCGTTTGCTGTGCCTTGTCTGTTGTGTATTAGTTTTGAAGATCTTGTTGATACGACTTTATACTTCAGCAGATTTATTTTTGATAGGTTCAAGCAGTGATGCTTTTTTATGCAGTTACTTAGAATCCGATCTTTTTATTTTTGAGTTGTAAACGTACAGTATTCATACATTTTTCTGAATTCCTGTCAGGCCCAACAGTAACTGTTTCTGCCTTGTGTTACCTCGGACTTATCATTTTAGGTAGAAGATGTGCCGACAGTATTCTATATACATCAAGCACTTAACACTGGACCCTAGTACATCTTTAGATAATGAACTGCTATTTTATTTCATCCCATTTATATTTACATTTCTTGTCTCACATAAAGCACAAGCAGTTGTCTGGTTGCTACAGAAATGTTTTGCTGTGATATACATTTATGTGCGCAGTTGTGTTCCCAAGCTGTTTTACTTTGGCTTGTAAGAGACGCTGTGTTTAGGGGTTATCAATGTTTTGCTAAATGGTAAAACGATTGTTGTTTAGCTTCTGGACCAAAATCATCTGTGTGCATGCGAGAATGAGATGTTCGAGAAGGCAGATGTGATGAATGTTTATTGACTGGGTTGCGGTTGGGAAATAAAGTATTTTGGGTGAGGGTGGGGAGGTTCAGGAGAAAGAGATAACATCATCCTTTGATATTACGAGTGCAGAAACAATTTCGAGGTTCCTGGTTGGAGGACTTTGAAGATCTGAGTTGATTTACTTTATTATGATTTTAGGTATTGAAGCTTTGTATCATTTAGAAAACTACAGCAGAATGACTAACAGCCAACAAGACCTAATTTAAATAGACATGTAGACACTAACCAAGATGTTTTTATTTATTGTTTGTAGGGTTATATTGAGTTAGTGCTTTAATAATGTTATAGAGCATTTTCGTAATGCTTTATATAAATTGTTACTGATATTTCTTTTCTCATTTGTACTATTGTTTTTTATGCTTTCTGATTTTTTGTTGCAAGTCTGTAAGTGTATTTTGTAACTGATGGTTTGGTTTACCCTCGTTTGTTGCCTATTAATATTTAATAAAAGTGCAGATGAGCCGAGTCTGCCCTCCAACCATAGGTAATAGAACCAGATAACTGCACAATGACATAACAGCGACTGCTGTGTACATCAATTAACTACAACATGACATCACTTTTTTATTAATTATTAATATATTTTTTTATTTCTGTTAATGAAATGTGGCTTTCCTGAACAGTTCACTTTTTTCCTCATGCATTACAGTTCTGCAGTGTGAAACTGGCACACTAATAATCTTTTACTCGCAGCGCAGTTACACCCACAAAGCCACACCATTCCCATGCACACACTTGCCTAACCTGTCATCAGTTGGGTTTGACAGAAGAATATTTCTAGTGTAATCTACATGAAACATTCAGTCTGTAAACTGAATGTTCACTGTTCAACAATCTCTCTTGTTTTATCTGTAATTTTGGGACGGAATACTCTATGAACATGTAAAGCAGTTCGTAATTCATGTTCTTCTGATGTTATGGTTATACTATGTCTATTGTAAAAAAAACTCTTTGATTTCATTTTTTAGAAAATAAACATCTTGTGCTCTGCAGTGGTTTTTACTTTGTTTCAGAGAGTTAAAATATGACTGCATTCAACCCACGGCTTATTAGTATCTATTAAACAATAATGTGTCAATTTACTCACAAAAAAGTACAAACTATGCATATAATGATTATTTATCTGCCCAACACGAATATGTAATTGCCCCCCACTTGAGCCAGTTACCCGGCTTGTGTAGTCTTTTTCTGTCTTATCTGTCAGATTAATAATTGCTTATGTAAATGGAAACTCAATCTTTCCATGTTGCAGATAATACCAGCAAATAAACACTAAGGCTTCAGTATTCAAGAAAAACTACCAATACATAAGAATCCTTATTTAAGCCTGGAATGCAGGTATTAGTTTAAAAATATGACATGTATGACGTGATTCAACATGACCTGTGACTCGTGGCCTGAGTAGAGATTTCCCCTTAAACTGACGTTCATTCTAGAAAAGTGTGCTTGTGATCTTGGCCCGTGTGATTCTGCCTCTCCTTCAAAATACATTTTTCTCTTAAGGCTTACTGTAATAGGTCTGGTGTCGGGTCAGCTGCCGTGGACCCGAGGAAAACTCAGGTCATGTGAACTGCCAAAAACAGATTAACATTGCTCGAGTTTCTTATTGTACAGGATTCAAACAGTTCCTTTCATGGTTGGTTAAACAGTCAATGAGCTGTTTGATAGAGCAAAAATAGACATCAGTTTATAATTCCAGCGTTATGGATGTGACAAAAAAACACTCAGAGAATGTATTTGTTACCAATATGCTGAACCATTTCTATAGTTGAAAGAGCTTAAACATCAGAAAAATATCAGTCTTTGCATAAGTTTTCTATTTTTAAAAAGGCAAAAAAAAATGCATTATGGATGTGACATAAAGGTTTTTGGGAGACGATTTCTGTGAATCATAATGCACAAACCTAAAGCAATAATACCCAACAAATCCAGAAGGGATGCCTTTTCACAGAACAAAAAGTTTGTTTATTTTAATTTCCATGTGCCCATTTTTGAGGAATTGAACCGCTATGGATGTGACAATCCTGAAAATGGCACTTACCTGACTATGGAAAATCATCCACTGAAAATAACCTCACATTTGAACCACCACATGTTACTATCTGCTGTTATTTTAGTGAAAACCTTTAGTAAAAATATATGTTCATGGTCAGGTTGACATTTTCACGGAGGTGCCCATATGATGGAATAAGACAGATTTTTCACAACGTTCTATCAGTCTTTTACATTGTTGTAAGATGACTTTGTGTCATTCCTACACCCAGAAATGAAGGCAAAATATTTTCCATATTTTCTGTGGCTGTATATGTGTCTACTACACTTTACTCAATGGTGAAAGTCGACAGAGCACCCATCCATTTCATAGAACTTGACTGTCAAGTTTAACATGTAGACACCGAATGACCCACTGACAGTATGTCTGGTGTGTAAAGACATGTCAGCAACAGTAGCACATTGACCTGATGGAAAATCTAGCTTAAACCGGTAGAGGTGATTTTTATAACGTGATACCTGGTTCCTGCATGGTCCAAGCTCTTGTCCAAGAATACTCTTGAACCAGCAAAGCCAGACCATATTTTTGAATTTGTGAAGAAACCTGTGTAATATCCACATTAGCAACATTTAGATTTTGATTCTGTTGGTTCATAATTTACTGTCTGTTGAAGAGAAAATGTGGTTCCCAAGCTAAGAACGATAACAGGTTTAACAGCTTCTGTGGGTTTGTGACATTGACATGAAGGTTAAGTTGTGCTTACCTGACAGATAGTATGGAGGAATTTCCTGATATGTCTTTATGTTTTTGATCATTATTCACAATGTATTGCTTTTCGTTTTAAACACATTTGAATGAGATTCAGAAAAGCACATGTTTTTTATGTCTCCGTTTATGAAATCTGGGCTCCAACCCTACAGTATGACCAAATCTGGGCATGTTTCGCCCATTACTATGACTACAATCTACATAGAGCAAGGCCAGTTTTGCCACACTTAAAGATGACAGAAGGAGGTGAAGAAGGGGAATCAGGTCATGACTACCATGACATAAAGATGGCAGATAAGAGAAGGATTGGGTAAAAAAAAGGTGACATCATAACAAAAACCTGATTGGTGAATTTTTTTTATAAATGTTGGACAAAAAATGTGCATTTTTCAGACAACCCTCTGGGCATCTCACTACTTTGTTGGCTCGAGCAATAAAGTTTTGAATCTATTTGACACCTGGACCTTATTTGTTTGAGAAATGTTTTGAACTGCAAGATCAACCTTCCACATCAATAGCCACTACAGTTTGAAGTTACAGCAGTCACATCTATTTCAGTGGTAGAACAACTCTTAACCTGAGAAGCCTCATAGCGTGCCAACATTGTTTCCTAACAACGTTTCTGCCTTCACCAGTTCCACAAATTCAAAAAAACAAATTCAGGACATTACTTACAACACCGGTAACAGACAATTGCACTCATCAACCACATGGAGAACCGCGAGCAAATGTTTTAAAGTGTTGCTTTAATTCTCATGAAAACTGAAATCTGAAATCTTAAAAAACAGGCAATTAATGAAGCATAGTTGAATCCAAAATGAGTGACAATAAATAAAAGACACTGGCTAATCCATATATATGAAAAGAACTGCTTGAGATTGTTTTGTGGTTGAAGAGGTTTGGTGCCATGCTCAGGTCAGAGCCACGTCAGTCCGCCTGAGGGTGATAGGATGTTTTGTTCCTAAAATAAAACCGAGGACCTCCTTTTCGGATAGAAGAATCGGACATCAAACATAACAAAAGATGTTTTTGTCAATGTCTGTTCACTTAAGCACAAATGTAGATAATCCTTGCCGTATGGAGATCTTTCTGATAAATAGCTATTACAGCTGATTTTAGTATTGACATTGTCTATGTTCAATCAGGAGAATACGCTCTATTGCTTTAGTATCATGGCAACAGGGAAATCATCAGTAAGTTTCAAAGATAAAATCATTTGTTGCCGCTCTGTTCAATATTTTCATCACAGGCAATTTGTGAGCTCATCTCAGTCCTCTATTTCACTGATATCACTTTGGTCACGACTTTAATACACATGCCTTTTGTGCAGCTGATATCAGGTGGGCATGTTTCTCATGCGCACATAAACGTAAAGAACCCTGTGCCCTGCAGGAGGGGTCAATATTCTCTGTTCCTAGTAAGCTGCAGGTAAGCCAAATTGTAAAGCATCGGAAGGTAAACAGCGATGTTGGTAAGATACTTCGTTTTTTGATTTATTACGCAATGCCATAATGCACTGAAAGAGGCTGAGAGAAAAGTAATATGCAATATGGTTAATGCAGAGAAATGAACAATAAAAATGCTTTACTTATTGGTCATATCCGTCTCTTCGAATCCTGCCTGGTGTAAACTCACACACAACGAAGAACCACGAAAAATCACTGCTATGAGGTACCCCGTCATATAAAGAACTTGGACTAAACAGGAAAAATCAGGATGCTGGGATTTGAAGAGGCGGAGAAACAGGTCAGAAAGGTCAAGGGTAAGACGTGAGAAGTCTGGAGGCAGAGAGACCAACATCACATGGAATGAGAGAAATCTTTCATAGAAGGTCAGCAATCCACTTTCACAATGTTGGTCAGGTGATTGGACTAAAGGCCCAAACAGTCATGTGTTAGTCAAACAAAGACTTGAATTTAAAAAAGGCTAAAGTGGCCGCTAACCGATCCTAAAGTCGGGCACAAATCAAGGAAAAAAGGATTTTGGTTTGTTTTTGAAAGGCTGTTGTCATTCTTTAACTTATTACTGCTTCGTGTAAAAAATCAAAACAGCAAAAATAAACCCTCTCTTGCACAGAAATCCGTATTGACAAATCCCAAAAGATGTCCAGCCGATAACCATACTGCCTACTACAGGCAGCTGATATTGCGAGAGGATATTTCACACAGATCCAGATCACTTTAATTTCCTCTGGTTTCATTAGCTTATGCAACATTGTGTTCTGTTTACTCTGTGACGAAGAATTACGTCAGTGCATTGATGTGTCAGCACATTATAATAAACTATTCAATATACCATATAACATATCACTGAAATGGGGTAAAGTAAAGCAAAACCTGAAGGTAATGCATAAAACGTTTCATATTTTTGCACATGACCCTTAGTGTTGGAGTTATGACAGTGCTGTATCAGAGCTTCATGGGGGTCAGGGCCCATGGGAAGTGTTTCCACGGTAACCGAATGTAAAGCTGACAAGTTTGCTCTGTTAACACATTCCCCATAGTTCAGGGGAATGTGGAGACTTCATCTGTGCTATTTAACATACATTTTTTTTCAGTTAACGTTAAAAACACTAAGAAGTTTACCCATTAAGATATTTGTGATAAACATTTATATTTCTTCATTTTTGTATTTCTTCATTCTTCATTTTCTTCAACATTGTATATGTTGTATACATTTTAGATTTTTTTTTTATTAATTTAATAAATATCATTTCAATTTATTCATTGCATTTTAGATATATCGAACTATGACACAAAACGTGATTTCTCTTTTACATTTAAACATTTTGTTTTATTTTACTAAATGTATTTATTATTCATGAATAACATTGTATATGTTGTATACATTTCAGATTGTTTTTGATTATTTATTTAATAAATATAATATCAATTCATTAATTGCATTATAGATATATCGAACTATGGCACAAAATGTGATGTATTATTCACAAAAAGGAGCTGACACTAACAGGTGCCAATATTTAGGAAATGTGCATATTGCCCTCTGCTGTCGAGTTTTAGTTTATCTTTATAAAATGTTCTGTATTTTTTTTATCTTCTTCATTTTACAAAGATAGCCTTTATTCAGCAAATATATATAATAAAATTAAATACTAAATTATACGTCATGTGATCCAGAGCAGCAAGACGGTCCTAAAGTAGTGTTAAACACGATCTGTCGGGAATTGTGTTGAAGGCGGAAGTGAATGACGGACCAGGGGGACTAAATTTGTTTTGGAGACGACAAACTATGTAGGATTTCTGTGAATTATTCACAAGGATAGACAGCAAGGAGGACAAGGAAGACAATATTCTAAAGTTAGTCAATTTGTGAGCACTACAAAAAAATATAAATATCCACATTATGGATAAACTTCTAGTCCTGGTTTTGCTTTCACTTCCAACTGCAGCTCCAAAAGGTAAGAACATATTTTTTTAACTTTCTGGACAATATTTTCTTAACCAAACTTTTTTCCTGCTTCTTGAAATATCTAGTAGTGTATTCCATAAGTATTTTGATAAATGAGGCAAGCATATAATTTATTTTATTATTTATAAGCATGTAAAGTCAGTGAATATATTAGACCCCATGACATTCATTTTTACCTGCTTATGACAACATTTTGTTAATGCAAGTTGTTTCACTTTATTTTTGTTCATTAATCTCTGTAGCAAATGACGGAATAATAAAAAAAGGAACATAATGGTCTTGTCATTCCCAGGCTCTCATTCTTTGTGGTTGCTTGCAACCTACATGAGGGGACAAACGCCTTTTCCTCAATTTAGTTACACATTTATGTTGGATGATGTCAGAGTTCAGTATTATAACGGTGAAACAAAGACCTTCATTCAAAGAGGAAACACAACAGCTGAAGATCATGTGTTTGATTCTAATGTTCTCCTCGCCATTAGTGACTACATAGAATCATCTTTTCGGGAAAAATGGGCAGTAGCGACAAACACACTGAATAAAACTGTGGGTAAATATTGCAGTTATTCTTTTGATTTAAAACAACTTGAAAGACATGAAAAGGAGCACGTAAAGTTTTTATCACATCCTTACCCCAAAGCATAAACAATAGTAATAGTGAATACTTTGTTGCAAAAGCTTATTGTGTTTGCTCTCAGTTACAGGTGTTGTGTTGCAAAGACTGGTTTTGTGTGAGATGAAGGAAAGTGGTGAACCGGGACAAATGATCACACGGGACGCCTGCGAAGGATTCACCACAGATGAGCTGCGATATATAGACAATAATTTTACATACCAGGGCACTTTAAATATCTCAGCACAGGTGCTGAAAGTCCATCTTGAAGTCTCTATGCAACGACATAAACATTTGTATCTCCCAACCTGCCTAAAAATTCTCAAGGGTTACACTGAAACAAGGAAAAATATAATAAATAGAAAAGGTAAGATGGCTGAAAATATTGTATATACGTCTTTTTTTGCTATTTAATATATACGTTCTAGCTGTGATATTGTTGGGAAAAGAAAAACCTACTGTGAGAAAAATCTTTCTTTTAACAGTGAAGCCCAAAATCAGGCTTTTTCAGAAAGAACTGTCTTTTGGTTCTCAAGTAAGTTGCTTGGCAACAGGATTTTACCCTCGACACATCAGTCTGACCATGTTCAGAGACGGGCAGCCTGTGTCTGATCATGAGATCACCGGAGGAGATCTTCTGCCCAATGATGACGGGACGTACCAGATGAGGAAGATTCTGCAGATCAGTGCAGAAGAACAGAGAAAGAAACACAAATATACCTGCACTGCCACACATCTCAGTCTTGACAACAAACTGGACATCAGTTTAGGTTACTGACAGTATAAAAAAACTAAATTAAAATATGTTGTCTATATGTGAACTTAACTCATGGGTTATGTTTCAGAGTATGATCATGGGACACCATTTAAGTCAATGATTTTCTCAGTTGTAACGGCTTTGGCGTTGATTTTTGGGGCTGTTGCTGCTGTAATTCTATATAGGTATATACAGGTAATACAGGTCTAATATTTTTTAGTATGTCAAAAAATTTATTTACCTATTTTCCCTAATAGTAGTATTCACATAAAGTGGTTTTATTTTTTTACTATTTTACTGAAAAAATAATTATACATGACAGGGCTTTGTTATTTGATTTATATATTATTTTTAATTATTGAACTTTTTTTATTTTCAGGGTCTGAGGAAAGTGTGGACACAATGTGACCAAGTCTGTAATTTTGGTGGCACTGAGTTACAGATATCCAGTGAAGAGACTTCTTTAAACAATGTTCAGTAATAAATCAAGTTGTTTCATTTCAAATAAACAATGAAATAAATGCATTAGGCAAACAAATATGCAGCGATGGACTATGTTTAGCAATATAACCTTCAGACAATATTGACAGTTTTGTACATGTAAACACTTGTGACTTTATTTCATCTATTGTATAGAGTGGGCAGGTATCAGCCAATTTAAATTAATGTTATGAATTTTAATGTGCACTGTGCAGTAACTATAATATAAATCTTTATGTTTACTATTGCAATTTTGTAATGATTCTTAAAAAATACAATAAAGACTTTTGAACGTCATTTTACTATGGTTTAAATAGATTTTTTACATGCTCACACTGAAAAAAGTGTTTCATTGGATCAAAGTAAAAAAATTGCGTCAACTTGTTACAACTAATTACTTTACTTTAGATAAACTTAAAATTCTTTCTTTGGCTAAACTTAAAATTCTTACTTTGGCTAAACTTAAAATTCTTTCTTTGGCTAAACTTAAAATTCTTACTTTGGCTAAACTTAAAATTCTTTCTTTGGCTAAACTTAAAATTCTTACTTTGGCTAAACTTAAAATTCTTACTTTGGCTAAACTTAAAATTCTTTCTTTGGCTAATAATGGATAATTAAATCTTTTGAAAGCAAAAAGCTTCTTTGAACCAAATAAAATCTTTAAATTGAATGAAATCTCAAATTATACTTTGTCTTAAGTTTATACAAAGAGAAAACATTTAATTATTTTACTTTACTTTCAAACAAATGTCATTTTAAATATTAATGTAAAAAATGTACAAACTGTATAACAATGTAAACACATAAACCTTTAGAGAAATGTTGTATTGTGAAAAATTGTCAATGTTTATTATATATTTATACAAACACTGACAGTATAAGAGTTTGACAGTATAACAGTTTTCACAATGTCCAGTGCACGACTGAGAGCATCACTTTCACGGACCACAAAAACTGCCATGGTGGTCTTTTCAAATTCTCTCTCCGCTTCCTCCCTCTGGTCAGCCTAAAAACATACAAGAACAGAGCAATTGAGGGACTGTCGAAGGAAAAACACTCCTTTCACATCTGAATAATTATTTTTAAAATGTAGTTAGCTTTCCTACTCCGGAAGTTAAACATGATAATGAATGGCGGAAGAGCACTTCGCAGCACTTCAACCTCGGCGCAGTAATATAACTCCTGAAAAGTCACGTTGGTTGTAGTGACGGAAGTGAGAGGAAGCAGGGGAGTTTTTAGGAGAAGAATGAGTGGTGTTATCTATAAACTTCTTTCTGATGATCACAGAACTATATTTGAAAGAATGCATGTAACCAAACAGATCTTATTCCCTATTAACTGCCACATGAGGAAAGTTATACTATGGGAGCAAATGGGGGATGAGATCTGCTTGGTTACTGACAGTCTTCCAAAAATAATCTTCCTTTGTGTTCAGCAGAACAAAGAAAATCATACAGGTTTGGAACGGTTAAATAATATAATTTTCACTTTTGGGTAAACTAGCACTTGTTGTTGACATTCAATATGACAATTCTGTCATTATCTACATGCTCTCTTTTCATTTCAAGCCTGTATGACTTTATTTCTTCAGCAGAATTTTGAACAATGTTGGTAACAGAACAGCACAGCTCCCATTCACTTCTATTGTATGGCACAAAACTAATGCAAGTGAACGGGGTGCTGTTAACAACATTCTTAAAAAAAACTATGTTCTGCAGAATTACCTGGTATTCTTTGATCAGTCAGCTTGCATCTTCACCAAGGTACATGATGAGGCACTTCAGCAGGCACTCTCTTATGATGTCTATGTCCAGACTCTACAAGATGTACAGTTTTATTAGACGAAAACACTATTGAATTCTAACAATTCTAATAGCATCCACCAATACCTGATCCATAACATTAATAGTATCCTTCGTTTTTTATGGAGGACTCCCCCTTTGCTCCTAATAACCTGGAGAAGTTGAGAGCTGTGTCGGTCCAAAGAAGCCAAAAATCTTGATGCGCAAAAATTCAGCATTAATCTGCAAGAAAGAGAAACAGAAAATGGACTTCGTAAAGAACCTGATATTACTTTCAAAACTAGGTGTAAAAATACATATATGTTTAACATTTTTTGCTGGAAAAGCATGATCTGAGGCTTTGGTTTTCAGTGTCCACCCTTAGCAACCATTGAATGATCCTTTTTCTGCCAAGCAAGGGTGTTTCTTGATCAGGTGCTGCCCAATGTGATGGAAATACTCTTTAAACGATTATGTGTGTTTGTATTCACAAAGCATGCATTTATAAGTTGTCAAAGCATCTTTTTGAAGGTGATGTTGAGGATGCCTCCTCGACATGTGGCTCTTCAGAGAACTCTAAGTTTTAAATGAACAATGAGGATAAGGATGACGATGTCCAAAATGCCTATGATCAAGCTTAAAATGCTTGAGAAGCTCAGGACGCTTGGCTTTGGTGACACCACAGTCTTTGCATTTCTACATCGAGTTACTTGCCAAAGAGAGGGGTTAGGAAGAGCATAGAAGAGAAAACGATACATTACAAAACTGACCATACAAAGCAATAATTAAGGTGCAAATTACTTACTTTTTCACGTGACTGGATTATTCAGAACCTGCCCTGAAAAACGTTACCCTATCCTACAAAAGACAAAGAGAATTATAAGAAACTTGGGCTCACACATAACGTAAAATCTAAACAGGCGACTTCTTTACAGGGTATGCTGGTAGACGCAATATGTTATTATGTGTTGATGCCCGTCACTTGAAGTCATGTGTTTGGGCCTTAACGTTAATATGCGTTTCGCGCACATAGCTTGGGTTAGGGTTAATCATAAATGAGAGACGTTAGCGTTCGGAAGACACTCGCAGTCTCGTGCACACAATTTTTAGCTGAGCTGACGTTAAGTGTTAAACGAGTACATTGTAAAAACTACTTTCTTAAATAGCAAATAATCATCGTTATAAAAATAAATCTTCATAATAGTGTTAAGCCCATACAAAGCGTCTAAAGCGGGCATGTATTTTCTATATGACAAACTCACATTATGAGTATCGCACTCCAGCATACACGAAACAGCAGTTATACTTCTTTTCAATATCAACCCATCTAACCTATTTGCTTGTATAATAATTATTTTATTTCCACTCAGTTTAACTTCATAGTGATGAGGGGAACTTGTAAACTTGGTAGCCGAGTTAGACCCTTCCATCGTAATACTAACCGTATGTAAAACAACAGTATATCACAGTAGTTTATGTAATTATACGTATATGATTTCAATAATAAACCCAAACGTATCTTTGGAATTACTTACCGATTTTAGATATTGTCGTTTTTCCAAGCCGTGTTCATCCATGCGGTGTAAGAAGATGGCGGAGAGATGAACGTCCTCACGCTCGACTACGGGTTACGTTAGACACCACGTGATAATGGGAACGTAATATTTTTAAGTTGTTTCAAAGACATGTATTTACGTTACACTAACAAGTCTTACTTTTAATTTGAATCAACCAAACTTTTTACGTTACAACGATGGCTAGACAGAAAATCAAATGTTTTAAGTCAGATCAAGGTCAAAAACTGCTTTAGAGTAAAGACATGCCTTGTGCACTTTTTACAGTGCAGAGATGATGGACAGGTAGGTCTAAATCTTTTCCCTTTTATTTTTATAAGCCTAAAGTAGATTGACAAGTGAAAGTAATGCTTGCAAATCTGCCGTGGTATTTTTCTAACTGTGAGTAGTCATTGTAACAGGTAAGATTTTATAAAGGCAATGTTTCACTTTAAATAAAACAACCAGATAAAAAGTAATATTAAATGCATTTATTTTAAAACAATAATAAATATGCAATAAATACAAATGTACTCAGTAGAAAAATAGTTTATCTGATAAATAATTAAGAATAATGAAATTACAACATAAACAAAGCATCGTTTTTAGATCACACAGTGAGCATCTTTCTTGGCATCAATTCTCTTGGCCTTCTTTATTGAAAAAATGCATGGCTGTAGTCTGTTGCATTTTGTGTCATTGTGCAAGGAAACTGTTGAAGAAAAGAGACATATATAGATTAAAAAAAGGTACAAGAAAAAGTAAAACCATCAACATTTTCAAACAAAAAATTATTGTTGTTCATACACAACCACGATGCAGAAAACTGGATAAATGTTTCATATAAAAGCATCCTTACCATATAGGACTGTGCATCTCTGTTGTATGATGTTGATGGAAAGTTTGCTTCCATCTGTTGTGTTGAATCCGCAAAGGCGGTGAATGTTGAACTGTACTGGGTGCTGTCCTGAAACTGTTCTTGTGTTCCATCCAGACACCAGGTTCCGCTCTGAAGTCTGTCTGATGTATCTTGCGAGTAGCTTTGTTGTGTTATTTCATGACTGGGGATCTCTTGACCGTGTTCCAGCTGAGCTGACAAGTACGAGATGTAGCCGATGGTGAGGCGAAGGGTCTCAATCTTGGTCAGGGTCTGTCCAGCAGGAGCCACAGATGGAGGCAAGAAGCCTCTGACATGATGCAGGGCTTTTGTCAGGTCCCTCATTCTGAGTTTCTCTCTCTCGCTGGCTGTATGACGCTTCGTTCCAGGATTTTTCGACCTGGAACGTTTTTTTCCTTCTGGTGGTAGAACCATCCTGGGTTTCTTTGCAGGTTGACTGTCAGCGTTTCCAGTAGCCTCGTGGAGTCTGCCAGCTAACCACCAGTTCGCAGGGGGAGAAAAACATCCAGAATCGACGGTGGAACTTGGAGAAAGGCTGCCACTGGTACTGTAATACCCAGCATCGATGCTGGATGAATGTCCGTTCTGGCATTTGTCTCCGTGGAGCATCAAAGGAGAGAAGTTGAACTCCATGGTTGTGATCTTTCCAAAGCTGAGGAGATGTTTGCTGTTCGTTCTCTAGTACCTGGGTGAATGCTGGACAGCTGAAGGCAGCAGCTCAATATATCCTAGAAGAAGAGGTGTGACATTGCACCTTCAGAAGGCGCTTAGGAATTTCAAAGCAGAGGAGAGACATCACACCAGGGGCAGGGGGTCTCTGGGAAAACTCGCAGCACATGCACAGGTGGGAGGTGGTGACTGGAGTGGTTAAAAAAACAGTACAAGTTCAAGATTTAGTTTGATTTAACTTGGCTAAAGTATTTAAGTTCTTTTCTTTGAAGGGTATTGCTTTATGCATTTTTGTGCTTAATTCCTTTTAATCTGAGAACATGAAGTAAAATCTTTGTTTGAGATTGTTTTTAGTCTGATCGTTCCTGTAATGCTTAACCATCACATTTCATAGCATTAAACCTAACCAACAGAGTTGCATATTATATTAAATCTTAAAACTTAAATTGGATTAATAATATCGTCACTGTCCTTCTGAAACTTCATGAAATGGAAAAAAAACACTGTACTTTATAAGAGGTTACATAGTGTGTTGTCAAAGTTGACAACTTTTAAATGCTTTTTATTGGTTATATATTTGCTAAATCCTGTGACGAACATAAAGGAGACTCGGAATAATGAATTATGAAATAAAACTCTTTCTCACGGAGAGACAACGTTTCAGTAGGACAGCAGCCATATTAAGTCGAAACACTTCAGGGTCTTATTCTCTTTTTATCTTTACGTCTTGTTGAATGAGCCCGGTCTCTCAGAGTAACACCTTTGTTCGTGAAGTGTGCAGCCTGTAATGTGTCACATGTTCACAGGTCTTTGTTTAGACAACTGACTTCCACCTCTGAGAGCTTCATGGGAACCAAAGAACTTTTAGCTGCTTCATAAAATAAACGTATGTTTGAGTTAAAACGGACAAACAGGTTTAATTGTAACAATATGCTGGATCGTTGGGTAAAATCCAGATTTTTTGTCCATATTTATAACAACCCAAAATGTTTTCTTTACTATTGTCTTATAGAAGGTAATCTGTTTAAAATGTATACATTTAAATATGTGACCCTGTCTGGCAAAACCATGTTGAAGTCTGAGTCTTATTCTGAGATAATAAGCTTCAACGTTTGATATCAAGCATTCATTTTACTATGATTTCGAATCTTTGACGTGACATTACTTAAAGATAAAGATATAAATGTTATAGTATGTTCTTTATATTACGTAGGATTATTTGATAGAAAACCGGAAAAAACCCAAATTGTACTTTGGTTGGGTTTTCACTGCAGGGTCACATTTGCATTTTAAGTTTTGAATGCATTTAAATACTTTAAAGAAAGAGGTAACATAAAAGCTCACAAGACAGTGTTGGCAACTTTTTTGAAGTTTCTTAAAACTCAGGTCCACAAGAGGAGGAAATCTGGACGTTTTTGCTGTAGATCCAGTTGTTGTTTTTTGAGTGACCTTACAGGTTTATGGATTACAGTTTAAATGCAAGCAGGGAATGGAAATGGTTCCCAGATCAAGATGTGTCACTTTTTGATGCTTCCTGCCCGGTGCTGACCTGCACTAAATGGATTTTTTGTCAAAAATGAACAAATAACTACAAACTTAAAAAATTAGTTTTTACATTTAGTCATTTAGCAGAGGCTTTTATGCAAAGCGACTTACAAAAAGTTCAGGGAGCAATAAGCGATATGTCATAAAAGAGCAATAGTCCGATAGGTGCTAATATAAAGTTACTAGTTTCAACAAAAGCAAGACTACTACCTGTTGAGAGAAGAGAGAGGAGTTTTTTTTTGTTGTTGTTATATTTTCAATTGTAAAGATATGCAATCATTTAACATTTTGCTGTTTCCTGTGAGGTCTACAGAATGTTGATTTAAAGTCTCGAGCCTCTCTGCAAATGAGCTCACTTCAACCTTTTTAGTGTCTTTCTTAGTTTTTCCTAAAGCATCAAAGGTCGATTAGCACACCAATGCCGTGTGTTTTTCTTCTCCTGCCTGGTTAAATGTTGATTTGAGGTAAATAACTAAATTGTCTAAATCCTTTCCTCCTAGTGATCTGTAAACTGTGTATTGAGCTTTGCATTAGCATATCACTCGCAGGGTCAAGGGTAACCAAAGCAGAGTCTCGGTTCTAATTATCTGACACCTCTGTCATGAAACACGAGGCCTCTCGACCTCTCTCACATTAGAGGATTATGAAGATAAGGATGCATGAAGTTCAAGCTTTTGAAGGGATCATCCGGCCCAGACTTGGAGGTGCGAGGAAGCTTTCTTGTTGACTTGTAGTTTATTAAGAAAGAGGTTCTATTTGCACAGACCTGATTAGTACCTGGATGCTGATAGAGATGAAACGGCTTTGAAAATCAAATACAATGTCTTTATTGAATAAATAGAAACTATTTAAAAAAATAAGGGTATCAATTGTAAATGTAAAGTATGAAATCTTCCATTTTTTCATTTTGTATAAGGTCCTTAAATGACATGTCTGGCTGTATATCTTTTTCCATGACTGATCATGCATGGCATGATGCCTGATATAATGCTGATATGTGATAGATATTTATAATGATAATCGAAAAATGAAGTATCAAAAGGCTCTCAGATTTTGAAACGAAATAAACACATCTGTTGGGTTACCATTGTATTTACCACAAACCACAAATTGTTAGTCTTATTTTGACTATTCTCTGATAATAAATAATAAACCATATACAAGTTTATATATATTTGTATTGTTATATAAAGTAGCTATAATGGCATTTGGGGTTTGATGTGCTTGCTGGGACATGGGATGCTGCCTTAAAACTATCAGGATTATGAGGTGTGTAATTTACATGTAAATGAAACATGTGTCATCAATAGATCCTTGATGCTGCAATCATCTGTCACAAAAGCCTGTTAAGCTTTAGTCTCGAAAATAATATTTATGCATGATATTATACGGATAGGCTACGAGCTTTTGTTTTTAACGAAAGAAATGTGAGGTCAAGACAGATATGCATACAATCAAAAAACGACGCAGATTAATCTTGATCTAGATTGTGTTGAATCATAAAATAAGAAAAACTTGGTTAAGTTTATCCCACACTTTTAAAACATGAAATACATGTGTAACAAAAAATAAATGGAGACTTGAGTGTATACAAACCCAAAGCAACAAAAATAATGCAGGACAGCTGCAATGTACAATAGCGCCCCCTTCTGGAAACAATAGATATTGACATTGTGTTAATTATTTTTGACTTTTCTGTCTCCCCCATTTTTTATGTAAATCTTTATGCTTTTTAACAGTATTTATGTTTTTTATTTGTTTTTTAACAAACATAAATGATTACAAAAAGATATTGAGAAATAGGGTTACATTACATAACAATAAACAAGAAAATAAATAAATTATAACAATGAAATAAATTATACATAATAAAAGTGTTGGTATATATATGATAAATAATTTAGCTTTTTAACTGTATTCAATTGACATTAAACTATTTAACATTTGAATAATTTAAATTGAAATATCAGGCTATAACTGCAATATCTTCCTGAGTTATGTGCTGTCCATCTTTTAAAACTACTTTAAACAACAAATTTCAAACTACATTCTGTTGTTATGCATGATTTTATGCCATAAACTCTTTTGTCAACCACCCTTGTGCCATCTCAAAAGAGTTACAAATAGATTTCAAATCATGTTCAAATTAAATGACAGTGTGCAATACATTATGTATATCAAATGTTTTTATTATAAATATAAATAAATTAGTGTTGTTTTGTACAAATAAGATAACATACAAAATATAAATCATAATAAAATAGAAATCTTATAATGAAAAAGCTACTTGTTAAAATACATTAAATACTGTACAGTTGAGGCAGTACATAAGATTTGACATGTGTGACAGTCAAATGCATTTTTATCCCCAGAACTCTGGTGCTATGCTCGTACAGTGCACAGCTTTTCCATAATTCTGCAAAGAGAGAAAGGGATGGTAAGTTAATTCATTTTCCTTTTAAAGCCCAAAATATCCACATTTAAGTTATATGCATTCATGGTGAATGTTTAAAATACATACTTGATATGTTAAAGCTGTATTGGCATATGACGGATATTCCAGCAGAGACTCCAGGCTGGAGTTGAGCGAGTCGTCACACGCCGGTGTCTCCACGTTCATGCAAACTTGATTAAGATTAATTTCTGTCTTCCTCGAGACGTGTTCTGGTTTGAAAGTGCTTTGGTTCAGTTCTTGGTGTGCCGTGAGCTCATCTCTATATCCCCAGTATGCTGGCGGCGAATTGTAACAGCAAAACCCTTCAGTCTGATTTTGAGGCGACTCTTGGTATCTAGAAGTTCTCATGTCCTTCATCTGGTAAAGAGAATCTTCACTGAGTCCAAGCTGAGATGAAAGATACGAGATGTAGCGGATGGTCAAGCGAAGCGTCTCGATCTTTGTCAGGGTTTGACCGATAGGAGCCACAGAAGGAGGCAGGTAAGTCCTGAGGTGATGGAGGGCTTTCGTCAAGTCCCTCATTCGGAGCTTCTCCTTCTCGCTGGCGCTCTGTCTTTGTTTGCTCGGGTTCTTGGACCTCATTCTTCTGGTCCCGACGTGAGAACGTCCACCTTCCTCACGCAAAGAAGCGGGAGCTTTGCCACCTCCGGAGTGCTGTGAAAGGGGTGGAGATGAACCGTTCTGTGGTTGGGCCGAGGGGGAGAAGTCTATGTAGATTGGAGACACGGCTTCAGGAGACGAGATGTTGTAGAATTCAGAGTCTGAGCTTGGGCAGCTCCAGTCGTTCTGTGTCATGTAGCTGAGGAGAGGAGGAGAAATATCCATTCTGTGTGGTTAGAGATGCTCAAGTGATACCTGAACGTCTGCCGAAGGAAGGTTTTATACAAGACAACAGCCACAGAGGTGTGAAGTGACACCTCTGCAGGCCTCTCCAGGCCTCCACTGTCTGTCCTATGCAAGGCTACCGTGGTCACTGTGAGAGAGAGAGAGAGAGAGAGAGAGAGAGAGAGAGAGAGAGGGTGGGTGCCTTGTCTGGGAACCTGAAGATTTGAGTCATTATGTGTGATTTTTCACCCCTACACAGCATGATCACATTTTCTTCCACTACTGTTTTTAACATCAACTCGAGCTATTTAGATATTTTCAGTACATGGCTGACATTGTTATGTGCTGATTTTATACATTTATTTACAGCGCTAATATATCAATTTACATACAGCCGGCGAAAATATTAATAGACCATTTCAAAATATTTTTTTCTGAATGCTATATACAGCAGGTATGTGTTTAGGTGAAATTATCATTTTTGTTTAATTCGGTGAACTGCTAACAATATTTCTCCCAAATCTTGAATATCATTTTTTTCTATTTTAATTTATGTGCAGAAAATGAAAACTGGAGAAACATGTCAAAATGACACAAAATATGCTCTGTATTTTCTTCTGACCTCAAATACTGCAAAGAAAACGTGTTAATATTCACTTCTTAGAAATAGCAATATTAGTACATATAAGAAAAATATTTTTCTATGGGGTTTTTTACTCACAGTTTTCATGTGCCTTGTCATGCTGTCGGTCTTTCACATTGCTGTTGGATGACTTTGTCACTCCTGAGGTTTCATTTAGTTGAAATTCAACAGACACTGAACTTGAATGACCACAATACATCTACAAATGGTGATTCAATGAAAATTTGGAACGGTTTCTTTATTATAATGGCACAATATACCGTTTGATGACTGTTGACAGACTACAGATTGTGTTGTGGTCAATAGGTCACAGATGCATACGGACACAGGCACTGGTCATTCTCTCACAGCCGGGGTGTTAAATGACACCTCTAATGGGTCACATTAAAGGCAAATTCACCGTTCTGTTTTGTGTGTGAAACTTTAATGGAATTTCACACCACACATGTAACTGATGTAATGAGGCTGACCAAACAATACCAAGACCCATTATCTCAATGTACTGTCATTGACGGGAGAAAAGCTTTCTGAATTTTTGTTTTGTTATTTATATACTTCTGGTGTTTTCATTATGCATTTTAAACTTAGTTTAAAGTTTCTAACTGTATTGAACTGGAAAAAAGCTTAATTTAACCTTTGAAAATCCCCAAAGCTGTTATAAAAACGAAGGCGTTTCTTATAGAGCATTTCTCTGCTGTATATACACTTAGAGTCTTTGAAGGCGTGTGGGAGTTCTGAAATGTTTAGACTGGCACCTTTACGTGGTGACTTGAGAACCGCGAGGTGTTAAACCTGTGAGACGCAGTTCACCAGAGTCTTCGCGACCTCTCCCAACAAAAGTCAAAAGTTCAATTTGACAAAACATCTCTCAACATCAACCCAAACAAATAATGCTCCATTGCTTGGATAAAATCTTGCATAAATGTGCTGCTTTTGTGGTGAATTGATCAAAAATATGCCTTAAAATGACGACGGAGATCATTTGGTATAAACTAAATCTGTCATCATTTGTTCACCGTGTCATTCAAAACATGTATGACTCTTTCTTCTGTGGAACGCAAAATAAGCTATTTTGAGAAATGTCTCCGTGTCCATACAATGGAAGTCAATGGGGGCCAGTGTTGTTCGGTTACCAACGTTCTTCAAAGTAACTTATTTGATGTTCTGCTGAAGAAAGAAAGTCATACGGGTTTGGAATGACATAATGTTGAGTAAATTATTTTTGGCTGATCTATCCTTTTAAGTTATTTCACAATAATGAAGACATTCTCTCTGACATGTCCTTTCGAGAACCTGGTTTGACCTTTGTGGTTGTGTTTGCATGTAACCCTCATCTCACCCTCTGGGAATCCAAACCAGAGGTGCCAGGACTGCGGTGGTCTTTGGCACCTCAGAGGGCCGGTGGGTGAGAGAGTTATCTTGGATTACTTCACAACCAGGATCACCACGGTTTTATAAGATCAAGTGTCCCTTCATGATCCTAAATTATTTTTTACGGCTTGTGTTTCAATTCAATACTGATGCAAGTGATGTTATAGATTCAATTGAGAAACAACTATATCCAAATCGTCTGTCCTCTTAACATTCCCATGGGAATCTCAATGTTTTTTTTCCAATCTTCTCGAGGTGTGCAGCATTTTGCACCCTGAGTGTGAAGCAAAACAAAATATCTTGGGAAAGCAGTGCTGCAAATCATGAGAAACATGACATTGCATTGTGAGAAAAACAAGTATGTGGTGCCCATTCTAAAAAAAGCCAGGTAAATATACGTACGTTCCCAGAGTATAATGATAGAACACTTGATTTGATGAAGTTTTCAGTTAAGTTCACCCCAAAAATATTTTTTTCACCCCCTTATGTCATTCCAAATCTGCATGACTTGTGCAGAACACAAAAGAAGATATTACAAAGAATGACTTCCATTGACTTCCATTGTATGGACATTGTATAACCACTGAGGCATTTCTCAAAATATCTTCTTTTGTGTTCCATTGAAGAAAGGGTTATATACAGGATTGAACCACATAATAGTGAATAAATATTGACAAAACTGTTAAACAATCCTTCTATACCCCCACCAGCACTAGTGACTGTAAATGCTGAATAGTTCCTAAAAACGAAAACCTCTCAACCAAGTGAAAACAGGATTCCAGTCCAGCTCAGATTGCCGGGTCTTGTTGCTACACCTTTCACACCCTTGCTCAAATCTCAGGACAGAACGAAGTTACAGACAGAGAAGGAACAAACTTGTGCCAGTTCAGCCAACAAAATAGCAGAAAAGTGCAATTCAGAACACATAAATCAGTTTATTTTTGTAATTCGTAATTTACAGTCACAAAACAAAACGTCCAACAGAATACGTACAGTGAATCTTTTTCTGCGACGGCTAGAAATTGTCCAAATGAAGAAGCAAGTTCAAATAACCTAAATACATAGAAAAAACAACAGATTGTGTTATTATTTATGCAGAAGTTAGTATAAACTATAACCCCATTTATTGTTACAGAAATGTTTTTACATCTGATCTGACAGTTCCAACTCTCTGAAGAGAAAACATATTGTTTGATAGCAAGAACATTTATTACAGCAATATTCATGTTGTACACTTTTCCGAATTATATCTTTCAAGTGTAAATAAACACGTTCGCTCCCATCTGGTAAATGTTTTGTACATCATAGTAATGCAAAGCAATGATACAGTGACATGCACAGATTTGTTCTCTATTTATGAATCTTGGATGGTTCATGAGGATCACATTAGACTCGTTGAAGCATGATGTTGAATGACACCGGTGTTCTAACCTATGATTTTATTTGCAGTGAAACACACAAATCACCCAGACTATTTGCGTCGCCAACAACACATTGAAAATAGACACGGACATTACTTGGTAAGTAACACACATGCAACTCAGTCAACGACAAATACAGATATGTGGCCCATAAAGATGGTCAACAGCGTTTAACTTACCACTGTCCAGATATCTCATTATTAAGGTCTTTATTAATGTTTCCATATAATTCAAAATCATAAAATGAGGAATTGAAAAAGATAAAGAGGGAGCACTAAGAAACAACACATCAAGGGTGATAGGAAAGGTAAAGTGAGACAAAAGAAATATAAGTACCTTTTTTAAGGTGCACCATTGAAAGTGGGCAATTACAGAAAAAAGGAAGCCCGGGTAACGTTTATAGCAGTGACCCATCAAACACGAGCTGACATTCTGCGTTGATCGTCCAAAACACATAGGAACATTGAAATCAGACACAGGACGTTTGCAAACACCAGGACGGAAATACATTATTCAGTGGGTTATTTTAGTAGCAAAGGCAAAGGGTGAGAAGCTAGCTGCTTAAGAAAGGGCAAAACACAAGCTAAAGAATAAGAAAACGAAAAGTACCTGAATTATTTGACCAAGAAATGGCACAGGATCGAGACTTCTTTGATCTGGCAACGTGGAATCCCATTCATTACTCCCTCAACACAAATCTGGGACATTTTCTTTTAGTGTAGGATTTTATTAAAATACTCAGTAGATTTTACTTTGACTACAGTATATAGCTAGTGCAGATATTGTTGAGCCCATTTTCACATTTAAACAAATATGACATATCAGTCATATTATAATATTAAAGGTCCAGTGTATGAAATTTAGAGGCATATAGTGGTGAGGTTGCGAATTGCAACCAACGGCTCACTCCACTCCACCCCTCCCTTTCGAAGCACTACGGTGGCTGACACAGAACTAAGACGTAGTCATGTTTTCGCTTCTTTGCCGAAGGAGATAACATATCTACGAAATGCGCTCTGTAGAGCAGTTTGTCCGTTTAGGGCCACTGTAGAAACAACATGGTGAAGTCCATGGAAGGGGACCAGCTGTGTATGTAGATAGAAATAGCTCATTCTAGGGTAATAAAAACACAATGCTTCATTATGTAAGGTACCTTTGAAGACATTGTACAGTATATTATATTGCATTTCTGTCAACAGATCCTCCAAAACATTACACACTGGACCTTTAACATGATTTGGACTCCGCGACCAAATTCTTGAAAATTGAAATTAGTTGACACAACATCACACATTGTAACGCTGAAGAAGAACTCATAAGGAAATTCAATATGGATTTGGAAATTCTTTGTGAATCTACGGAGCAATTTCAACTTTTTTATTGTTAAAGTCCAATTTTGCACATGCCATCAGTTGAGTAGTCCACACTAAGATCAACCTCCAATTGGCCCTATCATGTTTTGGCTTTGAGTCTTCACAGCAAGAGCTTCTCTCTGGTTTCGGGCAGTTTCAGAGCAATGACTCCGCCGCCAACCAAAGCACCGAAGGACAGAAGAATAGGAATAACTTTGGTAACGCCAACGAATGAGGCGAAGATCGAGCTCCCCAAAATAGCTGCCAGTTTACAAATGGCATTCAAGACTCCAAATGCTGTGGCTCTGTAAAAAGAAATTGAGACGACGGCATGAAAGACGGAAGGTGTGGAGGTGAGCGATACCATTAATATAACAATGCAAAGTAATGTCATTACGACCATGTATGGCTTTCTTTTTTTGGCTGAGCACAAAATATATACGTATATTAATGTTGGTAACTAAACAACACTCAGATTTCAATGACACAAGGGTTAATAAACAATGACTGCATTTTTTAGATATATGCTGTGCAATACCTTTTTGAAGCCGGGTAGAGCTCCACCGTGATGACCTGGATGCCGTTCCACGCTGCTACGCTAACTCCACAAAACAAACACTGCCAGGCTATGATGGCCGCCTGACTGAAGCTCAAGAAAAGGAAGAAGGTGCAGCCAGCAGAAATTAACATCGAACCGCCTGCAGAGAGAACCGTAAGTGCTTTAAAAACCAACAGGATTTAGTTTTTTTCACACAAAGATTATCTACTTAGATTCTCTAAAAATAGGTTTTGTAAATCCAGCTCACCTATTATCTTAATTCTCCCTATTTTGTCCATGAAAAGTGCTGAGATTATATTTCCGGGCAACACAGCCAAGCTGCCCAAGAAGCTGACCATGTAGATGAGAACGTCATTCTCTTCCTCGTAGTCTAAGTGGCATCCCTTCCTGGTGTGCTCGAAGGTAACGTTCTCGAATGTACAGTCGATAAACTTCTCCTTGTATATATCTGCGGAAATATGAAGAAACGGTAAAGTACGGTTTCTCCGACTTGAGAACGTCAGGTGTGAGATCTCTTACCCGTGTCAAAGAACTTAGTCCTGATGAGGGTGCAGTTCTCGAAGAACGTTTCGGTGGATCTGATGTTCTCGAAGGCGCAGTCTACGAACAGAGAGTCTTCAAACTTCACCGACTTCATCTCCATGTTGATGAACCTGCAAGATTATCCACGGTGTGTTTAGAAATGATGTCGCGCGATGGATTATATTTGTGTCTCGGTGTTCAGAACGTACTTGTCGTTGATGTATTCTCCTTCTTTGTGAACTTGGTTTTCCAAAGAGAAGTTGAAATGAAACTGCTCCACCTTCTCTCTGTGAAACACTTTGAGCTTGGATTCGTATTCTTCGTGCTGTAGGTGCTTTATCATGTCGGGAAACCACACGGAAAGCCCGTAATAACTGAAACAAAGCCAGGATGTATTTCAAGAGGCGGTCACGTCAAGATTTTATGTTGATGATGAAAAGCGCAGCGTTATTTGTGTATCTAGGGTGCATTTTTGGTGGAATGAAGTCAAAAACTGTACTGGTGTTTCATTACTCGTAGTAAAAGTGGTTTACCTAAATGCCATTGTGAACCATATAACAGCCATAAGCAAAGTAGCGAGTCTTAGATCACGTCCAAAGAGGGACCAAACATTCTTGATGACCTGCACCCAAAAGTAGTCGACATTAAAATTATATATTTTCATTTCTCTTCTAAATCTACAAATAGCTTTAAAGTTTACCAGCTTAGTCAATGTCAAAGTCCGAACCACCCATCTCTGAAAAGCCGTTCCAGTTGCGGTCTGAATCTCAATCAATTCATCTTCCTGAGTCTTTGGAGTCTTGATTTGTGTTACCTGCAAGTAACAAACAGATTTTTACACACGCAAAATGATTCTTAAAAAATAATTCTTATCATTGTAATGATGGCTTCTATAACAAACTAAGACAAAATATGTGTATTTCCAGCTCAAACTTACGGTAAACACTCTCTCGGGCTCTCCTTTTGCTCTCCAGTTGGTATCATGAACTTGTTTGAGAATCATCCAAGCCTCATCATGTTTAGCGTTCTGGAAGAGTCAGAGACAGTGATTTTAAAGCTATCTAGATATATATAAAACCACAAAATGATCCATGGCATTCATCTGGTGGAGTGTGAAAGACCTTTAATATATCGGGCTAAAGTAGTAAAAAAGTTTGTTGTTGATCAACATGTTTCAGCTCGACAGCCGTCCTCGATACATTAATTTGTACGTGTATTTGAAGCGGAAACATTCACACAAATAATGAATACGATTTTGAGTACCATGGTTTTTAATATAGTAAAAATGTAAGTTTAACTAAGGTTACGTAGCAAAACCATGTTTCAGTGTTTGAAGGGCCGAAAATTCTTTAGGTTTAGCAGAAGAAAGTATGTGTTCTTTAAAAGTGCTCACATATGAGAGAACATTTTTCACAGATTAATCACGCATCGCAAGCTTCTTTTGTTGACTAATGTCTGGCCTCATAAAAATGTCAAAGTTTATAAATGTATAGTGTTAACATACAGTATACGTTAACTAGTTATGCTCAAGCTAAGAAAATATGTTTTACCATATTTTAACTGTCAGTATATTAAATCGTTTAATATATTTTTGCAAAAAGTATAGAATGATAAATTGTTGATATATTACAATATATTGAATAATGCACAAGGAACTTCTGCTTTTCATATATAGAAAAATATAAGCACTCTATGCAAAATATATGGAAATGGACAGTTCTCCCGCTTGTTCTTTCTGTAAATGAAAAACAATCCTCTGCTTCACACGCAATCGAGACATGACAGAAGCTAGACATCAACGTTAATAGAGTTGTCAATATGGATATTGCTCTCAAACAAACGCATCGATTCGCTTCAGAAGACCTTTGTTTAGACCACGGAGCCGTGTCGGGCCGTTCTTTGAACGATGGATGCACTTTTTGGAGCTTCAAAAAGTCAATACCCATTCACCCCATTCCACCGCTTGGAAGTAAAATGATACGTGGTAATGATACATGGTATTATAACATTCTGTTATTCTTCAAGAAAGAAAACCATATTCAGTTAGGATGCCTTTAAGGTGAGTAAAACATGGGGAAATTTGTATTTGGTAGTTAAGTATCCCTTTAACAAATAAATGTGTCTAATGGTATGACAGCAACAATCTTCATTGTATTTTATATTACAAATATTAATGAATATATATTTTTAACTGTTTGTATTTAACATTTTTGCTATGTCACAAAGGACACATGCACGGTATACCCAACTACCCAAATGTCTTATTTAATATATGATATTATATTTTCCAGTATATTATTTATGTGTATGTTTCATGGGTACCTAACATGGTACATTTCTAACCTGTAGTATACAGTATAACAGTATAAAATATAGTACAAATATGTGTATATATATATATATACATATGCGAAGCCTATTCTAAAATACAAACATGCAATGTTGCCCAACAAAAGCAAAACACAGATGCCAACACAATTTTTTTTAGAATTATTTGTGATCAAATTCATATTAAATTAGTACATCTTTAAAATTTTGCCAACGTGGATCTACTGTGGCTTTGCCTCTACAGTATATTGTAAATTGGTGATGTACCTCCAGCAGGAAGCGGGGGCTCTCTGGCATGAACATGAGCCCAATCAAAGATGCTATTGCTGGGACAGCACAAACCAACACGAACACCCTCCAGCTGTGAAACTGGAACTCGGTGCCCATACTGAAACCCCAACCTAAAACGCAACAAATGCATTAAGTCAAATCAATTAAAAAAATCATGCATTAATATTTGATTTCAACATTTAGTCCCCAGTATAGTGTTTTCATAGTGCGTATGTGTATCCTCCACCAGAATGTTTATTTTGTATATTTACCGTATCTAGGAATGATGCCCCAGGCGGTGAAGGAGGCATAGATGCCCCCCATCATCCAGAACATGCAGAGCCAGCTGAGATGTTCACCCCTCTTATCCATCTGCAGGAACTCAGAAAAGTACGAGTACACGATTGGGACAGAGCCTCCGATGCTGTGAAAGATCACAGGACATACTTCAGGGACACAGCAACCTGTACTGTGTCGGTTTACCTCTTTATAATTGTTTATTAATGCTCTCGAGTGCACAAAACCTCCGTAAATAGCCACAAGAGAAGAGTACTTCAGCACAACCTATGAGCCAGATCCAGACTGAGAGCTCTTTGTAAATCAGTACTGTAATTAACATCTCGTCTCGCTCGGTTTCAATTGCCCCGTTGTGCCGAAGCGGGAAGCCATGAGCCACAACATGCTTTATTTACACACGGGCCTGATCTCTAATGAGAAGGAAAAGGTGGAGGGCAAACCTTTTTTCTTCTCTTTTTTATGTCTCTTTTTAGCTTACCCGATACCAGAGAACAGCCTGAAGAAGAGGAAGAATCCGTATCCCTGGGCAAATGAGGAGAAGAATGCAGAGATGCTGTTCATGGCCAGGACGATTATCAGACACTTCCGTCTGCCCACTTTGTCCGCCAGACCTCCCCATATAAAAGCCCCGAACATCATTCCCAGGAACACTATCAGACCTGAAGGAGAGATGTTCAAGCATGTGAGACTGACTGATATAGACACTCAAAAGTATATTTCATAGGAATTTAACAGTAAAGGACTGTTTTGAGTACTCTTCCGTTCAAATAGGGTCATTTAAGTGAAACCTTGCTTTTGTCTATGCAAATGCTTTGATGTCAGAAGGTGTTTGCTCAAACGTTTAATTGTTTTATTAAAATATAATGAAGAAAATGAGACAAGACAATGGGTGATACAATTATACTCCTGATAATAGCAAAACTGTCGATAATATTTTAATATAAATATAGTTTTTGCATATTCATAAGGTTATACTGCGTTCAAGACACCTCAGAAAGTGGGATATTTCCCACCACAAATGCAGAAGTAACGTCTGGATTGACTAACATATTGTGTATTTAGTACAATTTAAAAATTACAAGTATCGGTTAACATTAAAACAGCACCATTCCATGGATTATTGCCGGGTTGAATGAGGAATTATCGAATTTCTGAGAGCATGTGAAGGCTGCATAAATTCCCATTTGTCATTCCATAGGCTATAGTTTCAAGTGTTATTTTAAAATGACTGGTAACAAACTATTGAACTATATAGTCTGCAGAACTATTTAAAAATTAAACAAATCTTTGCGAGTCTCTCTTAGGCCACATGTCAGATCATATTATTGTGCTGCCTCTAGGGGGCAGATATTCCCTTCTTGTTAGCATGCCTAAACATTCTGTCACCCCCAAATAATGTTTCCTTTAATGCATATTATCAGAAATTGACAGTGCACCTTTTTTAATTGCGTAGTAGAATTAAGTACGATTGAAGCTCCAGAGATTCAGAATCAATGAAGGTAAGGCGTGAAATGAAAAAAAAGCATTATCAATCTAGCAACTTTAAGGTTAAGTGATCGAAATGAAAGGCTTTGCAGACCTTCGTACTTAACCTTAATGGCTTTAGATGAGTGTTCAGAGGCATAGCAGGACGCACAGGTGAGTCATTTGGCCGTTTTAACACTTCTAGTAAATGTGCTTGTCCGTGGGGAGCTCACTTAAGAGAACTGAGGAAGAAATTGCATGAACTTTTGTTCAGGTCTCAAGGAAACGCTTTAATGGGCTAATGGTCATCAGAAAGGTTAAGAGATTATAACCTTACACAGATAAAATGTTGACATGATTCAATTCATAGGCTACAGTTTTTGTTTGCTAGTTTTTAAACAGAACTAACTGTGCAGTTAGAATATGAAGTCTTTCTAGACCACTTTGTAAGACGTAAACAATGCTGGTCCAGAAGAACTCAGTTTCAGTTTTCAACACTACACAAACGTTTACACAAAACCCAACAAACTATTTTTAACCGAATAAATAAAGACATTTTTCAGTGTTTTTATTTATATATGTAAGAAAAAAACTGAAAACAGAAGTGGTCTATATGAAGTCTATATAGATATATGGGTGTGTTATCTGTAAATAATTTCATGGACTTCATGAAATTCATTATTTACAAACTCAACCGCAGATCCACACACAGACAGCTCTAGGCTATATCATTTACCCAGAATTGGAGCGTCTATCATTCACAAACGTCTACACATTTTCCGCCCCTGCATCTTGCTGTGTAAAATATTTTATAGTAAATATGAATCTAAGACTCTCAGCTGCATGCAGAGAGAATGAATAAAACAGATGATGCTGAATTTCATACACTGGACATTTAAGCTAGAGCATCATGACATCAAATGTATAGTAATACCCTGGCATTGATCGTCTGGCATGGAGTACAGATGGCCGTGTGGTGGGGGGTTGTTAAAACGGTGGCAGCATATGGAACTGAGCTCCATCGTGAGAATCCTCCCAGAATTCCATTGGTCAGTTCTTTAATCCTGAGCGTCACACAGTCGTGACAATATTGCTGAGCCAAAATGAGGGCCTGCACTACCATTCAGATTTCTATTACAAGGTTGAAATGTGCAATATTTCAGTTGGTACACTGCAGCTCTTTAGTGCTTTTCAAACATGGCTGTTTGACAACAGGTATATACAGTACCGACGTTTGTTAGTGGCTTGCATTTGGGCGGGGGATTTCCTGTTTGTTGACCGACCCATTTGTTTGAAGTCATTTGTTATTTTTGCAATTTCGTTTGGTGACGTTAGTTGTGCAGTACGGTACAGTATCAGTTTACAAGGATGACCTTATGTGTCATTTTTCCCAGACACGTCCTGGCCAGGATTTCAGCTACATCCTTTTGGAGGTCGCATTTCAGTTGAAAAAAAATTATAAAATAAATCACAATCATTGTAGTTTCATTTTTACCTTACAATATAATGGTATAACCTCCGGAGGACGAACCCGAAATCCTGGCCAGGACGTGTTTGGGAAAAATGGCACGTATGGTCACCCTAACATTACACTACACCCATCTGATGACTTAAAGTCCACGGACAGTCCAGTGCACATGCAGTATTATTATGAATATGAAAAAAAGACAAAAAGCGAGCGATGAATATGAACCCGATGGATTCAGCGAGAAGGGTGGGTGGGGGTGCGGTGTGTGTAGGATTATGTATCAGTGCAAGGTCAGGAGCAAAGCCATCGATCTGTCGACTGCTGCTGACTCAGTATTTCTCTGCGACGGCCGGCTGCTCAGGACAGAATGTGCTTGCTCATTCTGGCACCCGGACGCTCACAAACAGTTTTACCTTTGTGCAATATCACATAACCACAATGGGGTGGTTTTGCATAGTCATAGCTGTTTTTTAATAGTTGTAGATTGTCTTGATCGGTACAAGCCAAAGTCTTGCTGTCTGCCTGTTGGAGCACATAAACTGAAAGAGTGCATTCACCAATAAGAGTTCTGGAATTGAGGCATAAGTCAAGCAATGTTGACAGTAAAATGTCTAAATGCACCTCGACAAGGCCAATTTTGCAGACTGAAGTTTAGCTGTGATTCAAGTATCTGTGTTAATCATGAGAGTCTTTTCAATACTTTGTCACCCAGGACTAGTTTTTAATTTGTGTTTTGGCACCTGTTATAAATGAAAAAGCCTTGGTCATTATTTCATCAGAGGCAATGAAGAGGGACCATACTAGTTTTCACAGATATTATTCAGTGCACATTACAGAGAACTACTTCTGACTCTTGAAAGTCTTGTTTAGTCTCCTTGACTTTGGTTTGACTTAAGTCAGTTTTTGCTTATTAAATCACGAATCAGTTTACCCGACTGCCTTACCAAGCAAAAGCAAATTGCTGTCAAACTCAGCCCGACGAATCTCGGCCATGAATTGTGCCATTAGCTAATTCAAGAACAAGTCTAATTGATGATATTCTTGAGAAGCAGCTGGCCAATATTGACTGGATGCCATTACTCAACTATGTCTCAATTCACAAAATCACCGGGATTAATTAGACTGAAACTTTTTATCTGATGTGGAACAATGTCCAAGGACGGCATTTAATTCGGATGGTTTTGCTCGGTAGCTTTTTGTAATGAAAATTAATTATCGTGAGAGTCCAGATAGTTATTTATGAGGTGCTTAGTAAGAGTTTGATAGTATGCCATCCAAACATAACCAGTAATTGAACCATTGACTTACCCAGCATTCCCTTCTCGGAATGTGACAAACACATGTCTTTTTCTGCACTTGGTAACACCAAGGCCACTACAAAGCACTCAACGCTGTCCGCCATTAAAGCCAGACCCAGCACCACAAACAGGGTCCACTGGAACCTCCCATGTCCACAGTCCTCCATGATGTCCTCGTACTGTTCTGCCAGCTCCTCTTGTTCTGATACCGCGTCTTCTGTTGTTCTGGCTTTCGCTCTTGCCGCCCTCCGGGCAGCCTTGACCTCATCTGGATGAGGGATGCCCTGGTACTCCCCTTCGTACATCTGATCATCTTCATCGTGCCCTTCGGTGGCGTCACTGGCTGCGTCCTCCTCCTGGGGTGGGTAGTCTGTCTGGTAACCGTAGCCGTCCGATCCATGTCCGTAAGTCCCATAGCTGTCGCCGTCTCCTTGGTGGTAGATGTTGTTCTGGTAGGGGTCCGCCATGGTTTAAACGTCGCTCAATGGCACTGTCAGATCATGCAAAAACACAAGAGGCTATATGGGCATAATCCTTTGCTGTAGGGTGGGTGCTGTTCTGCTTGTGCTCCAGGTGAAGTTCAAGAAATCTTGAGAGGTCTTTGAGGCTTCAGTGTATGCGTGTTTGATTTTTGGAGTTTCCACTGGGCCACATGCTGATCCTGCAAATGGAAATCAAACCAAATCAGTTAAATCTTATACTGCCCAGATGCTTTAATATCACATTTGAAATGCATTTACTTGGCTTTCATTCGAACTAAAGGGCGTCCAAGGCACTGCATATATGTGATCGGTATGTGTGTTCACTAGGACACAAACCCATTACACTGGACTTTTTAGCAACAGCATTTTGGCATTTTTATACTCCACCAATTCATCTATAAAAACAGATTTCAGAATGCAAAACGTCCCTTGCCAAAAGGTTAATGTGTGCTATTATTATACATTTTTTTAAACATTTTTATATATTTTTTTACAAATTAAACTAAGCGGGTTAATATACAAGCAGCCGGATGTTATCGCGTTAGCTTATTTCTGAGATAACAATTGGCTGCCTGTACATTATCCCTTATGTAAATGGATACCGCTATTGTACTGTACCAACATTCTTCAAAACAAAGTTGGAGGTCCATGCTCTGGTAGTCATTTGAAAGCAATCTTGCCTACTTTTTTTATTCATTAATTGTTACCTAGCAAGAGCTACCCTTAGTACATGTGGCTGTAGTCATGTTAATGACCGACCGACTTATCACGGTGTATAATGGGACCTGGGGGCACAAAGGTGTTGAATCGGACCCAGATTCAGCCTAAGTAATGGTGTGAAAACAACTTACAAGCACTTACTGGCACAAAACTTGTCAACCTCCCACTATTAAAATGCTGTCAGCATTACCAGAGCTTTATTTCTATTTAAGCGTGTCACAGCATGCCGCATTAGCACTTCTTTGTTTGGTGCAAGAATTCAGACTGGGAGTGAGAGTGTTTTCACACATTATTAATAGGCTTTGTCCAAATCTTCCTTTGGAAGCTTCTCGCATCTTCATAGCCCGCGAGCTCACGAATGAAACCGAGAGGTCTTCGCTAATGCTCCAAATGAGATCGGTCTCACATTTGACATACGCCGACTGTTTTTACCCCTCAAGCGAGGATTCCGTACATCTCTCGATTCTCGCAAGCCCATATATTCACATCACCAGCAGGCGGAGAGCGGGCAGACACGCACGGCATGATAATGTAGATGAGCACTTCACTCCATTTATTAATATCATCCATCCTGCCGGGACAACATAAGGTTCTTGGTCTCATTAATGTCTGTTTGTGAGACAGGTTTGTGGTGTTAGTTAAGTTAAACATGAACCCTGCTTTATATCTCTTTGGTCATGTCGAGGGGCACAAGTGGGGTCGTCCGTTTATAAACAGCTAATCTGAATATTTGTGTGATGAATGTGAGGTCCGGACCTGGTTTATTTGTTTCTTTAGGCGGTATTTAAAATGATTTGTTAATGGTCAGATTCGTTTTTTAAAAATTCTTTTTTAAATGAAATTATTTCAGCATTTGTTCACCCTCATGTCAGAAGAAACGTGTATGACTTTCCGTGTTCTGTAAAACACAAAAGAAGGTATTTTGAAGAATGTTGGTAGCCAGACAACATTGGACCCCATTGACTTTCATTGTATGAACCCAAATCCACTGAGACGTTACTTAGGTCTTTTTAAACTTTATATATTACTTGAGTAATATTGTATAAAAAGTCGACCACTTGACAAAATAATGCTAACCTTTTCTACCAGATACAGGTATGGGGCTGAAACACCTTTGGTCATCACAAACGCAGAGAATGAAATTTCCCACAGGAATGCAATCATTTTCGGAGCCATTACGCCCCCCCCAAATCCCGTGTCTTGAAAAACATTACTTTCCCATCTGTGCATTATATGAGAAGCTCTTGGCAGAGCGATTTACAAAACAGCTTGAATTAGTTTTTAGTCAGGGGTTGCTGAAGATTGATTTGCGCCTCTGTGTGGGTAACAGTGAATCTGTTTATTGTTCAAGACTTCACTGACTAAAATTCTCAATTTGGCAGTTTCTCAGCCTGTGGCATCTGCTACAAAGTGGCTCAAACTAGCATGTGAAGGTGAATGTTTCCAGATGACCCTTTTCTCAAAGAATCAGTAGCTCATTTTTACTAACACCTTTTGCGGCGAACATGCCCTAAGCGTTCGTGAATTTGCAGATTCAAGGGGCAGTAGTTACTATGACGATTTCAATACTTTCTATGGCAATCAGGCAGACTTGTGATGGTCTTATTCGTTTATATGCGGGGCTAATAATGTTCAAAGAATGCACATTGTGGAAATGTGTGATCCATGCTTGTCAAGTCTGCTTGAGACATCGTCTTTGCATTTTCAGGTGACTGTGACGTCAATGACTGTGCAGTGTATGTGCTTAGGCCATCAGTCAATAAATCTTTAGTGCGCAATTACCTTAGTTACGGTAAAATCTATATATCACTTTTTTCTTCTGTGGAACACGAGGAGATATTTTGAGAAATGTCTCAGTGGTTTTGTGTTCACACGATGGAAGTCAATGGCAGTGTTGTTCGGTTACCAACATGTCGGTTTGAAATGACAGAAGGGTGAGAACAAATTGATCAGATTTTGGGGTGAACTCTTCCTTTAAGGGCATACATTTTGCACCAATAGTGTATGAACGTGTATAACCGGCACTGAAAAGTATTATAGCATTACACACTTCACTTCATTAACGTAAAGGAACGAAAAATACATTGCAGGTTGTTTTTACATATAAAAATAGCACAGCAGCCTTGTCATCTTAACTGAATGAGGTCTGCGCACCAGAATGGCAGATTTTTGCAGGGCTGAATCTCTGTAATTTTGAGAAATACCAAAGGGAAAACATGCTTCCAGCGTACTGAACTGCACCCAGCCCACGTCAAACCAAATACGGCACACGTGCGTCTAACCCTAAAAGCCTGGCCATGAATGATTCAAGCACTTAGCTCTGTCACGTGGAGTCTGCCATTCATTATCCATGGACATAATAAGATCCTCATTAGCTGGCCGATTCGGCAGAGGATATTCAAAGCGTCAGCGTATAGGTGCCAGGTTGTCCAATGGCAAAGCATGGAACGGTAATGAGGTCTCTCCGCAAATGTACGGGAGAAGATGAATCCCCTGTTCCTTAGTGGTGGGATCGAGGACTAAGCAGGAAAAAGATCATAGGGGTGATGCATTGTGAGAACAAATGTGGATGACTCTGGTCATTTTTCAAGACGTCCCAGAATTAGTAGTGCAGGTGACTATGCGGCAGACCTACATTTCATTAAAGTTTGGGAATCTACAAACACTAAGAGACCATTTCCTATTTCTAGGCATGTGCTTAGGTCAAATTATCAATTTTCTTTCATCCTGTGAACTGCTGAAAATATTTCATCCAAATTTCAAATATAAATATTAAATACCGTTTTCTTTCAGATCTCGAATTAAGCAAAGAAAACAAGTTCATATTTACTTTCAAACAAAACAACAGTAATATTTGCACATGAATTTAAGATAAGTTTGAAATGTACTTTTTTAATGTGATTTTTGATTTTGTGAAAATTCAACACCTGCTGGACCGGAATGACCACAATACATCGAGGCTGAATAAATTAAACTTGGAATGGTCTCTTATTTTTTTCTGCGGCTGTAGCCTATGTAGACCTGCATTGCAATGTGGTTTAATATCAAGGCAAATGGGTCCATTTAATGAAATGATGACTCTCAAAATTATACCACAAAGTATCTCAGTAAATATTGAATTTAAACGTCTAAATGGCTCTGAATTTCAAGGAGAGAGAGTGTTCACAAACACTGATGACATTATGCACAAAATGACCTTCACACAATAATCCAAGATATCGCAACAAAGCAAATAACATCAAAAAGCCTGAAATGAGGATCAGAAAATAGGCAGATTTAGGATTTGGAGTGCTGCCGATGTGATATCAGTTCTCCCCGTCCTCTCATCGGACTGCATAGCTCATTACTGTCAGTGTGTCATAGTGTGAGAAATGGAGAAGCTCTTGAAGCGTACCCTCCTATTATACTTTCCTCCAAACTGAGTAAAATGTCTCTAGACTCTATAAGATTGAGGATGGTGGTCTGTATGTTTTTTATGTGCGTACAGCAGAAAATCGGCATACATCCTGTAATTGATTCTCACATCCAAAAAAATGGGAAGGCATCAATGAGAAAGGAGGATTCATTGCTTTCTCTTCTATGAACTAATTTATGATCTTTTGTATAGTGGGACTTTCTAACCACATAACCTCCAGCTTATGGAAGTAAAATGGGTGGCAAACATCTTTTAACTTGAACTTTAGCCTCAAATGTTTCAATAGAAAAACTTAGTTTGATCACAGATCCAAATCAAAACACGGTGGCCATACCCAACCTTTTTATAAACTGAATACAACACATAGCATTAAAGTTACAGTATAAAGTATATGCCACATAAGTGTGCATTGCGAGCGGCATGTCTGCACATGAATTAAATATGAATGTAGCTTCTTTTTCAAAAGTCATCTGTATATTCTATTGATCTGAAGCCTGACCGCTGGCGGCCCATTTTTCATCCTTCACTGAAGCATCCAGGTTAGACAATTCAGTGCTGAGCAGTCCAATCTAATATATCTTGTAATGAAATTTACAGATTGATGCGATTGGGCTCGAATAGGTCAATTTGTCCTGATAATGTCATTGCTTGTTAGTCATTTGGTTTATTAGTAATGTCAGGGTCTGTTAAACAAAGCAGAACTTGATTGAAAGTCTTGTATTGTTTTTTACAGAGTTGACTTTTAACATTATGTATCTAGGCTATGTGCAGTCAGTCCCTTTGGTATCGAATCTGTCTAACTCTGCAGGTTTAGCCTTGAATTTGGGTCATAATCTAACTGTTAGGGATAGTTTTGCTTAAAGCACATCCTAAAAAAAGATCTAGTTAGTAATGATATGCATAAGAATGAACCAAAAGGCATATTCCAATAAGCACTCGTTCTTATGTTATAATCTGAATCATATGTGTTTCCCCTAATATCCGTAAAGGGACAGTTTCTCCAAAAAAGAAAATGATGTCATACATTTCTCGCCCTTAAATTGTTTCAAACCTGTACACATTTTATTGTTAGGCTGAACACGAAGAAAGATATTTGTAACCAAACAGTTTTGGGTCACTATTGACTAGGAAAATTTACTACTATGGTAGTCAATAGTGCCCCAGAACTGTTTTTCAAAATGTCTACTTTTGTATTCAACAGAAGAAAGAAATGTATACAGGTTTGAAACAACATGAGGACGAATAAATGATGATTTTTTGGGTGAAGTCGATTTTAACCTGTGCATTCCTCATGAATGTCATATCAGTTAATGATCTGTTTTATTACTGACCTTTCATACACATTCAGATGTTTTCTGGCGTGATGGGGCAAAACAAGAAAGAGAATTCATTTCTGAGATGTGTTGTCGTTATGACAGATGAGAGTTGCAATTTAATCCTGCTTAATACCGCGGAAATTTCATTCTGTGCACCGGCCGATAGCTTTAGATTACTCTCCACATAGAGAGCCACATAAAAGACTTATCCGTCCTGTCGCCCTGTCGTCTCGTATAGTTTTATCATCACTGCAGATGCGGGATAGCAGCAACAGACTCATCATAGACTTTCGTTGCTACCTTTGAGAAGGAAATGAGTAGCCGGTAAAAAAGCCTGTTTGGTTGGTTTTTGTTTATTTGGTTTTGTGAGCCACTCAAAAGACACAGTAAGCTTTGAATAAATGTTTTGAGAGAGTTCAAGCAAATGGGTGTTGGGTCAGGTAAAGATGACAGAGAAAGATGGACAAATAAGTGGCTCATTAATATCAGTCGACACGGCTGTCCATCCTCTTTCACGCAATATATCACAATGGAAAATAAATCAAAATCAGCTGAACGTCATTCTATCCATCTCTTATATAATCTGAAGTATTTTGGAGTGAAACGGGATAAAAATAGGTCAGGACTTCATCCATGAGAAAATAGTTTGATTTGTAAGATGTGGGCCTGGCATACCAAAATGCAATTGGGTGAGGGGCGGTGCTTAAAATAAATGATGAAGCAACTGATCTCTGAACTGTTTGAGGGTTATTACATCCTCTTTAGCAATATGTTTGCTGCTTATGTGCAAAAAAGTCATGAAAAGTGGACAACTGGCAATATCTAAAGGGGTTTCAGTGCATTTATTTCCGTCTCAACACCTTGGAGTTGTTAGTATTGTTTGTTTGTTTGAATACTTTCCTTCTTAATTTAAATTTTTTCTTTTCATGATTTTTATAAATAGGAAAATGAGAATTGGAGAAGAAAGTGGGATATCTACAGGAAAAAAATGTTACAGCCTAAAATGTTTTTCTTATTTTTATAAATTATTTATTAAGTTTATTATTTGATTAAATATATATTTTGAATACATTTGATATATAATTCCTATACTTTATATCTTTCTTTACATTACATGTATTCATCATAACATTAGGTGAGGATCTGATATGTCGCTGATGTATGCAGCCACAGTGTTGATGTATCTCTGCACAACCCCACCCTGCACTTCCCTCTTCTGATCTCCCTGATGAAACAGCCAGCTGGGTGTTACACAACCACTGCATCCTTCAGGTATCTCACTTCTTTTATCTTTAACCATGTGCCGCATGATGCCACGCTTACATGCACAAATATACATGTACCTGTATGTCCACATGCAATCTAGAGATCAGCTCTTTTGTTTATTAATATTATACGGCGCTCTCTGTGATATTTATACAACCGTCAAGTGCTGTTGTGCATTAGCTTTCTGCAAGAGGGTTTTCAATCACAGGAACATTAACCGTTTATTAATTACAATAAGGACACAGGTTATGTTGGACATCTGGTGAACCAAATTAAAAATGCTTAAATGGGCAAAGCTGAGGTGAACCGTGGGGTAATGTTTTGGCATTTTAAAACAGCGTGGAAGTCACTTCAGGTGCATTTTTGAGCTAGAGACCAATTCATCCCATGTGCATTTACCAACCATTTGAGTCATTTGGACACAATGGCCATAACTGCCAGGACTGTAGAAGGATAAGCCTATATTAAAAATCAGTAAAAGCTTTGCTAAACCACATTTTAGTAAAAGAAACAAGCTAAATGCAGTTTCTGCACATTCATACTTTTGGATCGCCATTTTGACTTGAAAATGTCCCAGGTTGCTGTTAAAAGGATAGTTCACCCAAAAATGAAAATTGTGTCACCCCTGAGTTGTTCCAACTCGATAACTAAACAGTTATTGGCCACCATTGACTACCATTGTGTTCTGTAGATATTTTGAAAAATGTAGGAAAGCACCTTTGACTACCATTTTTACTATGGTAGTCAATGGTAGCTAAGGAACTGTTTGGTTACAAGCATTCGTCCAATATATTTATACAGATTTGGAACAGCATGAGGGTGAGTAACTGACAGATTTTTCTTTTTTGGGTGAACTGTCCCGACAGTAAAGGCATTTCTTTGATGGATGCTTTCAAATGTGCATCAAAATATTATTGTTGCCTTCATATTTTTATTACAAAAGAATCATTCCTAATTTCTTTTTTAAGACACGAATGCAGCAGTTAATGAAAATTCAGGCCATCAACACTTTTAAAATAATTTTGTTATCATAAATATCATATTTTGTTGCCCTAAGCACCTTCGGAGTGACAGAAAAATAGACATTTAAAGGAAATGTCATATTAAATTATGGGTAAGGGCAATAGTAGTTGCTTTTGTTTATTTGTAACATCACTCAAAACGGTTAAACAACAAATGTTTTAGAATGAGACAAAATGCTTAAAAAAAATCTTGATCTATAATATTCTGCCATCTTTAATCTCATTGTATCTACCTACACACATAGTAACTCACACACACACAAACACAAACACGTTAGATGGATAAATAATATCACACAGATCAACGATAAGTCAAATCAGAGAGGTCTTTTATAACAGCAGACAGCCATCTTTTACCCAGAGCTATTTCTGAGCTCAGAGCCCCGTGGCCTCGTACACAGCTATTACTTTAGCATTTAGTAGCACATGCATAAAGAAGGGTGCATGAAGGGCCATAGAAATCTCCCACAGATGACCAGATTACAGCAAGTAAGACACAGCTGAACCGAAATACCGGTCTATGTGGTTTCGGCATTAAAGCTTGAGACTTGATTTATTTTCTTTCACCCTGAAGATCAGAAGATTTGGCCTGGATAAGCTGGTGTGAATCATCTGTCTGCACTACAGTATCTACAGTATGATCATACTCTCATCAAAGATAATGGCAAGCGGAGGTCACTATTTGTAGGAGCCATTAGGAGCACACTCAAGTTTATTGATTTTCTTGGCATGATGGAGGTCACAAAATGTTCATGTATCCATTAACCAAATGACACCCCTGCAAGGCCTAAGTTGTCTTAACAAGTGAGTCTGCGGACATTATGATCTCTTTTATTATGTCTGTTCATGGCTATAACGTTTTTTTTATTAACAAAACAATCAATAGTTTCTGACGCAGCAATGCGTTTGAAATGACATCAGTAAAGTATGACGAGATTTTTCAGACACGTCTTTTGTAGCCATTGTGAGTCATAAATCATAAGTCGTTTTTACATTTCAGATAGTGTTGACCACAAGGTAAAGATGAAGTCTGTAAATGTTTGATCTAAAACAAAGCTGGGTACAGAAAGAACCAAAGAATAGATTTCTAAGTTCCTCTTCAGCAAAACCAAAATGTTCATCTGTGGCCATCAAATCTCTTTGTCGGAAAGCATTATTATTCAATTGAAAAGCAGCACAAAATCGGCATCCAGTAAAAAGTAGCATGATTCAATAAATCTGTTAGGCAGAACCCTGCTGGGACTGGAGCTTGTAGTAAAATATTAAAGAGTCTACTGACATGCGTGCACTTCCAAACCCAGCCATGTTTTGAACCAGACTCCTTTGTCTGCATTTTTTATGTAATTTGTATCACATTTTTATGGTATACATTGGAATGGTTTAACATGGAGGGTTTTATTAGCAGTTCATTGTGCTGATGTCGACTTCGACACGTTTCATGCTTTTCACATTTCAGTCTCCTATTCTGAGTTTACTGCTCAAGCCTGTGTTTCAGGGAGCTGCTGTAGTCTTTTTCCAGAACATTAAAGCAAATGGTCCCCCTTGAGATTCACAGTACTGAAAAAAGCCTCCTGCAAACATAAAACACAAGCCAACTGTGGGACTGCAGATTTGCCATTACAATGCAACGCTGGGTTGAAACATACAGCTCTGCTTTTTTACATCTCACTTTAGCACTCCGTTCTCCTGTTTGCACAAAATCAACATTTAAATATAGAATCATACCAATGAATCATATTCTTCATACTTTCCCTTAATTATTTCGTCATGTAATCGTTTTTAATGTAATGTCATGCATCTGTTTATATCTGGATTAGTGCTGTAAAATCGATTAATCGCGATTAATCAATTCCAAATTAAATGTTTGTGTTTATATGTATATGTATATATTTGTATTTATACACAATGACGAAAGAATTAAGGGAAAGTATGAAGAATATGATTCATTGGTATGATTCTTTATTTATCTTATATTGAAATATATATATATATAAATACTGTATTCATGTAAATATTATATATCTATTATGTGTGTGCATTTATATAAACATATAAATATACATGCCACACATATATGTTATTTATTTTGGAATCGGTTAAATGCCATTCGTTTTCTCTGTTCTGTGGGTATTTGTTTTTAGGCCCGTAAAGAGTATTTTATTGGAATTACTAAATATTTTATTTATTAGATGCAGTTAGAAGGTTTAACCTTGTGTCTGGTAACATTTTACACTATTTTAATGTAATGCCTGCTTCTTACTCAATGTAGGCTACATTAACAAATAAATTTTGCTCTTACACTCCCTCTCCATACGGTACCTCTATTAAGTCATATTTCTGTACCATATTTTCTTTGATCAACAGGAATTCATGCAGCAACAGAAGATCCGAAAACTCCAACAGGGTGGGTTGGCACCCAGGGTGGGCTGAAGAGTATATATTCCAGATTTTCTTTTCATCAGTAGCCGAGATGCTCACGTGAATAAGCAGCTCAGTTTATATCATCAAACATCTGCTTCAAAGTCTTCAGTTACAAGAGTATGGTACAGCATCATATATTTGCAAACAACAGCTCATGGTGTTTAATGAAGAGACGAAGGGCTGATTTTGCATCTGAGTAAGGTTATAATGTTGCTTCTGGAGCCCGCGAGACATTTGGAAGATATAAATAATGCATATGTTTTTATCCATTGCAAGAGGAGGTCCCCCACCCTTCCATAGACAACTACAAAACACACACACACACGCTCACACGCACGCACAGAATAAATAGGCTACACACTGTGAACACGCATCTACACACACTTTAACTCATCCGTGCAGTTACGGATTGAGAATGTACAAACACACACATAAAAGCATTCTATGGGATGTGTGTTTTATATTGTCGTGCTCGGCTCATTGCGCTAATTTTCATAAACGTGATGAGGCGTCTCACATCGGCGAGAAGGTCAGCGAAGTTCTCTCAAGAACATCACCCAAAATCAACATTATTGTGCTGTTTTAGCCCCCACGAAACTTCTCTTAATGTTTGATAATTACATCCAATCGTGCACTTTATCATATTAGATTATTGCATCACTGGAAGAAACATTTTCTCTGTGTATTGATTATGTAACAGCTTAAAATTCAACCGGGCAGCAACCAGACACTTATCGATTTATTCCAAAAACAGAAGCATCATGTCTGAATTCCTCTATACCTTCACTTTTTCAAACATTTTTTTAAGCTTAGCTGTCATGTCCGTGTAAAATTCCTTCTTAATATTTCATAAACTTTTGATTTGCTCAGACCCTAATCAACCAACTCCATTATAACCAAAAACAAGAGCATACAAATCCATTTGATTGAATACATCTTCACTGTGTATTTCATCCAGCCCTAGAAAACAAACACACATACAGTAAACAAACAAAAAACTTTCTTACCGTAGAAATGATGCTGACTGTGCACCAAAAACAGTCCCTCTTTCCTAAACGATGAAATATCCCTTAAACAGGGGTTGTCCGGTAAACATGTCCTACGTTCACATGAAAGACAAAGATTGCCCAGACAGCCAGCAAAGATGCTGAGCAGGAAGATTAGGATGCGAGTGCTGTCTCCTCCCAAATCCTCACGGTAGGAGGAGCTCCCTGAACACGCCCAAGCAACTCACAATGGTTGCGTCCATTTCTACCTCTGCTTCTCGCTCACTCCCACGTGTGGAAGGGCTGAGAGAGAGAGAGAGAGAGAGAGAGAGAGAGAGAGAGAGAGAGAGAGAGAAGAGAGAGAGAGAGAGAGAGAGAGAGAGAGACGGGAATGCACTTTGGATAGGAGGAGTTGGGCTTGGCAGATGGATAGATGCATGTGTGTGTGTCTGTCTATCTATCTATCTATCTATCTATCTATCTATCTATCTATCTATCTATCTATCTATCTATCTATCTATCTATCTATCTATCTATCTATCTATCTATCTATCTATCTATCTATCTATCTATCTATCTATCTATCTATCTATCTATCTATCTATCTATCTATCTATCTATCTATCTATCTATCTATCTATCTATCTATCTATCTATCTATCTATCTATCTATCTATCTATCTATCTATCTATCTATCTATCTATCTATCTATCTATCTATCTATCTATCTATCTATCTATCTATCTTATCTATCTATCTCGCAGGGTATGCCATATGGACGTGCTGCGTACTCTGTTCTCGAGAACAATGAATTGCCTAAAGCGTGATGTAAACCCCCCCACAGGTCACGTATCTTCTTCCACCTGCTTCGGGCTCTGACTCATGTTTTTAGTTACACTTTTAAAATGCCTCATTAGTGTCGACACATGTTGGCTTTTACTGTAACCATGAATTTGCTTTGTCTATGATACATGTATGATAACGAATGTCATCGAATGTGCCGAAGCGTGTCTGAGAGTGCTGCTTTTCCTTCACTTTCCTTGAACAGATTATTGGCACGGAGGAACCCAAGTCGTGACATTTTCCTTCTGTACTTTGGCACTGACCCGAGCCGAAAGGACTGCACGAATGTCAGCTGAGCCGTTGTAATACAGAGTACATAGACGTTAGGAATGAGGGTGATACAACAGGGAAAAATGCAATAAGTGTGTGATGATTGTCATAGCGACGGTAACGTTTTGGACTCATTTAGGTTCCTTTTAGGGGTGTTACAATATGTGGTGAATAACTGTGACATTTAAGAAGATGATTATTAACATTTTGTTATTTTTGTTAAAGGGAGAGTTCACCCAAACATGAAAATTCTTTCATCATTAACACACCCTCTTGTCATTCATATTTTGAAAAAAACAGATCCCCTTTGACTTCTTGTGTTTGGACGCAAAATATTTTCGCAAAAATACATTCTTTTGTGTTCGAGAATTAAGAGCTTTGAACTACATGAGCGTGAATAAATGATGACACAATTGCTATTTTTGGGTTACCAATAAAGTCACAGCTATACAATCTTTTCATTTTTGGGTGAAGTACTTTTTAATGCTGTAGTCTTAAAACAAAGGCAGTGATTATTATGTTGATGAGAATGCTGATAGAGGATGAGGGGTGTATGATTTAAATCTGGTCATGGACTGTGGCCCACGTTTGGCACTAATCCTTTTGCAAGCAGAATTATATGGTTAGAGATTAGAGAGATTCTTCCTTTCATATGTTCATCCACTCTTTATAATGATGGTCCAGCAGCAGGTCAAACCAACTGGCCGTGATGGCAGGGTGAGGGGGATGTGTTGGACCACAGGGCGGGGCAACAAGAATAGCAGCATTAGAGGAAACATGAGTATTAGGTCAGAGGGAATCTCAGTCGCCCTGCACCAAATAAATACTGACTGTATTCATTTTAGCAAATTCAGAATGTTTAACGGTGGTACCCATTGTTTGCATTGGTTTTGTGTCCATACAATAGAAGTAAATGGGTACTGCCATTGTTCGGTTACCAACATTCTTCAAAATATCTTCTTTTGTGTTCTGCAGAAGAAAGTCATCCATAATTGAAATGACAAGAGGTTGAGTTTTTTTATATTCCCAGACAGTTACTAAGAAGTCCTGCATTGTGCAGTATCATCGTGGTTATAGTTTCTTATAGTCCTTAAGTAACCGATTGGCTCAGAAACAACATTGCTTGTCAAACCCGAAGGAATGATGAACCAGGATTGGCCAAATGCAGTATATTGTACAAGGCATTGGCCTCCAGCATTTGAATTTCACTTCTTTGGAAGTGCAAATCACTCTTAGTTTCTGCGCTGAGTCAATAATGTGCCAACCCTTAGATGCTGAGTACAATTTCCATCAGCGTCACACTGAAAAACAGCGGCTTTACTCAAAGCCCCTCCCCTCTCTGTGGACTGATGGGATACGCAGTTTGGATTGGGTGACTCGAGCATGGATGGCAGTTTGGTTAAAGCTTTGCTTTTAACAAAACCTCATCAACAAACTTGTGTACGGGCCACCTGTCAGCAAACTCTGATCATCATTAAACATTGAGGGAGAGACGGTGACAGCCCACTCGCCCCCCTCAAACATAAATCAGAGTGGGAAAAGCGGTAAACTCTTTGCTGAAGCTCTCTTCTCCTCTGAAGAATCCAGCAATTAAACCATCAATAAAACCGGTTATTTACTGCCTGCATGAGAGCACGGTGGTAAGTTTCCCTGTAGTGTATTTTTTTCATTCGTACAGTTTGTAAAGGAAACAAAAGTTTTGATGACCCCATAAAATTAAAATTGGATATATATACTAGTATACAAGCCATATGTATAGATAGGTTTACAAACCAAATTTGTAGGAAACATAAACAATACCTGGCAACCCGCAGAGAGGCCAGGTGCACCCAAGCTTTGTGTGGGGGTGGATTTATTATTTCAAACAACTGAATAGAGGCAGGACTGCTGAATAAACAAACCGCAGACATGATATTTCATTCGCCTTTGCTCTCTTCTGAGGCAGGCAGCAGATAAGGACTGTATTCCCTTTTCGGGCACTTCACTGTGAATACAGCGTACTGAGATGAAACACTTTAGAGGTGCACGTTTCTATGTCCGATTGTAGGATACATTTTATGCTCGACGTCCCTGTTTGCAATCTCTCACTGGGCTACATTCACTCCCCCAGTTCCGACCACCTTCCTCGTTTCTCATACAAATATTGCCATTTTATTACAATACGGTCATTATGTTGCCCATATGTAGCTCCAGATGGAACAGCAAATGCACTGATTTTGGATGTAAAATGCTGTATTTAAACATGTTCAGATTGTACGGAGAGCACTAAATGGAAGCTAAAAGTCATTAATAAATAAGCCAAGATATTAAATATTCGTAGAAAATATATTGGTATCAGTGCAATGGTAAGAGACCGGTTCACTCACAAAAAGGTTCTGGGATCTGATTTCATATGGACCCATATGTATGTGCTAGAGAAGTGTATTTAAAGGGATTTTTCCATCGTTTAGTCACTCATGTCATTTTTTTAAGATATTTTAAAGAACGCCTGTAACCAAACAACATTGATCCCGTTGACTTCAAACGTATGCATATAAAACTATAGAGACATTTCTCAAAAGATCTTATTTTGTGTTCCACAGGTTATGATTGACATGAGGGCGAATAAACGATGATCATTTCTATTTTTGGGTGAAATATCCCTTTAACAAGTTTTCCAAACGTCACCATTAAACCATAACAGCGCTATTTGTTCACTATTCGCTAAGCATGTGCAGACTTAAAAGACAATCTGTTCAGATCATCCATCTCGATTCTTATAAAAATAACTCGGTGAGATTTAGCCTGCTAAAGTCTGGTAACTTAAACTAATGAGATATCTGGCATTTATAGTGAAGTCTGAAGTCGCCTTTGGTATCTTGGTCGGACCACCTAACAGAAAGGTCAGGTAGGTCTCTTTGAGTGATTGTGTGACAGGGCGACCGTGACTCAGATTGGAGAGGAGTTGATGTATGGAGCTGGTCTTACCTGGAGTACGTCTGGACTAAATGGAAGGGGTCACACACATCACATTAGCTCATCAATCAGACGTCTGAAGTCGTGACACCTTTGACACGGAAGCAAGGAATAATATCAGTACAATAAATCTTTCCAAAACAAAAAGTGCCTTTTAAAATCATAGGCATCTCAAATGAATGTCTCAATAAAAATAATTTCATAATAATGGCATTTTAACTCATTCTCTTTCTAATTCACATCTCAGAGCCTTGCAAAACCTACATTTTTGATTTTCAAATTTAAGGAGAATATAATACATTATAAAATAAAAACTCGGTGTCCCAGTTCCAGTCGACTTGGTCAGCCATGCCACAGGTGAGTCCACCCCCGCTATAATGATTCCCGTAGTATGTTTTGGGACAAAAGCACAAGCTAAGATGGCAAAGAAAATATTCATTCAAATAATACTTGAAGAATCACCAAACATCATATTCAGTTTTGCTCCCTTAAGTCATGCGCATACAGCATATCGTCTTTTGTTGGCATCTCTACATGAATTTTTTTTGTTAAAAAATAGAACAAAAATTACCTGTTGCCAATATCTTTGTAACCGAAGATATTCCTCTTGTTTTGTATTGAGGGTTTCTGGTTCATCAGTATGATGCAGAAAGAGGTGGGGTGTTGAGAGGGAGAAAGTGAGCGTGCAGGGGGGTGTTGGGTGGATGGCCGTGGAGTTCCTTGATGCAGTCTGTACAAGGACTGAATGCTAATCAGACTGAGGCCTTTCCCCACACTTACGGCAGTGCCCATATGTCTTGTCAGCCCCTGCAATCGTTTACTTTCTTCTTGGCATGAAAACAGAGGAAATTACAAAGACAGAAAAATAGTATATGTATGTTTTTGTATGCAAACTATATCTTGTTTATAGGTTTTATTCAGAGAAACAGAAATCCCCTGAGGAACAGATTGATTACTGGTCATTACCAATGCAGTAGATCTGTGGGGAGACGTTATAAATGATCTCATGAGGTGTAAAATCTTTTCTCAATGGTGAAAGCGCACGTTGCAGCTAAGAGCTAAATTATTCAACAATATTGATGTGTCAGAACATAAGCGTAACCTGGCGCATGTCATAAAGAATGCAAAACTAGAATTGTGATTTGCAGGCAAACAAACAACATGAGAAATATGTTGTTAGTGATGTTATTATATTTTGCATTCTTCAGAGGAAAACCTTGTGTGGTTTTACAGAGCTGATATTTATGTCGACATTATACACTTGATGGTTTTGGACACGTGCCACGGAAGTTCCAACGTTTCCTTTTAAATACCTTGATATGCTATTAAATAACCTGGTACATGAATAGGTTATAGGGATGTAAACGCTCTATTTCTCAATATTAATCAATAGCTCCACCTACTGGTCAGTCGAGGGCTCATGAAAACTTTACAAATTCAAACATAATTATTAAAGATGACTTAACAACATGTAAATATATTTATTTTATGTTCTAAACATAAAACTTGTTTTTTTAATACCCCGTCCGCGCCATAATGTTCACACACAAGTCATTTGATGTCGTGCTGCTGGAGGTCGGGGGTGTTTTTACTTTAAGGGAAACTACACCCAAACTGCCATAATTTTCATTTTTGGGTGGAGTGTCCCTTTAAAATGAAATAATTAAATAAACGAATAAATACAGCAAATACATTGTCAAATCTTCAATTAATTAGAAAGGGGGACATTGAGGTGAAAACAAAAACATAAACCTTTAAACGTGAACTTTGAGTAAGTGTCTTGGCACGTTTGATCATGACTGAGTCTGTCTTGAGCAGTGGTGCTGTAGGCTACTCTTCTCGGCACACAAACTCCAGTACTTGGAAAAGGCTAGAATACCAGGATTAATTGTGTTTGATATAAACCTTGTCTGGCACAGTTAGCATCGTTCAGGTGAAGATTTGCAATAAGATGCAACACACCTTAAGCAATCTAGGCCTGTGATATGCCAAGGGTCTTACTCGGTTGTGCACATCCTTCTCCAAGTCATTTACGAAGACATTTTGGACTGCTCCTCCCTACAAACCGGTTTCAGATTTAAGAAGACATTTTGGACATCATATATAATATGTGTTAGTCTGTGAAAACCAAGCTAGAATCTCAAAATCTAATTCTGGGATAGCTAGTAATTTCAGTATGATTTAAAAATATAATATAATATAATATTAGAGCTTTAGTTATTTGCTGGGGGAATTTTTTTTGAGCTGATAGTTGATTTGATTTCAACCGACAGAAATGTTTCAATACTTTTATTAATAATTGAAATCACGTGGAGTGGTGATAGTTTTCAGCATTTATAGTTGCCAGCAATATCCCATATTCATTTTCTTTGTTTTTTTAAATCATCAAATTTCATTTAGAAATGTTTTTTGTTGTTGTTGCTGTTGCTGTTGTAAGGGGTTTCGTGTTGCGTTATGTTTCACAGCTTCGAACATCCATATAAAAACATACAAAATTAAAAACCCGCAACTTTGATGTTAAAAAACATGTCACGAGCGGAACTACTGTAATATTTTGACTGTCCAAAAGGGGGCGACAAAAATTCACTTTATAATCGTTTATCGTGCTAAAACATAATCAGACATTGTCGTCCAGAAAAAGTTATTTCCTAGACAAAAATCACTTGTCATTTTATAATAACCAGCCATTGAACCATTAAAAAAGAAAACAAACAAAAACTACAAGTATATGCGTCTTAAATTATACTACGCCATACATGTAATCTAAACACGTTAACTCCTAGTTACGTTCAAAGAAAACAACGCGAACAAAACATTATTCGAGGGTGTTCAAAAAATACGCAATAATGTGACAGACGGCGTTTTAATACCTTCAACTACTGCTCCCTAGGGACGGCTGGTCCCGCCCTATGAAGCATGCTCTCTGTGAACGGGGACACAGAAGAATAAAAGCTGCTACAGTGTAACAAGTGGTTGCTCTCGCTACATTCAGAGAGATTTGCAATTGAAAAAATTACCACAGGATAGACGTTGAAACATCGTCACAACCGGCTCGTTTGTGTCATTTTAGACCGCTTTACATCCGCAAAACGCTGTAGTTTGAATTAAGTCGTTTGTTTCGTGGCGTTCGTGTACTTTGCAGCGCGTGGAAGAAGTGCACATCCATACAAGTAGTGGAAAGAAGGGGCAGCTCGGCTCGGCTCGGAGTGTTTGCGGTTAGCAGCCCAAGAGTCACACGGAGAGGATCCTGGATGTGTTTCTGATCGTTTAAAGGGAATGAGAGTGAAAGAGAAAAGCACGCTTTGAGCACGGCAGCGTTTAAGGTAAAAACCCTCTTGCGTGAAGTGTTTTAAATTACGTAACTGTACTTCGACGTAAACTGGCGTCGAGGATTTTTGTTTTGGGTGTCTTGTTGTAGTTTTGTAGTATTGGCAAAATATAGAGGACAAAACCGGTTTCAGTTTACTTGAATGCCTTTTTGGGTGTACATGCAAATATGTACAGGGTCGTACTGGCCACGTAATTGGTTTTATGTTATGTTATGTTTGGGTTTGTTGCGTCTCTTTGGTCCGTTACAACATTTTGGTTCATTTTGTCAGTTTGTTTACTTATTAGACAAATATTGTGTAATAACAATAGACAAAAACTTCACCCATAAAGTTAAGCAGCCGTTTTATATTGTACAGTTTTAGGTGACAGGTGTCTTTATTGTTATCAAGCCTTTGATGCTGTTCGGGGTTCGCCCCACACAACTGGACGGTTCGGCCATTAGACCTGTATGACCCCAACCCTTCAAAGCCTCGAAGCCTGACCCTAAAAGTACTCTAATATACAATATAGTTTCACGTTTAACCTCCTGGTGTAGACTATGTCTCTTAGCCTATTTGTTCCCAATGCAGGCAACATAACAAAATTGTTGTATTCAAATTGTACTTAGAACCTGCATTTGTATATAAAAACTGCAATGCATTAAGATGAATAACTCATTAGTTGTTAATGTGCTAGTGATTCCTCCTGATCTGTTTGAAACCCAAACTGTTAAAGCGTCAGAATCACATGCGGGGTCGATGTTGTAAACATGCATTTTGTTATTACAAATATGTTTTGGCGTTCCCCGGACTACACCGCTTGGAGTTTGTTGTTCTTGCATCTAGAAGCTTTGGAATTCCCAGGGTGTGTTTCTGCATTGGTTTACTCTCATTCCTGCATCTGATGGTCATTTAAAAGCTCTTTTGGATTCGCCTTTGACACTTATGATTTTTGCTGGCACGGTCATCTTGGAGAATGACACGTGAAAATGCAGAATTTGTCAAAAATCACATTTTCAGTTTTTTATAATCCAATTTTGGGGTTTTGTGTAGTAGTGAAACAGTCAGCTGAGGATTCTGTTGAAGCTACTGCCAAACGAAATGCAAGGGTTTTCGCCTGCAACCCATTACGGGAGAATACAGTTTCTTTTTGGTTGGTGTTTCCTTTAAAGCACATTCTTGAGCAGACAAGAATCAGGTCTATTTTTTAACTGATTTCCTTGTGAAGAAGACACCGTATTGCTTCTTATCTAATGAATGTTATCTAATCTTTGTGCTTGCTATTGACCATATGATCAAAATACGCATGTTAAAGGATACATTTGCTTAATGATCTCAAAAGCGCTCTTTTTTTCATATTGTCCATAGTGTATTTTGGAGTTAATGCTTTGATTCTGCGTGCTTTTAGCTTATGGAATGACATGCAATATATGCACTCATAAACTACGTTGTTGCAGCTGCTTATGTTGGGTATCTAACTGAAATCTACTAAGGAAAACCGATATGGCGATTGCATTCGAAGACAAATAAAGGTCAGATGCCTTTTCTATCATTCTGGAATCCTGCCAGTCAAATGACAAAACATGTCAGAATAATCCCAATCATTAGCTTTAGTACTTAAAAAGCTTTTATAGATACTCCGAGAACCCAGAGAGCCCTTGCTATAGATGCTGTTGATGTTTTGCAGAAGCATTTGGTATCATGTTTATGAGCAATATGTAGATAGATATGTAACATAAACTTGCAACAGCTGTTTGTTGACTCCGCTCTGCTGTCCCACTCCATATGTTCAGTCAATCTTCTGTGTATTCTTTGTTTTCGTGTGCTTGCTGACTCCCAAAATGCTTTCATGGTTTAATTTTGTGTCTCTCTTAGCAACGAATATCACATAACTCTCTCTTATTAACACAGACAGGCAGACCAAAACCTACAATCCTGTTCTCTGAATCGGCACATACTTGAGGAACGTCCAGCCTGTAAAAACTGTGGTGGTTTAAGGAACTTTGCAATGTTCATGAACGTTTTTGGGTTTTCTAGAAAGTGTTACGTTGTTTCTTTGTCCCACGTATAACACACTGTTGCACTCTGAGCATTGCAGAACATCACATGAAGTTTTCACAGTCAGCAGAATGTTCTGGTAGTTTGTTTGTGCAGAGAAGCCCTCGGTGGGATCGGATCCCATTTCTCTAGCCGTGCTGTGGGAGACCACATGAATGTTTTTTAAGTGTTTTGTCTGTTAGCGGCCCCCTTCCCTCAACGTTGATCGTGCCGTGATACGTATTTTTTCATGTTCCGAGAAAAAGATAAACTTGCTTTTTTTTTATTCCATTTTCTGTTATTTAACTTGCGTAACTAACTTTTTAAAGATGCGTTTGAACCTTTACAGGGAAGGTCTTGCCACAGTTCTCAACTTGAGGAAGTCTAAACAGGAGAGTTGTTATGCTACACGGAAGGAATTATGTAATTTTTACAGTGCAGAAAAACTTCGAAATTTGTCAGTGCGTGAAAGACAGAGTTTCTTTGAAACAGCACGTGTGTGTGTGTGTGTGTGTGTGTGTGTGTGTGTGTGTTCAGCAAGGCACATCTCTTTGTTGTTGTACACCTGCCAAGAGGTCTGGCTCTCCCCTTTATCTGTGACATCATACCTTTTATCTTTGATCAACCCTGGGGTTGTCGTGATCTCTGACTTCGACCGAGAACCAGACACGCTTATACTATAACTACTCTTTTAAAGATCCAATCAGGTCCCACTAGAAAAACGTTTTTTTCACGTCACATAGACGTTAAATCTGAAATTCTTATTAGTCAACCCCGCCTTTCACTCCTCACCTTTGTCTTTCAGGTGTTGCCAACTATTCTTTGGAACAACAGACCTTAGGTGTCTGAAGTGAAACTGGGTCATCAGCTGTGTTTGGATATGACCGTCTGTAACCTCTTAGAATAGACCTGGCTCTGTGTTCCTCATGGACACATATAGCTGTTTGCAGGAGCGCATGTGTGCCGTTTTAATGGCGATCTGCGTCTGGACGGTTTCCTGTGTGCCCTCTGCAGCCCGTTCCTGTTGCTCCTGCTACTTTCTGGCTCATTTGGAAAGTTGGATCTGATGACTGGAGAGATATGTATTGCATACGAAAGGCATGGAACGTTAATGCTACCGTTATGGTGATATGCAAATCAACACTGGGGGTTTGCATGTTATCATTTTATCCGGAGAACAGGTTGCATTTTCAATATTTTCACGCTTCTTTTTCCTTTTAGCTGGTGATTAATGTGGTATGCAGTTTGTTAAGAATGTGCAGATTGGTGTGCTGTTTATTTATTTTCTTTGTTTAATATCATCAGACCCCAGACTTTTTGACTGAAATATTTTAAAAGATTAAAATCTTTTCATCCACTGATTCAACATTGTCCTCAGCTTAGTGGAATGTTCACCAAGCATTTGGGGAATTCTTACTATTAACATGAATTAACTGTATTTGGTTTATGGGTGTGGGTATTGGATCTGGGAAGATTTTATCTTTCTTATCTCGCAGAATATGTGACGAAAATTGCTTTTAATGAGGCCTATTTTATGGTCCCTTTGACTCACAAGGCAACAGGCCACTTCCTTCGGGGAAGACAAAATATGCATTTATGGCCTTATGGCATTCATCTTTAGTTTTCATTTTATAAAATTTTATAAGATATTTTGAAGACTGTTTGTAACCAAACAACATTATCCCACATTGATTTTCATTGTATGGACCACTAAGACATTTCTTAGAACATCTTCTTTTGCTTTACACTGAAGAAAGTGTCATATACAGGTTTTAAACAACATGAGGATCAATGAATGCTGAACGATTTCTCTTTAATGTCCCATCTAAAATTGTGGAGATGCCTCCATTGGGGTTTCTTTTGCCTGTGAATATCATGCATTGTCTCTTGTTGTGTAAAGCTGTCCAGTCAAATATAAAATTCATTCACTGGGACATCACACAATGCAGTTCATGTTTAGAAACCTGATGGACGAATATTGTCATGGGTGAACTTTGCTTCGCTTCATATTACAGCTTTAATATTACCCTGATGTCAATAAGGTTTGCATGACCCTGCTCAGATTCTTAAAATTCTGCTGCCGAGTCATTTCAAGAATGACTGACTCACTTTTGCAGAATCTTTAGCACGTCTAGGACAATGGGTGTGTGAATCCATAGAATATCAGGTCAAAAATCTTTCTAAATTAACAAGTATATTTATTTAAGAATTGCCTTAACTGTTCATAGCATGAGAATATTGTAAAAATAAAATAATATTTTTGTTGTTCGCCCACCCTTAGTCGGTGAAGTTGAGTTATAAAGCAGACACTCAAATTGGTTGCCTCATGGATGCTTTTAAAGGAACAGTTCACCCACAAATGAAAATGTAGTTTATTCACCCTCAAGTTGTTCCAAATCTGTATACATTTATATTTGGAAGAATGTAGGAAAGCTAATAGCTCTGGAGGAATTTTGACTACCGTTTTAATTTTTCCTACTAGGCTAGTCAATGGTGACCAAGAACTGCTTGGTCACAAGCATTCTTCCAAATATCTTTCTCTGTGTTCATCAGAATAAAGACATTTTATACAGATTTGAAACAACGTGAGGGTGAGTAAATAACATAATGTTTTCTTTGGGTGAACAGTCCCCTTAACATCCTAACCTGGTACTGCTGTGGATCACATCCCTCTTGTGGACCCATCCTATCAGGAGTTTGTCGGATGAAGCTCTTTTGGCCTTGAACTAATTCTTTCTGGTCGAGCTTTGGAGTTAAAGCACAACAAATCAGTGTCTGTGTCAAGTAAACCTCCAACCCATCATTAAGCTAACATTTCCCCCCAGCACGCAGTCCAGTAAACACAAGACAACTTCAAGAAAGTTTTCCAGGTGTTATAATACTTCTGGTTATAATATATAATTTTGTCATATTGAGATGCTCATGGCACAGTTATTAAAAGACTTTCTTTCTTTTAGTATTTGAGAAGTTTTCTTTTAAAGGGACCATACATCTAGAATTCTATCATGGTTAATTTGCCATCATGATGTATTACACCTGGATTTTGTTCTATTTCATGTTTGAATATTGATGGATGTGAAAAAGAACTGCCTGATGATTCTTATATTCTCATTTTATGTTCCATAGACACAAATAACAGTATAGGGACCTAGGATGTTTACATGTTAATGTAGACACCCGGGAGAAAAGCACTGGAATGCTTCTTTAAAAGCCACGAGCACCAGACAAGAATGCTGCGGTAGTTCGGTATAATTGTTTGCAGCTCTGTCCTAAAAGTTGCCAGATTGTTAACAAACATGCTCCGGCATAAAGCACTGCACCCTTTTTTCCATTGGGCAAGAGTTGTGGCACCTTACAAAGTCACCCATGAACTTTTTTCAGCAATTGTATTGACTGCCACTTTGGATTTTATACAAATACAAATAATTATACAGCAGTGTGATTTAAAATCTTTCATGTCTAGTCTGTTACTGTAGTTCATTGACCCCACTAGTTTTGCTAGGTGTTGCTGGTGTGGTGTTATTGTGTGGCTTGTTTAGCGACAATGGCACGCTAAGCCCCATCTCCATACGCTCACCTTGTGAACTCGTCGCATTGTTGCACCTTCGCGGTTTGTAATTGGCTGACAGTTGTTGCTACACAATGGCTTCTCCTTTGCAGAGTAGCCCCATTTGCCTAGCTCACTGCAGCTTACACATATCTTTCTTTGCTGTTTATTTCTCGTCTCTCACAGCCATTGACATTTCCAAGAGCCGAAGGTCTACCTTCTGTTATTTGCTAAATCAGCATGTAATAGAAGTATGCTTGACATTTCCTCTCACGGTGGCCTGAACCCATGGTAACGCATTCCTTTAAAAGTTTACCTGTTGGTCAGAGTTTGTGGCTGCTAAGCGAAGTGCCGTGTTGGAATGGAGAACGTCAAAAAGCCATTTGTAAAGGGAGACCGTTGAATGCATTCTGACTGAAAGAGTTTGTCAGACTCACTATATATCAATCTAATGAGGGCTGGACTTGGAGAGGTGGAAGTATGGCCTTAGTCTGAGCTCTGGCTTTCACTGTTTAAAGATGGATGATGGATAAACAGTCACTTAGTCTCACTTCTACAGGGACGGGAAAAGTTAACATTTGGCATTCAGTTACAGTTTTTCCATTTAATAAGTTTGATTATGCTGTATTTTCATTTTACTTTTTATATACAAATGTGTTGTTAAATCTAATTTTTTTTCTTTATAACTAGTGTCAATCATACTTTTAAAGTCTCATGTTATATTGTAAAGTGGCATATGTGTAGCTCAGTGGTAAAAGCATTGAATTAATAACGCAAGGTTGTGGGTTCATTCCCAGGGGGATATTGCAGATACCTATGTATAAATGTATAGGATAAAACAATGGGTAAATGTAAATGTTTCACTGGAATGGATAGAAATGATCAAAATATTGCAAATAACAATATGTATACTCCAAATCACCAGCTAAAATCACTTTGTTATTGCAAACTATTGATCACATATCACATTTGTCGTCAGTGTCGTGAAGCGCTAATATTTGCAGCTTTTTGGGGCTGGGATGAAAGATGGGGCGAAGCCCTGCTAAATAAAATGTTAGCCATAAATATGATTTGCAGTTTTGTTAAATGGGGTTAGCCATCTACATACAACCACAGTCCTCGAGTCGTCTGTTCTCCATTTCGACTCGCTGATCTCTATCTCCTCTGGAGGGAGTTTGTGTTCGGTGGGAGGCCTGTCGCTCTTGCGCCGACCCGTGCAGAGGGAGTCGTAAAACAATCTACCGGTTAAACTTCAAACTTTGTCAGATGGCCCTTCCCCCAGCACATACATAAATTATGACCCTTTAACCTGAGAAATCCAGTCATTTTCTTCTTTGTGTTTATCTCTTCCTTTGCTAGAAATCATATTTTCCAGCTGGACTGGCCAGTGTTCTGCTAATTCTTGGGAACGTCTCGTCCTCTTGTTACACAGAAGTGTGGTGTTGGCTTACGGGCTGTCTTGCTCTTGCCGATGTGCCCGATCTGGTTCTGTTTGTACGTTGGCATGGAGACTTCGACTGCACGACAGTTGACTGTGGGGAGTCCAGGATGTGCCATTTTATGTATATTATAGTAATGTTACGTAATACTTGTTATGTCAAATTTGGTGATGCAAGATCAGTGAAGGTCATCCTGAGCTTTCAGCGATGTGGTGTCTTTGGCAGTCATTTCTAAATTTGCTGTGGGTTTTTGTTGTAGCGTTATGTGCATGTACTGCATGACTAGTTCCTGTGTTTCTTGTTTTCAAATCCCATTCCGCTGTCTTATTCCTAATCGTCTTCCTGTCTTTTCACATATGTTCTGTCAATAGAAGTAGTAAAAAAAACAAGAAGCAAAAATAACATCCTTATTCTCTCTGTGTACAAGGGACTAAAAATTGCTACAGGGTATTTCTATATTTTTAGAAGTCCACGGTTTGTTGATAGAACATCTAGTGTTAAGGCGTTGTAAAAAAAGGGCTGTGTTAATCCCTCTTTCTATTAAACTAACCTGAAAGTGCAGCAGGGCGTTTCTGCATTATTAGAGTTCACGCCTGGTTTCTGGAACTGTAAATTCATCAGTTCAAAGTAGTGTTTTGTGTTCATCTTGGAAATCAGTCACATTAAACTTTGTAACTGTTTATTCTTTGGCATCAGTTCCAATAACATGTGTTCCTGCAAAAACCTTCTTAAATTCACCCCCCCCAAAAAAGTCTGTCATTTTTAACTAAATCCGTATAAATGTCTTCTAATGAACACAGAGGAAGATATTTGGAAGAATGCTTCGCAGAACAGTTCTTGGTCACCATTGACAACCATAGTAGGACAATTTCAATGGTAGTTAAAAGTGCCCCAGAACTACATGCTTCAAAATATCTTCTTTAGGCTTCACTATGGTACCTTTTTGTTTCTGCGAAGTAAAGACCTTAGTGGGAAAGGTGAAGGTTAAAAGTTACGTAAACGGTTGCATTTGACTGCCATGTGTGTGCCTTTCGATACATGACTTGGATTGTTAGTCCACCATGTTTTGTTTTCTGTATTATGTTCTGTGTGTGTGAATGGAGAAAAGCTTGACATGTTTGCACTACAAAGCTTGTCCAAATTTCCCAAGGGGACGTTCCACAGGGAGAGCAACACATGCTACATCCTGTTCGTGTCACAGGGGCAAGAGACCCCTATCGAACACCCATCCCCCTACAAGCATGCCATTTCGCCAGGGTACCGCAAGTGAAGGCAAGGTCCTGTTGCATTTTATTGTTCATGCATTCCTGCAGCATGACTCTGGCATGCACATTTAAACCGCATGCCATCGAGCTGCTTGTTTCTGTCTCTAGAGACAGTGTTGCGTGCTGTGGCTATTCGATTCAAAATCCTACGTCCAAATTATAATAATAACATCTTTCTCAGTCGTGTAAAACTAACAAAATGCATCCTTTTTTAATAAAAATTTCCGTACGCACCAATATAATGATACTTTGTAATAGCAATACTTTATCTTCCTTCTTAAGACGGAAAGAAAACAAATAATTGATTCACACTTAGGTGTTGACCTAAACTGGCATGATGAATGAGACGCTGCCTAATTCACCTTATCCTGTAATCCTATTGAAAGCAGTGGCTCATTCGAGCTACTGGTCTCACATCCAGAAAACATCCACGCTTATCACGGCACAAAAGAGCAGGAAGAAGCCTTTGTATTTGTCTGTTTACACACAGTTTCCACATAGTTTTGTCCTCCACTGCCAAATCATACACGAAGGCATACAAGCTGTATTGAGTTTCAGAGAGTCCACAGTTCTTAAAAGATGGGGATGCTGGATTTTGAGTGCCCGGCCGTGTTGACTTAGACTAAACAAACAGGCTGCTGCATTGCTGGGTGAGGCCAACTTGGATTTTGTTGGGGGCTGACGGAAGAATTGTCTTTTCATATGAGAGATGAACCAGGGCTTTGTTTGTCGATAGGAAATGATGAGTGCTTAGGCCAAACCAAATACTTTTGAGTTATACACCTGCTGTGAATATTTTAGGCATCTTGTTGAGGTTTCATCATACGACGGGAGTGTATTTTTTTTGTTGAGAAAACTGAAACTGGTGTAAACATTGAATTGAACTAGAAGAACTTGATCATTGATTTTTTTTAATTCTATAAAATGTTTGTTTCTTCAACCTTAATATATAATACATCTGTTTACTTCTGTTACTGTCCCTGTCTTGCATAATAATGAAGTTTGGTTGCTCTATGAGGTGTCTCAAATACTGATTCCATATATTTTTTTGCTCTTAGAGCAGTGTTTAGTCTCATGTCTGTCTATTGTTCTGGATATAGTGTGTGGGCTGAGCTCTGGGGGATGAAATCAATGGTTATAATTGGAACCAGCTGATTATCCATGAACCCCATCCTGTTGAGCTTCAACAGTAGCCCTTATATCTAGCTAACCGAACTAGAGATCCCGCCTGAGGAGGCTGTGACCCCTCTTATAATGTCCAGCCCCGTCCCCACCCTGCCACCCACCCTCGCTCACACTCGCTGTCAATCTGCGATATTTCAGATTCCCACTTCCTGTCTGGCCCCCACACCACCCCTGTATAGGATAGTGGGGCTTTTTGTAGAAGTTTACGGCTTCTCAAAAAGCCCAAATGCGCTGCTTAAGTTTCAGCGGTGCCAGAACGCAGGCCAAGCCATACAAACAACTGCCCTTTCTAAAACCTCCAGACATGAATCTGTTGAGGGTAACCACTGGCTTGCTGACTCTGCTGTGTGCTGGTGAAGCCGGCCCGTCCGTGAGGCCTCATATCAAAGCAGTTTCTTAAGCTCAGAGCTTTACACTGCCTAAAAACCTCACGTCAATCTTTGTAACGGCTAGCGGTGTCCATGACCGTGTCACAGTCTGGCGGTCCACAGTCCCCCCGTGAGTTGTCTCCCCCTCCATCTCTCTCCATCTTTGTAGATTATTAGTTGGGGTGGGATTTGGCCGTGTGGTTGGTATTTTGGGCAGGGGCTTCTTGGTAAATAAACATGCGTCCTTGAGTGGAAAAAGCAGCAGGTTGAATGTCTGAGCCAGCGGACAAGAGGAGGTCAGGGGATTACGGCACGGTCTGGGAACGCCGCCTGCACGGGAGCAGTAGATGGATTCAAGTCAAGTCGACTGGCAGAATTTTGCAGAATTGGAGATTAGTGAATTGTCCGGTCTATATCTTCTAATATCTCTTTCAGAACCAAGTGAACTGCGTGTTTGATTTTACTTACAACTTTTCAATAATTAGGTCATGAATGGCCAACATGTGCAAGCACAACTATCCAGGATGTCATATTTCCTAAAACTTCCTCAAAGAAACCGGTTGCCTTATTCTCAGCTAACATCAAGTTTCTGCTTTTTAAGGAGAACTGAAATTAAGTCCCGGTACCAAAGGTACAGTTTGCTTCCTTTTAAAAAGCCGCCGAGTGTGTGTGTGTGTTTGCGGTTCCGAGCTATGAGCAGGACCACAGATAACCACAAGGACCTTCTAAAGGCTAATACCTCACCAGGGGCAGATAACGGAACAATAGCTGGGGGCGGTTTATCGTCTTCAGTGAACAGAATGGGTGGGGGCGGTATTGACACGCCAATGTCACTTGTTTCCCAGCGCCCTTTCCTAGCCATCACATTAAACTGATTTTGTGTTGGTTGACTTTTCGTCAAACAACTGAGATTTGGGTGGTGTCTAAAGGTTTGACTGTTGTATAGGTGAAAGGCTGTGGTTTTGTCTCATGCCTGGGTAACACGTTACACCCTCTTGCATCTTACAGGTGAGCAGCACGCTTTGTGGCCGGCCACAAGTGTGGCATTTTCACTGCAGGCAGCAAACCGTCTGTTTCTTGACTATTATACACGCTTGTGCTTAATAGTAATTCGAGAATAGGATAAAGCTAGAGTTTTATCATTGCAGTTTTGTTCAAACTTGCATGGTCAAAATAAAAAAAATGCTGTAATGGATTTCCTGTTATGCAATAGCAGAAGTAAACATCTTTACAGAACAGGAGGAGTGAGGGCGAGTATTATGAAAGTAACAAAGCCAATGCTCTGCTAATGGTTTCTAGGTTTGCATGTTTGTCTACTGTCTCTTTCACAGATTAAGCTTACAACATTAAGCTTTAAATGCACACCAACTTTCTGTAACTTCTCATTGCTAACATGTTTTTTCTTTTCCACAGTGGCCAGTGCCATGAAACTGAATCCACAGCAAGCTCCGTTGTATGTAAGTATATGTTTCATTCATTTATAATGCAGATCTCATTTCTCTTTAGGATTGTTCAGCGATTTATTCCATCCAGAATAAAAGTTTGTGCATTTTAATGATGTGTGTTTAAACACATACACGTGCATGTATCTAATTAAGAAACATATTATGTATCGTATATGTTTATAAATACACAAGAAATCGGCACAGTGCACATACATATATTATGTAAAAGCAAACTTTAATTTGGATGTCATTAATCTTTGAACTGCCCTATTTCTCTTATTTCATTTCCTGTCTTGTTAAATCTACGAGATTTTTTGACAAGACATTGAAGTTGTTTCAGACCTGTTCGCATACTTTTTGGCCTGTGTCAGCTTGTTCTTGTCTTTGGTCAGGGGGGATGGATGCTGGGTAATTATGTGTCTCTTTTGTGTATGTTACTCTTTAATTAGAATTGCTATAACACGAGAAGCCCACTTTTGTCACCAAAATGAATGATTGAGCCACCACCATATTTTCAGAACACGAGTTTACCATAAGCTGCTACGTGCGATTTATTCAGGTTGCGGGTGTCCACGTTAAACATAAACATGCTGCAACAGATGTGACGTCCTTGACAGTGGACGATCAAAATAGATATAAATGCGTGTGTCAAAGAGAAAACTTTACTGTTTATTATAACATTTATAAAAATGTCTTGAAGGCATATATTATGCAGATAAATTGCACAGAATAAACTTTAAAGACACAGAGCAGCACATATGGAGCGATGGTTCGCCATATTTGAAGCACACAGCTGTTCTTTGTTTTGACCTTGGTGCATTTGGCGTGTGTTTGTGTGTGCATAGGCCTGTGTGTGGTTACAGCTTTAGTCCTTCACTGGTGCACGTGTGGTTTTTTCCATGTTTAGCAGTTGCACACTGCAGGTGTCTGGCTTGATCAAGCATTGCAATGTTTCTTCTCATTTGAAAGTCACGCTTGAGTATTGACAAGTTTGGGTGTGCTATTTCCATCAGGGCTGCACAATGTTGAAGGAAAACGTGATGCCCGATGTCTTACAAAATAATGTGATGTGCAGTATGCGATGCAACGCAATTTACAATTAAAAAAATGATATAATTAACTTACATGGTTCATATTGCTTTGGGGAAAGGCAGCATCGTTTTCTCAGCCTCGCCAGTCTCTCCAATATCTGCATCAATGTAGAACTTCTTGAAATGTTTAGGATTCAGACCATTGCGATATGCATGTTTGCAATATTTTAATAATTTTTTTATATTTTACAGCCCTAATTTATTTTGGTAATACTGGCATGTTTACATTTTAAACCTAGACACTCCATTTGAAGCCCTCGTCCTGCAGTCCCTGACATGCACAAGGTCTGATGATGGTTCTATGATCAATGATTATAGCTGATGTGAGTTTTTTTTGCCGTAGCTATATTTTTAAAAGCTGCAGCTTGAATAAGATTCATGAACTAGCAGGTGCATACAGAGAAGATTACATTTATGGTTACTTTAAGAGCGGAGAAAATTGAATAAGGATTAGTTCGGCCTGTTTGCCAGATGACACGGGCTAATTTGCTCTTCCTAATTATAAACAGAGGAAAAGGTTTTGGGTTTCGAAAGCAGCATGGCTTGAAGTTTGTCTGCACAAAGCAATGGTCTAAAATTGTTCTGCTGAATTTGAGCCCAACGTGGAAGAGCACGGTGGTCGGCACACATGAGGCAGCTTGCTGAGAGTTTGTTGAAAGCACAGGGTGACAAGACCAGGCACTCCATCTTTGGCACGCTGACTTGCAAGATCCTGAAATGGAACAACAGACAACCGAAGTATCAACAATATTTCTTGAACCGTCATGACTCCTTTAGTTACCAAAAAGGCTTACTTAAAAATGGGACCAAAACTTAACTACACAAAAAGAATCTGAAAGTACACAAATTAGATTCTGTTTATTTTAAAATTCACCTGAAATGAGAATTCATTCATCATTTATCCCCCCTCATGTCATTTCAAACCTTTATGACTTCTGCACCGCAGAACACAAAAGAAGATATTTTGAAGAATATTAATAACCAGAACACATTGGTCCTCATTGACAAATCAATGCGACATTGCTGCAAATATCTTCTTTTGTGTTCCACAGAAGAATGAGTCATATACAGGTTTTAAACCACATAAGAGAGAACTATGATAAACTCCAATCTTTGGTTGAAAAGATTCAGCTTTAATCTAGATTTAAACTGGAAGACTGTGTCTGCCTCCCGGTCAGTACAAGGAAAAGCGTTTCCAAAGGAAAAGGATCTGCCACCGGCACTTGATTTTGAAATTCTAGGTATTACCAACTGACCTGCACCCTGAGAACGTACATTTAATAGGCAACCAGTGCAATGTTGATAGAACCGGTATAATATGCTCAAAGTTTTCAGTTCGTTTAAGAACTTAAGTTGCTGCGTTTTGAACTAGTTTGAGTTTTTGCAATAGGCCCACAGGACTGCCACCTAATAGTCCGTTACAATAATCTAGTCTTGACGTCATAAATGCATGAATTCGCTTCGCTGCATCTGAAAATGAAAGCATATGACGTAGTTTAGTTATATTCTAAAGATGGAAAACCTCTGTTTTACAGGTGTTTGCGACATGGCGTTGCGACATGGCGTTTTATTCTATAGTAATCTGTAATTTGAAAGCCATGTCATGAGAAAATCTATACTCGCTGGATATAAATGGGGTGAATGATCATGCTGCATATGAATGTCACAGGGAGTCTACGGGGTGGTCTTTGTTCACTTTGTTTATGCTTTTGCCTTTGGCACTTTTCCTGCTCTGCACCTGCTCTCCATATTGGGCTTCCGAGGTCTAAAAGTGTCCCACCACTGGCTTGCATCTTAGCTATTAAACTGAAAGATATTTACAACTAGGAGATGTTTCTGAAGCGCTCGCATGGCTTTTAATACATAGGAAGGGCTCAAGCTGTGTTACTGATGGAGTCTCATTCATAGCCTCTGACAAAGTGTTGGAAAGTCATGGCTTGGGTACCATTATTGGGGCGTAGAGCTCAGATTCCTACTCTTTTTGCACGTCGCTCAGATCAAAGGGGTCACCATAAATGCTTCTCATGCAATTTGTCAGTCATACGACCTGCCTATAAAAAGCTCTACCCGTACCCTGGGAAGCAACTGATTCAAAAACAGGCCTACTTGTGGCGATGCGGAATAAAGATTTCTAAAAGATGTAGTCCATTACACCTTTTTTCTGTTTGTCATGGTGAAGTCAGAAATGTTGTGTGGGTCAACTGGTTAAGGATGTTCCTAATTTTAAAACGAGTTAAAGGTCGAGTGTATGAAATTTAGCGACATCTAGTGGTTAATAGCGACCGCTGGCTCACTCAACCCCTCCTCCCTCCCTTTTGAAGGCCTACGGTGGGTGACACAAAAATAAGATGTCGTCACGATTTTGCGTCTTAGGCGCAGGAGATAGCATATTTACAAAACGCGCTTCCATGTAAGGGGACCTTCGGTGTATGCAGATAGAAATAGCTAATTTAATAAAAACACAACACTTCATTATGTATTGTCTTTATTATGTATATTATTCTGCTTTTATTTGAATAGATCCTCCAAATATTTACAAACTGGACCTTTAATATAATTAGTATAAGCCCCAGAAATATCAGTCTGTCTAAAGTTGACACCAGGAGTTACTCTCACGATGAACATTCGGCCACCATCAGCCAAAAAAAGCAGCTGACTGGCATTTGGCAAGGGCGGCGTGCGGCTTTCAGCGGCCCGGCCAATGAAAACAGCTTCCGCTGTGATGTCACGCTCCGAAAACCCTGCATGTCATGCGAAACTTTGCGGGCTAGCATAGTAGCTAGGTAAATACAGTGTGGGAAGGCCTAGTTTATTACTTTTGGTTTTAGATAGTGTAAACAGTTGTTCTACATAGATGGCCCTGTCAAACTCTCGGTATATAAGATTTTAGGGTTTCTGAAAGTTGCTTTGCCATTCTTTTTTTGTACGTCCTGTCTGTATCTCAGTCTTTCTCCATCTGTCTCTTGCTGTCTTGTTCACACACATCCTATAAATAAGTGAGGTAATTTAAGACAGAAGGAAGACTTTCTTGTGGTTATGCAATAGATAGAAAGACCAACAGGTTTATTTACATCTTGGTGTGAACTATCCACTTGACTTTGTATTTTTGTGTTTTGTATCTTCAGAGGATCTGCATTTAATTTATATCTATATTATAGCACACGCACACTTTGTGAGCTTTTACAGTCATGCAGTTATAATTATAGGGGTGGGGAAGGACTAATGACTGTTTATTCCAGCATTTCTTGATATGTATATATATAAGCTTCTGTCCTGTACCACTTGCTTTGTAGTGAAACACGAGTGTTTTTTTAATGGACAGGTGCTGATACCTTACGTTTGTGTTCATGGCGCACAATGATCCTCTAATGATGAGGTATAGGAGTTGATGACCCGTGTCGTGTAATTTTCGGCACCAATGAGGATTAAATGTCTCCTAAATATTATGCACAGCACCTTTTAAAAGAGGAAGATTTCCATACATCAAAACATGAAGGGAAAGGCCCCAGTATATTAAAATTTTCGACAAACTTTTTTTTAAATGTTGTACCTAATCGGTTCTCTCTCTCTCACTTGTTTAGGGCGAGTGTCTGCTGACGGTCCAGCTCTGTGAGGAAGAGTGTGTCGAGAACGAAGAGGATGTAGAGTTTTATCTTCTGTTTGCTGGCTCCACCCAACGGCACATTTCCAGCACTTTGAAAATCAGCCATGTCACGCTGCAAGCCGTGTGTCCAGGTCAGCGGTCACAACGCAAACGTGCACACACACAAACACGAAATCTTGTATATTTCATCGGTTGCTGTTAATTGTTAGCTGCTTCCCGGTAACGGATGCTTATTAACTGCAAAGATCGACTTTACATTCCAGTCATGCCAGGCCTTGTCCACATATTGCTTGGCACATCGTTCTTGCCCAATTATTTATGCACAAAATTGTTCCGGTTACCACAGATCAGCCTCTGTTTGGCTGGACTCTGGGGTTTGAGCTCTTCTAAATGTCCCAGTGCCGCGTGTTTTCGGAGGTTTATATATGCTCACACTTCTGTTACTAAACTGCATGCGTTGTAGCTCCTAATGAACACATTCTTGCTTAATGTGTTAATAAGTGAGGGAAAATTTTGCATGGATATGAAATATTTGCTAAAGCAAACATCCCTGTTACTATAGTTTATGCTTGGGTGTTAAACTTTGGTGATCCCACATATTTTTGTGCTATGGACAAAAATAAACAAATGTGGGACTTGATGAAATAAAAACTCTGAAGATTTATTTTCAAGGCTTGAACTTTTGTATACTTTCTGGTCTTTGCTTTAAAACCCTAAAACACAATAGCCCTCTCATCTGCCATTTATTCAGGATATGAAAAAGCGAATACATTTTACCCGTGGCCCCATAAAGTCCCACACAGGGCCGCTGTGGATGTAATGTTATGGAATCCTTCACAGACGTTTGGCACCGGTTTTGTAATCACTACTTCAGCTGAACACTTAAAGGCTTTTCAGCATTGCATTAAGAGCATATGAAGAATGGTCTGCTATCATCTGCCTCAGGTGCACCGCTGTTGGCCTGCCAGGGCACACATTTAGCCTCCTCTCTCTCTGCTGGAGGTCCACTCTGCTTTGATTTATTTCATAACATTCAGTTGTTAAGACGTACTTATCTGAAAAAATGGTAAACCCAGATGGATGTCTTGCTGAGATGTTATGGTCAAACAAAGGGAGCGTGGATGTGAATCCACATCTTTTGTTTTGCAGAAATCACACCTAGACACATGTTTTTAGCATTGACGTCTCATGACAGTAGTGAAACAAGACAGACCTCCCTCTTAGTTATTGAAATAAACGTTGTTAATTCAAGAACGTTTCTGGGTAGTTCTATTCATCTATACATGACAGAGAGTTTCTTTTTAAACTCTGAATGTGCGGCTGCCAAAGGTTATTTATAATGCGAGATCTATTGTTTTAAGTGTGAAGCTGTTTCAAAGAACTGCCTGTTTGATATCAGAAAACTGACCATTAAAAAGTTAATATTTATGTTGTAATTGATTTATTGTTAATAAAGGCTTGCTTGTTTTTTTTGTGAATGCTCCCTTATACAAAAAGGGATATTGGTGGGTGGTAAAATAGCGCCGACATTTTAGGAATAGCTTAAAGGTGCTACGAGTAAAAACTATTGTTAACAATAAACAAAATATGTTAATAATCAAGTATAAAAACCCTTTCCTCAGTTACCCTAATTTAACAGTAAGCTGTTTCATAATGATTTATATTGTTATATATAATCATACGGTACAGTTTCACTTGACAAAAAATAAGTGTGTTACATGTTGTGAAGCAAAAGTTACCTATTGCTGCTTTTAAGATTTTGTTTCACAACATATATATATATATATATTGTACTTAAAGTTTGCAAGCACACTAAATACTACATACCCCTATCCTACAGCTCATGATTGCAGCGAAACCGTGCGGGTCACGCTGTGCCAGGCTCGGCCAGGGGGCTCGGTTGATCCCGTGGCTGAGGAACGCTTCCAGTTCGTACAGGACCTGGCTTTGGATATGGCCCAGTTTCTGGTAAACACGGCTGGGAAGAGCGAGGGGGCGTTACTTCTGGACGAGTGTCAGATACCCCTGATGGAGTGCGAGAGGTTGGACGATACTTTAGCCCTTGCCCTTAAGCATCTGCCCTTACCGCCTGGCTGGAGCGTCATGGGCACAGACTTTCCCATAGAAACTAGTTTGGGAATGGGTGAGTAGGCTTCATATTTTGCAATACGAATGCTGTGTTTTTTGCATTTTTATTTTTTCTGGTTTAGAAAGGAGACTTGTCCCCAAGGTCTATGGGTCACTTTGTTTCTGTACTCGTACAGTAAAGTTAAATCGCACACCGTGGGCTTTGTGTCTTCAGCACAAGGCCTTTAGCATTGTTATGTGGGTTGGTCCATTCTAACCTTGTTTTCCTCCTCCTTGTTGTCCTTTCAGGCCAGGAACGCTATTTTAGATAATCTTAAAGCAAACATTCCCGCCCTTAAAAAATTCACTTTTTGGCACCAACCATTTTTACTCAGACTCTTAAATTGGCCCTCGGAGTCATTTTATAGTTGACAGCAGATGCCTGTGATAAATAGCATGAACGCTTGTTCTCACCGACTCGGGATTTTTGATTTAGCAAGGTTCTTTTTAAGAGTTTTACTTGTGGCCTGGGGGTTAGAGTGTTGGGCTTGTGATCAGAAGGTTGCTGGTTCAAATCTCAGTGCCAGCCTTGAGCAAGGCACCTTACCCCTGATTGCTCTGCAGTAATGTGTCACTGTAAAAAACTACTTGTATAAAAAAACTACTCGCTTTGAAAAAACTACTCGCTTTGGATAAAAGCGTCAGCCAAATTAGTAAATGTAAATATACATAAACAGTGTGTACAGTATATAAATAGAGTTCTTATTGGATGGAGCAAAACTTGGAGGATGTGCATAACGATACAATCATTGTGGCCATTTCGTTGCCTGGTAAGCAGACAGGAAGTTAAACTAATGTTCTGTGAAGTGAAATAATCATAATTAACCTAAGCAAATTATGACCATGGCGGAAGTCTATGCATGGCCACATCCTCCCCAGCTTCCATCCGCTGGACAGATATACAAGCTTGTGTATGTTAAGTGTGCTTGAGAGTGTGCGTTGATCCGGCCGAGCTGCCACTTTGAGGAGAACCACAGCACAGCAAGAATCATTCATCAGAGCAGCTGATGCGACAGAAGAATGGGCCACGTGTCCTATTTCCGGCTGTCATGTGACCTTTGATTGTCTTTTAAGCTAAATGTGCCATCCAGGTCCATGCAGGAGGACCGTTAGTTGCGCAGGCGTGGCATGACCTGCACCATGAGCAGTGGGAGATAAGAGCTAACAAAGGCTAAACAGGCATTGACATCATAATAAGCACAAACGTATCTCACATAAACAGCCTTGGTTTTAAATAACTCGTTCAGTAGAGCATCTAAAAGCTTTGTTCTCTTCTCATGCCGAGTTCAGCATACCGAAATAACTCTGAGATCACAATAGCGAGTTTTATCTGCTACCTGAGCACATGTTGGTAGCGTTTTGTTTTTCCTGCAGATTATGATCAATTTACAGTAGACCTTTTTAGAATTACATTCCAAAGCTTTTCTGTATATTTTCAGTGTTTGATATGTTGAAATGGTTTGAAAGTGATTATGGCTCTTTAAAAGAGTGACCAGATCTTGTGTTTCAGTAACACTGAATTCCTAGCTGACCTTTTTTTCTTTCGGGAAGGCCTCGCTATGTAATGAGTCCGGCATTTGTTGCAGCTGGCGCTGCGCTCCCGGACCAACCCTGAAACCGGAGCAGCCCGCGGGCATCTTGCCCAGTGCATCAGTTGGCATTTGCTGGCAACAGTCTCGGCTAAGTGAAATTAAACACAGGGCATTAAATAAAAAAAGTGAACTTATTAAGACGCTTTCCACTGCATGAATTTCCAAGACACGACGGAAGATTCCAGCTGGGAATATGCTGGTATTCAGATACGTGGCATGCATTGAAAAACGGTGGAAAAGGTGATGTACCAGTGGTATCTCCTTTATAGTAACTATATAAACTACCTTTATATAACAAATCAATAATTGAAACATTTTGATATTGTGACAATCCTAATGTGTTATACATCTTTAGTGTATAGATGTAAATGAATGTATCAAAGGTCAAATTTGGTTACTTGTCACACCACCCTTTTCAATGCAGTGTCTTGTCTGTGTTTGAAATCCTGCCTGTTGTGTCTCTAAGCATCTGGCTTTTTAGTGATCCCGATCTGCTGTCCCATGCTGTGCCAGGTTACACCCCACCACAGTTCACTTTTTTTCCTTCTCGCTCCGGGCTTCAAATTGGTTGTCAGGTCCTCAGTGGGCCGATAAAACGAGGGCAGTCTCATTCTCAGCCTCTCATTAACCAGCAAGAACAATCCTGCCTCTGTCTCTGTTGCTTTCACAGGGCGCCTCATTCAAGCTTCCAGAACTTTCTAAAACAGCACGCCGTAATCGCTGATATTTGCGATAAATGCGTTCGAATATGTTTGCGTCGGTAGCTTTTCTGTCCTCATTGTAAATTATTTACTAAAATTATATTTACACAAGGTTGTCTCGATGTTCTTTTGACAGAGGTTCAGAGAATTTGGGGGCTGGTATAGTTGGAATGGCTCCCTGTTATTGGTCCTTGAGTTGCAGGGGTTGGGAATTTATCTCTGAAGTCCCTATGGAGCAGTGAGTGTGGCACTTTTCCGAAGCAGCATATCATCATAGCTCATGGAGAGTTTTTAAAAACCCTTCTGTATTAGGGAAGGAGGTTGTTTAGAGCATAACAAATGATGAATTTGACTTCAGAGGTTTAACTATATTCCGTTTTCTTCTATAGTACCTGGACCACAAGACACACTCTTGCACTTTGCTGCGAAACGCGGGCTGCGCAAGGTAGCGATCTTTCTTCTCCAGCAACCCGGGGGAAGAGAGGCCCTCCGACTCGCCAACAAACAGGGTCGTACGCCGGCCAGGGTCGCCCAGAAGAGAGGCCACAAACAACTCCAAAAACTGCTCACAGAGTAAGTGGCACACATCCACAATGCAAACAAACACACGTTTACAATGACATTCTTAAACATAACATCATAAACATTTATTGTCTCCTTGATGCTTATGGTCACTGTTTCAAATATTTAAATTTTAACTTCTTACAAGATTAATGCCGTCAGGTGGATGGTTGTAAAAACAGACTTTCCCAAACATAACACTGTGATGGGCGTTCTGACCTTTGAAATCTCCAATTTGATAAGAAAAAAGCACAAGGACGCACCATATGGCTGTGAGCTGTTTGTAAACACTTAAAGCCACAATAGCTTTTCCAATCTTAATTTAAAAGCGAGCATTCATGATCTGCAAAACCAGTTTCAAAGCAAAGTCCCGACGTAAGATTTGCTCTGCAAAATGGCTCTACCTTTGTCTCCGTTTGTGTTGTTGACCATTATCAGCTTTTTCCAGCTCTCATAGTCTGTCATAGACAGTAGCAGAACCTTTTTTATGAGGTGGCTGATTTGTTTGAATTTGTAAGATGTAAATCATACAAAATAAACTATTATTATAAACAAAAATTGAAGCTGCACTCCTAAACCTAACTAAATCATACTAAATAAGATTGTACGAATTCATACGAATTGGCCATCTCGTAAAATAGTTATGAGTTACGAAGTGAGTTTGTTGCAGTGTGTACCTGGCTTTAATTCAGCATTTCCATGTTTTAAACCAGAACAGATCTTAACCAAATGATTGAACTGCTCGAAATCATTTTTATTGATATTAGTAATACAATGAACTTTGTAATTTTGCAATTTTTACATAATTTTTACAAAAGTATTAAAGAGTAACTATTACAATGTCCTTAAAATAAAATTTCATGGAGTGTTTAATGTTGCTGTGAATGTAAGCAGTCTGCCAAGTTGTATAGCTGAAAGTGAACAAATAACAAAGTACCGGTAATTGGGTAATTGTTTGCGACACTACGCGGTAGACAAATAACAGCAGACTAGACCTTCTGACCAATCAGATCAGGGCTGACAGAAAGGAGTGGATTAGTCAGATAAATCACTGAACAAATTATTTAAGAATCAGTCAAGAAGTGAGGTAACAATAACTGCCTATTATTAAAAAAGAAAGCGTTTTTACAAACTGTATCTACGTGAAATAGTTGTTGGACACTCCATTAACCATAGTAGGACCAAAAAAAACCAAATAATTTACTCTTTAAACTTGAAATGATCAATTACTTACTTTTCAGTTGTTACACAAACATTTTAACACTAACTTCTCAGATTATTCTTAAGTGTATTTTCATACAAACAGCGAACTCTGCGTTTGGAAAGTTCAGATAAGTAATGACAGTCTGGGAACTGTTTCCTGTTGCCTGTCACCCAGAATGATGTCCGGTGGGTCACTGGCTGCCCTGCTTTGGGTAAGTCAGTGTCATGTGATAGATGAAGGAGGGATCAGGGAGACACCAGGGTTACAAAAAATGCAACGGTTCTGTTCGAGAAGGCCTTTAAGTGCTCTGGTTTAGTGGCTCATTGAAAGCGAGTTAACTGAACCGCAGCTCACCCTTACACATTCCCGTAAAACCTTCAATTCCGTTGGATCCGACCTACTTTGTGCTTTTGTGTGTGTGTGTGTGTGTGTGTGTTTGTTTGCATTATAATTTATGGTCCAAGTCCCGATCTTTATTATTGGGTGGTTTTGTAACACCGTAATTTTATAAAATGTTTATTTTTGATATGTAAATGATCTATTGTAATGTGTTAAAGCTGGTTACAAAGATTTGTGACTCCATACAGGCAATGTGATAAAATGTATATTATAACACATATACATGCTTTTTAGAAAATTACTGCTTTATTGCATGTCTCTATGTAGCACTCTTGCTTAAATTTGTTTGAAAAATAATAAGTTGATCAGCTCTCCAGTATTTAAGAGTCTGTCTTTTTATCACATTTGCCTGCAAGCTTCTCCTTTTTACTCTTCACTCTTTAGTTTCCTCTTAGTGATGTCACAGGGTTGCTATGGATACCTTAGATACAGAGCAGTTGAAAACATCACAGGGGACAATCTCTGAGCCACCCGCCTATATACATGCACACAACACACATTTTCCTTTATGAAAGCTTTGTGGGTTTTTACTTTTGAGATGAGCTGACCTGATTTGCAAAAAGGAAGCGCTAAGGTAAGTATAACTATAGTGTTTTTGACACTTGGAATGCCATAATAAAACCAAGGTATATATATCAAAATACTGTGGTATTAGTATCAGTTATGATCACTGTACAAATGTAGTACTTTTGCTTTAAATGAAATCATGCTTCATTTAATAATCCCCTTGCGAGGAAGAGGAAGCAGAACCCATTTTACACTCATTGAAAGTGAGTATATTTATTTAATTGTTCTGTCTGAAGGAACAATGAAATTCTTGTTCTCTGAGCTCATCGCATGTCACGGATGTAAACCTGTTTTAAGATCAGCCGAGTTGTTTATTGAATGAACAAGTGTTTTTTTCACGCTCCGTATTCTCTTTGTACAATGGGACAACACGGATCAGGATTTGGTAATACTTCACGTCCTCTGTAGGTGTGTGCTGGGTGTGGCCATGCTGATTCAGTGCCTCAAGACTGGGCGTTCTCAAGTTTGCTATGTTTGTGTTTGGCAGGGTTGAGAACTTGCCAGAGCTGGAGACGAAAACGTCCAAGTGGTGTTACCCAGGAGGGAGAGTGCTGCTACACCACCCGAAGTTAAACACTTACACCCTAACGCTGGAGGATGTGCCAAGTAGTCCTCCGCCTAACCTTCGGCATGATGTGCAGGAGCTCCAACATCTTATTCGGTCACATAAGAAGGTGAGTCACTGCTGCGTGTTTGGGTGTCTGTGGGAGTTGGTTTGTCTATGGCTGCTGTTTTTATTCTCCAAGTTCACCCAAAAAATACTATTTGTCACCCAAAATAATTTTTGTCTCCAAAAATATTGTTTTGTGATTTATGCGCTCATGGTATTCAAAGCTTTTATTGAGTTACTTCTGTTGAACTCAAAGAAATAAGCAAGATGTTATTTGCATACAATAAAATTAGTGACCATAACTGTCTGTGGTTTCTGTTTTTATTGTATGAAAAAGCAAAACTTTTATGCTAATTGTCTCCATTAGTATTCCAGAAAGTTGTTATTGGGTTTGGAACAACATGAGGATGAGTAAATGAGGACAGTGTTTTCGTTATTGGATAAACCCCAATGACACTTCCAGTTTTGTGTGATCAGCGGGAATGTTTGCTTTTGAGCTAAGACTCTGCAGGAGGTCGCTATCTGTGACTACAGGAAGTGACTAAGAGCAGATCACAGACGATTTCTTCTCTCTCTCGCTCCCTCTGTACACACACCCTTGTTCGCTCGCTCTGGGTGAATGTTAAATGTCAGTTTTAATGAGGGCTATATGAGGCACGCTGCTTTATTTAATAGCCATGTTTGATCTTTGTTTATTCAGGAAGATTCTCCGGTACAGCCTAAGCCTGCGCTGCTGATTCTTGACAGAGATTCAAGTCGAAGGACAGAGACTGTGGACTGCTTCAACTCGCTAGACTCTGAACATCAAGATCCTAATGCAGAAGAAGAAACTTGCAAAGTGCTTCTGAACAATCTGACGGATGGACTGTGCCCTTTTCACAATGGCACCGGAGATCATGGCCAATCACGGGACAAGGTGGTGGAACCTGACACACCAGCTGTAGGGGATACCGGGAAGGTGTCAGATAAGTGTACAGAGTGGCGGGCAGAAGCTGATTCTGTGGGTTTCAGTGCCCCTTCCTGTGGAAACCAGGGAGAGGAAGCTGATACAGAGCTCGGAGTAATCAGTGCCAAGCAGGGGTTTGATAAAGGGAACCAAGAGCCCGAAGCTTACCAGAGGAGTTCAGAGACCGACTCTAGCACACAATCTGGCAACCTTGAGTCCTTAGACATGGGACACGCACAGTCTCAGGATCACAGTTCCCTACCTACGGAAACTAGTCAGTCCTTACAAAGAGAGGAGGGGAGTTTTGATGTTAGTTGGAGAGGGGACTTACCAAAGGAAAAGGAAGGGGAGACAAACAGCAGCAGCCAGGAAACCGTCTCAAACTCTTTAGTACTTTCTTCCCATGATCCAGAGGAAAACGGTCAGCGTAACAACAAGTTCGATCCTAAACTGGCTGCCGAGGGATCTTCGGAAAACGGTGAACCTACCTTAATCTCAATTCGGGTATTTTCTGACTTTAACTCATTGGTTCAAAACAATAAAAGTGATGTTGCCGATCCATTGGATTGCCCAGAGACAGGAAATCTGAGCGAACACACCAAAGGCAACACTGACTCAGTTTCTGGTTTGGTCGGGGATGACGTTGGCATAAAGCAGAACTCTGGATTTAGCATTTCAGAAGTTGATTCTTCCGAGGCAATCAGTCTACGGCCAAACATGGCGCCAGGACCTACTCACAAGGGTCGGCCGGGACTTACGCCTGTTCCTGAGACTTTATCTCTTGAAGGACCATCTGAGGAGCAGTCGGAAACCACTCACGCATCATCTTCAGAAACAAAATCAGAATGTCCGGAGACGTTATTGAACAACTTGGAATGTGAAATCAAATCAAAAGCAGCGGGATCTGATAGCATCGCTAAGGAAGCATTCCTGTCTGAAGAAATTAAAGAAGTAACTGCGGAAGAAAGACCAAAATATCTTGAAGAGCTCATTGCATCCATTTTAAAATCAGTTATGGACGATGTCGCCGTCGAGTTGGATAAGCAATCTGAACACTATGATAAAGCTAGCCATCTCCCCGTTGACTCTGAAGCCTTTATCACAACTGATATTCAACAGGGTGTGTCCACAGTATTGTCCACAGAACCTTCTGACGAAATAATAGGGACGACCATAAGAAATAAAGAGAAATTGAAAACAAATGTTGAGCTGGACTCTTTGTCAAAAGAGTTTGAACAGATTCTAAAGGAGCCTTCTGGAGATGACACCAATAGAAATGAGATTCATGAGCTGTCAGTAACATGTCCTGAACTTTCTGCATTGAATATTGAACAAGAAGAAATGAAGATACATCAGGAGGAACTTCTACAGGAAAAGGAAATGGACTCCACTTCACAGGAAACAATCAGCGATCTTCCTGATCGCTTCGGAACGGCAAACATCAGTGACGCCGAATGCAAGGCACACATCCAGAGTCCAGATCCTTCACTGGGCGTGAAAACACTATCAGATCTAACTGTTGGTTTGAATGACCTAGTTCAAGTTTTAATGGAAAGCACACACAACCAACCTTCCCAAACCGACAGGGTAGAGATCTCTGATGTGACCTCTGATGGATGCATCGACTTAGCCACCATTTCAAATGAGTCTGCTGTCACTGAAGACTGTGTGGATTCTTCTACGGATGCTGTAATAACAGCTGAGCTGACTTCCCCTTTGGATATTATTAGTGAATTACATCAGGATTTGGAACACACTTCCTCAGTGGATACACAAAATAGTTTGTCTACAGAACCACAAATTTCAGATACGACCCAGAGCGTGAGTGGATTACATCAAGATCATATTAAGTGTTTAATGGAGCAGAATAAAACTGTGGAGCAGCATGCAGAGGAACCGTATGCAATGGCAGGTAAGGCATATCTGGTTCCATTTCATCTTTTACTGGCTTGGACCATTTTCTGATGTTAGTTACTCAGGATTATGTAAATCATTTGAATTCAATTTGAAGTATTCAAATTATTAAGCACTCTTTACCTTATAAACTTGAAGGTTGCTTAAAACTATTTGGACTTCTGTTACTGCTAATCAGATTGTTCACTTTTGACGATTTTGTTTTACTTATCTTTTTTATACACATGGGCGATTCTATAATTGGAGATGAATTTTGCATTTCATAAAGTGAAACACTTTTCTGTCTCTCTCTCCCTCTCACATACACCCACAGCTGTCAATTATTTGCATTTCTACCTGGGTAACAGTGTTGATGCTAACAGAACTGACAATTTTAAACGGTTTCGCATTTATGCTAGCAAGTGGAGTTCTGTTAGCGTCATTACTGTTACCTTATTTGCATAGGGAAAACGGAATTGATCACTGTTGTTCATTTCACATTTCACCATGATTTGAGTAACACCATGTGTTCATAGCATTTATGCTAGTAAGTGGAGTTTTGGCTATGAACACATTGAGTTACTCAAATCATGGTTTAAAGAAATTAAACGAACCACAGTGCTCAATTCCGTCAGTGATCAATTCCGTTTTCCCGATGCAAATTAGGTAACAGGGTTGACGTATTGGGCATCAAGAAATCACGATTTTCACCTACACAAGACACTTTATACAAGAAATAGATTATTGTTATGGCAGTGTGATGTAACAAATGAAATTATCACCACCCAGACAAATCAAAAACTCAACAAAACATTTCTTCAGACACAAAATTACCTGCAATTATAGAAGCACCCATATACTCTTGTGCATATGTAAGAATAATGTTTGCTATGCGAATTATGTTCTGCAAACAATGTAATCATTAGGTGAGTTTTCAGTTTTTGTCTAAAGTAATTTTTAGCTAAGGTCACACAAAGCTCTGTGTGCTTTGAGACCTAACACAAAACTGGTAATGGGCAATCAGCTCTAAAATGAAGGAAATGTCGCTTTCGTCACTTAGGTAAAAGTGTTAATAGGCAGTGTTTGCAAATGGAAAATCTTTATTTGTGGGGCACTGTATCATGGCAACCCAGTGATCTCACCTCTACCTTACATCGCAGTAAGAAAACAGCTGATAGGCTTTTCGTTTTTTTCCCTTTGTGGTAGACGCCCAGCTCTTTTCCACATGGATGAGAATTTTGCATTGTTCTACTAATAGCGGCTTACCGTATGTGTTATTTATATCACAGTAATGGAGCTGTTGACATTTCCTGTTCTCAGTATCAATTGCTATAGGGTTGAAAACTTAACAGAGTGATGGAGGTTAACTGTCGTAGGATTTGTTTAATCACCTGTGAATATTAGAGTCAGCAGTTAAGTTAATAAGTTACTTAAAAGGCAAATAGATTTTTGGAAGTTTTTTATAAAAAGTCATGTGATTGAATTTCCATTTGTTTGCTTCTATAGAGATAAAAATCTAGCTACAGTGTTTACACCTTGATATTACAAAGGTATAGGGGAAAAAAGCAGTTAAAATGTTCCTTTTTACTCATAAATGCTTCAGCAATATTTTAGTTACAAATTGCATTTTTACAAATAATGAAAAAACTGAAAATGTTAAAATGTCTTCTGCATTGACAACAGATGGCACTTTAGAAAAAGACGCAGTGGACGGACACCAAGACTCCTCTGCAGATTCTGAAGTGGTGAGTATTTTTTGGCTGTTATCCTCAAACTTCCCCTCCAGTAAATAAATCATTAACATTTTAGACCTCTCTGGATGATTCACCCAGCGTCTGCCTCCAGCCACCCAGATTTCTTAGTTACTAGGAAGGTAGTGGTTTCCCGAAAGGCTCAGCTGAGCAGAAATTGAAAGATGGTTTCTACCTGACCTTCGGTCGTAAATCTGATTTCTCAGCCAGGCCGGCAAATGCTTTAGCTTTCTGACGCAGGTTTGAGTTGGAACTGCTGAACTGTGTCTTGTGGGGTCGAACTGTTAGATATGGGAATACTGCCATCCTGCAGCTCATATTCTGTTTCCGTGTCTGTGATCTGTCCTTTTCTCATGAAGGAAAGAATACGTGACATCATCTCCCTAACCTTTTTCCCAGTTGTGTGTCAGTGGGATTTTATCAGTGGTGGGAAAACTGGGAGTGCGGAAGGAAAGGAATGATAGCACTGGTGTTTATATGGGCCACCAGGAGTGATAAAATAAGATATCTATCTTTGCTGAGAGATAAGTTCTCCCGAATTTTCTAAACGTCAGTTTGTTCTTTATCTTTTGTAATGTTTTAGTTCCTTTCTGTAGTCGTCAAGTTGGTTTTGAAGCCCCTGAAATTATCGTATTGTTGTTCAGGGTGTTAGAGATGGCAAGGTTGGAATCTGTTGAATCGACATCAAACGCATGGGAAACATGTACACGTCATTGCTAGAATGCCATGGCTGGCATCGTCTTTGTTTTGGATATGGCATAGTGGATCTATGACATGTCATTTTAAACCTTTAGAGTTTCTTTCTTTTGTAGAACACAAAAAAATATATTTTGAAGAATGTTGGTAGCCAAACAACACTGCCCCCATTGACTTCCATTGTATGAACACAAGACCACTTAGACATTTCTCAAAATGTACAAGTCATACAAATTATGAATGACATTAGGGTTAATGAATGACAGCAAGATTTCTATTTTTGGGTTAACTATCCCTTTAAGTGAGAACTTGAGTGGCTCATGGTTTTCTTGTATTCCAGTTTCAAAATCACGACTCCGCTATTTATATATATAAAAATAATAACAATGTACCTATTCACCAACTATTTTATCATTTATACTGTACGTCCTCTCTTATCAACTTAGATTCTTGCCTTTGAAAACGGGCTACTTTTACACTTATCTGCAGTCTGGCATGCAGACTTGGATCGCATCACAAGGCCGTGTATCTACATTGTCAGCATTTGAAAGAAATTACACTCGGGAACATTTTATCTGAAGAGCCTCTTGAGATAAGAGCAGGGGCCGCATTCACAGAGCATCCAGGTTTTGACTAACACTGCTGAATTAACTATAGACAAACATTGGTCAAGATCATCGCAACTGACCCCTCAAAAAAGCCTTGATTGAGCCTCCTGATATCACTGCTATGGATGACTTGTGACTCAAAAAGCTTTTATATACAAATTAACTTTACTTTCACAAAGGTAGCAGTGCTTGTCTAGGGATAAGAATATCACAGGGATGGGCTCTTTTGAGCCAGGAAGAAACCACCCAGAACACCCTAGCAACCACCTAGAACGCCCTAGTTACCGCATAACAATCTTTTGCTACCACGCATTAAAACAGCAATGGGCAACCGTTACATTTAAGATAAAATATATGATTCTAGAATTTATTTTGTTTTGCTTTTAATCGTCTTACAAATGTGGCATGAATAGGTCAATAATACGATAACAATATCTATCGCGATAGATTTCATTTCGATAACGGTGATATGATTTGAACTCAAACAGAATAAAAATAAAGTTAAAAGTAGTCCATCCTGCGTCGGGAGTAAACTTGGAACCTCTTCGAGCAGGCGTATGCATAGATGCGCGTTGTAGATGGTGGTCACTGCCACTTTGAAGTCTCCATTCATAATGAGGTGTTTGTGAAGAAAGTCTTGACTTCAAATTCAAGGATTAAATACCGTTGTGTTCACGGTGTGTGCGACAGTGCACAAGTTATAACGGATCATCTCATTTCGTCTTAAATACACGTTTTGTCAAAAAATAAACACGAACAAGTTTAAACCGTTCTCAATTTCGAGGACAGATTGGCAAATTCTTCGTTTTTTTTATAGCTACAGATGCATACTGTTTAATAGACACTGAAACTCATTTAAATGGTTCTTAATGTCAACTTGCAGGAGAGTAAGACAAATGTTGTATTAAGTTAAACTGGAAATAGTCATACATTATATTAATAATCTTCATTAACGTCCATTGAAATTGGAGGAATATGTCAAAAGCAGGCTTTTAAGGAAAAAGTGTCAAGTAATGGGAGGCCTGTGCTCCAGTAGAGCTTTAAAGAATGGGTGTATCTTCAAACCACAATTTTCAGTTACGCAATTATACTTTGAAGCACATTTAGAGAGGTTATTCTCTCTATTATTGGCAACCTTATTCTAATATTTAACACGCAAGAAAAGGGCAAATGACTATACTTAAATATTTTATTCTTATCATATGTGGCTTTGCACACTGCTGGCATCTAGAATTATTTTGATCAGCGTTTTATTGTTAATTTCAGAGGGCTCTGAACTTTTTGCAATATTGTTCATATCGTTATCGGAATTATATTGTATCGACCGAAATTAAGAAATATATTTCAATATACATTTTGGCCATATCGTCCAGCCCTCGGCATGAATGTTTAAAATGATTTTCGCAGTTCACAGTTTGCATTTTAAATGCTTCTTCTGTAATTCATTAATGTCTTCCTTCAATTCCAGTTTGTTCTGTGGATTGAATACATGACTGATTTGTGTTGCTCTGTGATTCATTCCTCACATGTTTGTTACCTCTGGAATCGCTTAAGTTATTCGCTGCCTTTGTCAATATTGGCACCTCGAACAACGTCAGTGAAACAGAATTATAGCGGTGTCAAATCTGTCAGCTTTGTGCCTTTGTGCCACTGAAATTATGTTTTCAAGCATTTAGTTAGAATATCGCTCATTGAAATATGAACAACATTATATAACATTCTGACCATAACTGTGAATTTTAAGGCACGAATGGGAATCGAACTTTGGTCATGCTTACTAGCCCCATATGCCAGCGCACTAACCACCAGGCTATTGGCATTGACAAATAAACATTAAACATTTTATGTTAAGGCTTCTGTACGTTTTCTTGGGTGGTGTATGGAAATGCTAAATAAGGCAACGCGATTATTTGGACTTCCTATTTTTACTTTAACAAATTAGTGATTTTTGTTGTTGTTGTTGTATTAAAATGTAATTTTTTTGTTACATATTCAGCAACGACTAACCTACCCGTTCGACATGATCAGCTTACCCCCCAACATGGGGTAGACATCTTCCTGTGACGGAGATGCTTTGTTCCTTTCTGCTCAGTTTCTTGTAGCTTGTTTGTGTTGCGTCTCGAGCTCTCTGCCTCCCTCTTGTGCGAGGATGTAATATAACTTCTTCCAGATGTGTGCAGAGCTGTCCAGTATGTGTTCGAAACAAGGACGAAAAGCAGAGACACATTTCCAGCATCTACAGTTCATGAAAACTGTTGACATTCGATGCTGGTGCACTGTGGGAACTTCATTAAAAATGTACCCTAAATTTTAACTCTTAAAACTATTTAACCACACAAGTTGCTCCATGCACACTGAAAAACATGAATCTGTGGTTTTTCAGAATAAAGGAATGATTTACCTCTTAAGGGCGGGTATGTAAAGCATAATGGAATAGTGTGATATTGACATAAAGCCAAAGGGCCTGTATTGTTGTGGTGGAATTGAAGAGAATATTGAGGCTCATCTACATCCCCTCACTCACACACTCCTTCCATTCATGGATCTGTTTGTTAGCTCCACCCGCTGATGGAAAGATCTTTTGTTTTGTTCTTGTTGAATATCCCCCCCGAGTCAGCATCTCCCTGTTTTTCTTATGCTGTCTTTGACTTTCTTTATTACCACTTTGGTCAAAAGGTTAAAACCACACCTAAACATTTTAACGTTTTGTCTTCATTATGGCATTAGAAAAGTTGTGCGAACTACTTTGGATGCTATTTGAAAAAACACACGTGAGCAGAATTTTGGATCTCTTTAAATGGACAGATCCTTGTATGAAACGAATGTAATGTGCGCCAGGATCCCTCAATGAAGCCTTGTTTCTGCTTTCCTCTCCTTTACTGGATAATGATGCGTACACATGCAAACACAAAACTCGGCTTTTTCCCCAGCTGAACAAAATAAGACCTGAAGGTTTAGCTGTATGTCTGTTCCACCTATTGTACAAGGAAAGTACTCATTTTTGGCATTAGACATGTATTTGCAGACTTTAATTGAAGGGTTTTTGTATGGGCATGTGTGTTTGTGTTTTTCTGCAAAATGGTATACATACCCACACACCGTGAATCCCTTTCGTTTTATGGCGAGTAGAAAACTCATCCGAAAAACAATGCAATTCTGCATGCATGCGTTGGGTCGATACATTTAAACCTCTTGTCAGTCTTGCATGACTTGGAACACATAATAAGATCATTTGAAGAACGTTGGTATGGACACAAAACTACTAAACATTTCTCAAAATATCTTTTCATGTTCAACAGAAGAAGAGTCATCATGAGAATAAATAAATGATGACAGCATTTTTATTTTGTGGTGAACTCTTGTTTTAAACCCAGCAGTGATTCCTGGTGTTTAGTAGCAACGTTAAAACGTAGTTATTTCCATTAGTTTTATGATGATGTGCTATTGTCACCTCTTCCCCATGAAATGCTATACAGTCGTTTTTCTACTCAAAGCGAGCCTATGTGAATTTGGCAGGGTTTGCTTTCTTTCCCAGAGGTCTGAGCCGAGTTCCTTGCATCGGTTCAATTGCGTTAAACCGCAGTGAATCCCTGCAGCCTTGCATCATTCTCGTTGTTTGAAACGGTTGCCATGGCTCCAGTTGTTGACGGTTCTGTGCAGATGCATGGATGTGTTCGACCTGAGCAATCCCTTGTGTCCAGTTTTACACGCCGCATTAGTTAAAAGGCTTTTTCCGTCCCTTCAGTGTAGATCAAGAGTGTGTTATCCTGTTAGCTTGACTAAATCGTTTTAATAGCTCTCAGTTTGATAAAAAGCCTTATCTCACCGGTGTGACAGCAGACACAAAGCTGGGCGGAGTCTGGAAACCTCATCCCATTGTTCTCCAAACAGTTTAGACGGTGAGATCAGAACAGAAGCCTGTCAGAAAATCGATGTTTTATCAGTAAATGTGTGTTAAGACCTTTTCCTGACTTGTGTTTGAAATCTATTGGGTTATATAAAGAGCAGACTGCCAACACTGTCATTTCGCAGGTGATGAGATCAGATCTGTTTGTTCAGGAAGAACAGTCAAGACCACATTGCTTGCCTAAGTATACATTTTAGCATCATAGGATCTAAGAAGCTGTAATCTGGCTTACAATTTAAAGGAATAGTTTAACTGGATGAGTTTGTTTCTACTGCAGAACACAAAGATATTTTGAAGAATGTTGGTAACTGAACATCAGGGGTTCACTGACTTGCATTGGTTTTGTGTCCATACAATTGAAGTCAATGGGTACAGCCGCTGTTCAGTTACCAACCTTCTTCAAAATAGAAGAAAGTCGTACAGGTTTGGAAACGATTATTGAGAATTGTATTTTTGTGTGGGCTGTCCCTTTAAGTAATGTCATTTGTAATTTTGACTATTTTTTATAACAGATATAAAACTTAACAATAATAATAATACAGGTTACGTATTTTTACCAGTATTCTGACTAAAAGGAAAATGCAGTACTGTGCTTAGCATGTGACAACACTGAATAAAACCAGGCATCTACTGACACCGCGCAATTTTATTTCTAAAAATCACACTAGAGTTTTATTTCAAACTAAATCTGTAGTTCAGATTGCTTTAGTAAAAAAATCCTGTTTGTCATAAGATTTTTGTCGCCGGTCTGGAAAAAGCGTTTTTTTTTTAGAAAGACTGAAACGTTGACCGAAAGAGGAGGGAGAAACGAAAAGATGGATTGTGATTTGATGAGACCTTTTATGAAAGAAGAAAACGGGGAAAGCCCATAACAAAAAGAGGCAGGGAGTCGACACGAAGTAAGGGAGAGTGGCAAGGAAACGGAGGGAGGAAAAGAGAGAGAGAGAGAGAGAGAGAGAGAGGGGAGGGGGGAGGAAAGCAGTGTGTGAAAGAGAGGGAGGGAATGTGAATGGGCTGGTTCACGGTGCAGATGTGCAGAGAGTTGCTCATTTTCCCCGATAAGCTTGACGGAGAACTCAGACTCTCGGCTTCATGTTGGAATACAGCAGCGGTTTATTCATCTCGTTCACATTTCTCCTCCGGGCAAGATGTATGAGCGTCACAGGCGAAGGTATAGCCTTTGTGCGAAGGGAGAGAGAGCCGTGGACGTGGTTTTGATAAAGGTAGGTTTAAGAAATGTACCACATTGTATTTAACTCATAACTTTGGTTTACAAGTCGTTTTTGAATAGTCTTTGAGATGTTTAAGAGCTGTAGCTCTTTGTTGTGTCAGACTTGTCACGACACGCTGGTATATTTTATTGAATGTCTTGTTGACAGTTGCGTGGGCCGTCACGTTGCATCCATTAGGGTTGGCTGCGAGTGTTGTCGGGATGCCAAAGGTGTCTTGCGTTAATTGGAAGGGGCGTGTATGAGAGCGCGTGTTCTCAGGCCGGATCCAGAGCTTTGCCTGGGTGGAGTTCGGTTTTGGATGTGGAACGATGAGGCCTGCTTTCCAAGTTTTTGGCCAATGCTTTGGTTCTTAGGTTTGGCGTTAAAGTTGCAGACGGTTATGCATTTAACTGTTTTGTGTCTCTAAAGTTTGCACACACTATTTGAAACATAGGTTGGATTTGGGGATTGTCAGTCCACAATTGAGATTTATACTGTGTATTTAGTGTAAAACCGGTGGCCATACATATTTGCGTGTTTGGATTTACATTGTTGGGACAAAGCCACCCTCTGAAGTTACTTTAGTTGGACAAAAACAAAATTTCGATTTAAAGGAATGATTTATAAATATGGTAAACAGAGAACATATCGCTGCTTGTATCTTCATATTTCTATGTATTGCCAATAATCACTATTATTAGTCACCCTTTATGTTTGTCACTGGGGTTTGCAAATATCTTACCAGTAAAAACAGTCAAAAGTGTTAATCATGCAAAAAGTACAGTGTTTCTTCCATTTCCTGAAAAACACAATTTGGACATCCAAGGTTTAAGAAAGGACGGCGATAAATCATTTATAAGTTTGTTCTACAGTCTGTAGCTTCATTATAATAATAACCGTAACCAATAGCACTTATTTAGAGATCTATGTAAACACGTGTGTTTGGCTGTGAGCGTATGGGAACAGTATGGACTCGGGCTGGAATGTCATCAGTAGGCTGAAGTATGTATATTTAGTGGCTGGTCTGGTACTGTATCAGTGAAGGTCACAGCCAGACACATAAAGGACCTTCCACATTCTGACCCCTCGATTAAACACTCTTGATAAGTAGACCTGCCTCAGCGGCTGTTTTTATCCACAATCACGTTTTCTACCACTCTCTGGTCTATATCATCTGACATGAGCTGGCAACAGGTCCAAGAATCATGAGCGGAGACTAAGACATTTAAAGCTGGCTAAATGATGTATGTTTAGTTTTTAATCTTCATACACTGTCAGAACAAAAATGCTCCAAAGATGTACCGGACGGTAGTACTCTCTAAAAAAATACACCTTTGCACCTAAAAGTGGTACCTTTTGTCATGTATGTATTTGTACTTAAATGGTACATATAAGGACGTTTTTAAAGGATACCGTCACAGTGACAGCTTGGGTAAATTTTTTGACCAATATCGTTATTTTTGTATTTTCAGTACTTGTGTGATAGTTGCATGTTTTAGATTTATTTTTGCACAACTGTCTGCTAGACTTCCACTGTAAGAATAGTGCTAAACGCACTTGTACTGTCATCTAAAGGAAAACATTGGATTTTACGTTTGGTTTGTTTAAGCTAAACATTCGTAGCATCGAGGTAAAAACTTGAGCTACAGTATTTATAGGAACAAACGTAAGAAAGTGATGCAGACTTTTGTCACGGTTGTTAGAAAAATCAGCTTGATACTGGAAACATTACAGACAAAGTGTGTGTTTACATAACATATGTCTTATAAGCACAAAACATAAACATTATAATCAAAATATTTCCTATATATATATATATATATATAAACATGATTTAGTATTTATTTATATTTACCAGTAATTGAAATTATAAATAAACTATAAAATTATTTGTATATTTTCTCAAATATATGCATGTACTTGTTTATAAATACAAAATTAATATGTACAATACACAGACAAATATTATGTAAACACAACCTTTTAGTCTGGATGCGATTAATCGTGATGGCCCTACTTAAAATGTTGTTATCACGCTACTATTAAGCATCACTTATTTTAGTCATTCTAGTCTATTAGTTCTCACACATCATACTGAATTTTTCTTGTTCAACTTGTAAGTCTCTGTGTTTTCTTTACCTTAAATCAACAGCATGCATGCGCATTTTCTGCAAGGTGATGTAATGATACAGTCCGCGTTAACCTGCTGTGGCATGAAATGAAGAGGGCCTGTTAAAACATTCTGAAGGTGAAAAACCGAGACGCAGGTGCTAGTTCAGGCCTGAGTGCAGATTGAGAAAGACAGGTCGTACACACCCGTCTGGAGAAGCACCCAGGGGAGCACTTTTAAACCGACGCGTGGAAAACATGCACCTTGTTGTAGCATATTCCATTCAACCAGGACCCGCTTAATATTGATTGAGAAGCCAAATGGCTACTTAACACCCCATTAAATCATTGCACAGATGTTCTTACCCCAAACCTCCTGCATGAAACTGGAATGGAGAACTGTGACATATCAGAAAGGTTGTTTGTCAAGTTGAGGTACTGTATGTGTAAATAGGTTTTGAGAGTCTATTTTGTGTGCGTTTGTCTCCTGGTACCCAATTCCATTGGTCCAGCTTTTCCTTTCTCCACAACTCATAAGTTATATCTATGGAATCCGTCTAGAATGTCCAACTTAAACCGCAGTCTGTGGACAGTCTCACTCCACACTCAGTGGATTACTGCTGTGTTTCATAAGCCGTTCGGAAGTTCTGTCATCCCTTAATATAGCCCATCTCACCAGCCGTCCCTTTCCATGATTAGACCACGGGTGTGTTTGGATTTCAGCTGCGTCAGAGCCAGGGCACTCGAAAGGCAACATTTCACTCCCTTTCCCTAAAAACACCTTCCATAGAGTCTTAAACTGGTAAGCCTTAGCGACCACATACTGCCATGGCAACCACCCGCAACATCCAAGCCGCTTTTGAGAATATGCAAAAATGATTTTTCTTCCCACTGTTGTCCCATTCTGGACTTCTGGACTCTTTTCCCAAGGAAGTGTTTGTTTGGAAAAGGCCAGTTCCTGTATGACATGGGTTCCCATAGGAAGTCAATACTGACTGAACTATAGGTCTCATGTCAGCATAGGTCACATGTAGGACGGGGTATATTTTAGTGTGTGCATATTTTCTTTGCTGTCTTTTTTTGCTATCCTGCTCTCTTTTAGGCAGTGGATGTGCTGGACAATGAAGTGCTGTGGTGGTCTTGGCTTTAACTACAGGCGGCGTCCTGTAATGGCCTCATTTGCTCACCGGTAGTGTTGTAAAGACAATTAAAGCACACGCCTGGGGGAAATGTATGGCGGATTTTTATAGCCGACCTTACACACAACACACACAGAATGATTTCATTGTGGTAATTTCTTTCCTTTTTCTTCGCCGAGTCCAAACACGCATGCATATCGCACACTGTGTCTCATTCAGAAAACATGCATACGCACGCAAATGTGCGTAAAACCAGCTTGCAAGCAGTTGCATGATAAAAGCATCAGTACATATGCAAGAGATCCTCGTTTATAAACGCCTCGTAAACGAACAAACACATAAATATACCAACAGTTCTGTAAAACACTTTTTATTTTGAATAAAAAAATAACACATTAGCATGAAAGCCATAAGCATTGTAAGCAAATCCAGCATTATACACGTCTTTCTTTGCACAACTGAGAAGGCCACTCGGTGACATCATCTCATATCTACATTGTTGGGCCATAAATCATCTCCGGCAATGAGCTCTTTGTCCCAGCGGCTGCTGAAAGCCCCATTGTGTCCCACCGCACACAAGCGCACTCCGTAAGATTTAATCTAAAACCGTTTTCTTGACCTCATGGGTTTTACTGTATATATTGTAAATATTAGATGAGGTTTTTCGCTCATTTGAACGTTTCCTATGCTCATCGCGTTTGACTTTAACAACATTAAATAGAAAAACTATCCATTCATTATTAAAACTAACATTTTGGTTAGCTGCTATTAGGTAACTTTTTGTATTGTATTGTATTGTTTGTATAATGTATTGTTAAAACCGAAGCTAATCCAGTGTCACAAAGAATAAGTAACAACAGCCCACCTTGGTTTTGTTCTTAATATTTGTAAGTCGCTTTGGATAAAGGTGTCTGCTAAACGACTAAATGTAAATGTAAATGTTGTCCATCTGTAGCATGTGTCCGAATGTTATTGCTCTCAGTGGAGTCAGCGTGAGGTGTTATGGCTTTCCATTACTACTGATCGGTACTCATTCACTAATTGGCTGAAGTAGTGTGTGGTTAGAAGTGTGTGTGTGTGTGTGTGTGTCTGCTATCTCCATTACTGCTATTTCCAAGCAGTAAAATGTCAAAATATGTAGAGAGACTTACAGCCTTGACCTGTTGAATTGGTCTTAAATGCGTTTTAAACCAACGTACGACTCCGTTATGTTTTATATTATTGCAAAAAACGCTCTTTTGTTGCTGTTTTCTACATAAAATCATTCTAAGTAATGTAATAAACATTCTGTGAAAATAATATATTGTTGTATTTGTTAATGACTATTGATAATAACTTTATATTTAAAGAAAATTTCGTAATTTCTCAATAAAAAAATATATTAAGTTACGTATGGCCTTGTCAATAGTTAAAATCATTGTTTAGTAAGCCGACCTCCTATTTGCTGTGCAAAACAGTAAAACATACTTTATATATAATTAATATATTTTTATTTTATTTTTCAAAATAAATCAATTAGATATTATAAATATTTGAATACTGTATCTACATCTATAATCTATAAAAATATCTATAATTGAGATAAAAGCAGGTTTTTTGGCTATTACTACTTTGATACTCAAAATCTTGTATTTAGATCATCAGAAATTAGCATGGATGTCACAGAACGGGGCACATTTAGTCTCATGTTTGTTTCTCTCAGAAATGCCATGAAACAAAAATATACACAAGAGTGAATATAGTATGTGACGCGTAATTTCTCTGGGTTTCTTTTCACTCTATGTTGGCAAATCTTAACAAAGTTTGAGTCATTATTGATTTAAAAATACAAGAAATGACGAGAATCTATATTAAATCTTAAAAGTCTGCTAGACTTATTACAACAATATACTCCAGACTCTTAGTGTGCTCTCCCGCTCATTCAAAGACAAAGTCGATCATTCACCATAGCGATCGAAGGATTGAGGACAGTATGCATGTGTTTGATCTGGTTTGAGCTTCTTTGACATATAGGGTTTGATGTGTTGGTCTGGGATCAGAAATAATTGCACGGATCAGCTGGTGTGAGTCTTACTGTCAAAACCCACAACTGCATGTTATGAACTACAAGCACACGACATTGAAACGCTGCAAGCCTTAATCTCACCTTTTGATGCCTCGTCTGCATTAAAGAGTAAAATTATTGGCAAGAAAATGTAAAGGAAATCCGGAACGTCAAAACCAATCACTTTTTCCTGTGCCTCTTGCACTGTCTCCGAGTTAAAAGGCCGCAGCTGTTGATGGCTCTATTGAAAGAGCCCACGCCTCTATCGCCTGCCACACTAGACCAGTGTCCATCCCCCAGTGTCCGAACAAAGGACGCCTATGATGAGGAGTCTCACACACGTGCATGCACACAACGGCTTCACACCGAGCGTGGGAGTTTAGCGTGTGTCACATGCTCTTGACGGGCAGCGGGTGGGCGTAATCGTAGATGAATTGAGTGGATGATGGTCGTGCAGATGAGCTGCACAGGAAGCATTACGAGTTTCCGCCATTCTTTATCTTGTTTTTATATTGACGAATGCACTAGCAGAAGAAGAACCCATTCTCAAATCAATAATGTCTTGTACTACGGTTCATGAAAATGTGTTGCAATGTATATGGTGTGAACAGAGGTACGATCAAATAGGACTTTGATGGCTTGGTTCTCTCTGGTCTGTTCACAGCTGCTCTGAGTTGAACGTTAGTGGGCCGTGATGTTTATATGTGGGTCACATTCCTCTCCCTGCCCCACACGTGCACCCAGAAAACCTTCTTGCCCCAAATCAAAGCGTTGGAGGACAACTCTTGTCCTTGGTAATATTTCCATTCGTAAGCTTGGTGCTTGTGGTCAAAGGAAAATGCTTTTGCCTTCCAACCGTTGACATGCATTTCTTGGGTTCGAGGTAGGAGAGGAAATCATCTTTCACGTGATGTGTCAGAGCATCCTCAGCCATGCACTTAGATTGAAGAAATCAGAAATATAAATGAGCAGAAAATCTCTTGAATTAGGTCAGTGGTTCCTAAACTACCAAAAGTATGCACTTTAATGTCTCCCTTTATCCAAACAAAAGCTTTTCTAGGTCTTGAGCACACTAGCACTTAGCTGAGGACTTGAATCAGGTGTGATGGGTTAAAAAGTCATCCAAAATGAGGGAAACACTGATCTGGGGCATGCAATTATGTCAAATCGTGTTAAGATTTGTGATCTAGACACCTGAATGTGAAAATGCACACAAACTGGTTTTGTGCTAATGCTTTGTCATGTTCTTGAAGTGTTTTCCTGTTTGTTTCTCTTTATTTCGTTTTGCAGATAAAAGGATTTTTCTCAACTTAAACTTTGTGTCGGTTTTGTTTTCTCCTTGTAGATTCACAGAGAGACGGAGACATTTTTTTCAGTTGATCCGAGTCGAGTCGCTGGAGTCCAGGAGACCAAAACCAGTTCAGGTAAATACTTAATTCTTTAAATTATTTTAACAAAAAATAAAGAAATGTTTAGAATAATTTTTTTATAATTGACATAGATGGTCGTGTTAATTCAGCATATAAACAACAAAAATGTAATGTTTTTTTGCAATTTGTGACTTTTGGTCAGTCATGTCCAAATGAAAATCAGTCATTGAACAAAACTTAAAAAACGTAACTTTGCCGATTTGCAATTGTAAACGTATGATTTAATGTAAATGGAGTTTAACATCATTTGATTTAAATCAACAAAAATTTCAGTTAAATAAACATGCTTATGTATTTAATAGAGATTGTGATATAAAGGCAAACTTCACAGATTGCAGCTTTAATAATGTATTAGAAATAATAGTTGATCTTCTCTTGTTAAAATAACTGGCGAACTTCTGTACAAGATTGAAAGATTTTTTTCGCAAATCCAAATTTTTTTTAGCAAATGCTACAAATCTACTGAAGATCGCAAAAGTGCAGAAGCATAAATTGTTTTTAATAAAAATATACACATTATTTGTATTAAACATTCATACAATAACATACAGATAAGTTGCTGTATGCTTCCAAGTACATTTCCTTTCTATACAAAGAAAGGATGATGTCTTGTCTCGTGTGCGCGCCAGTCTAAATAGTGCCCGCATTGTATCGCATGGGAAACTGCTCAAAAGACTAAATGGATGTCTTCCTGTCAATACAAAAGCTTGCACTGGTCAAATTAGATCATCTCGATGACATCAGCATCCTGTCCGAAGGGATTACAGGCCGAGATGCAACACTGAGCTCAAATGAGTCACTTCAGACTCACTCACTGTATATTGATTCACTTCAAACGACTCCACTTCAATCATGTCTGTTTTATTTAGTTTATGATGCTTTACCGGTGCACATTTACTGTAAAATATTGAATCAATGGTCTTAAAGCTTTTCCATTCTTTTCCCAGAATTCCCCCCGTTGACTCCTTCACCGGAGAGTGCGCGACACACAGAATCAGCGAGCACCATGCGAGGGTCTGCCAGCGATGGCGACTCTCTCCTGAGCCAAGATTTGGGCGAGGACAGCGTTTTTAACAACAAGGTGGGTCTAGAAATCTCATGTGTTCATGCGTGCCGTTTTTGCCCATGTCATCCAGTTCTCTGTTTGTTTTTGACAGGGTGTTGCTATTTTGTTTCTATGAGGCATCCCTTGACTGTGCCTCATTGTGCGAGTCCGTCTGCCAGATATAGCGGTTATGCAATGCGTCTTAGTTTCAGTGGTAATTTTCTGTACGCGTTCTCAGCTTTGCTCCACTGACATCACATCATGTGATGCAAGCGGAGTGGTGGGCTAGGCCTGCAATTATGTCCTCGTCGTCTCATGCGAGCTCCCCTACCTCTTTTTTCGCCTCTTCTCGAGTCCGGGTGGCATAAAACTCACGAGGCAGAGTTTCCTTGTGGTTTTCTCCTGCCTTGCAAACTAACACTGGGATAGCAGAAGGGATTCCTTGCGTCAATTAAAATGTTCAGAGATCTGAGGAATATTTTGAGGAATGTTGGTACCAAACAACATTATCCGCCATTGACTTCCATTGTATGAACACAAAACCACAGAGACTTTGTAGAGATTTTCTTTTTTTTTTTTGCAGAACACAAATGAGGGACAGATACGTAACAAACTTCTTGTTTTAAATAGTTAAACATTTATTTAAATTTTATTTTCACACATTTCTTAAATTGTAGTAACATGCTTTATTCCCTTTGTGGTGGTAATGTTCATTTTTTAGCTACAAAACATTTGCCGAATGACCTCACCATATTCACTGTCGTTCACATACTTCAGAATTATGTTTGGATGGAAGAACTCCTAACCTGAGCTTGACTTTGTCCCATATCTGAGCCTCATAGTCAAGTATTACGGTCAGCGTAATGTAGCTGTTAGCTCACCACACCCCTCGCCTGGCTGCATTTCTTTCCGCATGTGAGAAAAATAATGAACTGCTGTGAATGGAAATGAGTTTGTGTGTTATGAAAGGTTTACAAGGATGGAAAGAACTTCGATTCTATGGGGCTTGTCTGTCCTGCTGGCTCAAACAATATTAGTGTGCTTGTGTCTGTTACAGACGTAAAAGTGGTACAGTATCTCAGCAGCGCGCGTTTCATTGGCTTCGTACGGCTTAGAAAATTCACGTTCACCTCTCCAAAATACACGTGACAACGGAAGTGTCAATAATTCGCAATGTTATTCAGTATTTTGCATCAAGACTGGGTGGGTTTTTTCGCTTGTTCAAATCGTGTCACAGCATTCGCCTCAAAACAATATTGCACTGGGTTGCAAGAAAATACAGCAAAAAACATTTAAAACAATAAAAGTAAAAACAGTGGTTATGTCAAATTAGGTTTTTTACATTATACGTGAGTAATCTGTAAAAACTATACAATATATGTAAAATTGAGTTTTTACATTATATGTAAAAAAATACTGTAAGAATGTAATTTTGCTTAATTTTACAGTGTTGTTAAATGTAATTTTATAGCATTTGGCATGTTAACCATTTGTATTTCAGCAGAAGGGGGCAAGCCTGTCAAGGTTTATTCAAAACATCCTTTTTGTGAACCAAAACATACCGTGTCTAATTCTTTCTCACAGTTTTTTCCCTCTTCCCCCTCTTCTCTCTCTCCGCACCGAAGAGCGAGGACAGCATCACCATCACAAGTGGCGTATCCATGTCGTACTCCTCCTCCACCGATGACACCTCCAGCTTGGGTACCCCCAGCACGATCCCTCAATCCAGCACGGAGACGCCTGGATCCAACCCCTTCCTGCACGAATCCCCCAGAGCTTCACCCGTCTCGGGGGAAACTGAGGAGGAGGAGAGAAAGGACCGCCTCACCGAAGTCCCGGAGCGTTCGGCTATTTTACGGACCTCCATGCGCTCCCTCTCTCCCTTCCGCAGGCACAGCTGGGGCCCGGGCAAAAACTCAGCGGGAGAGGTGGAGATAAGTCAACGCAGGTATGGATCTTCAACAGAAAAAGGAATTTGGTCTTATTTAAGGGTGAATTGACCATTCAAAAATTTAGAAATTCTTCATGGATTTCTTTAAGCCATCTGTCGTCACAAAAGGGTTTAAGAGATTGAGTTTCTCCTTTTAGGTGTGGTTTGGTAGATTTTTTTCCATTTGTTTTGAGTTTGGTGTTAGCAGGATGTGTGTTTTTAAAGGGGAATCCCAGTGCTTTTCCTCTGAGGGTTTGAAAGCAGCCGCTCTGTCTTTTCTGTGAGAAAGAGCTGAGTTTAGGTCACACAAAACAGCGATAAATACAAACAACGGACCTCTAATACTCTTTCCTTAAGACAGAATAGAGGAACACTATAGTTTAACTGTCATTACACTACTCGTACCGGCTCGATGAATTGATGACACGCCCACATCTGTCAATCATCCTACATGTGTCATTGTGTCTTTCCATTCATCCTCTCCTCTCATCATCTCCATCCATCCTTTTTTCCAGTACTGCACGAAGTGAGGTGGAGCGCAGATCGGGGGGCCATAGGAGAAGGTATCATCATCCATCTTCATTCTTTCCATTCAGGGACCCCTTAAACTGGGGCCGACTGTTGTCGAAGCGCTCGTGGAAAATGTTTTAAATGTTACGATGTTACTTGAGCACCATATGCTGTGGAAAAGCCCTCTGTAAAAACGTCAGAATGCCAGGCAGTGAAAGATTACGTTGAAACGTTTCCCATAAATCCGTCCCAGCCTGAATATAATTTTAATGGGGGGACACACAGTACAGTGAGTAAATAAGCATTACATTTGAATTCTAAAGTGAAATGTTCCTTTAATACAATACAGATTGGTTCAAAGGATCCTTATAGTAATAAACAAAAACGATATTTCGTTATTTTCAAATGAAATGCTTTACAACAAGATTTTCAGACAGCCCACAAACCTATTCAGTCTGAAACCGTGTTGTTTTTGTACATCTCCTTATACTAACAACATTTCTTTTTTCCATCCATCCGTCCATGCCCTTCTACTCACCATGAAGCATGAGCTGGTGTCCGTCAGTCGTCCTACGTTCAGAGGGTGACGAAATAAACAGCAGAAGGTAAAAAGGACAAAAAAAGGAAGCGTCAGAAACACACAGAAATGGTTGTGAAATGACGTGGTGTAAATTGCATTGTGTGAACACAGACGTGTTGTGAAAAGACACGGACATGTCTATATATATGCAATGCATGCTGAGTTACTCTACTTCCTGTCTATGGTTTAGTCCTGTCACTTTGTGAGAGTAGTTGTGGTCTCATGTTTGTCCAGCAATCACTTCCTTTGACTTTATTGTCTCAGAGATAGCTTCATCGGCCAGTAATGTATGCGTTTAAACGGGTCTGTAGATTCAATTAAGTACAGTACCAGAAGATAACAGCTGTTAACAATGACTAACATTTTAATCTGGATCTCAGAACCTGATGAGAGGTGAGAGCTGATGATTTTCTTTTAGAGCAGTTCTGTTGGAGCAGAAAAGGCAGAAGAACCTGACGATAACTTGCTGGTCGCAGTCTAGATCTTGATTCAAATGTAAACTCTGTTTTCATGTAGTGGTTAATTTAGCCACGGTTAAAAAGCCACACATTAAATGTGTAGTAATGTTATAAGTTAGGAAATAATAAACTAAGAAGCATCTTTAAACCGATTTCTCAAAACGCACTTTTACAAAGTGAGGTTAACAGGGTATGAGGGTATATCAGAGGAACCACACATATATTACATAATAAACATCCACCAAGTGCAATAAAGTATATCATAGACATTACAATCTTACTTTTGTTAAAAAGGCAAAAGTTTAAATGTTCCCTTATTTTTTATTTGCTCTGGATAAAAGCCTCTGTTAAAATAAATGAAGATGGAAACATACACTTGACATTTTGTTGTGAAGTTCATACTTTTAAGTGTCTTATCTGCCTTTGCAACCACTGTGAAAAAATATTTGTCGCAGTCATTGCAAACCAGTGATTCAAAAGAATGAGTTTGCTTTTAAGGTTTAGAGAGACCGGAAAATAGCATGCGTCAGATATATGCGTCATATTGAAGTTATATGATCTGAACTGATGCATATATTGTCATCATTTGCTTATGTTTATCTATCTCTTTGTGCTGAATGTGCGTAAGCACTAGAGCCAAAAAATAGATTTTAGTACCATCAAAATATTTACCTTTTACCATTTGACCTTAATCGCAATGAAATACAATGATACGTTTTTTGCGCAGTTACAGCCTGGAAGGTCTCTCAGCTGACAAGGAAGAAAGGAAATGCACAATCCAGCCTGTCCAGGAACCGAGCTGTCCGTCAAAACTCGACAGAGAGGAGAGAGGCTCGCTCGTGTCTCTGACTGAAGAAGAGCAGGAGTCTGACATGGGCGACTGCGGCAGTTTGGACAGTCAGGTGAGATCTGATTGGATGAGCCACATATATGCACACCTGCGACATCAACTCAACAACTGGTCAGTGTCATCTGATAATTGAATAAATCCTTTACGGCTTTCAGAAGTCTATCCAGTCTGGACGGAGATTCATCCCACCTCCACATCCGATTCTCACCAAATCCGTCTCCATGTTGGCCATCAGTCAAAAAGACCTGGATGGTGAGTTTATTTTAGGATTGTTTTAGTATCAAACTCTGAGCTCTGCACCATTAAGATTTTATAAGCAACCCTGCAGATGTGATGTTGCAGACTTCAGACTGACTTTTCTCCACTGGTTTCTTTGCTTCTTGTTTTGTTTTATACCTCTGAGGAATAAACGTTGGTTTCATGTTGATCACTCACTTCATGTTACCCATACCGCCACATCTAACACACGATGGGACACACTGGGATCTCAGCTGTGCAAAATATTTCGTAATCCTAAATCGACTGGGATTATTGGTGTTTTTCAACTCATCTAAAGTGGAACTCCCATGATTCCCTTTTCCACTTCACTCTGGTGACACTTTAAGGGAGTGGACATTTGCTCAGGTGGCACCTGTGCACTACTTAGCACCCTATTTTATTGTAACGCCTGCTTTGATCTTTTTTGCCCATGTCATAACGGAACCCACCAGCGAATGGACGGCCGCGACCTAAACGACGAATCTCCTTCTCCTTCAGCATCTTGCCTTTGCTCCCCAAATCTAAAACTGTCTTTTCTATTGGCTCTTCATCCAGTGATGATGAGGATACAGTCAGTAAGTAAAAAAATATCCCACAATGCCTGGCGTGGACCCTGCCCGACACCTGCTTTATGTGAATTGTGTACCCTACCTCCCTTGTGTCACTAAGTTATTGATAAACCCAGTCCAAAGAAACTTAATGAAATGTCCCATGTGTTGTGACATTGAGAAAGTTGAACGATTTGATTGGAAATAATTTGCAGTGATTTATATAATAGAATATTAAAATGGGAGATACATGGTTGATAATAATTGGTCTGTGAAATGCTCAAAGCAATAACTTAGATGAACTTTGTGTATTGCATGCTTTCTGTCTTATGCATTTGTTATTCCACAATTACTTGTTTGGTTGCTTTTAACTTTTATATAAAGTCTAAGTCCCAGACATGCTCTGGTACATAAACGCATTTTACGTGTTTTGAAATTGATCTCATGTTAGATCAATGTTTCTTCAGGTCACTTTTCTCTCCAGACTTTAACACGTCTGTTTAGACATTCTAATGTGTGTTAGTTGACAAAAAAATAATAAAACATGAAGTAGTGATTTTATAATCTTTCCATTCCAAAAACTATAAATGTAATTACATTTTAAAGCAGGCTTGTATGTAATCTTTACCATTTTCCCTGAGGTTAAGTTTTTGTGGTTGCATATCAGTGTTTATATTTTTGTGCCTATTTGAATGAGTCTGTTATAAATGTGCCATTTTGATTCGAGTATTTCCTTTCGTTGTTCTCTGCAGGGCAGCACATCAGAATCTTGTCGCACGATTAAATTTGTGCAATTTTTCATTTGTTCAAGCACAAAACTCCGGATGCACGGTCGTATGATTTTGCGCATTTAGAAAGCCAAATTTAACGATGAATCGGTGGAAGTCAGGCAGTGTCGGAAATGTCGTGCTCTTGTCGTATAGTGTAACTGCTTCGGTGATGATGTATATATTGCAGTTTGACAAACGACTGTTGATGTCATACAGACAAACTAGCAACAGACGTTAATGACCATAAAATCATACGGAATGTAAACCGCGTATGTTTGTTGTTTTTGTACGGTTATAACTCCGTTGTAGGCCTACTGTTGGTTGAACTCAATTTCTCTTTTGTCTTTTCAGGATTGAGCTCTTTCACAGGCACATCAGGATCATTAGAATACAGGTACGACCCCTGCATTAGCTATTCAGATTTAAGGCATGCTAACATGCTAAACAAATGATCTCTTCCGAAAGCAATTTTAATAGACAATTGGTATTCTTCTGACATGACGCGTTAGAAGCTAAATCAAAATAAGTGTTTATTAACTATCGGCTGTGCTATATTGAACATTATTGTCTGTTTGAATACTTGATTCTGATTGGCTGGAAGGTGTGCATTAAAACAGGTAGTTCCAGTCAGTTTGATCCTTTTTTTATTAGCTGACAAAAATAATTGTTTTTTCACCCGTCTGATCAAAAGTTACACTGTAAACATGAATAACAGCTTTAACTTAGCAAATGATTATGGTATAAGCAAGATAATCCATGGTAAGCCTTGCATTGAAGGTTTTTAATGCACAGGTGGTTCTTGGCCTCCACGTCTTGCATTAAAAACTCTGCACGGCTAGCCGCAGATTATCCCTTGCATAAAGATGATGAATAGTCTTGCACCCAACATTTTGCTGTGCATATTTGCAACATACATTCTAAAAAATACAATATTCCTTCTTCCCATGACAGTTGGGATACTAGGATACTGCCTACATAGGCAGCAGACAACAAGATAGCACCCTAGGTCTTGGAACAGAGCCTGTGTCTTCAATTTTAATTGTTTTAACAAAAATCTTTTATTTTGTCTCTTTTAGTATTTCCGAGGAGGATCCGGGTCCCTTACGTAGCGACAGTGAAGGCAAAGCTGGAGGAACCAAAGTCAGCAGGACCTTCAGTTACCTTAGGAGCAAAATGAGCAAAAAGAACAAGGTGAGTGTTTCATGATCTCCATCTCGCATGCTTAGTGTGGAAAGTAAACAGATTTTAACTGTGCTATTTATAGTAGAACAATGAGAGCATTCTTGCTTTTGTGGTTAGATGGCTAATGAACGTATCAGTTGTTTTTAAAACAGGATGTATATTAAAGTCCAATAATGCTGTGATTTATGTCTGAATATTTATTTTGAATAATTTCTTTTTTGTATAGAATTGCAGAAGGTCTTGGTTAAAAACAATAAATTAATTTCTTGAACATGCAGGTGATTTTGGAGAGAAAAAAAGAAACGCACCACAACGGCAAATAAACATTTCTGCTTTTTTTGCCATGCCCTCAAAATAACAAAGGCTATGCATCTATTGCTGATTTGTAGAGACTCTTAGGATGTTTGCATTCGATCCACTTCGTGTTTTCTCTTTACACAGTCAGCACTATGTGCAAACACTTTTTTTCCAACACCCAGAACAGACATCTATCAAATATAGCGTTTCTCAGCGTTTCTACACCTCCTTTAACCTGTGAAGCCTTGCATCACTGCAAACATTGGAAGCTTTGGGTTTTAGCTTGAAGGATGTCATTCTAACTTAATACAAATTTCTAGTTAATGGTTATCGCCTCGCCGTTCCTGTAGATGATGATATTGTTGATCGTGTGAAAACCATTGTACGCTCTGAGGTCGCTCGAATCATCTGCTCTTCCGCTGCACAGCTTGCTCTTGCACACACAACTTGCACGGCGGTTCTGTCATGCTCGGGCTCACAGTAGGGAAGTTGAACAGGATGTAGAGACAAGCTGCTTTCTTAGTTTCTACCTCTCCGTTTAAATATACCCTGTCAGACACAAAGCTGCAGTTCTGTGAAAAGAAACCTGTGTTTAAATCAATGACCTCATAGAGTGGATTCAGAGAACTGACGGCTGATAACTACATGACATACACGTCCACATCAACCCAGCTGGTTAACCATATTTGGGTTAAGATTCAAATACGTGGACTTGGGTCTGTTGGTGCCGTGTTAGTTAATAGTTCAGTGACCTTCCAGGAAGTTAACGGTTTGATGCCTCGGGTCACATGACCCGCACAGGTATCCGAATCATTTTTAAAAGTTATTGATCGCCGTTTCGCTCCTGATTAAATCGCAAAAAATATGTGTATCAGGGAGGGGTCCGTGTTAAAAGGAAGTGCGCTGTGTCTTTAATCTGAGCGAAGACAGAAAGACGCCGCAAAAGTCACTTCCTCTGAATGTCTTAGACAGTTGCCATCATGGGAACTTGCATGTGTCTGTAAAGGGACACGGCCACATCTAGTTTACCTTCAGACCAGTGACCGCAAGCGGTCTCTTCCTGCGCCTGGGATGTCTTTGTTGTCTCGTAGGTTTTTACCGCAGGGTCGGTCTCTGAAGATTAAAAATGTTGCGGGGAAGCTTGAGGTACGTTTTAGAATTTCAGGTGGACGTTAAATGTAAAGATGACAGTCACACTGCTTTTTTCTTTATTATTTCTTTAATGTGTTTGCGGTTACGAATTTTAGATGAATGTGTATTTTGGAATAATTTAAATGCATTTTTGGACAATGCATTTGAATACTTTTTATGTTTCTGTTTTAGTTTCTTCAACTTCTTAAGATAATTTTGGTGTTTAGTTGCATTTATTTTTAGGCGTGCTTGGGCACATTCATACATTTTTGGGTATGCTGGAACTATTTGGGCAGAGCGGCTTGACCCTTGTCATCTTCGGTGGTCAATATATTTTTCCATACTTCAGTACGCGAGTTCAGTATTTAGCAGTTAATGGATACTGGAAAGTTTAAATGTTTAATTATTTAAAACGAATACTGCTGATCTTCATTTGTTGTCTTATTATGTTTGGATGTCAATATACTGTCAGTATTAAATTGGTGGGTGTCTGAGTAAATCAAACAGGGTTTTGTAAAACCTTGAGATTAACATATTACAGTATCTGTCCTTGTGATGACAAAACAGCAACCAACATGCGATTAAACAACAGTAAGGAAAGTTATGTAAAATGAGAATAAAATATATACATACAGGTAAAAAATTAAGACACCTTTTTAAATTTATTTGCCGGTTTTTCAGAATTTACTAACGACGAACAATATTTCTCCTAAATTTCTAATAATAAAGAATAGTAAAAGATAAAAGATGTTTCTATATGCATTTATTTGCAGAAATGAAAACTGGAGAAAAAGGTCAAAATCACAGAGAAGACGCTCTGTACTTTTTCAAACCTCAAAAACCTTGATTTTCAACAGACGCTGGACTAAAATGACCACATTATATTCTAAAAATGAATATTAAAATGATTCATACAGTATAAGAATTGAACGACTAGACGGATGCTTAGGCCCGATTTACATTTCGCGTCTTTTCCGCGCACATTTTCGTTATTTTAAATGGAGATGCATGGCAGGCATGTGCAAATAGGGGGCGCTGCATCGAGATGGAAATGGTTCAACTTTTCCGAGCACATATTCGTCATTTTAATGTAGAGAGTGCAGTGGGTCATTTGAAGATCGAAAGCAGTCCGGCTCGCTTTTTCCGGACGGTTTTAGACGCAAAACGTGAACCGGGCCTTAGACAGTTTCAACACTACATTTGGATGAATGGAGATGATAGATAACTCTTCAGACGGGAGAGATGTTGAGATATTTTTCTCCTGCCGGCTGGTGATGGGAATATGAATGAAGATATTGATTGCACTGAAGTTGATGAGTTTTCTCATGATGGATGCAGCTCTGCTCTGCTGATGATGGATGTGGCCCGCTCTCTTTTAATCTCACATCTGGGCCGAGATCCGACTGTAATCGGGAGCCTAATGTACAGCTCTGGCTGTCTGCCAGCTAATGCATCTCATACGGAAAACACACAGCACGTCTGCAAATGCCAGAGAGAGATGGTGAGTGATTTATTCACAGCTTTTATCTTCTGTTTTGCAGAAGGAGGAGAAGGACAAGAGTAAGGAGCGAGAGAGGGATTCCAAAGACAAAGAGAGGAGAGCCTCAAATGGACACCTGTTTACCGCGGTCATGACAGTACCCACAATTCCCTGCCTCCAGTGCAACAAACCAATCAACACTAAAGATGCTTTCCTCTGCACCAGTAAGAGATCTCCTAGACTGTTCTACCTACTACACTTTATTTTACATGTCTTTTCTATTTTCTACTGTCTACTTTACTCCTTTTTTTCCAATATTGCATTTATATATTTGACAGATGCTTTTACCCAAAGCGACTTATCGCATAATATCACACTTCAGCTCCGGGAACACATTTATTTCTATTCATCACTTTTCAAGTATATACTCGTTTACTCTTTATTTTTCCTCTTCTGTTCTGTGCCCTTTTTTAAATTGACAGTAGTGGGCAAAAGTGATGGAGCATATTTTACCATTATTTGCTTTCAACGTCATGTTCACTTAAACCATCAAATTATGAGATGTAAGATACAAAATGGCCAAAACACTAAACATTTAAGGTACTTATTGGCAAAAGGCAATCTAAAGGATATCTAGCATAGACAAACAAAATGTAAAAATATTTAAAAATACATTTGTGTAAAGAACAAACAAAGACATCAATTTGACAAAGTTTGACATCTGTTTTGGCCATTTCTGTATATGAAGTATACTTGCTCTTATACACGTTCAAATATAGTTTGATTAATATGAGGAGTTTCATTTGCAAAGACGGGTAACTATTATTAACTATTTTTATAAACCAAGCTGCAGTTTGACTGATGTTACTTGCACAATAAAAAAAGATTTTTGAACATTTAATGAAAATGTAAAACTCTGTTTTTGCAAATGAGCTCTTCACGTACTTGCTATTTATACATTTTATAGACTTCTTTATTATTCTAAACTCTATTCTGCTTTATGCTCTCTTCCTTTGTTTTGCCATAGACCGTTCTTTTTTCAGAACTTCCTCATTTACGCTCACGCACACATGCGCAGGTTAAATTTACTGCTGTAAAAGGTTGAGGTGCGTGCATTACACGGGAAGTGAATTGAATAAGTTCATGACATGGTGAAAACGGCAATAGATAAAAAAACAGAAGCTCAATCGTATCAGGCTGTTAACAATGGGTTCATGATATACCCTGTGCCAACATCCCTTGTGCCACTGTTTCTATAGAGACAGTGTTTTTGATGGGTGGAGATTTCTCTAAAGTGTTCATCTTGGTGTGAGTGTGTTTTGAAGGAAATGAAGAAGACAGTTGGAGTGGTTTAATAATCGTGGCTATCTGCCCAGTCAGGTCTTACACAGAGTTGCATCACTCCACCCGCACGCAGCTGCAGACGTTCAGCGCTGTACTGAGAACAGCCAGTGTGCTGGAACATCCTGTCAGCACACAGCCGCCGTAACACACTCTCTCTTCTCTGTTTATTGCTCGTTCAGAGGATGTGCTGGCAGGCTACCATTTCCTTTCTTGTTTCCCAAAAGCGACTAATGCTTAAGTCACAGTTTTTCATCTGATAAGATCTCTGAAGTTCTTTTTCCAGACTAAATAGACAGCCTTACTGTAATATCCCTGCTGTTGTTGTCCACAATCAATCATTGACTGTTTTTCAACAAATTTACAATGTCAACTGTTTTCTTCTACTACCTTGAATCGATGCTTCCAGGACACTGTTGCCACCTGGTGGTAAAACTAATAACTTGCGCATACTTTGTACGCGAGGTAACAAATTCCGGCGGTGCGCATACAGTATGTGCATACTTTTCTGATGATGAAATTTGCATCATGATCACTGCACACTTTTATGCGTACGCGTAACTATACTTAAGCCTTAACTTTAAATCAACTTCTACTCAAGCCCTGCCCTGCATTATTTCCAGGGTGAGTAGTCATAAATGTGTGTGGTGTTTGCTGGAGAAATTCTGCGGCATGTGTAGGAGTGTGGAAACTTGGGTACCTGTGGGGAAAGATCTTAATCTCTATGCCTCAGATGATGTAGGGTGCTTGCTGTGGGTGTTGCCGTCACGCCCTTCATACCATCACGCCTTACGGTCCAGGGCGTAAGATGCTGGCTACTTTAAAACATAAAACCCATTTGTTATGAAATGAGAGACCGTGACAATTGTTGCATTGTACAGAGCCTCCGGTGAGATAGTGTTGGTGGTCTATCAGAGGTTTTATGTGTGTGTTTTTTCCCCAAGACTTGAATAAAGCTTTGCAGATACACGGCCTGTTGTTGTTGCGTTTGGTTTAGCTTTTATAAGGTCGTACGCCTCTGTTGGGTGTGTCTGAGGTAGTTTAGTGGTCATATGGTGCAAAGTACATTTCTTGAAAAACGTAAAAGAACATCAGTGCAGGTTCGTGTTGATTTTTCAGTTAACTTTTAGTTAACATGTTTTATGGTGTTAATGTTTTAAAAACTTTTTTTAATGTTCATAGTGATGTTACGGAAACGTGATATTGAATGTGGGAATCGGTTGTAAATAACTTTGTGTATCAGATTAATGGCGCACACAGCCTGATCTTTCGCAAATTCTCAAATTTACTAGGTGGCTATTTCATATTGTATGAATTTGTATGAATATTGTATTTGTATGATGTAAATCCACCACTGGTATAAAAGCAGATTGTACTAAAACATCCTAATACAGTTGTATGAAATTATAGCAGTTAGACACTTTGCAAATACTTAAAATTGCCATGAGATTGGGTTGGCATAAATAAAAACATAACATTTGTATTATATGCGCTTTGTAAACATCGACTGTTTGGGTTTGAAAGAATCATATGCTCCTTCCCGAAGAGTAATGCATAAAAAGAGTAATGCACGTTGTGTCAAGTTTAATATTTCACTAAACTGACGGATAAAGTTCACTTTTGACTGACTGAAGATTTTTTGTTTTCAGCTTGCAATGCACAAGTTCACAAGGCTTGCCGAGAGAGTCTTCCTGTTTGTGCCAAGGTGAAAATGAAGGTAATTCTGTGGCTTGTTTATTTATGCTCCTGTAAATGTCATACATGCGTTTCATGTTTTTGTTTGTTATATAGGTTTTATTGTTACGACCAAAACTCCATAAAAGCTACGTTTTCTAAACAAAGACCAAATATAAAGAGTAAATGATTAAATGTTCTGTTCAAATGTTTCTTCCAGCAGCAAAAACAACAATCCGTTCCAGACTCTGCCTCAATGCCCAGCATCACCCTGAGGAGTAAAAGTAAACGCATCAACCGATTACATGTCTTTAGAATATGAAAGTAATAGTTTGATATTCATTTTTGACATTCATCTTTGCAGCCATCCCTGCACGGGAACGCCCGTGGTCCACCATGTCATTTCTTGACGACCAGCCCGCCCCACTCGCACCGCCTCGAAAAGGCCCAAGCAGCATAATGTCTTTCAACAGCATCCCGCTTTCAAAGAGCATGTCCATAAACAACATCGCAGGGTAAGGCACACAACTCTTATATTACTACTTGATCTGATCGTATCTTTTTTTTTACATTTGTGATTGATGGGTGGATGGATCGATGGATCGATTGATCAATTGATTTTTATAAAGATATCAGAATGATATTTTTCCCAGAATGTTTTTATATTATGTATATATTATGTACTTTAGCTGGATATTCACATAAAGGGTCACATATAACCCAGTTTTATTTGACTTTCATGGGTCAGGGTTGTATTACATTCTAAAGTAAAATTTGATAATAATTTTCTCTACTCTGTTTGTTTTGAATGTTTAGACAAATGGAAGATCCTCCTCTAAAGAGTCTGAAGTTTCTGTCACAGTCTACAGACTCTCTCCATAAAACCAGTAAAGTTACAGAGTCCACAGAATCTCTTACTGATGAGGGTAAGACTCCTCAACTCATCATTATTACCAAACCAAAATATATATAATTCGTGCAATCAAATCTGTATTTTTGACTGGCATGTATATGAAAAGAAACATGAATCTGCTTTCTGATTGGTTTATATATGGTAGGTACGGAGATGATGGATAATCAGTTAATGGGTGAATTTGAGGCCGATGTCAAAGATCTGGAGGCCGATTCTTGGAGCTTTATGACGGACAAGAAGTATCTGAAACATCTTAAGAAGGATGTTATCAAGAGACAAGATGTCATCTATGGTAAGCAGAGAGCTTCCTAAAGGAACATCCACAGGATGCTTTTCTACTCTTTTTGTTTCAACACATTTTATTTTTATCATCCAGAGCTCATCCAGACAGAAATGCACCACGTCAGAATCCTGAAGATCATGGCCGACGTTTACAGTAAAGGCTTACTGAGAGAAGTTCAGCTGGAGGTACAGACGGTAGAGAAGATGTTCCCCATGCTGGAGGATCTTCTGGACTTGCACACACAGTTCTTCACGCACTTGGTCGAGAGGAAGAAAGAGGCCGCGTCGGAAAGCAAAGAAGAGGGACGCTTTGTTATTAGAAATATTGGTGACATGCTGGTCTCTCAGGTGAGCGAAACCACAGACTTGTGGAAGAGCGTCAGCAGAACGCTTCTGGATTTGAAGAGATGCCTACATTTGTAACGTCTGGAATCTAAATAATATACAATTCTTGTTCCTCCCTAGTTCTCGGGTTCCAACGCTGAGAGAATGAAGAAGGTTTACGGAAAGTTTTGCAGTCGACACAACGAAGCCGTGAACTTCTACAAAGAGCTACACACCAAAGACAAGCGCTTTCAAGCTTTCATCAGGGTAGACATCTCGGTTATTTTCTTGGCTGCGTAGAAAATCTAAAGGACAAGTTTAGAATAGCCTACAGTGTTAGTTTTTGACTTTGTAGCAGTGCCGTTGATTCAACATTCCTCCTTGTGAAGAGCAGACTCCGAAATGGAAACGGTCCCGTGTTTCACATCTGTTTCTGTTTTGCAGAAAAAGATGAGCAGCCCTGTTGTCCGAAGGCTAAGCATTCCTGAGTGTATATTGTTAGTCACACAACGAATCACAAAGTACCCTGTGTTACTACAGAGGATACTGCAACACACGAAAGGTGAGACGCAGTGTCTGAACAAACCCTTAACAGGAAGTGTTTAACTTCAATATGACTCATCACACTGATATAAATGATACTTTGCTATTACCTTTATAAGCGATTTATTATTTTTGCACTACAAAAGAGAACAGACTCCAGAGGCTTTCATATCTGGGTCCTTCTCACAAAACCACTGAAACATCATGGCAGTAAAGATTTTAATCATAAAACATTCATCAGTCACACAAAAAATGGTCGTCATAATAAACATAATTTAAAAAGAGTATTAAATTAATGTATTTTGTTGCTTTTTCTCCTGAAATTCACATTACAGTGACGCGTCCTGATTTATGTGAGTGCGTCATCATGTATAATAAAAAAGAAGAAATGAAGTGTCCATGACTGATATTCTCATCCCCGTAATATTCAAAAATACTTTTAACAAACACAAAGATATTTACATAGTTTCTAAAGAAACACATCTGCCTGTAACTTTCAAAACAGGCTAGCAGATATAGCAAATATTCTCTATATGACTTTTCTACCGTTTCAGGTAGTTTTCTACAGTTTCATATGTAAACTTCTTTTAAAATGTAATACATTAATGACTTGGAACTGGTCCTGTAAACCACATTATAGCACACACATGCACAAAAACACCTCAAGAATTGAATATTCAATTTAAATTGAACCAAAAAGATTTGCTAAAACTGCTAAAATGGTTTGGCGCATTTGAATGTTTTCATGAAAGCTCCACATCATTTAAAAAAATGTATTTTCAGAAAATGAAGAGGACCACGCAGATGTAACCCAAGGTCTCAAGCTGGTAAAGGAGGTGATCGCCACAGTGGACAACAAGGTGAACGAACACGAGAAGAAAAAGAGGTTAAAAGAAGTGTACAGCCGTACGGACAGTAAATCCATCATGAGGATGAAGAGCGGACAGATGTTTGCCAGAGAGGATCTGTTACGTGGGCAGAAACTGATTCACGACGGGCCGCTGCAGCTGAAGAACACGGCTGGCAGACTGAAGGGTGAGAACCGCCGCTGAGTGTTGATTTGATCAAAATCGATTTGAATACTTCATATTCGGAAAATGAATTATGTATCGTGTAAAATACAGTACACAGATAAATGTGACCTTTTGACAATTTGCAAAACATGGTAATGTCTGTGGCCAAGGCAACACGCACATATCTCATCTATCTGATCTGTGTTTTTCCAGATGTCCAGGCATTGCTGCTGAGGGACGTGATCGTGTTCCTGCAGGAGAAAGATCAGAAATACATATTCGCCTCCCTGGTATGTTTATCATTACACCCTTACCCATGACGTCCAGGACAGAGTTTTTCAATAACACATGTTTACTTAACACCGTGTTGTTTAAACATTGGAATCCAGTGTTGTGTAATGTTTCTGGCGGGTCTTAAGTGCAGGTTTTAATAGTTCAATAGGAATATCGGCAAGTTTAAACCTGTGGCATAGGCTGTCAGTGCCCGTTTTTTGCCAAATATTTTAGCGGCCAATCAGATTTGGGTTTTCCTTCTGAGGTCACAAAGTTTTTCTTTTAACCCCACTAGTGACCTCTTTTTTGTCACTTTCACAATGTTCTGCTCTCCTCTCATTCCCACATCTTCCTCTTGTCTCTCAGGACCAGCGCTCCACTGTCATTTCGCTGCAGAAACTCATATTGAGGGAAGTTGCCAATGAGGAGAAGGGACTGTTTCTGATCACGGCGGGCATTGAGAAACCGGAGATGGTAGAGGTGTACGCCAGCTCAAAGGAAGAGAGGAACACGTGGATGCAGCTCATACAGGAGGCCATGCAGTCAATGTGAGTCTCAGAGACCCATTCTTATTTCCTGAAACAGAAATTCGTTTTCTGTAGATAATATATTAGCTTATATGTTTACCAGTCAAACATTCAGAAACTATTACTAATAATAATAATCCTTCATTTTGTTTTATAATGATCAGTTATCAATTATTAATAAAATATTTTATTAATGTACTTTATAGATTATTATTATTATCATCATCAAAACTTCATTTATATAATTAATATTATTGATACTGTTCATTTTGTAAAATAACAATACAGTAATTCATTATAAAGATGAATAATTATATAATACATCATATAAGTTATGTAATTATATAATAAATCAAAACAATAATTGTGTCGTTTATATTACTACTACTACTATTACCACTGCTACTACTAATAAAATAATAATAATAATGATGGTATAAAATAAATAAATAAGTATTAAATATATGGGTTAATAATAATAAGGATACAATTTATAGTATTAAATTATTAAATATGTTTATACTAATAATTATTATTATTGTTATGTCGACTATAACTTTACTATCTGTTCCAACTCATCCAAAAATGTATGTGATAAAAAGAAACAAATTATTTATTGACAAACCATGCTATTAAAGGCGGATCATAAATCATAAACGATCTTGGTTTGCGAGAGCTAGTAGTGTCTTTTTACAGACTCTCCATTTCTTCCAGGGAAAGGGATGAGGATGAAGGTGTGCCCAGCGAGAATGAAGAAGACCGAAGACTTCAGGAGATCAGAGTCAGGGAGTTGAAAGGTAAATTCAATGTATACTTTTTCTTAAAATGATATTTAATCGTTCAAAATGAGGGTGTCCGTGTTAAAATGTAATGCACTTTCTCTACAGATCAGCTGCATAAGAGAGATGAACAGATCTTGGCTTTACTGGAGGAGAAAGTGAAGATGTTCAGGGACATGTGCGATTGCAACGTATCGGATGAGACCGGCTCCAGCCTCCGCAGCAGAATGCTCTTCAGGGCCACGCCCGAGGACATCACCAAAGGGGAGCCAATCATGAAGGATGCTTTAAAGGAAGGTGAGGCAGCTAGTGAACCATGAAAACATGGAGGTTATGAATGTTTGGTTTGAACTCTAGGACGTTTGCAACGTCAGATTTAAAGCCTGTGCTAAATTAGTTACACATGCTTTGCTATACAGAAACACATTAAATATGTGAGTCATGTACTTTTGAAGCTCGATTGGTTGAGCTTTGGTGTACCAGCGGAAAGGTTGTGGCTTTAATCGCACATACTGATAAAAAGAGTGAGTCACACTTTCGACGAAAGTGTCTAAAAAGCCTTTGGTATCGGGTACAAACTAAAGAAATATTTCGACATGGCAAGATAATTCAAACATTTTTAAATAACAAAAACAAAGTAAATAGTGAAATGCTAATTTTTTTTTAAACGTATGACTACAAATGCACTTAACATCTGTGCAGTTATCTTATTTCCAAACTATAAAAATGATGCAATTGTTTCCTGAAATAGCATCGTAGGTTGCAGAGAGCAGGAAATGTCTTGAAAGTGCTGAGACGACACAGTTGGTTTGAATGCGGGGGGATTGATCACAGTTTCTACAGTAACATTAGGATGATGTAAACATGGGTGGGATCAATACGTACAGCTGATCAGATTCTGCTAGACAGGAACACATAATGGATTGCCTTAATGTATCAGGTCAAGAAATGGAAAACAATATCGATTCAGATCTATTCAAAGCTTTTTGTGTATTGATGGAAACTGGAAGCAAGTTTTTCTTAGGCTTAATCTCTACAAAACATGTCTGGATCGCATTTAAAGTTTAGATATTATAATACTATATATTGTAACAATAATTTGCCGTAAGTACATGTTTCATGTTTAATGTTTGTATGTGTTTGCAGTGGAAACGTTGCAGGGTCTGATGAACGGCAATCTTGGAGGTGCCGTGCAGGACGGCATTTGCGCGACAGGGCCCGTATCTTTGCCACGACGGGCGGAAACATTCGGGGGCTTTGACAGTCACCAGATGAACATCTCAAAGATCAAAGGTGGGTGTGTTTTTCCGTGTGTGAGCGCGTGGGTGTTTGTTTCAGGTGAGACTGACTCGTCTCTGTGTGTTTGATCTCCTGTAGATGGAGACAAAGATGACACTGAAGACTCCACAGAGCTCCGCAGGACTGAGTCAGACAGTGTTCTTAAGAAGGTACAGATGGGTTAAAGGCAGTCACAACACGCTGTGTGTATAGGACAGCTCATGATGGAAAAACTTTGATCATTGCTTTCAGAACAAAGACGACTTTGAAGTTAAGACTACAAAAGTGAAACTTTAAAAACCGACTCCGACACATATGTGCTTAGGAAAACACCTAATACACTATAAATTAGATTATTTTTAATAAAATAACATAATAGGCTTTAAGTAGAATAAATAAATGTATTTATTTAAGTTAAATAAATATAAGTTTAATTGAACCTTCTGTAAGTAAATTAGTATTAGTTGAATAGATCTAAAATAAACCAGAATTTTACATTTCTTAGGGTTAAAAAATCTAAACCATAAGCCATAAAAACACAGAATTAAAAACTAAACATTTAAACATTATATGTTGGTGCAGGTCATGTTTTCAGCTCAGCCAATAGGAATCAATAGACATGAAAACACCATATTCATTTTTCGTATTGCGATATTGCCATGATATATCATTAAACATGCAATACGTGCAATACAAACAAAGTCTTAAAAGCTCCTCTTATTCGCTCGTGTGTATTACCAGAAACTGGGACTCATTTCCATGAAATATCTGATTCATGTTTAGTCATCAGCTCAACGCCATCTGCTCAAGCCATTAAGTGCTGAGCATCAGAATACACTCGCACTACAGCACTTACCTGAAGTAAACTACAGGTTCACACACACCCACACACTGAGATTATAGACACTACAGTAAGACGATAATGAGGAATCGTTACGCTTGTCCTCTGACCCATCGCAGCACAGTTATGTGACAGTCATCCGAACGATGTCTCGGAGGAACATGTGGATTGCTAAATATAGGTCTACGTACCTTCTTACCTAGTGCATTGACCCTGAAACTGTTTCTCCTTCCCACAGGCAAGCAACACCAACCCACTGCTTCTCCTAAAGAGGAACAACGAGGTGTGTTTTTGTGTTTCAGAGAGTTTGGAATACATTTCAAGATTGATGATGTTTGTTTCTCAAGCTGTGGTTTAGTGGTTAGCACATGTATTCAGACACATTGAGCCTTGATGCTCATGTGGACCACCGGAGTTTAAAGGAACAGTTCACCAAAATGTTGTAATTCTGTCCTTTACTCAACCTCTAGTTGTTCAAAATCTGTATACATTGATTTGTTCTGATGAACACAGAGACATATATTTAGAAGAATGCTTGTAACCAGTTGGCCACCATTGACTACCATAGTAGGAACAATTGCTTTATCATTGTTTTTCTGTTGAACACAAAAGAAGATATTTTGAAGAATGTAAGAAAGCAAACAGTTCTGGGGCACTTTTGACTACCATTATCATTTTTCCTACTACAATACTCAATGGTGGCCAAGAACTGTTCTGCAAAGCATTCTTCCAAATATCTTCCTCTGTGTTTATCAAAACAAAGAAAAAGGATACAGATTTTGAACAACTAGAGGGTGAGTAAATGATGATGAATTTTTATTTTGTGTGAACTTTCCCTTTAAGTCCAGTTTACATTTCCTGGTCCCCTACTTTCTTATTGGCTGTTTACAAGTTTCTTCTTTTCTCACAGCAGGTTCTTCAGAGTGTTGCTCATCTTCATGGCCTGCTGAATACATTGCAGGTGAGTCGGCTCCCTTTTCGTGTATTTTGTTTCTCGGTTGAGGCCAGCAGAGATTATCCCCAGCTTGACGTTGGTGCATAAATAGAAATGAGGTTTTCAAATACGGGGTTTATATTTATATTTGTATTCGTTTTAATCAAGATAAATGCCTTTGTGACTGAGCTGTGATGTCAAAGCAGGAGAAAAAGAAAATTTTCCGAGAGAAAAATGTGTTTAATGGCCAAACATCTATTACACTATATTGAAATATTTGCCATTTTTTGCTGACACCCTTGAAAGGCTAGCCACAAATACAAACGCAACAATATTTTATTTTAATACTCGACTGACTGTCAGTGAAGAAGGATTTGTGCAATTAGAGTGCACATTTACAACATCAGCACTGGCAAGCACACAAAACCTTTTTGTAAACATGAATCACTTTGAAAACATCGTTAAGTTGTGTTTTTTGTACCTCCTGCTTACATCTGCATTAATACTCAAAATGTTTGTCCTCCCCACATAGGCTGTTGTCATCCAGCAGGACACTTTCATCGAGGACCAGCGGCATACCCTAACCGAGCGCCCCCAGCTTTCCTCTCGCCACCCCTCTATATCTTCGTCCTCATCCTCCTCCTCGTCATCGCGGCCCAGCTCGCTCATCGAGCAGGAGAAACAGCGGAGCCTGGAAAAGCAGAGGCAAGAAGTCGCCAGTCTGCAGAAGCAGCAGGCCGCCCACGCCGAGGAGAGGAAGCGCAGAGAGAAGGAGTGGGAGGCTCGCGAGCGGGAACTGACCCAGAGGGAGACGCAGCTGCAGAACCAAGAGGAGGAGGTGCTGAAGAGACACAAAGAGATTGAGGAGGAGAAACAGGAGCTGCTGAATAAAAAGGAGGAGTATCAGAGAGACCTGGCACGACTCCGAGAAAGCCAGAAGAAACTGGAGAGAGAACGAGAGCAGATTCAAAGAGACACAGAGCAGATGAGACAAACAGAGGTGAGGATGAAGGTCACGGAGGACCGGATTTAAACCATATTTGCATCTCTGTAAGTTATTAAAAGTATTTACACAACATGGTGAAAGTACATGCTTTTTATGAAGCATAAAATAAAAAATCATGACTGAAGGTCATAATCAAAGATTTTATTGACCTCCTGCAACTATCGTTTTCCTCGCTTTGCAGGAACTGAGAAAGAACCGGACCCCCTCTACCACATCAGAGGAATCCTCTAAGTTCCAGAGCTCCGGCTCGTTGGACCGCGACCCCTCTGAAGTTGAGCTGTCCTCCTCCCCGTCTGCCAAAGACTTACTGTCTCGCATGGACTCCAAACGCAAAGGGAAGAACCTCAACCCCTTCTCCAACTCGAGCCAGAAGGCTCAGAACAGTGAGGCGCAGAGCCAGATTCCCAGCCGCCTGCTACAGTTGGCCAAACCCAAAGAAAAGAAAGACAAGAAGAAGAAAAAGGGAAAGGGTCACCAGAGCCAGACTGCAGGTAGAGCTGGTGTTTATAAAAAAAGTGTATCTTTTTTTAGAATACAAAACGTTTATAATGAGAACTGCTTATGAGAGCTAAATTTTTTTCAATCCGTTTTTGTCACATCACAGATCCCGAGAGCACTGCGGCCCCAGACGCCACTCCGGACGGAGAGATCTTTTTTTGCTGATCCAGGTCCTCTTTTGATCCCCACTATCCCACAATGCCTCCATGCCACTAGTCTCTGGTTGTGGACTGTAAACCAGAGTTTTCACCCATCCCTTACACATACCTGTGGCCTTGATGGGCGTCAGGCCTGGACAGGAAGTTTAAACTGAGCATTTCCTGTGGCCTGATTTTCGGCGCTCTGCATACCGCACAGTGCCTTCATCGCCCACATGCACGTATGAATAAAATCACTGACCCTGCGATGCGGCGCAGGATTCTTTTCTGGAGGAACAGAATGTGTCGATACATTTTTTTAAATAACAGAAAGATTTATACAGCAGGTGACTTCACGCCGAGGGACAGCTGGCTTCACAACGGCTGTGTCAAATGTGTCAAATGAAAGCGTTTGGGAATTTGAAAGAGCATGACGAAAGTGTAGTGCGGTAAAATAATGTTTTGTTTTTATTTATTAGTTTTGTAAATAACATTTATATCCCCAAATGACTGAAAGAGATCATACCGTTTTTGTTTAACTGAAAAGACACAGAATGACTTTGATGTGACTCGTAGAGCTTCGCACGGAGACCGCCCCCCCCACCCCCCCCCCCGAGTTATTTTTTCTTGTAAGCCTCAATGCAATTTTAATCCTTAGCACTTTATAAGCACATTGTCAAGTGGAAAAAAATGTCTGACATTAAAACGAGACAATCGATCAGCTCCACTTGACTGATAAACAACCTCCGTTGTATGAGAAGGAGAACCAGAGGTTTATAGATAATCTTTTACTGTACCATATGAATGTCGTTGTAAATTTGTTCAACCAAACATAATCGAGCTTTCAAGCAAGCTACCAAAAGAGCGGGTGTTTCAATAGCAGTATTTTCTTTTTAATGAAATATATGGAACGTTGAATTGAGGAGATGACGGAGTTTGGCATTTGTATGTAGCCATGAGGATGAAGTTTCTGATGTGCATGCTCGAGATCCATGGCGGACATTTGGGCTATTGAACTAATATTGAATATACATTGTGTTTGTGTATTAAAAGCCTGGACTGTGCCCTCTAACTAGGTCTTAGCCAGTCATAAAAACCCTCGCCTGCTGGCCAGGCTAATAGTTCTGTTGAACAAAAGGAAATATTTTAAGAATGAGGGAAATCCTGCAGATGATAGTGTTAATATAAGCTTTTAAATTTTCTTGAAATTAAACTTCTACCCAACGTGCCTCTCTAATGCATTAAAGTGATAAATGTCTCAATTCATTTATCCAACCCCACAGCATCTCTCGTAGAAGTTTTATCATCAGTCAGCATTTTCCACAGAGCGCTGATGCTAAACTTCTGCATGCTGTTATGAATTACACTTGGTGCTAAACTGAAGAAAATGCCTTGGCCGTTAGAGGGCGCTGTTACGTAATCGTTTATTTTGTCCCACCTGAATAGTAACGCATTCACACGTGACTAAAATATATGATGTAGTTGTCAGTCATTCCCTGTTCTTTGGGTTTTAAAGAATGATTACACTTTTTTTAACCTGGTTTAATATTCCTCAGATTCTGCAGTATTTGTGGTTTCCTTTACATCATCCAATGATTCAAGATGAATGATTACTAGCTCACGTGATGATACTTGGAAGGGTTCTCGTTGATACCGCATAACCTTAAAAGTGCACTAGAGAAGAATTCCAGTTATCAACACGTTAAATCAAACTTCTGGAAATTAAACAATGGTTACATTATAGAGGGTACCGACAGTTTGTGTAAAAAAACGGTGATGCAACACATTGTGTAAATATCTGTAATGTAAAAAAGTATTAATTATGGATTTCTTTTGTGGTTTGATTAAAGCTTTTTATAACTAGCGTTATTTATCAGCGTTTTGTTTTGAAGACATGTAAATTGACACAGATTCTCTAAATAAATAACAGTTATGTCACCTTGCGACCATTGTTTTCTGCTTTTCCTCGGGTGCTAAAAGCTTGTTCTCAAAGAAATGTTGACTAGTCGCCTATTTAGGGATGTGTCGCATTTCAAAGATGACTTATCCTTGGGTCTTAATTGGTAGACTGAAGCTCGCTGGTCTCGGTGTGTCCATCACGGTCTGTTGCCTCTGCGCAACGTTAGCAGACACCAAAATGAATCTGTCTTGCTCTTGAGCTTCCGTCTGCCTCGTGCGGTAAGCTGAATGTGTTTTAGAGGAGGGGTTATGGCACCTTTCCCCTTCGGACCCCATCGACCCTGTCTTTGTTTTGGTTGCCAAGTTTCCCAAAGGAAAGGAAGGCCTGATGGTTAAACTGAAATGTTTGTGTGTCAGATTGAAGTCGTTTTTTATGGAAGGAAGGCTTTTATTATGAATATTAATATGGTTTACAATAAAGTGTATTTATGAAGCACTCTTATAATGTTCATATTTTAAAGTCCCCGTGAAATGGTCTGCTGCCAGTTTCGTCTCAAAATCAATGCAACAGCTGTTTTTACACATCCAATCAATTTGAAGTGAAACGCAAGCCACGCCCACTCATTTTCTCCATTGAAATTCCTTTTCACTCGGACATGTGTCAGAATACGGAAAGTAAAAACAATCGCAACTTCCGGTTCACGTGGACTTTAACTGAAGTCCAAGGCAAGAGATGAACGCATTTATTTATTGTTGGTGATAAATCAGCGATATCTTTGTTTACTGAACATCTGTTCAAACAAGAAAAAAATATATGGCTTCTAATAAAATAAAATCATTGCATTGGTTGTTTTCCACCACCACCTCCCCAGTTGACTTTATATTGCGCACAGTGACCTTTCCCACTATAAATGGTTGACATACTGCCATACTTAGATAGAAAAATCTCTATCTAAGTGGACAAAAGGCCGTGATGGTTATGTGGAGGATTCGTGAATGACTGCACGGTATCCTTTGTCGTTTCTTAGTAAAGCAGTTTTGTTTATCTGTTAATGTTTTTTTTCTGCATTATCTCTGACTCTTGCTTTGTACAGAGAACAAAGGACCCACATGCAACCTAGAGAAACCCGAGCCTTTGTTGTGCTCTGACAGCCCGTGTATAAATATCAGTTGTGTGTCGGGAGAGCAATGGCTTTGTGCTTCTGGTGTTTTCCAATATACGCACGCGAGACTGTGGCCTTTCGAATGAAATCAAGAACCGGTGAGATATTATTGGGTTCATCTGTACCAGACTGTACGGTTTTCCTCCATGTGACGTCTCATTTTGTAAGTGTTGGGGCGGTTTCTACTTGCCTGCTTTATTATGTCATGTTGACAGAGAGTATATTACAAATAGTGCGGATATGTTTGAGTGTATTTATTTAATAGTTATATATCATACACAGGTTTTAAGCCACATGAGGGTGAATAAATGGCAGAATTTTCATTTTTTTTAACTCTGCCTTTAAGCTTTTTCAGCAGTTAAAGTTAATTCTTTACAAATGTATTAATCCTCATGTCATTCCAAAACTGTATGACATTCTTCTGCAGAACACAATAGGAGATATTTTGAAGAACGTTGCTAGGAACACACACAATCACTTCAACTGTATGAACACCAAACCCCTGAAACATTCAAGCCTGTATGATTTAGTTTTTGTAATAACGTAAGGCTGAATAAATGACTGTTACGGGGGTGTACTATCCCTTTTATGTAGAATTAATTGCCTCCTAAGCTTCAATTAAGTCTTTATGTGTTTGTTCAACAAGCGCCATGTGTTTTTGGGATGGATGCTTGTCTGATCTCTTTGTTTTACGACGAGTCGCCTAACAGGCTGGATGGGCCTTGTAAAACCACCAGCCGCCGTCAGCTCATAAATCAACTTTCTCCCGTTTTGTTTCTCTATCCCATGCTGGCCTGCGCACCTACCTATCTCCATCTGTAGCTGTGATATTGTGCCGCTCAGTCACTGTCTGCAGTACTGCAGGATGGAGATGAGAACTTCTCATTCATCTATGTGCAAGGCTCCTCCGCCCCTCCTCTGCGCCAGTGGTCCTGATGAGACTGCGGCGCTCTGGCTCCATCGTTCATTTCCTGCCGCCCCTCGGCTCTCATCAGATGTAATCATATTCAACATGCTGCTGTAAATCTGGAGGCTTTTGCTGGCGTTTTTCTTGTTTATTAGACAAATTTCAGCCATTGTTTTGCATTCTGTCACATTATGAGTTTTTACATCTTTGACTTTGTAACATTAAAAATGTGTGTGTGTGTGTGTGTGTTGACCTTGTTTGGCACAACACTGCTAGTCTCCACATTGGTTTTCCCAATGTGCCAAACGCTTTGGAATAAAGAGATGGAGTGACTCAAGAAAAGCCCTCTCTTGCTCTCGTTTCCTCTCTCTCTCCAGACAGGAAAGGGAGGTATTATACAAAATTCCTCTCCCAGAGCTACAATAAGACCCAGTGGTGGACATGCGGTGGATTGGGCAGTATTGTTCACCTCCCCGCTCTATCTATTACGCCTGTCAGTAGCTCTCTTTTAATGTGCCTGTTTCGAGGAAGATTAAAGCGGGTGAAGGGGTGTGGGGCTTTTTGCCAGCCATCCTGGGATCTTTGAGAAGCTTCTGTGTGGTGATTTGTGTGCGCCGGGCTATTTCATTAGTGTCAGGGTAACGGGGCCCTCGTCGGAATAACCAGGGCTCCTCTAGCCGAGCGAGCAGGAAGTTTCAATTGGCGGCTCTGTCACAAAGGATCAAACAACGTGTCCGCTCGGTTGTTAATGCGGGAACGAGAGGAACAGAATGATGCAATAGAGAATGACTTTATGTGCTTGCGAGAGATTATTAGTATTGGAAGATATCTTTGTAGATGTCCGTTCTCAAGGGGCACCTTTCAGTCCTTAACATTCAATTCACATGAAAGTTGAGTTTAGTATTTGGACACATCATGGAAAAAGTATTCGCAATGAATGACATCTGGGGTTCGAGTGGCGGCGTCCTGAAAATTCCTCCAGCATATAGCACAGCACTCTTGAACGAAACCCAACATGCATTTTTATTCTTGCAGGCGTTTTTGTTTTGGCAACTCACGTCGCACTGAGGTTGCATGCAGACATGTTGATCTGGATTAACATTTTGAAAAGTGCTTGATCCCGATGTCTGGAAGCACAAAAGCTGTTTGTGCATCTGCCATGTTTAGTGCGATGCTCTTGAAATTCCTCAAGTTTTGTGTTCTTATTTGGTCAGTGTTGTTTTTGTCCAGCCTGTGTGAGTGAAGCACCTGTGGTCTAAGCAAACCTTTGGGGATGGAGTATATATTTGGCTAGCTGTGATTTAAGAGGCTCCAATGGTTTCAAGACTGTTGACGTTCAGTCATTGATGTCTGTAAATCTTCTCGCTGACAACTGCTTGGCAAATATGATGTCTCTGTTATGAGAAATTGCAAGGATAAAAAAGTGAAAACGAAAGGCAGTATTGTAACTAGAAACAGTTAACTGCGTTCTAAGAATATTGACATGGTTGCCAGATCCACGGAATTGCAGCGAACTTACTTTTAAACTATATTTTATTCTGCTGTTAATTTTGTTCTTTCCTTCTTGGGTTACATTTTTTATGATTACTAATTAACAGTTGTTTTTAAGAAGAAATTGTGTATAATGCAGAAGTCAGAGTAAAATTTTTTTTTAGGTATGAAAGTGAGTTTTCGGGGGTTTGGTAAGTTGGGTCATTAGGCTAGTTTTAGGCAAAAGTTTGCTTTGGAACTGGTTTTGTTTACACATACCTGGCAACCCTGAAAATAAATGATGCAAGGATTTACCTGCCCCATTGCATCCCCTTGCATTTATTTTCATAAATGGAGATTAAAGCCATTTGGCAACAAAATATAAAGAGAAAACGAACAAACAAACATTTATATGATATGTCAAACATATTAAGATCTCATTTATACAATTTAATTTCTTTTGCTTTTGATCCGGTGATGTTAGGTGAAGGGATTGGGCTTTGTTCTTGTTTTTTGTTGTTGTAAGAATCAAACATTTTTGTGTGTTATTCATAAAAATTGCCACCCCATGAAACAAATGCAAAGGGGATCATACACCAGATAATTCGTCTGAAGACAAAAATATGATGTCGGAAATTGTGTGGGTACGGTGAGTCTTCCCTTAGTTTTTGTGATCGTGTCTTCACTGAAAAGAGCAAATGTCTCCCATTTGACGAAAGGTCCTTCAAGATGGAGAAATATCCTAATATGGAGCCATTAAGAAGAGCAGCACTAAATCAGAAATACCTACACATACTCTGTGTGGCCTTACAAAGGCCTCTTCTAAGAATCCTACAAAGCTTTTTTGACTGTGAAGGAACCTCTGTGCCTTACCGCCACTCTTTTGTCTCCCCTTCTGCAGTCTAGTTCTTTCAAATGCTAATTTATATAAGCCAAAGGAATCCGGGGGTTGGGGGTCAACACTCAAACTTAGAAAACTCAATATTCTTGTCTAGAGCTTTTCCCTGACCGGTAATCTTACTTGAGCCTTATTTGACTTAAGTATTAGGTTAAAAACTGTCAGTAATCTCTTCCTGGTGCTTGCTGGGGAAGCGATCTGCACTGAAATGTAAAATCGGGTACCCTTCAGATAAACAGGAAGGTGAGGAAGATGACTGAAGGTGAGCTCTCACCTTGGCTTTGCTCTGCCTGGCTGCCCACACAGACCTTCATGCTGTGAGACTTGTGACAGGTGTAATTCCCTTTGGGAAAAGAGTCGAGACTGGACTACTAGTGTGCAATGCGATGCAGTGTTCATACAGTATACCGTATATTTGCGGCAGAGTTCTATTTTAATAATGTCAAACATTCTGTGTTTTTAGGCAAGGAGATTGCTCTGAAGCCGCTCGGCATTGGGACTGTGTTTTGTACAGTGCTGTCTGAAAATAGCACTTGCTCTTGTTTTTAATCTCTTCCACTTGACTGGACTTCTTCTGCTTGGATTTAGCTAGAGAAAAGCTTTTAGACAGTTTTAAGTGCATCGGAAGTCAACCGTTTTATAGACTCTTTGCAAAACACATAGTCTTTTCGAACTTGGACTTCGCATAGCCGGAGTTGTTTATAGACTTTCAGATGGTCTGCCGCAGGTTTGACATAGTTCGGGGCTTTTTAACTACTTTGTTTCTGAACACAGAATTAATTAATACACTTTAGAATCTGACAAGAAGCATATTAAAGCAAGAATAAAATGGCGTTGTTATTTTATCCTTTACTCATTTTCTATTTTTATGATATTTGCTGTTTTTTATTATTTGTGTACAACTCAGGATATCGCTGCTGTCCTTCTGAAACCTTGTATCTCAATATTTCGTGTTTTAGATTATTATTCCCCTTCAATGTCTGGCACTGGGTTTTGCAAACATCTAACCAATAAAACCTATTAAAAACAGTATTTAATCATTTAAAAAGTACAAAGTTTTTTCAATTTATTAAAAATAAGTGAATTTGGACAGAAGGTTACATGTTATGTTTGGTTCCCTTTATGTTCATATTATGTTTCTGCTACGTTGTATGTTATGTTTCTGTTTTGACTGCTTATATTCCTCAATTGAAACCCATATGATGGTCATCAAAATCCATTCAAACATGTTTGCCTTTTAACTAAAGTAATCTGCTCATTTGTGTACTACATGTATGCATTTGGCACCAAACTGATTCACATTATGCATTTCATCATATTTTGCTCCCTGGGATTTGAACCCACAACCTGCCGCTTTCAATGCTTCATCCATTGAGCTACAGTAACACATTTTCTTGGCCAATCACAATCTTGCAAACGCTTCCCCGGCGAACAACAAGCGTAACAAATCGCTGCGGTTGTGTTTTCTCATTAATTGAAAAAAATTAGATCAAATTACAAAATCAAGGATGTCTGCTGTGTCTGGCTTGTTGAGTTCATGAAAGTGAGATAAGAGACGCTCTCTTCCGCTAGAACGCTTTGAGTAAGCGATCGCGCCGGAGAGACTTGTGGCTTCAGGGCTGCGGGTGATTAAGCGTGCTAATAGTGTGTGACTAATGAGGATAAGAGTTTCTTCTTGTAAACTCTTCACAAAGCAAACAAAGGCGCTCTGTTTGCGGCTCTCTTCATCTTTACGTGTCAGTTCTGTTGTTATCTCTAGTACATAACATCCCATTTTTGTGCACTTGTACAGGCACTCAGCTCAGGTTGTTCTCCGCTGTATTTTGAGAGCTTGTGGACAGGGTAGATGCTATTTGCTATTCAAATTTTCACAGCGGTTTGTGTATTACACCTTGTTATAAGCTCTCTCTACACATTGTCCCAGCCAAGTGATTGACAGATTATAATGTACCTTCATCGTAGCCGTCTGGCTCCAATCTCACCTCGTTCTCCGCCGTCTCTCTCCTCATCGGCTGTTATTGAGGTAATTGAAGCGAGGAGAGTTATTCTGCTAACCGGTCAACTGTGCCGAAAGACTTCCACGGTCTGCCATGTCACGTTTCCCTGCTGCGACCGTCATGATGACAGCTTTGGAAAAAATGGCCGCAATCTTATCGCCTTTGTATACGTGGTGCACGTTGCTTATGAGATGACTCCAGTCTTCCCGGGCACACAAAAATATCCAAAACCGAGCATCATCTTTGTATTGTTTTCATCAAAATTATAAAGCAAATGAAGACATCCAATTTTGCAGTGTTGTTTTACTCTACGAAGGCTATTTTAGAAAATATTATGCCATTTAAAACTCTGCTTTTGTCATTATATCTGTTCATAATGATCTGTCACGGATCAGATAACGTCTGAAATTCTCCAGACAGAAAGTGAGAACTCTCATTCGTGAGTTTCAAAACAACGTCCTTTAGCACAATCGGTTTATCACACACACATAAATAACCGTGATTCAGTCTTAGCTGCTGTTACAGGCCGTCTCAAAGGGCCTAATGATCATAGCGGATGCTAATAACCCGGAGCGTTATTTGGGCACGGGCATCAATGCCTTATTGATCAGCCACACAGAACACACACTGTGCTCTCCTCTCGTCTGCCAATACACAACCGATCTGTTTGTGCCTGGAGCCTTTTAAAACCCATGGAGGTCAATGGAGGATGAGAGAGGCTTTCAGACGATGCACTTCATTAGCCCGCTGCATCACAGAGGGGATGGGGAACTTGCAATGCATGCAAAGGGGTAGGTGAGGACTTAAGGTTTTCAAGTAGATCAAGTTTCAAGATCATGGGTTTGAGGTTTAGTTAATGCACGTACTCCTAAAATGCATATTTTTGGTGGATGCTTTGATTCGAGTTCATAAATTGGCGAAATAGAAGTGTATAAGTAGGCCTGACTATTTATTGGAATTTGAATATGTATATCTGTACTAATTCAGTGTGATTTTGCCTGAAGGAATGAATGATCCGTTTTTGACATTTGTTTGATTTCCGTAATATTTATATGTTGAAAGTAGGCTTATACGTTTTTTTGTTCATAATCAGCAAAAATATAGCGATCACTGTCCCATATTGCAATTCGAAATGTATACAAACGGAAAAACTCTGTACACATTTCTGTTAAATTTCTGTGCTCTTCTTTGACCCCAAATATAAAAATCCTTTCTGTTATATTGTGTGTAAATGTGCATGTTATAGGTAAAACAAGGTAGCAAGTTTTTACCTAAAAATGAATTCGATACACATGAACTTAAAACCAAGACTTCAAACGTTACGTCTCCTGAGAAAATCTTATGCGCGTTTTACGCTGTGACTCATCCCCAAAAAGCTCCAAGATAAAACTGTGTAACTATAAAGCCAAGATTTCTTTGAAGGAGTAGAAGCACCATGGCAGTCAATTTCAGGCCTCTCCGAGTTTCTTTGTCTTGCTATCTTACATTCCCCTCGAGATCTCTTCTCTCTCTCGAAATGAGCTCCGATCAATTCACTGCACCTCAGATAGGCCTGTCCACCATTCCAAGCGTCTCTACTGCAGAACACAGAAAATCACAAACCTGCTTGAACCCGGAGCTGCTGACATCAGAGATCAGTGGGCGGAGCTTTGTTTATGGAAATACTTTTTATAAAGACTATGCAATTTGGCATGACTATCTCAAAACTAATATCAATATAATTTATTAGACTAACAAGAATAAAGCATCATTTTACAAATATCATATTGAGCAATCGATTATTGTATGGAATTCAGCTTTTACATAAAGCCAAATATTTGTTAACATGTTTATAAAACTCAACCCAGAGACGATGCATGTTTGATTTTGACATAAGTTCAAGTTTCTTATTAAAGCCAGAAATAAACATTCTGTCATTTACTCATTCTCTTGTCATGTCAAACCCTTTTTGACTTTCGTCCGCAGAACACAAAAGAAGATTTTGAAGAACGTTTATAATCCTTCACTTGCATTGGTTTTGTGTTCTTACTATAGGTGTGAATTGGTGCCGGTGCTGTTCGGTTACCAACATTCTTCAAAATATCTCCTTTTGTGTTCTGTGGAAGAAAGTTGTGAAATGACTAGAAGGTGAGTGAATGATGACAGAATGTTCATTTCTGGGTGAACTATCACTTTAAGTGGAAATGTGTTACAACATGATTTTCAGGAAATCTGTGCAGCTGGGGAAAGGATTCCTTTCATTCCTCTGGTGAAGTTGCAGACATTTACAACTTTAGTCCAAACTTTGTATGTAATGTGTGTATGAGTGAGTAAACATGAATTACAAAGTCCAACGTCTTAGTCTGCGGTCTTTCATTATTAATACCCGGTCCGATTCTTCTCTCTGTCTCACTTTACTGTCATTAAGTGACAGCAAGGTGACCCTTCAACAGACTGGCGCTGTGAGGTCGGTGTGAACCCCAGCCGTCTGTTCCGGTCTGTTTTCAGGACAGGCGGCAACATAAGGCTAAATGAAGTTTAAATAACACTAACTGTTTAAGGGTCAGTGTTTTGTACCGTTTCAAAATAATACAGTCTAGGTGAAAAGCCTGATACACCTGCAAAGAGATGAATCTGTGATGTGGATCCAGGCACAGGTTTGGCAATCGAGGCATAGCTCTCTTCTCGGCTCATCACTTCAATCTCCTTAGGTGCATTTGAATCGCATTATGGATTGCTGACTCTGGGACTCGGTTTCAGATCAGTCCCACTCCAGCAGTTGTGCAGCCTTAATTTACAAATGAGACCGTAATTGGTAGTGGCGTACCCTCTGGATTTCCATCTCCTCCAACAGGACTTCCCTGGTGACCACAGTCTGAGCTGAAGATGAAACCAGCTGAACTGCACAGAAATGATTAAAATGAACAACATTAGATATATCTGTAACTATTGATAAGTGTAATTATTGAAAGTTTCCATCAGGTCTGCTGGAAAAAGACAAAAAGCAGACAACATGCCTTGATTCGATTTCTTAAGACATCTGTGCTCTTTCCAGCAGTATTGATTTAATCAAGTGATCTACTGAGGGCACTGTCTTGGCTCATATTGAAAGCAAGCATGCGTCATTGTTTCTGTGTGTATATTGTGTCATTAAAAATGCATGAAAACAAGCAAGTGGAAAATCTGTCAACCATTCCCTATGGATTCTTCGCAAATTCCTTTGGAGGGCAGCTCCGCCCTCTTGCTGCTTATTGGACACGCACCTTGCACCTTATTTTCATCTTGTCTCCCTGATGACAGAATTTGCCATCACAGAGGTTAGAGAGGTGTGAAGGCCACTGTGTCAATTTTAATCTCAAGTGCCAAACTGAGATTAGTTTTTTACTGTCATTTATCAAATTAATTTAGCTGAAAATAATGAAGGATGATGATTTCATATAACGTTACTGTGATTGTAACAGTGATGTTGTAAAAGGTTTACTAAAGTATGTAAATCAGCTCATATTTAATAATTGTGTAAAATCTTTTAATGTTAATTTTAACCCCTGTAAATCGTACCTATTGCAAAATTTGAAGATCGAGGCGTGGTTACCTCTAGGGAGTGGCCACCTGTGTTACTCCGCCCATATGCATTTTTCATTGGTTAGTGGCAAAGTACCCACGTTGATATTCTGATCCACACAGTAGGTGGCAGTAATGCACATTAACGTTGGATGCCACCTGCTATAAAACAACAAGAAAAAGAACGACGTGACATGTCCGCCGTTTTCGCGCTTCCTGTTTGGTGAGTCCGTCGTTCGTTGTATTTATTAATCTATTTATATGAATATTATGCTTATTATCTGGTGGTATTTAATGATTGTAAAACAGAACTGTGTAAAAAACGTATTGGCTTGAAATGAAAGGGGCTATTAAATGTGTGTAAACCCATTATTTGGTCATAACAGGCAGAAGGGGCAATGTGGTTATTCTAAAACTGTAAAGTGTCTGGGTTTAACTGGGCAGAGGGCGGTGAATGTGCTTGTGTAACTTGGTTTATATAGCTGTCAAAATGTCGCGGACCCGCTTAATTTAAACCACTCAGGCGGAAGCGAGGCTTCACACGTCATCTATGATGTCATTGGTCTAAGCCATTCAAGCCCTGATACGCGCTTCACTAGCCAGGTTTCCATTACACATTTGCATAAAATGTCAGCGACGTTTTCTAAATGTTTATTAAAATAATTTCCTTAAATTAAGTTTTGCGATTTTAAACTTTATTTGATTCTTCTCGTGAGAACTCATTATCGCTGTACTTGCAAACACACTTTAGTGCATATTGCCACCTACTGTGATGAAAGAGTGAAGAGAAATGTCTATTTCCTTATATTTTTTCATATAACCCCAGTGTTCCTAATAAATCTCCATACTACACTTACTCGGTTTCTTGCATTCGGGTCATCGTATAAGATATTACTTAAAGGTGTCTTGAATTGGCCGTTTTTATTATTTTATACTGTTGAATGAGGTCTAGTTATGAAGTCTGCATGTTTTTTACATTCGAAAACATCAAAATCAAGAAGTTCTAGGCTATTTTCGACCCGGGTTTTAAGGCCAGCTCGACAAACGCTTGGCATTGAAGACTTGGAAGTAAGCGGCCAATGCTGTGATTGGCTAGTTCCATATCCTTCTTATATAACAAAAGCTCGGGTTCAAATTGGTGTTTTAATTCATCGCCCCTTTAATGTGAATTCCTTGCATCCTATCTTTCCAAATGTTCTGCTTAAACATATTGCGAATGGTCATGTGACTTGGAAATGTGACAGTGTTTCCATTGCACTATTGCAAAATATGCCTTTATTGTATTGCCTGAAAAAACACCTCATGGGAGCGTGAGAACTTTTGTGCGATACATGGGAGTTTTGGGGAAATTGACGTGTTTCCATTGGGCTTAATTTCAAGGCGCTATTTCAATTTGCGCATTTTGAAGGGTAATGGCAACCTGCCTACTGAAAGCTTTCAGGATTTCTCGGCACACGCTCCGAAGCCTCAGCACAAAACATCACTACTTGACGGTAAGTGTTTCTAAAAGCACTTTCATGGCTAACATATAATCTTAGATGTGTTTACGGTGTATATGAATGAATTCTACCATGTGTTTGTATTTTTGGCTGCAGGTGTTGTAAACTGGGGAGAAGTGACGCCATCATCCAAGGCCGAATTCAGAGTGCCTTTTCAGATCAAAGTGTGTAAGACATGTGAGAGAATCTTTAAATCCTGCTTTGGGGAATTTGGAAAGGGGAAGCGCGGTTGTCTTGAAGGATTTTATGGCTGCATAGAGGACCCTGAATGCTGCTTTATGTGCCGGGGGAGTGATGGGTATGAATAATGTACAATCAAATGAACTGCAATCAAATCCGTATCAAATAAATATCAATGAAATAATCATATCGTTGCATGTTATTTACAAACAAATCTATTGGCGATACCATAACCCTTGTTTCATTATTATAAAAACATCTAAAGACTTGACACTCTTGCTAAAAACACTCAACTTTTATTTAGATCTGATTTACATGTGTAACCTTAACACGTATACATAAATAACATGCAAATACATTTTAAATGAACAATAACCTATTCGTTTACATGGTTATAGTTCATAATTGCCAAAAATGTGAGCTTTTAAACACTGTAAGCAAATTCTTCTTGCATGCGAATGAAACGTTTCCAAACACAGTTATCGATTTCAAAGTGTTTGACACCATGTTATCAGGTGTTAGTAATTCTTGGATTCAATGTTGTATATAATCTAATGTATTATGGTTATGGATGTAACAAAAAAGGACACAATTTTTGGGAGACGACATATTTTGGGAGACGACACATAAAACGCACGAAACCAATGAATAAATGCATCATCATAGAACATAAAACATATTTAATTGTACATTAACGAAGAATATGTACCCTTATGGATGTGTCGATTTTAAAATTGGCACTGATCTGACTGGAAAAAACACTAAAAATAAAACGAATGCTTTAGAATCTTGAGGAGGGACCTCACATGGGTATTTCAACCACAAAATGTTAATATCTGTGCTGTTGGTTCAATGAAACCCTTTGTAGTAACTTCTTCACAGTAAGTTTGACATTTCTTGTCATTACTTTGTACATATGCTTTTTCATTGGTAAGTGGCAGAGCAACACAAGTCTTACCCTCCTTAGGTGTAGTCACGCCTCGATCTGCAGTCGGCAGACCGGTTTACTGGAGATTTAGGGTTCAGATCTCATCTATGACTATTTATTTTAAATCCCACCCTTTCATGTTTATAAAAATGTGCACATTGTGTTTATGTCTCTAGTTAATTTTTCTCTCACTACAGCAGCCAGGCCCATCTGCCCCCCACCACGTCGTCTTCTCACGCTGAGTGCGTGTGCTTCGCTTTCCACCAAAATAGCTTTTCTTCTTATGGCGTGAGGGTTAGAAAGCTTCTGCTTGTGACCTGGCTTACATAACTCCCCTCGAGTTCCCAAAACACTGAAAACGACAGCGCAAACAATGAGAGTAAACAAACGCCGTGTCCTACTTTAAAAAAGAAGCTCAGCGGCGCTGGTGTGGCTCAACACTGTTCCCTCCCACGAGCCACGATAACGAATAGTGGGTCCCAAATCAGTTTAAAAATAGTTTACCTGGATTGTGTCCTTCTTCTTCTTGAGGGGTTTCTCGATTAAAATATATTACATTAATCTTACCTGACTGTTGTGTGCTCTGCTCAGTTTTTTGACCAGGTTGTAATGACCCCAGTCTTGTATAACTTGTGCATGTCTATAGCATGAACCTTGATGCTTGAAATTGGGTTGCGGCATTTTTCACATACCAGCGGGCTCAAACGAGCGTTGGGTGTCGGCAGACGGATGATGTAAGAGGCCTGTAATGCATTAGCACCTGTGCCGGAGGGTCCTGTATTTATCCGCACTCAAGTCTTAGACTGTGGAATGTTGTGTAAACATTAGAAAAGAAACAGGGGAGTCCCTTAAACCCGAGGGTGTTAAATCTGTCTGAAGACTGCATGTCTGATCTTGAGAATACTTCAGGCGATGAATGTTGTTTCTTTTGTGCAAGAATAAAATGAAACTTTTTAAAATAAAACTTTTCGAATTTGGATGATCTCATTCGTACAATCTGCTTTCACCTCTAGACATTCATTTGTGCTTTAGATTTCTAAATGGCGCTTGTGCGTCATGTAAGTCTTTACTGAATTTGTATTGAACAAAAAGTAGTGTTCCAAAATGCCCCAATAGTCAAGAGATTTAGAGGCCATATACACAAGTAAATAATTAAATTGTTTTGGCTGTACGTTCACACAGAAACTGCATTGGGACTTTTGAAAACATGTCATCACGTAAACGTGGCCTTATTGTAACCATATGCTAAATGTAAATGTGAACAATACCAACCGTATTTATCCATAGCTCCATTTTTCCAAGAAGCATAAGAACCCATATTATGTTGCTTGGTTTTTCTCACTTGACTCTAAAGTCCACATTTGTTGACACAACACTGACCCGCAGTATATCCTGTTTTTCACATTTTTCACTGTGAGTGACAGTTCTGAACTGAAACCAGGGAATATTTTGGGTCTTTCCTCCGCCCCGCTGCACTCGTAAAGCTGACAGGGAAAAATCTCACACATAAATGTCTGCAAGTTTGAAATTGATGTGCATTTTCTCGACTGTGTATGGGGTTTGAATAAAGCTTGCAATTTCCTCCAAAGGTTTCAAAGCAATTCCCAAAGCAGTTCTCTATTCCCCAGGCTTGCCTTGTTCAAAACCATAAACTCTGAGGTACAAACACTTCTAAGCGTCTGCTTTTTAAAATCTTTAAGCCTGATCTCTGACCTGTTTCCCCAGAGATGTCTGTGTCTGTGTGTTAAACCCACATACCACAAAAGCTGCATCTTTTGTTCAGGACCGTACAGAACACTGTCTATTGGATCACCGGGGAATATAACGGCTTATGTTGTCTGCTCATTTGGTCAAGGCTGTATTGGAGCTAATGGAACATATTGATCTGGCATGTCCAGTATAATGAAAGGTAAATGGATGATGAGCTTGTGGTATCTATGACAATCTGTTCACTAAGAGGGTGAACGCAATGAACAGTCTATGAATGCCCCTCTGTGCCCATTTCTATCTCCGAGCTCCATATTGTGTAAATGAGCTGGGCCACCGCCAGCGGTTCGCAGTTATGTGTGGGTGGCTGTGATAATTATAATTGATATTATTTAATTAAACTTGTCTTGTGGAGGAAAAAATCTTGCAGAATGTTGTGCCTAACCATGCCACCCCCATATTACATTGTCCAAGACGTATTTACGATGAATTCTTTGGCTGAACTTCATTCTGCGGGTGACTGCGGTTTCACACATTGGAATTTAGTTTTCTTAACATGAAGAAAGCTTTGTGTAGGCAAAAGTTAACTTCACTGAAATTAGGTTATAAATGCAATAAATGAATTGCTTGCAGTTGACTACAAATCTACGATTTTTTCCCTTCTGTGGAGCTCAATAGAAGAGATTTTGAGATGTTGTTTTACGTCTATACAATGGGATCCATTGTCGTGTGGTTACCAATGTCCTTCAAAATATGTTTTGCGTTCTGCAGAATAAAGTCATACAGGTTTGAAATGAAATGACAGTGAATACTTTTTCATTTCTGGATTCAGCATGACGATGTATATGAATGATTGAAAAAAATGCTTTGTAATTTCTTACCATGACACGGTCAAAAAGACACAAAGCCAACCGTTGGGTTTTAAATCAACCCAGAAAATGTCCATATCTGACCAGCCATGTGTCGCAACAACACAGCGTTTTGTGCTGAAACAACCAGGGGGTTATAAATAACCCTGTATTTTTTGTTGGGGCTCATGACAGAGAGCAGTCCAGATTGTTAAGTGTGAGTCTAAAGCAATCAGACCGAGACATCAGCTGTGAAGCACAACCAAAGAAGTGTGATCTCAGCTGATCACTTTTACAAATGTGATGATGAGACCATATTCATCACCATTTCCCCAGACGGAGCCTAAAATTAAAAGCAGTTATTCACTTTATGAATTCTTTTTGTAAAATGATCCCAGACAATGAAAATGTTTTAAATCAATAAAGCACACTTTAAGGCACTTTACTGGACAAAGCAATACAAAATTATTGCACAAATGTAAAGCGTCCACAGAGGCATTTATCTCGACTAGCTTTTTCCAAAATGTAACCTTTTTGACCAAAAACAAATATTGGAAGTATTTCCGATCATTATATTAAGTTGCTATTGTAATCATTTAGCTTTGCACGATTTTCTGCATTATGCTATTGACAAATTAGCATCGTATTTTCCTGTTGTTCACATCACCATTAAAACAAATGAAAAGCGATGGAAAAACATCTCATTCTGTGAAGCTTAACATCTGAGACTTTGTATTTGTTGTAAGTTTAAAACCCGCAGGGTTTAGTAAGGCTCTGTGAAGTTCTTGAGAAGTTGTTAAGAATTTCATGGAATTGTTTCAGGGAATGTTTAACCAGGCAGTGAAGCCCTGTTCAAATATACATGAGCGAGATGCTTAGGCTCGGGTTCACAGAAAACAGAGACAAAACACACTTCTGAATTTCAATTAGCAAACCATCTCTGCGTGATGGATGCTGCCAGTGTTGATCTGCTACACAACTGCATTCACTATCATCTTTCACTGTGTGCAACGAGAAGATCTACAAATACATATTAAACTTATATTACCACTTTACGAATAACCTATTACAGTAATACTGTGCTGGTTGGCATTAATTAAATACTTTAGTATAGTTAAAATAATCTAATGGAATTAAATTTTTAAAGCATCATCAACACTGCCATATTTGCACTGAAGGTCTCTTGCTTTGGTGTCTATGAAGGAGCCTAAGGGCTGTTATTTGAGATCTATCATCAGAGCGAGCAGGTGGCCTGTAAGACAACATGAGTGGCAGGAGGCACTAGACTCAACATTCTTGCCTGGCGGAGGATTTACCTTCTATTCACCCAGGGCGCTCAATCTCCAAATGCCTGGGCCCTTGTCGGGGCTGGAGAGCTCTTCTCACCCCTTCCCAGAATGAACTAGGCTGTCAGGCCACAATCAAAAGTTTTAAACTGAAATAGCAAAGAAGTCGAATCTATGCAGACGTTTTGTTGAGGTTTTAGATCATCGGCCATAAACTTACACTGAATACTCAATTCAGCGACATGTAAATTCTTGTCCTGCCAGACGGCAATGTCCCGCAGTGGATAACATTTCTATTTTTGGAGCAATTAAATTTTTAGGCATTATACGATTTACCTAAAAATTAAAAAACTTTTTCCTGTTACATGAAAGAAACAACAACGGGAAATCTGTTTTCAAACCTTGAGGGTGCTTATGAAACCAGTCTGCAAGCATCAAAAAAATCATTTATTCAAACCCTTCAATCGAGAGAGTGCGTAACAAACACGTCTACCAGAAATTCGGTTCACAAAGACGCCAGTGGGATTTTCAGCATAATCCCTAAATGTCCTCTTCAAATGGAAATGTTGAGCAGAGAGGCATTTACATTAAAGACAACTCCCTCCAAAACAAAACTTAAATCTTTGTTCCTTTTCAAGCGTCCATGAGACTGAGCGAGAATATCAACCCTTCATTTCAGAGTAACTGTTATTCTAAAAACATAATTATACATGTAGTCTCGTGTGCAGTTTTTGCATTCAACAATCTGACACGAACACATAAATTAAATGCATTTTATCAAATGTGTACAACTAACGGTAATCTGAGAAATAATCCAAAATCTTAAAATGAGAGTTGTGCTGTGGAATCTATACAAGTACAGGTCAAATCCTGCTTGAGCAAGCTTGCACTTTCCCATGGGGACGTTCTGCTTCTGCATATCTGTAGATATTCAACCGTAGGTTCGTCCATCCCGTAAATGCATTGCAGCAGCCAAAAGTGTACTGAAAGCTATGGGACGCGATCATAGACATGCTACGCTGGCAGTTCTAGTGAAAGAAATCATGCTTTAAGTCTCAGCAATATTAACTTGGCTCCCAAAATTAAAACCGCAGGAATGTTCTTGCCCTCGGGTAAGGTTGCAAAAGTGTTTGTAACACTAGCAAAAACACCCGTGAAACGGAGCAAAAATTGGTGCAAGAGGTTATTGTGTCATCATGCCTCTGATTTGGCAATGAACAAGCATTGGCTTATCTTTGTGCTGTAGGGAGAAGAACACAAAGGCCTCCCTTCTCAGATCGTTTTTTCCTCTTCCAGCAATGGATAGTCGGTTTGTTTTCCAGCTCTCTGCAGAGTGGCAGACCAACCGCCCCCCCACGCCACGCCCAGCAGAGGTGCTTCGGGCCAGCCAATGACAATCCAGTCCTACTGTGCTCCATTCAATGTGGTCAGAGGACCATGGCACCTGCAACGAGAGAAATGTATCGCATAAAACCAGACTTCCTGAATACACAAAGCCATGCACTGTAATCTGAACCCATACACTTCACTTGATGCAAATCTAGCAGGCTATTTACATTTATAGACTGAAAAGGGAGCTAGGAAATGAACAACTCGCGCCAATAGGTAGCTTCAAAGCTAAAAAAGGTTGTGTCTGTGTCGATAACTAGGTTAAAAAAACAAACCAATGGGTAGAAAAATGGCAATCACAACTAAAAACTGTTCAAACTTAGAGAGCATTCAGTATTAAACGGCAGTAGTTTTAAAGACTCGAAGCCTTAACTTTCTGCATGTCACTGACGCCTTTGAAGAAAGACTCATGGAAAAGCCCTCTGGGCAGGTGAAATGGAGTGCATCAATCTAATACCTCTGTGCCTGCTTTTAGAAAGTCTTCTAAAAAGTTTACAAAGACCTTGATACAAATATTATATCTACAGCAGAGCAATTTGATGAAATTACGACTTTACACAAAACAATGCAAGACAACAATACAGTTAATGGTTGTCCTATTTTGGCAATCCTAAAATTATAATTATACTATTGGAACAAATCCAACAAGAGAAGCATTTTAACATTAAGTTAAGTGGGGAACTGGATTCGATGTGTCCTGAATTTTACATTTTAAAGGAATACAATTTCCCCAAATATACTTTGGGAATTACTACATTAAACAATAACCAGCAGACAGATATCTAAAAATGGGTCATTCAATCTCAAGTAGTCCAAAAAGCATCAAGTTTGAACAAGAATGTACAAAATATTGACATATGTACATTGTTATTTTAGTTTAAGGATCTAATCATCCTATGTTGAGGTATTGAGGATTCCATAAACATTTATTTAAGAGAAATATGTTGCACGCCATGAAAAAAAGATGTCTGCTATGGTTAAACCAATTCAAATCATTTCGGTTTGTTAAAAGAATTTAAAATGGTCGAGAAACATCCATTGGACCATGGACTGACCCAAATCCATCTATTTATGTCCTGGAAGTCAAAATTTGCCACTTAAGATCTTAAATGAGACTACACATTGGCTTAAATAAATAAAATAACTTGCATCTGAATTCAGATCATTGTTAAAACACACTGTATGAAAAACATCCTTTTATGAAGTCAAGGGATTACTCCAGATGGAAATTAAAACAGATTTAAGCAAAATTCTCACCAAGACATTACCATTCAGTGACAATGTGACGTGTCGAATTGTTCTAGTTGAAAGCAATACAGCAATTTTCGCTTGATTAAACATGTCTCTTACAGTAGGAGTATGCTTAGAGCAGACACTGAAGTCTAGTCTGTGGGGTTATAGTGAACATGACATTACTGACTAATGCGTTGATGATAAGGGATAAAATTAAGAACTGATTACAGTGAGCCGGTCTCATTTCAGGAAATGGATAGCCACTGCCACACTAAACCGCTAAGTGTGTAAATCCACGGTTATGCGGCCTTTAGCAGACCGCGTCACTGAGGATGAGCCTTATGGGAAATCCAACCGTTTGCTTCTAGGGGTGTAACAGTACGCATATCGTACCGAACCGTCACAGGGAAAATTTTCAATCCTATCAGTCATAGTCATCAATCCTATGCCCTACTCCATTCGAAGGGCAGAGCCCTTGGAGTTTAGACTTTGGAGTGAACAGGGCATTTACGTGCCATTATGTAGACGTTTGGAATGCCCTTGGCAAAGGAAGTGACGTAATTTCCTCGTTATCTTCAGCTGGCATGTTCCTGTGACAACCATCAGTAGATGTTTTAATGGCATAACTTTAGCATAAAACCTAACTGTTTGCAAATAAACATACATTTCATATTTTTAAAATGTTGCCCGCGATGGTACAAATACATGTACCGTTACATCCCTATTTGCTATTGTATCAGCCTTTAGCTACCAGGTGGGTGAGCTTTGGATTCTGCCAAAACATCATGTTTCCTGCTCCTGTAAAATGCATGCCACAAAAAGAGATCAGATTAAAACGGCCCAATCGGATTTACGGTCTCTGTGACAGGAAAACAATTAGCTGGTTTAGGTTTTCTAAAGGCCCCTCCTTTATGGGAGGTTGTGGTGTTTGGCAAAGAGACAGGACTGATCCAACTGGCAAATTACCTGGATTAGTGGAACACAATGCTGTCCAATGGAACTGCACTGTTGGCAGAAAAGGCAGTAAGTCTTATTGAGGACATATGCCATGTGCTACAACTATGTTAAAAGGGTGTCATTACTGGCCAACAATCTGCCATGTCTGCGTATTCCCTATTCTCTTTACCTGAAGCTTCTGTACACAATTTAAGCCTTGCTAAAAAGTACAAACAACAATAAAGTTGTATCCAACTTGTCCTCGAAAAGCATGTTTACACAAACAGATTGCAAATGTACGTTCCTGTCTGGGCTGTTCATCTAGATTACATTTTGTACCGACTATTCCAGGTCACCACACAAAAGCCTGTTTGTTATGAAATTACAGATGCAAATGCTATCAGACTCCCTTCTGAGGGAGATTCCAAAACACAAGTAGCTTCAGAAATCCAATACCAGGTAGAATGCACAAAAGATGCCAAGGTGGGCATGTGTGTATAATGCGTGTATAATTCACCCCAAAATGTTTCATGTCATTCCAAACCTGCATGACTTCCTTTCTTTTGCATAACTCAAAATATATTTTAAAGAATGCTGATAACCATACAACATCGACCCCTTTTGACTTTTATTGTATGTATACAAAACCACTGAAATTTCTCAAAATATCAACATTTGTATTCCACAGACAGAGAAGTCTGAAATGAGAGTGAATTAATGATGATAATTTTTAATTTTGGTGAACTATCCATTTAACACTACAATGATTCTTTAGCATCGACTGCGTAACATAAACCATCACAGACTGCAGTGCAGGGACAACTGAGGTAACGTACGACTAATGTTACAAATACAGAAGCTGAAGGTCATCTGTTATCAGATCAGAGTTTGGAATTTAATGCAGGATATAAACTTAACGATTCGAATGCATATTAAAGGGATCAAATGGCGCGAATACAGCTTTTTCTGTGACTTCGGTGTGTTATAAGTTGCCCATGCATGTTTTAGACACGTAAAATTGCAAAAATGTAAGTGTCGGAACAAAATATGCATTATATCTAAAAGCGAATGTTCACCCAGACCTGCCTGAAACGCCTTGTGTAACCACACCCCCACAAATCAGTACAATTGCTTTGGAACCGGATGTTCCAAATATGGCAAGAAGTGTTACATTTCCGTCAGGTATAAAATACTAAAATCTTTTAGAAGGTATATTAAAGGTCTATGACATCAATGGAAAAAACTGGTAACACTTTTACACAAATTCATTAGTAACTTATTGCTTATTAACGTTCATATGTTTTGTATATTAGTCCGTATAAAGCAAATATGAATGACTTATACTACATTGCTTTATCAACCAAGAACCTAAACCTAAAAACGACCTTATAAGCAGTATTTATGAGTTTATATTAGAAATGGACCCTAATCTTAAGTGTCACCAATAAACTATAATGTCATTTCCAACTGATGTACACATGCACGATTTTCGGCAAGTCATCTGATAATGACTCCAATATCCGATTTAGACGGCGGGATTCAATTAACCCACAGTCCATTTCTGCTTTCTAAAATGAATTACATGTAGGTACTCTCCTCCCTGGCTGCTGCAGTTTGTAAAATATTTATGGACTGAAAGTGGAATCCCATCCCTGTACCAGCAATTACATCATTTGAGGGACTCATTCCTCTCTGTTTTGCTTTTCTATAAAGACCCACAGAGCTGTTCCAGTAGAGTCCAACAGGTATTTTAAGCATTAGAGAGCACAGAGCTCTCAGAATACACTGCTTGCCTCCATAAATTCTTCATCGCGAGAGATTCGAGACACGTTTACTGCATCAGAAATGCGAGAATTTCGAAAGGCTAAACAGGGTAAAGAGAGATGATTGGGCGTGCCCAGCTGTTGCAGCACATTCGATTTTGCACTTCCTGTGGGCGATTCTGGAGCATCATGCTGCTGTCAACATCCATCGACAGGCTTGCCATGGCGTCCTCCAGACATTCTGAATTTGTACCCCCCGGGGCTAATTATAAAAACCAGCTTTTGCTAGGCCACCTGCTTTACTGTGAAATGAAGCACTCGTGGTGTGAACAGAGTTGCTGGCTGGTGAACAGTGCTAATGATTACTCACAGAAGTAATCATTTTTCGAATCCTTGGAGCCCGATAGTCCCTCCCCAGGCAGCCTAATGCGGGTGACACAAGTGAGAGATGTTCAGCTGACTGTTAGGATGAGTTATTGGAGATGCTTTTGGAATAACTTCACAAGAGTAATGCGTGTGCTTAGACACAGACTTCCCATGTAAGTCCCAGTGAATGGTGGCTCATTCAAATATTGAAAATCTAATCTTATAGTGATTTAAGTGCTGAGAGACGAGCGGACATAATTGCAAAGAAACGATAATGGCTCTAACATCACTGAATAAGTTCGACTAATCAAGCCTAATGCGTACAGACAATGAACATTACATTTTTACAATGCAATACAAAAGGTATTTCTTATGAACCCACAAGGGGTGCTACTGCTGTGTTTGCTGTCATGGGAAAGCGCACATTTAAAAATCATTACGGTGGCTTTAGATTGTGTATTTGATGGGAAATAAGGGCACTCAAGTATTTTCATCCTCTCTCCTCACTACTGTAAGTGTAATTACAGTCACTAAGCCACTTTGTGCTTTCCCAATCAACTTGATAGCCAATTGACAGAAAAGGCTTTGTAATGTCGATCACAAATTATTATTTCAATGGCTTGTGAATGTGGAAGCATCACACCAATTGACTGAGAACATGCGAGATGTTGAAGCTTCAACCTTCATCCATCCTTAATACATTCTTAAAGCTCCTTTGTGTAATTTTTTTGGAGAATCTATTAACAGAAATGCAATATAATATTATGGCTGGACAATCAGTGATATGATTTTTAAACACATTTTTGCTATTTTAATATAAATTACACGTCCAGGTCCGAGCCCTCGCTCTGCTCCGCGGCTACTAGTGTCATGGAACGGCACTCTTCTGCAACTTACTTATACTTGTAAAAGTTACTAATACTGTCTCTATAGTTTTGTCTCAAAGCAATCCAAGTCAAAAGGGAACAATGTTGTTTGTTCACCAACGTTCTTCAAAAATATTTTTTGTGTTCTTCAGAAGAAAGATTTTAAATGACATGAGGGTTAATAAATTATAAATGAATTTTCATGTTTGGATGAACTCTCTCTTTAACCGACAGCCACTTCTCTAGAATATTGCAGAATCTATTTGCTAGACCTGATCCACTCTCAAAAGCCTCAAAGGGGATGAGAGCACTCAGCTGCTTTCAAAGAGGGCTGCCAAGTCAAATTTAGCATTTTGGCATGCAGTTATCTTGACAGAAATCACTGTTTATACATCAATGTCAACAGCCTGCTGACTTCAGTTCCTTCTGCGCCTAGAATTATGACTGAATCGGAATTAAAGCACCTACAATACAAGGTGATTCTGTACAAAGATAAGAACATACAGATGTCAGACACCATAATAATTTCAACAGTGTTCAGCACATAAAAATGAATGAGATGTATAAACTCTTACCCAGATTATCACCATACGCTTCAACCGGAGGCACCTAGGCAGGTAGATGTTTCCAGGTGCTGACAAACGCTGTTGGAATTAGTGAATAAGGCACGGTCGTAATACTGTTCCAGCTATCAGACGTTGGGTCATAACAATCCAGAGTTTTACACCGCTGCGTCCCAAAGTAACCCCCTACAACATACAGTTTATTCCCAGAGGCCACAGCATGGCAGCTCATTCTTTTGGAGGTCATGTCACCCACACGTGTCCATAGATTGGTCTCGCAGTCGAATCGGTAGGCAGATGCCGCAGTAAACTCCGTGTCTCCACCCATTATGAATATCTGACTGCCGAGGACCGCAGCAGCCGTGTATCTCCAAGGTTGAGGGCACTCTGCAGCTATGGTCCAGCGATTCTCAATGGGGTCATAACACTGGACCTTGGAGGCCTTGTCTCTGTGGATGGTTGTTCCACCAAACACAAAAAGTTTTAGCTTGGCACTGACAACTGCTGCATTGCTGACACCATCCCGAAGCGGTGCCATCATTGTCCATTTGTTGGTTAGTGGGTCGTATCGCTCGACCTGTTTGAGAGACACTGAAGGGGAGGCCGGGAAAACACCTGCTATAGCAGTGTGACCCCCAACAACATAAAGGCAGTTTTCAAGTTCAGCCGAGCCGTGACCAAAACGCGCTATTAACATTGGGGCACCTTTCGACCATTCCTCGTGAACAGTGTCGTATATCCAAACATCCTTCGATACTCCATTTTCTGAACCCCTTCCTCCTGTCACGTAAACCTTGCAGCCAATGGCACATGCGCTGAATTCCTTCCTAGGACTGGGAAGATCTGATTTTGGGATGATCTCTTTTGCTTTGTGGTCCACTTGGTAGATTTTATCACACATGAAGGTCTGGCCCCCAAGAATGAGCAGGGTGTGCCCAGCTTTACGAGGCCTGGCGCAGGGGCTGGTGACAACGCAGTCATTCTGAAGAATCTTCTTCTTGCACTGCATTGCCTCATCGACAATCAGTCTACTTCTTTTATCCGACATTACAAGTTCTTCACACGCGACAGCCTCAATGAGGCATTCCGAAGGCAACAATGCAAGGCGTATTCCTCCTAGAAGTTGAGGAAGATAGTCTCTGCGGAAATCCAAGTCGTATCGAACCCAGCGCATGACTGCGTTGAAAACGATCTGTTCGTCTTCAATCTCCAGCTCGTCACTGAGGATGAGATCCATAAGCTTATCTTTCGAGAGGCTACAGAAGTCTTCGGTGTCTCGAAGAGTCTCAAAGTGGATGAGGCACATCCTCCATGACAGCTCATAGAGGCGCTTGCACTGATGGGCATCGGAAAGCAGCATCATCCCCAGGCAGTTTGACGCATGCAAGTTCTTCTCCAAAAACTCTGCTGCTGCATCACGGATGTCATGAAATTGCAGCATATCTCCGGCCTCGAGAAGTGACTCTGCATTCTCCTCATTTATGATGATGCGTGAGGAGTATGCAAAGTCCAACAGCAGCTCCAGAACCTCCGGGTGAACGCTGTCACGGAAGTTAACCTCGTTGTCCAGGCTCTCACGGAGGCCGCCGCTAAACATGGCTTCAAAATAGCGGCTGCATGCTGCGAGCACCGCTCTGTGGCAGGGAAAAGAGCGGTCACCGGCCCATAGCGTTACATCTGTAAACATGCACTGTTTGCGAAGGGTGTTGAGGTGGGTGAGGACACTGTCTGGATGGGAGGGCTTGTGGAAGAGCGAGATGTTCATGGAACCTGTGCTCGTCCTCGACTTGCGGTTTTCATGGACGCTGACAGACATCTTTTCCAGCACATCCAGGTTTTCAATGGTTCCAATATCTCGAACTAGCAAAACACAAAATCAGTTTGAGAGGTTGGCTAGCTCTTTGCCGTATATTTCAGTATTAATCAAAGCTGTACGGACAGAGGTTGTAAAATAAATAACTGTTAATAGTTTTAATAAAGTTGATACTCGCCGCGTGAGCGCTTTGACATGACGCGTCACAAACCCCCGTTTTGGGAGACGCACGTGGAGTCACCAGAGACTCGCAGTACAAAGACAAGCACGAGATTAAACAAATATTGAAATAACATAAATAAATGATATATATAATATCATACATCATAATTTATATTATAAAGATTACGTTTTGGTTATTGTAAATTGTAATTAATTTAATTTATATTAATTGTCTTTAATTCTCGCTTGGTAAAGTATGTAATAAATACCAGGGTTCACAAAGTAATCCTTGTTTGAAAAGAATAACATTGCAATATATAAAAAAGTCTAATAAAAGGCTTATAAAAGACAAATGTTCAGAAACTTATCTAAACTGTGGATTGAAAAGCAAGAGGGCAATCACAATTTAGCAAAATGAGTATTTTGACAAATGTTGTTTAGATGCCCATAAATCCTATGTATTCACTCATGTAAAATATAACGTAAAATAATAAATGCATCATATTTAACTGAAAGTACCCAAGTTGGCTGGACCCATGGTTCATAAAAGCAAACATCAATCTTAATTGCAAAAATAAATAAATACAGCAAAAGCAACAATCTTACCAATTTTCCATATTGAATTTATGCATTTTTTTATATAAAGCTTTTCATGGGTCAAACTGAATCAATAACATAAACACCCCTTAAATGTTGTGGCTTGCCATTATAAAGCACATGATTTCGTAAAATCCAGACAGTTTTGCCTCAAAGGGTTGAAAGCGTCTGCCGTTCCAGACTAATCTTTCAGCAGCAAGCGTTCAATGTTACCACTGGCTCTTTGTGTGATTTTATGTTTTTGCATGCAAGCCGGATTCTTTGACACGATTTGAGACTATTGCGATGAGAGAAGGGAGGCGAGCATGCACGAACATCAGCGGGGTCTTTATGGTTCACACTCTTGGGGTGACAACAAGCATCACAATGCCAGAGGTTGACCACAAAGGTCACAGCTATCCGTGCAGAAAGCTATACAGGAGGATAAGGTCGGGAGAGATACATCGGGAGGCTGGTATGAAGGGAAGAGGGGTTGGATGCAGAGCTGCTGAAGAGAAAGGGGAGCAAGCAGGTGTCTAACCCACTGACAGGCACTGACAGTGAGGATGTGAGGGGGGGGTCTGCATTGGTCCAAAAACGGGTCCCCTCAACAGGCCAGGCTGACAGAGCTGTCCTTTATGGGACCAAGAAGGAACAAATGAAAAGGTGTGTCTTTTTCTGATAAAACACTCTCTCTGAAATAACAGACTATAGATCGTGACCTAAATGTTGCATAATTCTATGACCATAGTGTTTCGGTCAGGTTTGTAGCTGAATGAAAGAAAACACGGTTGAAGAAAGAAAGCCCCTATAATTTCACAGCTTGACGAAACTTCCGTGGAGTTCCTGCATAGTTCATCCCATCGCCCATGGTGACCATCACTCAACAGCATGAGCCGTGCCAATGTTGCTGAATCATTCAATGTGAACAAACTACCTATCCATGCGGATATTCTCACCAGCGTGAATGACACCTTTTAATTGCAATGCTACCAACAGGCACAAAGGTTTTTCTCCCATTGAATGTTCTTCCTCTGTAAACATCCAGCCTGCTCTAACTAAATAGCCTTTCCAGGTTCTTTTCACTGAGGATGTTGGTATTCCAGTGCTGTATTTCAGCTAGCCTACAGCAAAGTGGAAGGAAGTAGTTTTTTTGTGCTTGTGTAAAGTCAAAAGCCGACGACCTTACTGGTTTTACCAAGCTCAATGGATCACCGATCTGCATGAAGTTCATTTCCGAAACAAAGCGCTACTGTCGGCTGTTGATTCACTTTCTGACAAACAGGAAAGTCTGTTAGATTTTATCGTCAGGCTGTACCTAAATCTCAGCCAATCACTTCAAGATATTGCAATGCGCAGTACAAAAAGTTATGACCAAACATCATTTTTGTCATTTTATTTAGAGTGTGAGATACAGCCCTTAGGAACATTCACCATGTGTTAATTACTTTTACCATAAATACCATGGTTAAACTATATTTCCGTAGTTGACAATGGCGCGACGGGTACAATTTTAATTAAACTTACAATGAAGACAAATCTCTCTTATGCTATTTTATATTAAAAAGCTTTTTTCTGTTTTTGAGACAGCATGAGTGTAAACGCATGTGAACCCTGCCAATTTGGATTTTTTTTCAAGTGGTTATATCTCATGTGAAAAGACGAGTAGATCGTAGATCGAGTAGCCTACGATCTACTCGTCTTTTGTAAGCCTATGTGTGTAAGAATGGGAGTGTCCGGAGCTGAGGGGTGGGTGACTGTCTGATGTTTCTCGCTGTTGTCGCGTCATACGAACGATTTGATATTTAAGGAGTTCAGAACACGCCATTTATCTGTTGATTACTTGTAACAGCGCTGAATCATTTCCAATCTGTTCACAACAAGAATGAACGACAGCCGAATATTGTTACGTTTATGCGAAGTTATCTTTGTGTTGTGAACATGATGAAAAGTGTCCTTAATACACAATAAAATCATCATAAGAACGTATTAAGACGAGCCATTTGTTTTGCTTTAACACTATAAACAATAAAATATATACTTATTCATTCAAAATGACATGCACCTTTTCTGTTTGTTTAAATGAATTCAGTACTTATTTGGTCTGCTGATTCAGAGTTTAAAAAGTGAGTCTGTAGCCCTGCATTTTTGCTGTCACATTATAGGACACATGTTCGGTCGGTGTTAAAGGGATAGTTCTGTCATCATTTACTCACCCTCAGATTGTTACAAACCTATATACATTTCTTTGTTTTGCTGAACACACAAGAAGAAATTTGGAAGAATGTCAGATCTCTGACCCACCATTTACCACCATAGTAGGGAAAATAAATACTATGGAAGTCAATGTGGGGTTTCAATTTCCCTGATATCTTCCTGTGTGTTCAGCAGAACAACGAAAATGTATACATGTTTGGAACAATGTGAGAGAGTAAATGATGACAGAATTTTCATTTTTGGGGGAAGTATCACCTTAACTACCCATTTGTTGTTGTGAGAAGATAGTAAGTCTCTGTTTATGATTGCACTACAAATAAACACGCACAAAAAAAACCCAAAAAATTTAAAACAAAAAAACTGTGGTGGTTACTACCACAATAACATTTGTAATAAGTAATGGTAAAGTAATGTAAAAGGTCATGCCTTCCAGGAGTCAACAACAGCCGGTGAGGTTAAACTAAAGCTTGTTGACCTGTGGTGTGTATCACAAAGCCGGTTTCGGTTTTTACCCAGGTAGGTTCGCGTTTAGTTTGAGCATACTTTTTTTTTGCTAAGGAGCAGGTTTTATTCTGGGTTAGAGATCGCAAACCAAAACAGCTCTGAGAAAAGTGACATATCTAACGCAGTGACGCCACTCCGCATAGGTATCAAAACTAAATGCGGCATGCAAGCTCTCCAGCGTCCGCCTTCTTGGACCGGTCTACTGACGTCTTTCTCAGTTTTCTAGAATGCCACAACACTGCAAAGCCATGACGCTGCAAAAGTTGGTTACCCTTTCATTATTGTTAGTGTATGAAATATAATGTTTGACTTCACACAACAACAAATACTGTATTTTTTCATAATCATACACCGTCAGCTTGCTCTTGAGTGTTTACGGCCCGGCTTGGCAGGGTTGCCAGATCTGTGAAACAAAATCCTTCATAACGAGTCCCAAGTCCAAATAACAGAACTTAACATTTCATAAATAAAATCATTTTAAGATTGACATCTATATAACAAAATACATCCGCTCTTAACCTGTGGATAAAACAAAGCAACCGTTACAAAGTAACCCAATTCCACTGGAAGCCGCAGACTTGACACAGACCGGCTCGCACCCTTTCAATATGGCCGACAGACGGCCTACGTATAGCGGCCCATGGAAACAAATGCTAATGCGACATCCAGTTTTGATATCTATACCACTCCCCATGTATCTCTCGCAGCAAGTACTCAAAACACATTCATGTAATTATTATACGTGTCAATTATAAATATTTGTTAATTAATATCAAACATAGCATTTGAATTAACTAGTTTTATTCATGTCAAACTGAACTTTAATATATAAAGCTTTTAAAAGTAATGAAGCATATTATCTATTGATCTTTTTGTAAACCTATATAAATCATTTAAATTCTGTATTGATATAGCAGGTAGCCGCCTTCTCAAACTTTCACTGCAGAAATTTTTTATTCCTGCCTCGTAAATGACGTTTTTTCGTAATGATCTCATCGTGTTCAACAGAACAGTGTATTGCGCTGATACTCGCGAGAAGTCAATCGCGTCGTGCGCTACATCTGAACGCGATCCTGGTTGGGTTTGTCAACTCGGTGTTTGTTCACCTCGCTTCGTGATACGGGCTGTTGACTCGCTCAAGACCGCAGTAAAGTTGGACAGACGAAGTTAAATGGTGCTGAAATTCAATTAAAACTTTTATTATGACGTCTTTTTAGAGCGAGTACAAAAGCAGGCTTGAATAAAGAAACAAGAGGGTTTTACAGCAGGGACTACAAAAAGCTGTGTTTAGGTAAACAGGTGTGGAGAAAATAAACAACGCAAAAAGTCACTTTCGTACTGAACGTCGGCTGCCCTGCGCGACGAGATGAGAACTCGGGCTAGTTAGCCAGCTCGCTAGTCTATACTCCAACGATGTAAACAGACACAAAGAACCGCATAACTTGCAATGAGGTGAAACACAATATCCAGTCATAATAGAATTATCACTCACTAATACTGGCGACTGCTCAGTCAACGTAGGCACACGAGGAGAGCTAACGCTGTTAGCGGAGTCGTAACTTAAGTCGGCACGCAGAAGTAAGACTGACAAACTCAAGCGAGACACGCAAAGAGCCTGGTATATTCGTAAGTGACCATTATATTGCGATTTACACCCATTTGTGTTAGAAGCGAGACATCAATCCCTAACTAGATGTATCCTAAAAGTATATCGGCTTTTCCAGTTTGACAAAACAAGAACAGTGCAGATGTTGGTAACATTTTGTTATTCATTTCAGGCTTCTTCCACTAACATAAGACTATTTTTAGAAATACGTGACATACTTACGGTGTTCCGAGCGCTAGCGACAGATCCCGACGTTGTGCGGTGTCGATACCGCTGAATGAATCATAGTTTGTTTACCTCACGGCTGACTGACGGTGTTACTTTGTTAACATTCCAACACCACTGATAAAGACTGTGGAGTCTCCTGTGGTAATATCCGAGAGCGGGGAAATGGGCTTTGGGGAATGATTGACGCGGCGTTGACCAATCGCCGAATGGGAACATATGCAAATTGAAAATGTAGCCAATAGAAACCTTCCAACCTGACGTTCGCCGCTGATTTCTGTATGAAGCGACAAATGGTGGAGTCGTGGGAGGAGCATCGCTGTGGGCGATGACAGCGCATCAAAACGCAGCGAAACTGTACTTTTGTGCGCACGTACGTGTTTCATTGTATTTGCGTGCGCAAGTGATCAGCTAAATAATCATAATTGCTAATGAATTATGGGACCTTAATCAGCGTTGTTTGTTTTTCATAAATTAATTGAAAAACAGACGAATAACGATCAAACAACAATCTGAGAAAGTTATTTATGCTTTATGTAGAAATTATGCTATCGAGTATTTTTATTCATTATAAGATAATTGTTAAATGCATCCATTCTCCATGTAACTATACATGATGAAATGTATTGCCTTATTGCGCCACCTAGCAGAGCTCACATATATTTATAGCCATGTTGAAGTTCACACTGCAAAATAGTTGGGGATATTGTTCAAGATATTGGGAAGACTGTTTCTGTCATACCTGTACTGAAAAAAACAACTTCTAACTTAAGCCAGAGCATTGTGACTACAGCTATGTGACTGAAGCTATTTACATTTACATTTAGTCATTTAGCAGACGCTTTTATCCAAAGCGACTTACAGACGAGGAAACATTGGAAGCAATTATAACAACATAGGCAACAAAATACATAAGTGCATAAAAAACTAGTCCATTAAAGCCTAGCACAGTATACAAAGCTGAGAATAGTGAGGTTAGTAAGTAAGTTTTTTTAAATATGTACCACTTCTGCCCCCTGATGGGACAGTGCTGTTATAGCACGAGAAGCACTGTTAATACTTTTATATGCACAGCTGTACTATCGTTTTCAACTTTTTACATAAACAGCATTCACTTTAAATACAAATAGATTTTCAGACCATGCTTCGTTTTAGTCATACTTTGAAAACCAGAAAACGACTGCATGTTTGTCTAGACATAGCCTAGCCGCATACTAACCATTCAATTGTTTATTTACTACAATTAAATAAACTGTAAAAGTCAGTTTGTAAATAGCAAAACCAGTTTGAACTCGATACTATTAATAACATTTTAAACAGTACATGTTTTGGTTCATTTAAATTAATGATATTACATTTTATAAATGCAAATATTCCATATTTCATTATTTTGACAGTACATCAAATAAACCACAACAATTTATTATTTGTAAATGAATTGGTTCACTAAAACTTGATACCTTTAAAATGAGTCTGTCTTTGGTGACATTTAATCATGTCTTTGTGTTCTGGGATTATAACTTGAGCTTGTACATTTTTAAGTATGTCTTGCTGAACCAAGTGAAACACGATGAAGTGTGGGCAAGTTCACGTTGATTTAAATCTGAATGCATGTTTTGCACCCGAGTTGCTTTGAGACCACCGCCTTGTCCTTGGCTTTGCTAAACAGATGGTTGAATTTCATTGGTGGCCATAATTAACTATGTTCCATTTATGAAACTAATGGATATTACTCCCTTGGGGATTGTGTCTAAACCTAATCTTACCCTTTAAAGGCTCTGTAAGTGGAGAAATGTACTGATCTTTACTGGGTTAATACATGGCAGAGCTGGAGCACATATGCGGGGTTCATTAGGAGTCTGATCATGAAATTGTAGTACTAGTAAATCGACAGACTGGTTGCTAACTGCAGCTTTTGCTGGAGTGAAAAGGGTCGTGGTCGTGCAAGGCGCATGTCATGTGAAGCATATGCATTTTTATGGAGAGTTAGGGCCACGTTACACCAGCTTGTGACTGCCATTAATGTGTTATAATATATGTATTATATTATATATATTTCACGTAATTAAAGTCACAGATTCAGAAAGCAGTTTACTATTTTGAACGGATAATCATATTCATCGTATTAAAACCGATCTTACTGTATTAATTGATTAATAATCATGAATGAAGTGTAATGGATTACAATGGTGAATAATATAGACATATAACAATACAATATATACAAATCAAGCACACGTAAACAAAACATTGACACAATGTGTAATGAAGTATTGATAATCAATAAGTTTGTTCGTATAGTGTCTTTTTGGAAAGACGGGTCATCATGGTGTGCATTTCATTTTGTGCAGTTACATCTTGATGTATCAAGCTAATGAGACCATATAGTAATATCCCTTAATCCATTCGGATCCTTATACCTTTGGGCGTCACAGGAGAACCCTTGTGTTCTCCCACCATGAGAAATGCCCCCTGAAATAGCAAGACAGTAAGCCTGGGGATATTAGATCACTATAAACATTAAAAGCCAGCAGTGACCTATTTTTATGTAAATTGCACTGGCCATTTAAAGTAGTGCAACTCCAAACAGTAAAATCTGACCCCGTAGAACATACCACCGCAGCTCTGAATTTCCTGTTATAAGTTGTGTGTGTAGAGCAGAGACGAAGCTAGTTCTTTCCTTGCCTTAAGAATAACTGTTTAACCGCGACCTGGCCTTGCAAAAACTACTCGTGGAAGATGGAACTCACGCCTGAAGTTACTTCTTTACCTGATGTCCAGGTTGCTGACAAATTGAAATTTTGCAAATCATCTTTGATCAGAAAGCTGAGGCAGCATCTTACCAGCGGCAAGTATTATTCATATAAATATATATTTTCTAATATTTTAAGTTAATAATTGCAATATTATGTGTCTCTATCTAGTCATTTATGATTGTACAGTATGAATATAAATGTATGTTTATTTTTTACATTTGATCAAAATAAAGATCTGATTAAAAAAAACCATCATTTTTCATGTTTACACTGGAAAATGTGCACATGTAAATTAAAAGCTTTTTTAATCTTTGATTCTCTCTTAAACAAAAATAATTTAGATAGTTCAACATAAAGCACATCACCACTGCAAAACACTGACACCTTCTGGTAGGCTAGTGTTTAGTGTAAACACAAAATAAATCAGACCTCAATGTTTTCATGTGAGCAATAAGGGTTTTCATAGCAAATAGTACAGGACATTCGCCGAATCACAGAACAGTTAAAATGTCACCAATAATAAAAATGTATGTGATGGTTCAGAAAATACTGCCACTAGTTCATTGTTTCGCTCTATGAAACATTTAAATGTATAGAAGTATGTAGTTTTCTTAAAGGCATCAGAATAGCTCTCTATTTATGAATAAGTCCTGTTTTTGTTGTTGCCATCTCGGTCATTTTGGCAGGAGTTGCAACTGACGTGGTATTTCTCAGCAGATGTTGACGCAGCAAAACAAGCATCAGATGAGCACGTTGTGGTTTTGCGTCTCTAAGCTACCAGTGAGGCGGAATAATGTGCCAGGGACAAACTGTGATCTGGCACCACAATTAAATTTTCAAAATGACTTGGCGAAATTTATTCAGACTGATAGTCTGGATCAGCTGAGGGCAGTAGATTTTCGTCTATGTAAAACCTATTGGTTATCGTGGTTTTGCAAAAGCGAGCTGCCTGAGAGCTTAACAAATTGCAGTGAAACTGGAAACTCATTTCGCCTTAAGCCTTTTATCTTTCATCATCTGGTAAGGAAGAGATGAAAATTGATGAGAAAGTAGTCTGATGAGGAATACCTCTTTTCAAGAGACAACTATTCAAACCAACAGGGGACAACATGCCCAGGCACTAGATCATATTGTCACACTATATATTTAAATTAGGGCCGTCATGATATCATGTTTTTCGCATGTCATGATGTCGATATTATGACTGTATCTATTTGTATATTTCTGTGAACAAATAATGCTATCAGCCAAATTCATCGTTTGTTTATTTTTCACACTTAAACTTTGAGTGTAAGGATTAGAGAGGGGATGTGTGACCATTGTGGTTCAGATCTTAATACAGGTGCTGAATTATTTACAATATTATCACATTTATGGTTTCATGAATCACAGTTTTTGATATAACAGTAACATTTTGTGGATAAGATACACACAATAAAGACCTCTGTTGTAATGCTATATCTTTCGCTTCTGCTAGGCACGATAGTGTTTGCTGAACATTCACATGTGTCTGATTTAATCATTTCCCCAGAATCACAGTTTGAGCGAAGCACCTTAATTAAAGTAAATTAATCTCTGTTTGAACTCAGTGGCTGTAAATCCGAGACCCGGTTGTCCCATTCCTTACGAGTCCCTTGTAACTCAATGTGACCGGTCTGCATATATCTCCTTTGATTACAGCTAATGTTAATTGCTTATAAAGTCTTAAACTAAATCCACAGCTATGTTATGAATGTGTACACTGTTTACATGTGCCACCTTCATTAGGGCTGGTAGAGTATCGGCTATAAGCTGTCAAGAACTGACATTACATTCTTAGTTAATGAGAGGGATGTGAGGCTTGGTGTAACCACAAGGTGGAGATCACAAACCATCTTTTGTTCAGAAGGATAAACTGGCCTTGATTCAGAACCGTTAATATTTATTAGTTAACTCATATTTAATGTTGTCTGTTCCCTCTTATTTATTTAAAGGGACAGTTCACCCAAAATAAAAAATTCTGTCGTTTAATACCCTCTTGTCATTTCAAACCTGTATACGACGGAACACAAAAACATATATTTTGAAGAATGTGGTAGCCGAACAACGGTGGTACCCAATCACCTCCATCCAAAACCAAAGTCAATGCGTACCACTGTTGTTCAATTTCCAGCATTCTTCATAATATATATTTTGTGAGGCTGAGCAAATGATGACAGAATCTTCCTTTTTGGGTAAACTATTCCTTTGAGGTAGACTAAGATAGCTGTGAAAGGTTCACATGCGGATATTGCTTTAGAGACAATTGTTTGAATATGCTTTGCATGGTAGAGCATCGCTCTAAATATGTGCAAAAACTGAACAAATGCACAACTCAACTCTGTCCATTTGTCAGCAGCTCTGCTTTTGACATGCACTCACAACCTGACTAGAATAGGTGAAGTTTGTTGTTAAGGAGTCCCTCTGCAAACAGATTGTATACTCTGTTGTCCTGCAACGAAATGATTGATGAAATTATATAAGGACCATTGGCTGTTCCCCTCCCCTTTTCAGTTTGTCTGTACATGTGCCGGCTGATCGAGTTGTTTGAAGGTGCAGGGTTTGTTGGTGGGGGGATCGAAATATTGAAGAGGGGTGAGCGTAAGCTGGCAGCCTAGCCTGAGGTCAGATTTCACAGCCCCCTCTCTGCGTGTTTTATAGAAAATTGCTATTTCAGTCATCCCCAGCATGCGAGCGTCAATGTTTGGTCGATTGCTCATGTTACAGCCGCCGAATGAGTGACAGTCAGACTCGGTGGCTTACAACAGAGCCTCAGCGGAAAATTCTGAGCCTGGGATCAGTCCTGGGAAAAAAATACAAGTCGCTCGCATCGTCCTGGTAGGGGGGCGGGTGTTAAAACGTTGGACCAACGAGTGAGCGGCAGTTGCCGTTGTGACCTCCACTTCACAAATACCTTTAATGGCAAGAAAATGCGCTTGATGTGATTATTTTTAAGTTTGAGAAGCAGGAGGGAATGAGTCATCTGCTTTGATTTGATGCTGAGATTTGCAGCATCTTCAGCTGCTGTGAAGGAAATATTTGAAAAGAAAAAATAAATAGGGAGCTTAAAAAACTGGACCGTTGTTCGTTCCTTTCATAGCTGTCTGCTTCAATAATTATAATGTGATATTCACAAAAGATTCCCAAAAGCCACAAATTTCAGATTTATTCATTTAGATGAAAGAGAGAGACATTCATTCCCTCTTCAGCCATTCATTTCATTGTGATTACTGCCACAAATCTCACGCACTTTATCTGGTTATCAGACCGAAATAAACAATCGGCCGCTCTTTAAACTTGAGAGATATTTAATCTAATAACCGTTAGGAGCCAGCAATTTGAGATGGCTGTCTACGTGCTTATCATACCAAGGTTATCTTTTGCTAAGCGCACAGGATGACAAGTATGTCTGTGTAATGGGATTAGGTGATTGACAGCAGGGTTAGCCTATCAGCGAGTAGTACCTTCCATTTAAAGGCTGATTGGCTGTTACCTGGTATGCGTCACGTCCGATTTCCCCGTGGTTTTGATCGCGTTGACTCTGATTGTAGGTAAGCGTGCTATGTTTTTATGTGATAATTCTTGGAATTGTTGTTGTGCGTAGTTTTTAATTGTTTTTATTAATCAGTGCAGCTTTGGTGCCGTGTTGCCCGGCATACTGCTTAGTTGGTTTGATGACTGTTCACCTCTCAGGTACATTTATGGTTAAAAGCTTGTGATCTAGTGCGAAAATGGTTGCGTGGGTTTAACATGCTTTTCGGGTATCAAATAGGTGTGATTCCCTGTATCCTATTGTGTTCGCGGTGGGCATGACTGACCAATCCGTGTCCGTTAAGTGTGCTATCTAGCTTGACAACCTGATGGTAAGTGTTTTTAACGTAACTATGACTAAGAGTGGTCATAGTATTATAATGGGTAACATCTCCGTTTGTTTGTTATAGGATTCTCCCTCTCGTTCTATGCCGTGATTTTACGCTGCGATTAAAGTGCTGCAGTTTATACGGCCAGTGTATACGCGACCATCATCGTAAACAAAAGGGAACTGCTCGCTTGGAATGTAATGGGATTAGGTGATTGACAGCAGGGTTAGCCTATCAGCGAGTAGTACCTTCCATTTAAAGGCTGATTGGCTGTTACCTGGTATGCGTCACGTCCGATTTCCCCGTGGTTTTGATCGCGTTGACTCTGATTGTAGGTAAGCGTGCTATGTTTTTATGTGATAATTCTTGGAATTGTTGTTGTGCGTAGTTTTTAATTGTTTTTATTAATCAGTGCAGCTTTGGTGCCGTGTTGCCCGGCATACTGCTTAGTTGGTTTGATGACTGTTCACCTCTCAGGTACATTTATGGTTAAAAGCTTGTGATCTAGTGCGAAAATGGTTGCGTGGGTTTAACATGCTTTTCGGGTATCAAATAGGTGTGATTCCCTGTATCCTATTGTGTTCGCGGTGGGCATGACTGACCAATCCGTGTCCGTTAAGTGTGCTATCTAGCTTGACAACCTGATGGTAAGTGTTTTTAACGTAACTATGACTAAGAGTGGTCATAGTATTATAATGGGTAACATCTCCGTTTGTTTGTTATAGGATTCTCCCTCTCGTTCTATGCCGTGATTTTACGCTGCGATTAAAGTGCTGCAGTTTATACGGCCAGTGTATACGCGACCATCATCGTAAACAAAAGGGGACTGCTCGCTTGGTTATAATCGGGGCGTTATATATACATATAATCCCGCTTCATACATCTCTGCCTTGTGTGGAAGGACTATTAAGCTCCTCCTGCTTGCAGCGGAGCTAGCTCCCTTCTGTTGTTTCTGTTATTTAACCTTTTTCTTTTGTTTTGTTACTTTTATTTCCATGAATTACGGTTTGTTTAGTTTTATTTATTTGCTTTTCTCTCTGCTCCTTATTGTAAGGGCAGTAAATTGCTAATAGCTTGGGATATCTGTGATCAACCATCTGTTTGTGAAATCCTATTTGTGTGTGAGCATCTACTGAGTTAAAGTCTCGTAGTAGACCAACAATTGATCTTCCTAACTGGATTGTTTTTCTTTATGTTTGTTATTTCCATTTATTAATTTGGACTCTATTAATGTCAACACTGCCATCTTTATTGTTATAGTTTCTTATTATTTTGCAGGAGCTGAGGTCCCACGGGTGGATTGCTCTTTCTGGTGGTGGTCCTATCGTGTGCAGTGTACACTCGAGTGTGTGAAAGTGTGATTAAACTGCACGGGTGTGAGTGTCGTGTGGAAGTGTGTCCCGTAGAATCGAACTCCCCAGTGCTTCCTGCCGTTGGGAGCTTCAGCCCTGCTGGTATTTAGATTTGTTTTACAGCTGCTCTATATCAAGTTGGTTTGTATGTGTTTCTGTTTGTTTTATTTGAAGTGGGGTTTCAATGTCCCATCTAACATTTTAAAGGATTTTCCTAGTAATAAACATTTGTATTTTTGTATTACTCGCGTCTCTTGTCTACTTCCATGAGGGAACTGAACCTGTGTGCTTGCTCATAGTTTGAGTATTTTTCCCTGGGATTAATTCCTAGGGTGGCGTAGTCGGACTCTTTATTCGTGAATAGAACTTACTCTGTGTCTCAAATTTCACCACCTCGTCACATTCTGGCGTAGTCGGCAGGGTCCCCTCTGGTGTAGTACAGAGACGTGGGTATTTTGTGTTTGTTGTTTTTCTTTCTTTCTTTGTTCTCTGGTAGGAACCAGACAGTAACAGTTGCTCTGTGGTGGATCGGCACAAGTTAACTTTAATCTCTATTTGTGGTAAGTGCTTGTGCAGTTACAGAAATGGAGGATGAATTGAACGAGTTAAGGGATTTAGTAGCTCAATTAAAAGCTGATAACGAAAGGCTGCGGCAAGAGCCAGTGTCTGTTGCACAGCCGGGTCCATCTAGTGTTACTATTCCTGTCGGTGCAGATCCCCCACGTATTGGTGCTGGTGTTTCAACATCGGAGCGGTTTGTTTTCGTTCCTCGCGATCGTAGGTGCCCAAAATTTAGTGGCCGGTCGGGTATTGGCATCAATGAGTGGGTGGAGGAGGCCCAGGCCTGTATGCGGCTTCGCCATCTGTCTACAGCTGATCAGGCATTTTTCTTGTTTGATCATCTGGAGGGTGAGGCGAGGGAAGAAATTCGTTATCGGTCGAGGAACGAGAGGGAGGATCCGGATGAAATTATTAAAGTATTATGTGAATTATATGGTTGCAATAAGTCTTATGTAGCACTTCAGGAGTCATTCTTTTCCAGAAGACAACTGGACGGGGAGACTTTGGTGGAGTTCTCCTTGGCCCTGATGAGTCTTCTGGATAAAGTTAAAAGTCAGTCACCCCATGGTATGCCTAACGCCGAAATTTTGCTAAGAGATCAGTTCGTTGAATATGTTAATGATTGCGCTCTTCGACGTGAACTTAAGCAATTGGTGCGTCGCCAGCCCACTGCCACTTTGTTCGACATTCGCAGTGAAGCTCTTCGTTGGGAAAGAGAAGGCATGCCGGGTGGGGTGCGTAGTCGAAGTCAGTCTGTTCCATCCGCTTATGGCATTCAATATGGGGTGCAGGGACATCAGCATGGAAATAGTGGTTCAGCAACATCAGAAATGAGTGAACTACGGGAAATGCTTAGAAAGCAGCAACAACAACTGAATCAGTTAACCCAAGGTATGGCTCAGCTGCAGAATCCCCAGCCACGTTCGCGACCATTTAGGGCTAATTTAATTTGCAGAAGGTGTCAGCAACCTGGCCATTTTGCCAGTGATTGCGATGGGGTGCGGATATCCGTTCCACCATCAGCCCGTGTGACTTCTGCTTTAATGAGAGGTGGACAGCCATTATCCGTACAGCCGCCGGAAAACTAGTTCCCACCGAGTTGCAGGGCCAAAATTTGGTTGGGAAAAGGGTAGGCTCCAAAAATGTATCTGGTTCTGATTTTATGTCACGTTTTATGTCGTCTTGCCCACAGCTTGTTGTATTGATGGGTGGGGTTAAGGTACCCTGCCTGGTGGACACCGGTTCCATGGTGTCCACCATTACTGAAAGTTGGTTTGTGACTAATTTTGGGTTGTGGGGTCAGGAACAGCTTAGAGCATGCCATTGGTTACAGCTTCGAGCAGCCAATGGCCTTTCAATTCCCTATGTCGGCTATTTGGAATTAGACGTGGAGCTCTGTGGGCGAGTAGTTTTAAGTTGTGGTGTGCTGGTGGTCAGAGATCCCCCTGGTGGTATATGTGCAGATGTTCCTGGGGTTTTGGGCATGAACATCCTGGGACGCTGCTACCAGGAGCTCTTTGGCCAGCATGGCACAGCTCTCTTCGACCTACCAGTCGTGTCACAGGCCCCTCACTCTGTTTTTCAGGCTTTACAACATTGCCATCAGGTTGACGGCCAGTCTGTTTCAGATTGTGGGGGACGAGTCAAAGTGCGGGGACGTAGGGCGTGTCGCATCTCAGGTGGCACAATGACATTTGTTGCTGCAACCTGCTCGATGACATATTCGAGCGTTACAGTACTGTTTGAACCACCAGTTTCTGGTCTACCAGCGGGCTTGCTGGCATCTCCTTCTCTTTTAAGGGTAGACCGTGGTACAGTCTATGTGCCCATAGTTAACGTGGGCACGGTCGATGTAGTGCTGTACGCTAGCACTGTTATTGGCACAGTGAATAAAGTTGATGTGATAAGTTTGCCACCAGAGGTCACAGAAGTTAAGACCGTTACGGTCAAGGTCAATACACAGGTTGTGCAGGCCCCCTCTACCATACAGGAGAAGATAGCGATGCTTGATTTATCTGTGTTATCTGAAGAAGAACAGGTTAAGGTCAGGGCATTACTGGAGAAGTATTTGCCTGTGTTCTCTATGAACGATGGGGATTTGGGATGTACTAATCGGATATCCCATGAAATCCCCTTGTTGGATGACATCCCTGTTAGGCAGCGGTTCCGGCGAATCCCTCCATCAGAGTATGAGGTGGTAAAGGCACATATCAATCAATTGTTGGAAACTCAGGTAATTCGAGAGAGCTGCAGTCCCTATGCTTCGCCTATTGTCCTTGTTAAAAAGAAGGATGGTAGTCTGCGCATGTGTGTGGACTACCGTCGCTTAAATTCAAAGACTAGGAAGGATGCGTTCCCTCTACCACGTATTGAGGAGACTTTGGACTCGCTGGCTGGGGCCCGTTGGTTTTCTACCATGGACCTGGCCAGCGGGTACAATCAGGTACCTGTAGCTGAGGTCGATAAATCTAAAACTGCTTTTTGCACACCTTTCGGCCTATTTGAGTGGAATAGGATGCCATTTGGGTTGTGCAATGCCCCAAGCACCTTCCAACGATTGATGGAGCGGTTATTTGGTGAGCAGCAGTGCCAGTCCCTCCTTTTATACCTCGATGATATTATTGTCTTTTCCTCCTCGGTGGATCAACATCTTGCTCGGATGGAGGTTGTCCTGAGCCGCTTGCAGACAGAAGGTTTGAAGGTCAAACTATCAAAGTGTGCTTTTTTCCAAAAGAGAGTGCATTATTTGGGGCATGTCATTTCTTCAGAGGGAGTGTCTACTGACCCCGGTAAGGTGGAGGTAGTTGCACAATGGCCTTGTCCCACCAGTGTTACAGAATTGCGCTCTTTCTTGGGATTTGCTAGCTATTATCGACGGTATGTAGAGGGGTTTGCCAAGCTGGCTGCCCCCCTTCACAGGTTGGTGGCACGGCTGTCAAGCCCAAAGCGCCCGAAACAGGGAGGTCGGGAGTTTACTGAAGCTTGGTCCTCGGAATGTCAGTGTGGCTTTGAGGAGTTGAAAGGTAAATTAACCACAGCCCCAGTGCTTGCCTACGCTGACTTTTCATTACCTTTCATTTTAGAGGTAGATGCCAGTCATGAAGGCCTCGGGGCAGTCCTTTCACAGGAGCAAGAAGGCAAGGTGCGCCCTATAGCGTATGGCAGCCGCAGTCTTAGGCCCACTGAGCGCAATACATCTAACTATAGCTCCATGAAACTGGAGTTCTTGGCTCTCAAGTGGGCCATGACTGAAAAGTTTAGAGAGTACTTGCTGGGCCAGAAATCTGTGGTGTTTACTGATAACAACCCCCTTAGTTACCTGACTTCTGCAAAACTGGGTGCCATGGAGCAACGCTGGGCTTCTCAATTGGCTTCATTTGATTTCGAGATCAAGTATAGGTCAGGGAGAAGCAACCGCAATGCTGACGCCTTGTCACGTCAAAACTTTTCAGGTACAGGTGAAGTGCCCCAGTTGTGTTCCGGTATGGCCGTTCCAGTGGCATTGCAGCGAGCTTCCCAAGGTGGAGTTGTGGCCTTGGTCAATCAGGTGACCTCATTTCCTGATGCTTCAAATGGCGACATGGGTGCTCAGCAGGTAGCAGACCCAGTCATAGGAGAGTTGTTGGAGTTTTGGAGGCGTAAGTTGCCCCCGACTCCTGAAGAGCGCAAGAAACTCTCCAGGTCTGCCATTGTTCTGCTCCGGCAATGGGACCGCCTAGTGGAGACTGATGGTGTGCTCTACCGGCGTGTGTGTCGCTCAGATGGGGGAGAGGAAATCCTTCAGGTGTTATTGCCGGCAGATCTGAAACACTATGTCTTAACCCAGCTTCACCAACAGCATGGGCACCAGGGGGTCGAGCGTACATTCCAGCTAGTGCGCCAGCGATGCTACTGGCCTGGTATGTCTGCAGATATCGACCGCTGGTGTCATGAGTGTGAGCGGTGCCAGTGTGCTAAAGGTGTCCCCACGGCCCCTAGTAGTTTTATGGGGCACTTGTTGGCTGCACGGCCGAACGACATTGTGGCCTTGGATTTTACAGTGTTGGAGCTCTCGAGGTCTGGCCTTGAGAACGTGCTGGTCATGACCGATATTTTCACCAAATATACCTTGGCAATCCCCACTAAAGATCAACGAGCAGAGACTGTTGCTCAGGTTCTTGTAGTGGAGTGGTTTTGTAAATTCGGCGTGCCAGGGCGCATCCACTCCGACCAAGGCCGGAACTTTGAATCCGTCCTAATTCAACAGCTTTGTTCTCTGTATGGAGTCGAGAAATCACGTACCACCCCTTATCACCCCGCTGGAAATGGCCAGTGTGAGCGTTTTAACAGAACATTGCATAATCTATTGCGCACTTTGCCGCCCTCCCAAAAGGGTGATTGGCCACTTTGCCTTCCTCAGGTACTTTTTGCGTATAACACTACTCCTCATCAGGCAACCGGGGAATCTCCTTTTTTTCTAATGTTTGGACAGGAGCCCAGACTTCCTGTTGATTTCTTACTTGGCAGAGTCCAAGAGCCATTAGCTGGGGGGGTTAATAGGTGGATTCTAGAGCAGCAGGATCGGTTGCAGGTTGCGTTTGAGGGTGCTCGTGAACGGTTGGGTGATGCAGCCGATCGGCGAAAGGCCCGGCATGACCGGCGGGTGAAGGAAGCACCACTGAAGGAGGGTCAGCTGGTGTACCTCCGCAATCATAGTGTGAGGGGTAGATGTAAAATCCAGGACCTGTGGAATTCAGTGGTGTACAAGGTAATGAGAGCACCTAAGGACGGTGGGGCGGTATATACCATTGCTCCCATTACAGATCTGGGAAAAGTAAAGCATGTGCATCGATCTTTGCTCAAGGCTCAGATCCATCAGGATCTGCCGATTGGATTGTCTGATAGTCCAGTGGCTGAATCTGTGTCGTCTCTGGAAGAGGGATGTGATGAGGATTTATTTGTCTTTGTGTCAGAGACACCACAAGTCAGAGGTGGGTTGAGGCTACAGGACATTGTTCCTGGCCCACCTCAGATATCGGGTGACCGGCCAATTGTGGAGACCTTCAGGGTAACCGAGGGTACTGGGCTTGATGTGGGTTTACCCCCGGCAGAAGTACCTACAAATTCACTGGAGGTAGGCGAGGGGATGGCAAGAAGGACTGGTAGAAGAACTGCAGGTCAGCACTCTAATAGGTACCATCTCCCTCGAGCAGTGGGTACTGGTTCAGTTTCCCTTATAGTGAGTAGTGCAGTAGGTACCTTGTTTCGCCCTTGGAACTGAGAGTTCCTAGGTGGGATTCTGTGTGGTTCACCGTCGGGTCGACGTTGCAGAAACTGGTGGTGGAATGTAATGGGATTAGGTGATTGACAGCAGGGTTAGCCTATCAGCGAGTAGTACCTTCCATTTAAAGGCTGATTGGCTGTTACCTGGTATGCGTCACGTCCGATTTCCCCGTGGTTTTGATCGCGTTGACTCTGATTGTAGGTAAGCGTGCTATGTTTTTATGTGATAATTCTTGGAATTGTTGTTGTGCGTAGTTTTTAATTGTTTTTATTAATCAGTGCAGCTTTGGTGCCGTGTTGCCCGGCATACTGCTTAGTTGGTTTGATGACTGTTCACCTCTCAGGTACATTTATGGTTAAAAGCTTGTGATCTAGTGCGAAAATGGTTGCGTGGGTTTAACATGCTTTTCGGGTATCAAATAGGTGTGATTCCCTGTATCCTATTGTGTTCGCGGTGGGCATGACTGACCAATCCGTGTCCGTTAAGTGTGCTATCTAGCTTGACAACCTGATGGTAAGTGTTTTTAACGTAACTATGACTAAGAGTGGTCATAGTATTATAATGGGTAACATCTCCGTTTGTTTGTTATAGGATTCTCCCTCTCGTTCTATGCCGTGATTTTACGCTGCGATTAAAGTGCTGCAGTTTATACGGCCAGTGTATACGCGACCATCATCGTAAACAAAAGGGGACTGCTCGCTTGGTTATAATCGGGGCGTTATATATACATATAATCCCGCTTCATACATCTCTGCCTTGTGTGGAAGGACTATTAAGCTCCTCCTGCTTGCAGCGGAGCTAGCTCCCTTCTGTTGTTTCTGTTATTTAACCTTTTTCTTTTGTTTTGTTACTTTTATTTCCATGAATTACGGTTTGTTTAGTTTTATTTATTTGCTTTTCTCTCTGCTCCTTATTGTAAGGGCAGTAAATTGCTAATAGCTTGGGATATCTGTGATCAACCATCTGTTTGTGAAATCCTATTTGTGTGTGAGCATCTACTGAGTTAAAGTCTCGTAGTAGACCAACAATTGATCTTCCTAACTGGATTGTTTTTCTTTATGTTTGTTATTTCCATTTATTAATTTGGACTCTATTAATGTCAACACTGCCATCTTTATTGTTATAGTTTCTTATTATTTTGCAGGAGCTGAGGTCCCACGGGTGGATTGCTCTTTCTGGTGGTGGTCCTATCGTGTGCAGTGTACACTCGAGTGTGTGAAAGTGTGATTAAACTGCACGGGTGTGAGTGTCGTGTGGAAGTGTGTCCCGTAGAATCGAACTCCCCAGTGCTTCCTGCCGTTGGGAGCTTCAGCCCTGCTGGTATTTAGATTTGTTTTACAGCTGCTCTATATCAAGTTGGTTTGTATGTGTTTCTGTTTGTTTTATTTGAAGTGGGGTTTCAATGTCCCATCTAACATTTTAAAGGATTTTCCTAGTAATAAACATTTGTATTTTTGTATTACTCGCGTCTCTTGTCTACTTCCATGAGGGAACTGAACCTGTGTGCTTGCTCATAGTTTGAGTATTTTTCCCTGGGATTAATTCCTAGGGTGGCGTAGTCGGACTCTTTATTCGTGAATAGAACTTACTCTGTGTCTCAAATTTCACCACCTCGTCACATCTGGTTAAGGGTCTCAGTATCCACACTTGCGTCCACGGTAAGCGGGCAAATGCACGGAATGAAAACTGGCCTCAAATGTGAAATCAAAAACACCGTTGTCATCACTTGGTCAAAAGCGTGAGAATTATTCATGAACTGTGAACATTGAAAGAGCTTAGAGATTATGTTTTATTGACCGTACAGTAAGTATGTGCTGTGCGTTATTGTATGACTTTACATTTAATGTAGACAAAATCGAACAGTGCTGACCACTACAAATGCTCAATTCCCCAAATTTAGTTTGCATTGTAGTACAGACCATTCCTTCCTGATGTGTATAATTTCCTATATGAAATGTACTAAATGTAAATATTTTCTCAATGTGATTTTAAGTAGCTTAGCATCATCACTGCAAAAATAAAGTGCCAATCGATAAAAGTTGACTCACAGCTTTGGTTTGCATCAGGGCTTCATGATGGATTGTACAATGACAGCTTTGAGCGGCAAACTCTTCTCCCAGCATCCATAGCTCTGCTTTTATTTATTTATGTGACTCTGAGGTTCTTGGCACAGATGTCTGTCACACAAATACCCCGTCTCACTCGTGTTGATAATTTATTTAACATGTTTGTGCACAAAATGCTAGAAGAACAAGCACAGCGATGTTCCCTGTGTGTTAAGAGGTTAATGCTACAGGGAAGGCCAGAGAAAGAGGCGGAGAGCGCTCTGTTGTTTGAAAAATGAAACTAAACCTCTCTGTAAGGGTCTTGATGAGGGCTGGTGAAAAGTATCCCACAAAAACAGGATTACATTCGGCCTGTTTTGGCCCAGAGCGACTTTGGATTAAACTGCCTACGGATCCCAGTTGGCTATGAACTGGACCTGCAGTTTTTATAAACCCCTTCAACCTCTTGTTTGTTCTCAGGCCAGCCTGTGTACCTCCACCTTGTATATATATTTGCCCCTCTCAACGATAAACAAAAGCTACAAAAATAGCCTCGGGCCCCCACTTGTATCGTTAAAGCTGCCTGTCAAAACCGTACTTCTCTTCTTCTCTCTTTGGGAGATCTTGAAAAGTGAAAAACAACTTGAGGTTATGCATGGTCTCGTTTGCATTGCACTGACTAAAAACACGTGCGAGACAAACATTCTCACATTCATGTTACATGAACTACCTAGCTGAAGCCATCCATGCTGTTCCAATTGCTACTTATGCTGATGTATTGTAGTTTATTTTATTTAAATGTATTTGAATGCTTATTTTTTCCCTAATATACTTTTATTTTGTTTCATCAAATAAAACGCTGACGTCACACGCTATATGTTGCATGTTGCAGTGGCGCCGCCATCTTGGGAGGATAATACTCCACTGCTATCATTGTTTTGGTATGTACCGTTACTTGTTTTGTTTGATATATGGAGAAATCAAAAGTGTAAGAACCGTGGGCTTTTCCTGAATGACTCTGCGTAATGCTATTGCAGTTTTTAACACGGCAAGAGCGACCTACCATAATTATATTTCCTAAACAAGAAAAACAAAACAACGCATTAGCAGCCATCCTCCTCTGGATGAAAGACCATCACCTGCAGATGAACCTTGCAAAAACTGAGCTGCTTGTAATCCCGGCCGACACAAAGACTTTTCCATTCAACTTGGCTCATCAACCATCACGTCTTCCAGAAAGGCCAGAAACCTGGGAATGGTGATCAATGATCAGCTTTACTTCACAGATCAGGTTGCCAGCACCACCCGGTCTTGTAGATTCATCCTCTACAATATTAGGAAAATTAGACCCTTCTCTTCAGAGCAGGCTACGCAAGTCCTAGTCCAGGCTCTTGTCCTGTCCAGACTGGACTTCCAGCTTGCACAACCAAACCTCTTCAGATGATTCAGAATGCAGCGGCAAGAGTGGTCTTCAATTAACTGAAGAGATAACAAGTCACTATTCTCTTCATTAAGTGACATTGGATCCCTATAGTGGGTCGCATCAAATTCATGACTCTGGCCTACAAGACCATTACTGAATAGGTACTCCCTTATCTTCAATCGCTAATGCAGACGTATGTACCCGCCAGATCCCTACGCTCAGCAAACAAATGATGTCTTGTGGTGCCACCCCAAAAAGGTAAAAAATCTCTCTCACGTACCTTCCCTGGATTGGTTCCATTTATGTGGAATGATCTACTCACTGCTACAAGATCTGCAGATTCTGTAGTCATCTTTTAGAATCATCTGAAAACAGATCTCTTGTGTCAACACCTGACCTATCAGTTATGACTTCTATCTCTTTTCTATTCTTTAAAAAAAACCTTCCAACTTCGCTCCGTATACTGTGGTAGGCTATATGAGACCTGTTTTTGATTGCACGCTTTTTGTTGTCCTTATGTTCTCCCAATTGCTTCTTTTGTTTACCTCATCTGTAAATCGCTTTGGATGAAAGCGTCTGCTAAATGTCTAAATGTAGCTCACTCACCCGAAACATAGTCGGTGGGCATTAAGATATGGACCAATATGGCCAAAAGTATTAATTTGACTATCATTTAAAGTTTTTTTTGAATTTTATTATGTTAAAAAACAGTTTTGACCACATCTCGACAGCTACTGGAGCGGAAGACTCACGGACGCGCACCGAAGAAGCACAGGTGGGAAACTCGTTTGTTAATGGGAAGATGGGTTAACGGGAAGATGTTAGAATGAGGTCCTGCAATAAATCTCTATGTTTGCTTTGTATTGATAGAAATCAACACGAATGTCACGTTTTACTATTTTGTTTTGATGTTGAAAAGTAGGGTCATTCAAGTTAATATATTCTACATACAAGTTTCCATAATTATAATTCAATATTCAATAAGTTTCCATTCTCCACATATGGCATTTTCCACTCAAGTTGATGCTACATTCGTATACATATGACGTAGCAGATTTCACAGATTCTTATTGAGTTTTCTTTCAGGAGCTTTTGCAGTCACTTGTTGTTCCGTGCCGGGAAAAACATTTACAGAGATTCCAATGGATATAATGGTTATAAGGAGAACATTATAGGTTTTAATGGAATTTATAAAAGTCTTGTTGGGTCTCTACTGGAAATGTGTTGGGTTCCTCTAAGTCCATTAAACACTACTGGAGTGACAACAAAAGACACACTATAAAACAATGTAATGGTTAGTGGCTAGCTGATGGTTTATAATAGTATTTGTAATAGGAACCAATATAAAATTGAAGTATGGGACATGGGAATATTGCCAATCTATAGATCACCGTCACATCCCCACTTTGTTCAAAAACCAAACAAAATTGGAAAACAGCTGAAAGACCCGAGTATGTTTAGCTGTCATGAGCGCAGGCAAGCAGGCAGCAGTCAGCAGTCACTCTACTGATGTAAAGTGTTCATTAAAAGCTTGAGACACAGCCAAGTCATAAATTTATTGTTGCAGGCAGGCGCCTTTGCAAGATATACTGCTTCTCGGACATGCCTTGCCGTGGCGTTCAACACAGATTTGCATCTCTGCTTTGCTATGGCAGATAAAGCCAAATGGTGTATTCCTGTAGCTCAGTTCGTAGAGCATTGCGTTAGCGGTGCAAAGTAGGTTCGGGTTCTACGAAACACACATATTGTATTGCAATGCGGATGTTACATTGACTGCACTCGTGCATAAAAAACAAATAGGCCTTATTGATGATCAATGCAATTAAATACCGTATGTGCCACGGGTTACTGTATTTATTGTTAATAAAGTATTCTTGTCTTTGACACTCTTGTTCAAGATGTAAATCGCTCAATCCACATTTAAAGACGCCACATTGCATCTCTAATATAATAAAATAAATATAGTTCTAGATAAAACATATAGTACGGATATAGAAATGCACCGTGGGACTCATTAGCTGTTGTGTCATGCAGATCAAAGGGAGTCAACTGCATGCTTGCATTATTAGGATTTATTCACTAGTGCATTCCTGTCATAACGTGCTATTCATATTGTGTGGTGTGGATAGACACATCTCGAGGCTAAGACTGACTTTGGATGGCCTCCAGTGAGAGTTTGCAAACACTTATTTAGAAGCTCCCCCTGAAGAAGCTGCACATAATTTCAATCCCCCCCACCCCATGGACAACTCGCACCACCCTAGAAGACCCTTGCCCTGTGATTTACAACCAATTGGCCCTTATGGTACATTTGGCCTCTTTGTCAGTCAGGCCGGAATCCAACATGAGAGTTTGCCCTATGGGGGGGGGGGGCATTTAAAAAACGGCCAGGTGCAGCCCCTACATTCAGCACCCAGCGGGTGGGCTAGAGGGAGGGGACATAGAGAGGAAAAGAGAGAAAAGCCTGGCAGAGTTGGGAGATACCCTCACTTTGTGTTCAGTTCTTCTATTGATTGTTCGGAGATGTATAGCTACAGTAAACCCGGTCACTTCACCTGGATGGCGACATTGAGAGAGTGTGGAGGCTTTACTAATGGGGGTAAGAATGTGTTTGAATCTCTGGGATGATGTGAATGCACCCATCAAGTCTTGCACTTGGCAAGAAGCTGTCGTGTGTAAAGAGAGATCACGCTGGGGCAGCAAGATGCTGAGCATTGCTTGCACATGCAAATGTCTTGTTTTACTCCTATGAAATGCACACAGAGGCATTTTACAACCTTTAACTGCTTTGCTGAGCCGGTCGCATGTGGCTGTTGAACCTTTAATTTATTGAAAGACTTGGCAGAGCATTTAATGAAGAGATTTCTGGGCGCATTTGTAAGATTTGCTGCTGTCTGTATCATTATTAGTTACTAACACGGCTTAATGTTTTTATTAAATTTGTCATCAAGTTGAATCCTCTAATACCCTCATCTGGTTTCATTTTCATTTGGGATGGGAGGGAAACAAACACAGCCTGTCTGAACATGTGTACTGTTGTTGGCATGTAAACATTTGCGTCTGTGTGTATGTGCCGCTTCGTGATTTGATTGGTCAATCAGCAAAAGGGGTAGAGCTTGTGTCTTTGATATCTTGTCTCAGAGATTTTGGACAAGAGGTCCGTCAACTCAAGACATTGCACAACAGCTGTATCAGGTTTTGGTTCTATAATAAGCTCCCTTCTTCTTGTTGCAGATTGCTGTGTCAGTCCGGTCAAAATGATATGATTTTTTTCTGGCAGATGTTTGAGAGTTAGTGGCTTTGTTTATATTTTATAAATGATATTGTATATAACTTTTATCAACTGTGTTTTGCCTTTTAATGAGACATCAGGATATTTATCATCATATTATGTATTTAAAGGGACATTTACATTTAGACATTTAGCAGAGGCTTTTATCCAAAGCGACTGGAACAACACAAGGACAACAAAAAGCATTAGTGCAGTAAAACTGCGGCCCGTTTCAGAAAGGAGGTTTAATGAAAACTCTATGTAAACCCTGAAATGAGGAAAACCCTGGGTTTTCCGTTTCAGAATGTCAGGTATGTCAAACCTGAGAGAGGAGGGTAACTCAAGCCCGTTTCTAAAGGAGAGGTAACTTATACTCGGGGTCAGTAACCATAGTAACTTACTCTGTTAACCTTACCTGAAGGGGAGCATGTTTTCTTTGGTAAACTCAGAGTTTATTTCGATCTCCTCCCCCTTTTAAAGTGCAAGTGGCGTAACCACAATCTATGGACGATAAGAAATGACCTAATAAAGTATATAAATAAAGTGCACGGATAAAGAAATTAATAAATACAGACATACATGCAGAAATGAAGCGATAAAGGCTATAAAGATATCTTTTTCACATAAAGCCATTGTACTCAAATCTGCGCCGAGCAGGGTTCGAACTCGACTTTGCACGAGAGTCTGACGCCCTTGTGTCTTAGTTTTGATGATGGCTTTTTAAAGGCGTGGTGCACGCGCTTAACCCAGGGTAAGCCTACCCAGAGTCAATTGATCTAATTCAAATCAGCTACAAAAAGTTCAAAATGTTTATAATTTCTATGTAAACCAACTCTGAGTCCAAGTTTTAACCTAGAGTTGGTTGATCCTCCTTATTGAAACAGGCACCAGGTCTCGTATAGCCCACAGTATACAAAGCTAAGTTATTTGTGCACCCAAAAAAGAAAAATCTGGTTCAATTCAATTACCAATGTTCTTCAAAATATCTTCTTTTGTGTTCTGAACAAGAAAGAAAGTCATTATTGATATGAGAAGAGGGTGAGTGAATGATGACAACATTTTCATTTTTTGGATGACTACCCCTTTAAAGCAACCTTGCCGTCTTTAAAGGGATAGTTAACCCAAAAATGGCAATTCAAATAATTAATATACGTAAAAGTGATACTAAAATAATAAAAAAGGTGATTAATGGATCCTAAAAGTTCTTCTGTTCCTTTGAGTCACAATAAAGTCCAAACAAGTATTACAAGTTGAACAAAATAGTGTGACAGAGTGCAGTACTGTAAAAATATTGTTACACTCTTCATGAATGCAGTTTACTGGCTTTGATATCCTAAAATGTATCCTTAAATACAGCGATGAACTACCAAGTGACATTCTCTACCCACAATTCTTTTGTGCCAGGTGTAGGTTATAATTTACCGAGTCAGTCTGTTTGGATTAGAGAGGGATTTAGTGCTTTTGACTTCGATGGAGTCACCTTGCTGTTTATGGAGATGCGATCCAAGCAACATTTGTCACTACCGTATTTCGTAGATACAAAACAAAGGATGTTCACTTGTCAATTCTGATTAAAGGAATACTCCACACAAAACTGAAAACTGTCATGATTTACTCAACCTCAAGTTGTTGCCAACCTGTATACAATTCTTTGTTTGGTTGAACACAAACATATTTGGATGATTGTAGCAAATGAGATTTACGATTTACTGTTTTTATTTTTGTCTAAATGAATTACATGAAATGTTATACCCCAATGAAAACACCACAACATTATTATTGAAAACAAACATTTAATAGACGTGTTTTTCTTCATACCATTATGCTTAAGGTGTCTTAGTTTAGACTTGTAATTCCATTGTATTACATTTTTAAATAGTTTGTTGATATAGAGTCTGACGGCACACTTGTTGACTTTGCATTTCAACAGTATCGGCAAAAAAAGACATGACCTGTCTCTGTAATTTTAGCCGTGGCTGTAATCCACGGGCATTTAAATATTTGTTATAATGCCGTGCCATTGGAGGCTTTAAGGAGATTAAGATGAAACCCTGGCGGGCATTTTTGATGTGTCACAAACTGCTACGGGACTTCATCTTCAGGGTCAAGCTCTTTATTATAGTGTACATTATAACCGATCCAGAATTTTTCTTTACGTTGCTAGCACAGAATATATCTTGGGATGGTCAACTCGTCTTTGCTTCAGAATGTAACGTGATAACCGGTTATAATGGAGATTACCTGATTGGTTTTCATGTGGCGGATTAGCAATGCGCTAATGACACTTGAAGTGGACACACTGTGACTCAGCCAGAACAAAATGTTGTTTATTTTTATGCAGGTTTCTAGTTTCTCTGTAAAGTTTATGGATAAGACTTTGACATTTTTATCTGACCCCCCAAATTATGTTAATACGATGTACGGTTTGTCTTTACTAAGAAGACCTTATTGATTTGTCTTGATGAAAAACAACCAAGGGAAGGAACCAACCGTTGGAAGGCCTGACCAAGCTACCAACCCCATTGGGACTATCTTTGGAACCTGACTTGGAAGTGTTACGTTTCAGCTCATAATTCTCCTGATGATTAGCCAGATAACTTTTGCCTGGTTGTTTTATGGTGTTGTTTTTTTATTGAATGCTAAGAAGGTTGTTAGATGGGTAGGAGGTTTTTACTTAGAAGATGGAACTTTAAGTGGCTCTTAGTACAGTAGCTAGTGGGATTTCGCCCTAGGTCTGCTGGGACCAATTGCTAAGGAGTGAGTGAAGCCTTTATAGAACGAACATGGCAGTGGAATGGTCAAATATTTAACAGGCTATAAATACCTATATGTCATGATAAATAAGGATTCTAAATATTTAACAGAATAAAACCTCAGGAGTGACATAAATTCATCCAACAGCAATGTGAAGAAAATACAGCATGACAAGACACACGCAAACTGTGATGATAACCAAGGTTATCACAAAAAATGTGTCCTAAATACATGTACAAATATGACTGTTCTATTGCTTAAAAGTGAATATGAACTGTTTTGAGGTCAGAAAAAACACGGAGCATCTTTTCTGTTATTTTGACCTGTTTCTCCAGTGCTCCATTTTTTGCTAATAAATGCAAATAGAAACAATATTTTATTTGAAATTTGGGAGAAAATTTGGGAAGAAGTTCACAGAATGAAACAAACATGATCATTTTACCTAAACGCCAATAAATAGTAAATTCAGAAAAACTGAAAATAATTTAGAAATTGTCAGAAAACTGTCAAAATTTAAATTTTCAACCATTTCAGCGCAAGTTAAAATGGTTGCTTTGTGGTGTCCAGTGTGGACCGCAAGAAATAATAATCCATTTTATTGATACACGAGTGGCAGTACTGATATCAGTATTACTGTTTTTCATTCATAAAATGATGCCATTAAAGATACAAATATTTTCTATTCTTATTGTTTATTAATTCATTTGGAGATTAAATGTCAATTGATTGCAATACAAAAGTATATTTTAAACATTCATGTTATGTGTGATTAATCGCAAGTAATTATATATTACAGTAATTGTATATTAAATAATGTAATTTTTATACTATATATTGATTTAGTTTTTACAAAACAGACCCATTAGTGTCCTTTCAGCTGTCGGTTTACGGCGAGTTTATTAATAGCAGTTCATTTATCATTCTTTTAGTTTTGTGGTTTTAGGTCAAAGTTGGACTATAGTTTCTTGTTTCAGTAGGAAATATGTCAGGTCCGGGAAGATAATTGCTTCGTCGAATCATTTCATGGCATCTTTGAATGCAACTCTGACCTTTCATTTCACCATATTAATAAAGGGGATGTGACCTCGTGTCTCCTAACAGCAACCAATGGTATAATTACCTCTTCATAATAGAGAGGTGCTACTTAATAGAAGGAGATGAAGGTAATGTTCATCTTTATGCTCTTATACGCCCTAATACAAGAAGAGCACTGTAAAATGGTATTTAATTCGCGTTTTTGCTCCACGTCTGACTTCTTTGTTACTCCCTTTAGACCCTTTTTTCAGTCTTCAGACACTGCAAGCATAGATCTTCCTCCGTTTTTCTGAATATGAGGTCTAATTGGAAAAGGAGAGGCTTTAGCTGGCCGATTACACTGCCGGGTTTTTAAAAAAACATGAACGAGGTGCAAAATAGGGCAGGCAGATTAAATGCAGGAATCTGATATTTTGGCCCTCGATGGGTTTGTGGCACAAACAGCCGATGTGAGTTGTTGAAGTTACATCTCTGATAAATGTGTGTAGTGTAGGAGTGTAGGAGGCCAAATGTTCTTGGGTTTCGTTTGGAAAGCGATGCGAGGTCTCCTTGTCTCCCGACTACAGGTTTTTCCATGGCGCAGAAAGGCAGGGGGGCGAGTGGGGTGTGATGTGGTTACCCGAGGGTTGACCGTAATAAACTTCTGTCTGGTGTAAGCAGCTGCCCATTTTAATCCAGCAGGTGACTTTAGTGTGCAGGGTTAAAGGTGAAGCATGGCTGCGTTTATGACCTGCTGATCTTCAGGGTAAAGGAACGCTAACATTCACACATCATATGCAAACTCGTAAACGGTAGTAAAGAAATACTTCTCAAACTGTTTTATACATATTGTACAGTATGAACTGTTTACGGATGTGCTGAGACAACATCAAGAAGGATGGCGTTCCCCTTTGAATGTTCTCTTCCCAGATTATTTAATTGTTTTAATAAAAATGTAAAAAAACATTAGATATACAGGCTTTGTGAAACAATGTAATGTATACTTTTGTGTAAATGTTAACATGGTTTTAAAAGCCTTAGTGATGAAAATTTAATTTGAAAAAATGTACAGTATGGCTTTCTTTGTGCAGAACACAAAAGAAGATATTTTGAAGAAAGTTGGTAAATGAACAGCACCGGACGCCATTCACCTTGTACAGACTCAAAACCAATGCAAGTGATGGTGGCCAGTTAGCAACATTCTTTAAAAAATCTTGTCTTTTATGTTCATGCAGGCTTGAAATGACAAGAGGGTGAGTAAACGATAACTGAATTTTTATATCACTTTAAATGCTGATCATATATGTTTATCAGATCGTGGTCTTGCTAAGACGTTTTTACATAATTGTACTCGATATTTTGACTGGTTTGATAGAAAATGAAACGCAGTATGTGTTATTTATCTGTATTTTTTACACACCACATATCTCATATTCGCATATAGGAGGCCTATATATTAAGCGCTCTGTGTAATATAGATTTATTGTTTGTTTTATTAATGCAGCGGCATACTGAAATGCACACTCACACTTGGCTTGGAGCAGAGGTTTATCTTTTTTCCATCTGTCTGCCACAGCTCGGTGACTCTTAATTTATCATTCTACTCAGAAGTGAATGGCTGGGATCCCTGAATCTCAGTGCCGCGAACGGAATATCAACTCTTTATGTTACGATTTGTAGTGAAGTGTATCCAAGTCTGTTGCCTGTCTATTTTAAGAAACCGTATGCAGTTACTTACATGCAGACTTCTACCTTTGATCTCACGCAGTGCTGGTATTTTACTGAGTTATTAATGTGATCGATGAGAGCATTGATTTTTCATAAATCTTCTGTAGTGGATTTACTATCTACCTATCTGTCCGTCTGTCTACCTGCCTATATGCCCATCTAGGCTAGTGAACTTCATCTTGCCTTTTACATCGCAGAACAAATTAACTGATAATCCCCACCCCACAACATTCAAGTTTGTCTGCATGACCGAGAAGTCAACCAGAGCCCCCCTTGAGCCCTTGCTGAGGCTCAAATGTGCATCGGCTTTCCAAAAGACCTATGGAGTTACCCACTCGACTGCCAAAACAATGTCAAACGACAGTAAAAAGCTTGATAATCATGTTAAAAGGCCAATTGGGGATCTTGTCTGGCGTCTTGTGATCAAAGATCCATAGTGTAAGGGGCCAAGGGCAAAAGAGACCACCCACTGATGCGATATTGTGCATGGTCTGATAGAAACGGCCCAGTATAGCTGCGCATCGAATGAGGAACGGTGAAAGATCGAGATTATTTTTGGTGTTCCGCATTTCAGGGAGTGTTTGTTTCTCGTCTTAAGCCTTTTAGTCTTTAACCTGATCAGACATTAAGGTCAAAAATGTTTTTAAATAGAGCTCGTACTCGAGGGAAATGTCGAGTAATGCCTGGGATGGAGTGTGGGGTAAGATGTGGGTCTTTTCATTTGTTCACATGCTTCTTGAGCTTCATGTTTGAGAAGTCTGTGTCGATGGACAAAGTAACTGAGGAAAGTTGTGTTATATACCGTAAGTTCTCTTATCATAATACATATCCTGTCTAGGTTAAGTAACGTGTTCAACGGTATGTGGTGCTGTTGTTGACATCCAGTTATAGGGCAAATATTTGTGGAACTGTCATCATGACTTAATACAGTTTACTTTGTTTTGAGGTGTCGTCACTGTCACGTTTGCAGTTCTGCCCTCTGGTGTTTCCATATGGTATTCAATTCACATTTCATATTTGTACACTGCTTTTCACAATACATAAATATCGTTTTCTAAGTTACACATTGCATAAGATATAAATTATGCAGCAACATCATGTATTCATTAACAAAAACAATAACGTGAACATAACATTTACAATAAAGACACTTAAGATTTATCCCGATATATGTAATGATCTCTCAGCATTGATTTTTTCTTGATTGTTGTTCAGCTAATATTGTTTGTAAGAACATACACAGTTTTGAAATGACATAATTCATAAAGGTATAGGAATTGACGTGAAAGTGATTTGCATGGCTACTCCATTGTTAAAGGGACAGCTCACCCAAAAATATATATTTTTCGTCATTTATGCACCCCTATGTCATTCCAAACTTGTATGACTTACTTTATTCTGTAGGACACAAAATAAAATATTCTGAAAAATGTTGGTTGCCAAACAACATTATCCCCCATAGACTTCCATAGTATGGACACAAAAACACAGAGACATTCCTCAAAATATCTTCTTTTAAATAATCAGATTAAAGTTTTGATCGATATGAGGTTAATGAAAGTCAGGCAGACAGGATATTTATTTTCAATTTGTGAATTCTGATAGAACTGAATTGATCTGTAATTGACATGCTGCCGTTTCCAATTTGATCATCAGAATTACTTTGATTTGACCTTTAACCAATTTACTGGTACTATCCAAGTGTCTTTCAGCTACTTTAAGTCAATTTTTGGTGATCTCTCTGAACTGAAGTAGGATACTTGTCATAACCCATTACCTCTCATGGGCTTGTCTATCATGCCCTAAAATTAAACCCCGATCAGGCTTGCAATTAGCAGGAGCCTTTAATTCTAATTTTATCCCGGGAACAAGTGGAACATTTGGAAACGCAAAGCACTGAAACCTGAACTCGCGAAATACGTATCAAGTCGGATAATGACCCGCTGGGTCACTCGGAACAGGGTGAAGGTGAAGACAGATGCTGTGGAAGGCCAGGAGCTGTTGTTAGCACGCCCTGCGTCAGCTCATCTCTGACCCGGGAACGAGTCAAGGTCCCTTCTTGGTATTAGCGGCTTGAACCTGACACCCAAGACACAGAACCCGATCGCCGTATGTTCAGGGATCGGTCATTTTACTTTCAGGTTCTAGTTCGTCCAGGGTAGCACCCTGCTGTTTATTTATAAAATACTTTAAAAAAATAGACACTCACCTTAAATAAACTGCAACTTAGGTTCCTCAATGAAGTTCTTTTTTGAAGTTGCTTCTTACTCATTTTAGTTTTAGCTAATTTATCTTGGCGTCAGTGTTTCAGAACAGCATAAATCATAGCGTCAGTGCGGAGTATGTCGGATCTTAGCAAACGGTATACGCTTCAAAAACCAGTGATGAAAACCCTACATATAGCTTACTTTCCATCTGCAAAGATTAATCAGCTTTTCCATATTCCGACAGATGTCTTTTAAACAAAACCACAGAGTATATAGACGAAGGACTTCGCTAGCGAATCGGCTAATGATGCACATAAGCCTTCATCATCTGCTGACAATAAACAATCGCTCTGATTGGACAGTTAATGCAAAACTGTTTGATGGCAAAACGCAAGTGCTACGGCGTGACAGGTGCTGTGTCTTTTGTTTCGCTGTTATACAAACGTTCTGTTAAACTCTTATGAGGCACAAACGCAATGCAGTCCAGCTCAGGATAAGTGGTGGATCGGCGCTCTTGTCTTTGTAGAATGTTTATCCTCGCTTTGATTTCTCTAGACAACATTTTGATCTCAGCAGTTACATCAGGCCTGTCATCAGCCAGGATTCATGCCCTCTACTGACATTCAGTGTCCTAAAACAGATGTAAAAATAGCCCCGTGTATGCGGCCATAGACAATATGCTTGCTTTGGCCTGATGGTACATTTCGAGTCGTCCTCCACATGAAATGACCGGATTAAATGCTTGTCCTGATTGAGATGATAATAGGGTTTGAGGGATGACAAACCCTTGAGGGATGGCAACCACAAAAAACAACAGCATTTTGTTCTTACCTTGTCACGCATCGAATATGCCAATTCACGCTGAAGCGATTCAGTGGAAAGTGTAAAAGTAATTATGAGGAATTAATTATTCACAAATCTTTCATTTCTGCAGTTAGCGTTGACGTGATGTTAGAACAATACAACAGTACAAACGAACAAAACTTAAAAAATCCATAATTTAATTCATTAATTTAAATGGGATTATTGGTCCCACTTCAGCATAGGGGGCAATTCTTGCTATTAACAAATCATTAATGAAGATAAACTCTTCATTTGTTGCTTATTAATAGTTAGTAAGGTAGTTGTTAGGTGTAGGTATTGCGTAGGATTATCGATGTAGAATATGTGCTTTATAAGTACTAATAAACAGCCAATAAGCCAATAATAGGCATGCTAATAACAACACGCTTATAGTGAGAATTGGCCCCTATACTGAAGTGTTACAGACTAATTTAATGTCCATAAATGATGCAAGTTTGTAGGTCATTTCAATGTGAGTTCAAAGGCATCTAACGGTCTCATTTTAGCATGATTTCCAATAATAAGCGTATACAGTAGGCTATATACTGTATATATGAAGCTAACTAACACAATAAAACACAGTAAAAACATCATAACATGTTAAAAACATGATTGAAAAAAATCATTTATATATATATATATATAGTCAGGGTTCTCAACCTTTTTGACTCAAAATCCCCCCATTGTATTCAAGAATATTCAAAAGCCCCCCACTCACAAAAGCCTGATATAATATTTTAGTGCTTAACGTTAACTGAAAGACATTAAAAAACAATTATTCATTATAAAAATGGCCAAATAATAAGAATTGTCTTGCATGTTTTGTCTAATTTTACATTATTAGTCATTCTGAGGTCCCCCTGGAAGTGTTGAGAACCACTTGTTTATATAGTTGTCAGAGATGTCAAGAACATTTTCATGGAAAATGTCAGCCACGTAGGGGTCATTTGACTTCAATGTAAAGATAAGTGCATCATTTAACCGACAATATTATGTTTCAAACACAGATTGTGATAAAATAACAGATACACTAGGTAGGAATGTACTAAAAACTATTGTTTTTACAATTGCTAGTCATTTTTGTAGCCCTCACACACGTGCATTTCTGGAATTTGCTAAAAATATGCATATTTTCATGATGAAATATAACAAAACTAAAGTTTTTTGTTTACACTCAATGAATATTAGAGATATATCAAACAGCTTGAGCATTTAAATAGTGCATGAGTGTGTTGGTATATGGGTGAACATGTATTGTTGAAACATCTGTTGATGACACTAGCGGCACAGTGTGTGGAAAATTATACCTGTAAACATACATTGAACACAACAACTGTGTACTGTATTAATATCTAAGCTTGGCTTGGGAATAACTAGGAGAAACACATTTCCCCGGTTTCACAGACAAGGTTTAGGACTAGTGCTAAAATGAAAGTTTAGCTTAGCTATAAAAAAAGCCCTGACACATCTTGAAATATGCAATTGCAATTGTTTTGTCTCAACACGCACACCAGTTATGACTTTAATGACTTGAAACATCCCAATTTAAGTAAGGCATCTATGAAACCTGTCTATGAAACAGAGTCCAAACGAACCACTTTTCTTTGCTTAGATGCTCACTGGGTTTCTCGGTTGTTTCATTTAAGCATTAACAGTGTTTCTCTAAAATGATATACTGTGTGCCAATAGATTGCTTTCTTACTAAGTTTGAGCACACATTGAGACGTGGTTAAGATTTTCTTCCGAGGAGATCTGAGGAGTAGTTTGCTCTCCAGTTTCACATGTGGCATGTCATTCCGAACCTGAATGTTTTTCATGATGCAACTCTTTCCAAACAACATTATAGTAACAAAGTGACCTGTCAAATAGACTGTCAAGTTCCTTATTGAAAAATACAAGAGGGGCAAGAACTGTGTTAAACAACTTCTTTCAAGACTTTTGCTTTTGGTGCTGCACATGCGACTGAAAGCACACAAACTTGAAGCGACACGAGGAAGGATAAACAACAGTATAATTTTAAGTTTTCCAAAATCTGTTTCTTTAGTATCATGCCAGGCCGCATTCAAGTGCATGTACCGCTGTATTCCTTATCACACAAACGCTCTACTAGAAGATTCCTCAGCTCTTGAAATCCCTCCAGACCATGTCCTGTGAAATACTCGGCTTGGTTTAATCCGCGTGTCTCGTCAGACCCTTTTAATAGGAGGCCTCATCTCAATGACCGGGCACACTGGAACGGCCGTGGGTTTATCGAAAGAGATAGGGTTTCAGGCGGCAGGCTAAACCCCTTGCGGCTTTAACTGCACCCGTATGTCTTGTTAAAGCGGCTCAGAGGGGGAACGTGTTGCCTGTGTGTCACTCAGTCTGACGTCTCTCTCCCTTTTCTCCCTCGTCTCCCTTCTCTGTCTCCTCTCACTCCCTGTCCATTCTCCAGCACGGACACGGCCCACCATGGCAGCTCCGAGCGGCTCCGGCGGAGTCGAGGTTCTCCTCAACACGCTGCAGGTAAGCAAGCATTGTCCCCTTGTGCGTGTTAGCATGTGTGCAGGGATATATCGGGGTCTGCTCAAATTCTCTCACATTCCATGCATTGGAACGGCCCACTAATGCTGGAGGACCACTGGCAATAGCTGTTGGGGATATAAAGAGCGGTGTGTTAAGTGAGAATTACAAAGACAGTCGGTGGTTTAAATTAAAGCTCCATGGAAGGTTGACAGTGGTGTAATGTAAAGTTTCAAGCGTCAAACTTTAGATGCCGTGTTAGTTGTACAATGTTTTTTTATTACAATTATTGTGAGTGGGAGTTTACTAAATTGAGTATATAATAAGCTTTTGGTGACATCGTTGTGTTTTATGACTTAAACATTACACTGTAAAGATATTCTGTAGAAATTATAGTATAACTGGTAGCAGTTTTCCAGTTATTTAGGCTACTGTAGATTTACATTTATGTTATTTACTGGCAACAGTTTGTTCAAAGATATATGATCATTAAACATTAACAAGTATTTATCCTTACAGAAAAAATAAGTAAAATAACAGCCTCATGCAAAGCATTCTGGGAACCAAAATGTGAAAAAAAAACTGAAAAGGTTTTGGTTCCCAGAATCCTTTAGTTTTTTTCTGGAAAGATATAGGTTTGTTCCTGTTTAATATTCATTTATCTTTGAACAAACTGTTGCCAATAAATTACATAAATAAAAATCTACAGTAAGTTACTGGCAACCAGCTGCATAACTACAGTATACATGAATTGATTTTTTTAATGCTAAAATGCTTTCATCAATTCTTGTTACACACTTTACTACATACTTGTTTGTGGTATTAAAACATTGCAGAATAATGTTTGTTTTACAAATCAGACCAGATGAAGCGAGATTTGATTGTGATATTATATTTACACTCTGAAAACGTCTGCCGTGTTCTAAGATTCAATAACGCACGGATGTGTGGCACCGATAAGGCCAGCCACCGCGCACCGATATGCCAATTCTTTGTTTAAATGAAAGTGTACATTTTCTTTTAGCACTTTGTTCCAGATTTGCAAAGTTTGCATGACGTCACATATAAAATCTCATGTTCTTCATTTAAATATGATATCTACGTGCTTACACAATGTCACGTGAGACTGATTTCATATCACTGATTTGTATTGGTTACTGTCAACAAACCGCTGAGGCCTTCTGTTCAGGAGAGGGTGATGTGGCCAATTTACGATAACTTACCAACTCCTGCATGGAAAGCAAGCTTGGGGGGAAATTATTTCTTCTAAGCGTCAAAGCGATTAATTGAGAGTGAAAGCCATTAGATGAGATTCAGCCCCTTCGTGCTGATAAGTTTTGTGCCGAGAAGGCTGGGATAGAGCAGAACCAAACTCAAATTGGAAGGACACCAGGCTATGAGATCAGTCTGAGATTAAAGAAAACGTTGAGTTTATTGGATCTTATAAGGGGGAAAATGTATAACGGATCAAAAGTACAGGAGAACATTTCATTTTATGTCTCTATAGTAATTTATTGATTCAGTTTTCACTTGAACTGTATTTGATCTCGTTTTTATTTTTATTTGGAGGCCAATCTGCATTGCAGGTCAGTGTAAATACTATACTGTAAAATGATTTGTTGTTTTAATTTAAAGAATTAAGAATTATTTCAACTTAAACATATTAGTTAAAACAACAATTTGCATCACATTCATGTAATTACTAATATTTTTTATGTTAAATTAACGAAACATTTTAAGACAGCTGGGTAAGTTTTTAAGTTACATTAAAAACATTTTTACAGTATGAAGGAGCTGGTCTACTGTAAATAATTTATATTGTGGATCATGTTTTTCTAGCATGTGCTATGTTTGAAAATTTTGAATTTTAGCCTCCAAATTTAAAACTGTGATAAACATTTTTTTACTTGAATGCACTGTATAGAGATTTGGATAATATTGTGCCAAATGCAAATGTAAACGTAACGTGACGTAAGCCAATGTGTGCCAAACATTGAAAAACTATTTAAAATCAGTTTAAAATGGATCAATTCAGCTCTATGAAGTGTTTATAAGAACACAAATCAACAAGTGCAGCTAATATTGGCCTCACGATATCCACAGCCAGGGTGCGGCCTTCCTCCAAGTCACTGACTTTCATCAAACATGGCAATAACTCCCTAAATTCACCATCCTTGACATGGGATTCTCTCTAATTTGATTTGAGGCAGGAAAGTTGTTGTTTCCGAGTTGTAACTCATTTTATATATTTTTTTCTCTTATATTATGGATTTCATATCTAAAAGGAAGACCGTTTCGTTTGGCCTTAAAGGAACGTGTCCGCATAAGCAGGAAGTTCAGCCGGAGCTCACAGAGTTCCTACCACCCTCTTAAAAATGAATGATTCATGCTGAAGGGTAGTCGATGTTCCTTATTAGAGAATTAAAGAACAACCGGGAAATGTGTTATATTGTTACATCCTGGTTATATTAACACCTATCTTTTTGCAGCTAATTTCACCTGTGAATTTCGACTCGACAGACCTAATGTCATTTTATGAACCCGGCCCCATGCAGGTGATGCTTATCTAAACTAGACACGGTTAATCGTAATTCAAAGTATTGCCGGAGTAGTCTGTTAAAAGATTGCTGTGCAAATAATGCCGTAATGGCGTGCCAGCTGGCTCTGTGTGCTAGTCCCAGTCATAAATATGTGGTAATTAACATGGTTGTCTGGAATTATCACAGATGGTGATGACAAGGCCATCAGTTTCCAGAAAAGAGTTCACGCCGTATCCTGTCGGTGTGAAAGTTTGTTCTGGGAAAACTGTAGTTTTGCCTTTAAAGCAATTTAGAATTAGGATGTGAAATGTATGATGTTTGGGATCTATATGAAAAAGTATATTTAATGCAATGTTTGGAATAAACGTTTCTGTTTTTCTCAGTTTAAAAAATTTCTTCATAATCGTCTAATCTACTGTAGTTATGTTATGAATTTTTAATTTTTATTTCTGCCGTTTGTTGCCTTTGGGGTTTGGGGATATTTTAATCCGAAAAACGAATGTGCTTTAAACCCAAAGACAGTGTTATATATTTTGTTCACTTTCAACAATTTTTGACAATTTTTGACACAGTTTAAAGTATATATGCATGTTTTTACAGACAAAGCTTGTGGGTAGTCCCAGACTAAAATGAATGATTGAGCAGTCCTAAATAAAAATGACTTCTTAAAATATTTCATTGCCACAAAAGCACAGTTAGGCTTATATATTATTTTACCGTAAACCCTTTTTTTCAATCCAGTGAGCCAAAATAAAAAACTAAAATAGGACACTCATGTCCTGCTGATATTTCTAGAACGTTGCTATTATTACAGACCAAAACAATACGCCTCCACCCCCCACAGAAAGTGGCGCTGTTGACTTTTATAGTATAACCTCTATGTTGACACAGGTCTTTGTTGTCATTGCACTAATGTGGGTGTGAGTGACAGCTCCCTGGCAGGGGACATTTTTTGTGTGGTGCAGTTGGCGGTGGAGAGATCTAATAGGCTTCTATAACTACTGTCAGGAAAACACCGCCAGCTCAGATGCAGGGAGGACAGTGTTCTCTCTCTCTCTCTCTCTCTCTCTCTCTCTCTCTCTCTCTCTCACACTTTTGCCCTATAATGAGAGCCGAAGCCTGAATCCCCAGCTGTGGAGTCTCTTCTTTGGAGATTACGGACTCCCTGCTGCTTATCCGTCAACTGTTGCAGCTTTTCACTACTTGACTCCTACCCCGACAGGGACTCAGGCAAAATTTGGGATGGCCCCACTGTGCCAGCCAGGACACACTCGACACCTAGTTTATCACATGGGCCTTAAAAACATTGATGTCATCCACAAATGTGTTATTGGAGTGGCTAAAATTGTTTCCTGGTCTTTACCTTAAATCTCGCCTAAACTGGTGTTCTCGATACAGCGGCTAAGCCGGTCTTTAGACTTCAATGTTGGTGACATTGTTGCTCTTTCTGTGCTCTTTGCAGAACGCCGGAGACATTGAAAGCATGCTAAAGGTCCTCAATGTCCTGGATGAACTTTTGTCAGCAGGTGAGATCTCGTCCTACCCTGTTGCTACATCTTGAGCAGACAAACTTGTTGATTGACATTTTCTCTTGAATTTTTTGTTTAAGAGTGTTTTACATCATCCATTGTGCTTTATACAGTTGTGTGTGACCAACCCACCTCCACAAAAAATCCATAGAGCTGCTGACAAACATAGTCTTGGTCTACAACAGAGTTGACAGTAGTCTCATTAAAGGGACGGTTCTCCCAAAAATGTTGTCAACATTTATTCACCCTCATGTTTCTCAAAACACATTTCTTTTGACTTCCGTCTTCTGCAGAAAACAAAAGAAGACATTTTGAGAAATGTCTGTGGTTTTGTGGTCATGTAATGGAAGTCAATGGGGTCAGTATTGTTGGGATACCAACATTCTTTAAAATTTGTGTTCTGCAGAAGACAAAAGTCATACAGGTTTGACATGACATTAGAGTGAGTAAATGATGAAAGTAGGGCTACCTGATTAATCACGATTTTCACTAAATATCGCGTAACTTGAGAATTTGTGTGTTTGTGCGTAGCTTGTCCGATAAGCATGGCTCCTTGATCAGTAGGAAGTGCTGTTACATGTGAAATCACTACGAGTTTGTGTGTCGCTTATAACGTGCATTTGAAAAAGCACCACCCATCAAACATCATCATTATAAATATACTTCATTATGATGAAAATACCTGAGAAGACTAGAACAACAGTGATAGAAAGTAACCGAATTAACTAGAAAATTCAACTTCTGCGGACCTGTGGCACTTATTTGGAACTTCTGAGCGGGAGCACCCTCTGGCTTTCAGAAGCAGCTGCATTTAACCGTACTTCACTGTAGAACTGTGCAAAAAAATCATAGTACATAGCCTAATCGTGTGGGGTTTATGAACGATTTATCGTATTTATTTTGAGGTGAACTGTCCCTTTAAGACCACACACCAAGAAATAAGGACTGTTTTATAAATCCAGAAGACCTTTAAAATCGTTTAACCAGTCTCAATAAAACGGTGAAGAAAAGACGAGGAAAAAAATCTGATTCTTTGAGCCACTTGTATTCCAATCTTAATTTTGGCCATTATTCAACAACAACTCTATCGAAAAACAACCTTGTAGAGGTGGAGCAGTACTATACTAATCCCATAATCCGCAATTAATTCACTGCAAAGTAATTAGCCAAATTTATTCTTCAGCCTCCAGCACAAAGTCCTAATCACTAAAAATTTTGAAAGTATGCCGAAAATAAACTCTGATGTCATTTTGCGACATTACGCCAGCGGCTCCACAAGTTTCCTCTATCAGCCTAAATTTGACATTTTGTGAAATGATTGCTGTGGTTTCCTTTAGGCACCGACAGACGGATTCATTATATGATATCGAAAGGAGGCAGCGAGGCTCTTTTGACGGCTCTGGTGAACTCCGCCAGGTGCCACACATCCAACTACACCATCCTGCTACCTCTGCTGCACCTTCTGGCCAAGGTGGGCCACAGAGGTGAGTGACGAAAGTGGGGAGGCGAGGCTAGAAGAGAATGGGAGGGGCAAAGAGTTGACTGGCTCATGTCGTTGCAAACTTGTATATGATTATTTTCTTTGGTGGAACACAAAAAAATGGTTTTGTGTTCATACAGTGGAAGTCAATGGAGGCCAATGTTGTCTGGTTACCAACATTCTTCAAAATATTTTCTGTTGTGTTCTGCAGAAGAAAGTCAGAGAGGTTTGGAATGACATGAGGGTGTCCTGTTCACACTGAAGGAGCATGTCTCATTTGACATTACGATGCATAATTTAATCGTCCTGAGGCAAAAGATGGCGCTGACTTTGTGAATTTATTAGTGAAGCCCTATAAATAGCGTTCTTAAAAATAGACTTCCTTCGTGTGTGGAATGTACATAAATCATCTCGTCTTGCAAGTGTAGACAGTACCGGTTAGGTCACAGTCAGGTCAGGTAAAACTCCTCAAGCCTGAGGGGTCAGAGGTCACGGGCTAATTTGCTTCAAGCATGCAATGTTTAGACGTTGTGTAACCTAAGAAGCAAGAGTTTGGTGGATCTCCATGTCTCTCAACATTCCACTGTTGCTCTTTGAAGTCTTTCCCAGTGAACCCGGTAACAGGGTAAGACAAAACAGCAGGACCGTTTCCCCGTCTTCATGTTTCCCTTCGACATTTAGACAACACATCTAAAAACAAACTCCATCTGCTGTTAGCGTAAACTCATTCCTATGCAGGCGTTTTACGCACAAGCTGTTTTTGTAAGCACTTGTATTCATGGTGGGCCTGTGGGATGTCAGGTCATGTAGTAGATTTAAACGATTTCTGCAGCGGGATGTGGAATGTTTGCGCCACACAGATTTCTCAATGAACCATTTGCATTTGCAAAGCAGAGATTACGTCTCCTTCACGTGGCAAAATGATCCGCACCTCATCAAGGTCCATAAATGTTTGACGTGCTGTGTGGCGATACTGTGACTTTCTAAAGCGCTTTGAAATAGCTTTTGCTGTTTCTGATACGAGTGAATAAATGGTTCTTATTTGTAATTGAGGGAGTGAAAATGGGTAACAGCACATTTGTTTTTGTAATTGTTTTTTGTTTGTTAAGTAGGATGTTCAGACAAATGGGTTCACAGGGGGGCACGACCATAAAAAGATTGAGAACCATTGATTTATTATTTATTTTAATACTTATAACTAAATTGGCCCACTTTTTAGTTTATATAGTTTAGTGTACTTTAAAGTATACTTTAAAGCCACGTTTACACGATGAAAAACTGAAAAGTTTTTCTTTTGCGGTTTTGAAAAGTTTCAGGTATACACGACACCGTTATTAAAACAATCCGCGTTTACACAGATCTGCAAAAATGACTAAAATGCTGTATTAGGACATCAGTTTCTAAAAAAAAATACCAGAGTCCCTGACGATTGATTGACGGTTTATTGGAAGGCGGACTTCCGTCGCTAAAAAGACCATAATACAGAGCGCTGCATTTCTCCTCATTCATGGTGAAGAGAAGCGTGCTCACTTATACAAACAAACAAACAAGATGGCGAAAAAGTTTGGACATTTGAAAGGTTCTTCCGTTGAAGCTCGTCAACATCGACAAAGTTGTACCACCATCTACTGTTCCTCCCGGGTCTGATCCAAAAGCGCCATTTAAAAACCCTTCGTCACCGTGAATGAGTGTTAAGACTTTGCTGTAGACAAAATGTTGGTGCACTGGTGTAGTAAATCTAAATCTACAAATATAAGCATAGTATTAGTTTACTGCTAGTTTGTTACCAGCTGTTCTGAGAAGAACATAAAAAATAAGGAAGTATTTTTATACTTATCAGTCTTTTCATAAATAAAAAAGTATACCGATAGCAAACTTCTTTTTTTAAGAACCATTTATTAACATCCACAGAACCTTTTTATTTCACAAAACAAAATTATGTATATTATGAAAAGGTAAGAAGAAAGGATTCTTTAGTATTGGAAGTTTTTATTTGATGTTTACCACAGCTCATCTCTATTCATAGCTCCAAATCTTGTGTTCACATTTAGACTGAATCTAATTTAAGATTTGCATTCGACTTTGTTCTTCTCCTGTGATATCCCAATTTTCCTATTAGACAACCCAGTGAATTTGATTTTGATCTCCAAACCAAAGTTAAAGATTTTATCACAGCTGCCAACTGTTCAAAACATTTTGCATACCAGGAACCCTGTAGCGGGCCAAGCACTGCAAGAACAAGATGTAATGTACAAACCCACATTTTCTGAAAGTCAAAGAGGAAATGATTTTCTTTCCCCAGATCGTCAGATTGGTGTGAAGGCAGAGAAGACAGATGCAGTTATACTGGTTCTTGATTTGCTAAGGCAGAATGTAACAAACCCCAGGAGAGCCGCGGCCTGTCTTTGGGTCATCCAAGTCTTTTGTTCTTCTGGTGAGTTTGCTCCTGACCGGAGAACAGGTATTTAAATCTTACCAAAAGACCAACATCTTAAATTTTTGCCTTGCGTGATTCAGGGGTGGTTGGTCCGCACCATTTGATGTACCATTGCTGTGCGATTACGCTCATGTGTGTTTACATGGAAAACGAGAAAACGCCAATCTGTAAAATGCAAATCTGCCTTTGTTCGATTTGATTTCCAATGCATCTGCCTTCCAACAAATGTGGAATAGAGATGATAGTGTGGGCTTTATCAGCTATATGACAGGCGTCCTGTGAACGACACCTGTGCTGGAAGTTATGTTTTCCATCTGTGAGCGTGAGAAACGCACTTTTGACTTATCAGCCCGACAAGAAGTCTCCTTTTAAGCTTTACTTTAAAGGCTAATCTATTTGTGAAATGGCAGACATGCGGCCTACCTAGGACACCAAAGACAATCCGCCGTAGCGACACCGCCAGTGTTTACGTTGCTAGCTAGTCTTGTAGCAAGCACTACAGTATATATTAATAGAGGAAACATCATCTGGGCGCATACCATGTTTACATGAGTGAAGTTTGGTCTCTTAAAATTTTCCTCGTGTCTATCCCGAGCACACGTCCCCAGATGGGGGATCCGGTATACCACACTATGAAATGTAATATTTTTAGAGCTATCAAGTTCAGCAGTGTTGCAAAGATGTTTTGTTGTATTAATTGCTTGTCTGGTGTTTCAGTGACCACGGCGGTCTTGCTGGGGAGGAACCGAGCACTGGACGTAGTCTTCAAACTTATTTCTTCGCACACAACCAAGCACTTGCATACTGTTAAGTGAGTATCAGATGGCACGTTTCTAGGCAGTAAAAAAAGATGCTGAGACGGACAGACACGGAGCTAACACACATTTACTTAGCTGTCTAAACAGATCATGTCATAGAGTTTTGTGGGCAAACTCAAGCCGCGACACTATAACTAGCACAGATAGGTAAATCCATTAACAAAAAAGTAGATCAGGATTTATTTCTGGGCATGGGACCGTAGTAATCCAATGGAAAATGTAATTGATTTAAAGGAATAGTTCAACCAGTCATGAAAAGTCTGTCGTCATTTACTCACGTTCTTGTCAATTCAAACCTATATTACTTTCTTTCTTCTACAGAACACAAATGAAGATATTTTAAAGAAAGTTGGTAACCGAACTGCGCCAGCACCCATTCACTTTTTATTCTATGAGCAAAAAACCAATGCGAGTCAACGGGTGCCGGTTAACATTCTTTGAAATATCTTCTTTTGTGTTCTGCAGAAGAATGAAAGTCATACAGGTTTGATTAACAATAACAACATTTTCATTTTTGAGCAGGTATATTTGACTATTTCTATTTCATAATATTTTGACTATTTGACTAATTAAACTATTTCTTAAATGGTTATAATAAGAATTGAATTGGTTTTAATGGCCACTTTAATGGTGTGTACTGGTATGTGATGGATTCTATTGGTGGTCTCGGAAATGGGAACCAATAGAACACCTTAAAATCATATTGAAATTAATGTCCATCATATACTAAAAAAAGAAGATTTTATTGGAAAACGGTTATAATAGTATTTTAATGGAAATAATGAATATCTGTGATGGGTTTCTATAAAAGGGATATGATGGTTGTCTATAAAATACCTTGGTGTGCAAAAGAAAAAAAAAGCCTGATGTGTTTTTTTTAAAACACTGTTAAAATGCCCCTTTGTTATTATGCCCCCTGCATGAACTAATTTTAAGCTAATGCATATTATACAAATATTAAGCTAGTTCATTTCTATTAAGTATAGTTATGTGTTATGTCATTATATTTTCGCTGTGTTTCGCTGTGGTGTATATACAGCATGTTAAATTAGTATTTTTTAATTAATATTTATTAATATGTAATACCCATATTTCGTTTAAAATTATATTTTCTGATGTAACATTTATAATTCATAAATTTAGGTAATGATAATATTCTTCAGTTAAATATCTTCAAAGGCGAATCCAGTCTCTGCCACAATGATGCCCCACTCACTCCGCAGTCTTTATAATGAGTGCTTTACATCATAACTGCTGAAATCCTCGCTGTGAATTCTGCATGCATTATACATCTCATTTGTGCAAATATGCCTATTGAATTGCTCAGAACATGTTGTTTAGAGGGGCTTTAGCATTAGTGCGTTGCATGCATACATATTCGCATATACTGTTAGCTAGCTGATGATTGGCAGCAGCCTGGTTTCAGTCGGGGGTACATTGCATGTTCTTTTTCTGTCCTTTACGATGGTGGTTTGCCAGGTTGTACAATATGACTCCAGTGAGATGCTGGGTAAAAGCCAGGACAGACTCTTTTAATATCAACAGTGTTTTATGTCCGAATGCACGGTATATAATGTTAGGACGCGGGTCACGATTGACAGTGTTGATGGGGTGATCGATTGTATTTTGACATCCTCATGACACGAATTAAAATTGCACCACATGTCACTTAGTAAAGAAAAGTCGAAATCAGAAAGAAATGGTTTACCATTGTCTATTTTTGTACATTGTACATTGTTCACGTGATGTTATGTAAACAGAGCTTGACCTGCGGTGACAGGAAATGCATTCCCACTTGAAGTGTCAGACACTTGTTAAGGGTGTCTTGATGCTGCACAGAGCAGTAAATCTGAACCAGTCAGTCGGTTTCCCCTGTCAGCCTGCTGTGCATCCATTGCAATCTTAAAGGTACAATATAGTTCACCCAGAAAATAGCAAACATCATTCACATTCACTAAAGTGAGTCTCGGTCGCCATTCACTTTCATTGCACTGAAAAAGTCACAATGAAAGCGAATGGTAATTGAGACTGACGGTCTCAAATATAATGTGTTTTTGTTATACAAACAAGATACACATTTTTTTTATAGATTAATTCTAGGAAATCTAGATTTTTATCTATGCCTTAAAGCTTAAAGCTTATACCCTGTGGTTTTCGGTTCTCCGGTTAATAATACAAAAAAATATACTTTCAATCAATTTAGTAACATTATTTAGGATAAACATATTTTTACCATAATCATAGATTTTTCTTTTAGTACTTTTCCTTCTTTCCATCTTTAAAAATGCATTTTTTACTTTTGCATAAATCTCAAATCCTAACAATGCTATGGGTCCACATGCAAGTCCATGTCCATCAAGGTAGCTGGTTTCTTGGTGGTCTCTGATAGTTTAGCAGCTTATATCTTGTGTAGACCAGCTTTAATAAAACGCGTTTACCAGCTAAAGCTGGATTTTCCAATGTGGGCAACCACGAGAGCCTGAAGAGGGCGCTCTACCTCTCTACCATCTCTGAAAATACTAAACTACTTCCATGTGAAGTTGCCGACAGCTCCTGCATGCACGCAGCATATTATAGCAGAAAAGCACATCTAATTAGAACCGCACTCAGTACGCCACTTCCCATCTAATGGGAATTCTCACATGGACACACCAGGGAAGAAAACCTGAATGTGTGCGCCAAGCTGGCAAACTCGCATATCAGATGTGGATTTAATCCAGTTCTGGCATTAGATTCAATATTGTGGGTTTAATTTGACTTTATCTGTGTCCCAGAGTTAAGCAGCGAGAGAGGTTATCACGTGGAGTGCCATTGATTTGCTCTGGTCTTAGTTCAGATTAAAGAGCAGCTACACAATTAGGGGAAGCTGTGACCACTAATTAGTTAAAGTGTCAATTAGACAGCGATGCTTCACTTAACCTGTGGGCAGTGTAGTTCTTTAGAGAACACTAGAGATGGAGAGTGTGTTTGTAATAGCATACTAGCATACCGCTCATACTATTTCTGAAGCATCTGTGCATGGAATGCAAATTGCGAATTGAAAGTGATGAATTAAAATTAGTATTCTAACGGTTTGCTATACGTTGTGATGAGGTCACAAGGCTGTAGAAGCTGTAGCATACTGTATTAGCATTTAAAAAAAAATGTCATTGCGTCACGTGATTTGTTTAGTGCATCGACCACATTTTAATAGTCGCATTACATTAAATAATGTCAGCGTTTTTATTGTGATATCGCGGTTTTAGGTTTTGAAGACAGAAAAGAGACAATTCAGTCAAATATAAAATTTTACATCATTTATTCACTCTCATGTCATTTCAAACATGTATGAATGAGATATTTTGAAGAACGTTGGTAACCGAACAACATTGACCCCCATTCGCTTCCATTGTATAAACACAAAACAACAAAGACATCTCAAAATATCTCAAAAGAGTCACATAAAGGTTTAAAATTACATAACATTTCTGTGTAAACTATCCCTTTAACTGCTATTCATAGCCGGTGTCCCTCTTGTTGACTAACAAAATGTAAAAATCATGTTAAAGTCAAATATACCCGACTTTCCCTGTTACAGGTTTAAAAAAGTATAATCCCTCCAGTCCCAAGACACTTAGGGTCACTTGTAAGCGTATATCTCCGTAATAAACGCATGTGTTAAACAGCATCGGAATCAGCATTGAGAATCAACATCACTCTCTGATGAATGAGCAAAAGTACTCGGGGCGCAGGCGGATCAGATCAACAGATCTTCGCCTGCTGGCTTTTTGCTGATAGCTTGGCCTCACGGCCCAAAGCATCAATGCGCAGATGTTGCCCGGGGACTTTAAGTCGCGCTGACTGATGACACGCGTCATTTCGGAAAAGTGCCAAGCAGTTTGCTGGGGAAAACAATAGCATTTGCCCGGTGCTGAAAATTGAGGTAATATAAGCAGCGTGACTCAAAGACTGAGCGAGATGAGTTCTTTATGAAATTCTGTGCACAAACTGAGAAGCTGCTGTGTAAAACGGCTTGTCAGAATGCCGGTTTTGCGTCACCGAGCTTGTGTCTGGTCTACCGCTGGGCTGTCTGCGTTTAATGCACTGTTGCAGTTGCAGAACGGGAAGTGACATATTGCTGCTGTGATGGAGAATTAACAGTGTTGAACGCTGTAGGTGTCTGTAGTCGATGAGGCCTTCAAGATATTCACATGGTGTGACCTGAAAAACAGTGAGAAGACGGGATTGGGGCTTGTTCGTGGGTGTCCCATCAAGGGCTGAAAATAAAGAAATGGAGTCTTATGGGTAATTGACAACAGCACCATTTAAAGCCAAATACCCGGTGAGGATAATAAATCCAGCGTGCGTGCGCGTTGTTTTTTCATTTTTTGGTGTCAACATCGATCCACACAGCGGCACCTACAGTTTTCAGCAACAATGGCAAATCCGCAAATGGCGTGAGTCCCCTGACCTCCCTCTGCGATGATTCCAATTGTGATGTGATATGAGAGGTGAAATTGGCTTAATAATGTTGTTTGTGCGTCTCGTAGCAGATGGCACAAAGAAGTATGCTGTGCAACAAGCACCGAAGGACCAGGATGGATGACTCGCATTTGAAGAGAAAGCAAGAACCCAAGAGCGCAATAAGATGCTAATGTGATGAATTGGGTGAATTGACAGGGTGTGTTGTGTAAAATTCAAAGATGGGAGTTTGTCTACCAGCCTTTATGAAATATGGCCTTCTTTGTGCTTGTTGTGATTCTTGCACAACTTTGAAACCGGAGGCTTTATCAGTCAATCCTTGTTTTGTGATTTTAGGGTTTCAACTCAGGGAATGAACAACAAAGATTGGCGGTCCAGCATGGCACACAGGATTCAACATAGCTAAAGGAACAGTCCACCCAAAACAAAAATTCGGTCATCATTTTGTAATTTCAAACCTGTATGAAGATTGGTAACCGAACAATATTGGCAGCTTTTCACTTCTATGGACATAAAGCCAATGTGTACCACCATTGTTTGGTTACCAACTTTATTTGAAATATCTTCGTTTGTATTCTTCAGAGGAAAGAAAGTCAAACAGGTTTGAAGTGACAAAAGGGTGAATACATGATGAGAGAATTTCCTTTTTGGGTGAACTTTCCCCTTACACTTTTATTTAGCTGCTTTATGACAAGTAAACACCACACACTTTTTTTTCTTTCTTTACTTGCATTTTTTCTGACATCTCCTCTTATTTTCCATCTCAACACACCGAACCCTCCCACAACCCTTTCCCATATTTCAAAATGTCAACGCTTTGTCAACCGACACACCGTTTCCAGTATTTATTGTCGGATTGGAGAAAGCCATTCATAATTCTTTGCTCGCCCCGTCCACAGCGGGTGGAAGAATATGGAGACGGTGCTGATTCAGCTGGCTTCCGGAGGCAAAGTAAACGGCCGTGATCACAATGACAGGAATCTTTCTTTATATGGTCGTAGCTTATCCGTCAGCCTGCCAATGCTAAGTGCAACTGGAAGCGTGCCCACCGTACGGCACTTAGCTTCATGTGTATCAGAGGGGAAACGGATGGAGCGTGCATGACGCTACTGCAGAAGTGAAGTGCATCGTGTACATTTTTTTAACGTCAGACTTGTTTTCTCTTGTTTTACAGGGCGGCCGTTGATGCTTTTGCTTCGCTGTTACGCTCAAGTAAGTTTTCACTGTAATGTTTCTAGAGCCATATTCTTGCATGCTTAGCTGTGTTGTGTTGCATGCTGATCGATAAACGTGATGTCACGCTTTGTTCCAAAACTTATCTCACGGTCTACATAGGCAGCTACCTTCTCAGACAGCATACCAACTAGAAAAAGTATTGCTAACTTTCAATATGGGCATCTGGTTAGAAATGTATTGCTTTTAACTGTGGTTGTTGCTTTGAATTAGGGGATTTGGGTTTAGATATTGTGTATGTTAAAACACGTTTTGGGTGAACTGCTTGCCTTTAAAGTAGTTCAATGAAAATTCTGTCACTCACTCACCCTGTCAGTTGAAACCTTTATGATTTTATTTCTTCCGCCGAAAAGAAGATATTTTAAAGATGTTGTTAACCGGCACCCATTGACTTGCATTGGTTTTGTGTCCAGACAATAGAAGTGAATGGGTGCCGGCTCTTTCTTCAAAATATCTTCTTTTGTGTTCTAGAGGTTCTCTAGGTTTGAAATGACAAGAGGATGTGTAGATGATGAAACAAGTCTTCTTTTTTGGGAGAACTATTCCTTGTAAGCATCCAGCAACAAGTATCTAAATCAGAAGTCAATAAAGTTCAATTGAATTGTCTTTGCATGCAATGCAACAAAACTAAACTACTATACAGCACAACAACAATAATAATGTAGAAAAAAGTTAGCCTTTAATATGCCTTTAACCTTAACTCCATTCAAAGTGCAACGTATTCAAAACTAGAAAAGTGCATTTCATATTCATGATTCTTCACTAACCCTGCCTATCTTCCACTTGATCTATTATCAGTTTGCATACATGCATTTATTTTGCATTAAATCAGTTCATTGCTGAACATCACGGTTTTGTTGTCATATCTCTTTACCATCTTGTTTGCCAACTTCTTGTTTGTTTGTTTCACATGGGTCCAATCTTCTCAGGCTTAAAACAGCATGACATTGTTCTTACGTAAACAAAGTAAGGTACAGATAGTACACCTTTTATCAAACTGAAAGCTTAGCTAAATTGACAGCCATTGCGGTTCACCTGGTGACCTGCAGGTGGCAGTGTGACCCTTTAAGTCCCCATTTGAGAATCGAGGCTCTGCACCTGTTGAAGCACCGCAGTCAAGCGGGCTGCTGAATAACATAATGCTCTGTAGGGCTTTTAGGAGTCTCCTCTAAAAGAAACGTGTCTGGCCGGCGATGGCGCAATTAATTCTTCTCTGTCGGCGACCGCTGAGTTGTTGGTGCCTTTTGTCTGCGCCATTTGTATTTCTCTTGATAATCATCTGAGGCGTCCGTATTTCCTCCAGCAATTGTTTCCAAAGCATTGTCATATTTTCTACACATCAGATCTGTGCTGCGGCGTTTGGATTATATAAGAGCCTGCGATGACAGGACATTTCCATATTTCTAGATGCAACATATTCCTCCTCGGTTTAACTCTTAGAAACCCTTCGTCTGCATTATTCGTACCAAGGAGTCCGTATTGCATGTCTCATGATTTTTTCTGGGCCTAGAACTGGGCCTTTACTGCAAGCTTTGGCATTAATATTTAAGATTGCTATATTTTTCAAAGTCATATAGGACTCCAGTTCATGTCTTCCTTAGAAGAGTCTCGGGAGAGATTCATAGACCAGAACATACACACTCGTAACCCGGTTCCACACACTTTCAAGTGTCTGAATCCTTTCCCACATTGTGGACAACATGAAAGTCTCTCTCCCTCTTTTATTTTCATATTGGAATTCCATAACCCCTTGTTTGTGTGCAAGTAAATACTGTTGACCTTCATAAAGCAAACAGTCCTGCCGGTTCCCAACGCTCTCCGCTCCGGCCTCCATTAGATGTACTGGGCGTGCAGTGCGATTGGCCGCTTTCCAAACCCTTCAAGAAAAACAAGAACACTCTGGGCTGAGAGAGACCAGCAAACTCCCTTGTAGGGGGGCATGCGGCGGCCCTCTGCCCTTCTCTGAGCATCTTCGGCTGAAGAGGTTTATGGAGAAACCAGCGGAGTAGGCAGCTTGAGAATTTCTCTGAAAGGAGGAGAGAGGAATTTTCTTTGACGGTTTCAGAGGCAGGCTTTCATACATTGATTTAATACTGTCAGTTCTATCTAAGGGATCACTTTGAGACACGCAGTGAATCTAATCCTCTGCTTTAAAGACCCTGTGAATTGCTTTGACGAGCACTGATGCCATTCTATAGGTTTGTGTGCGAGATGGACCTTATTTCTGTTGTTATTCGCTAAACCATAGCTCTCCTTGGCTTTTAAACTAATAGTTCGGCCGGAAATAAAAATGTCCTCATGCTGTATATAGCTTCTGATTTTTTGCTGAACACGGAGAAAAAGCGTTTTATCTTTTATTTTTATAAAAATAACCATCACTTTATATACAGTAGCCTACATATGAAGACTTCATTTGCAAAATCAGAAAACAAGTTTTATTTTTTTCATTCAAAGTAACATCGATCAAACTGCAGTTGTGTTATTTGGAGTAAGCAATCATAACTTTAACCTTGAGGTAATAAATGTCTTCTGACAAATTTGTAGGTGAATACGACAACACATCTGTTATTTTTTATTTAATTGGTTCTCTCATATCTCATGACTAGTTGCCATATTTTGTCACGAGACATGCATGAGGGTGAGTAAATTATAAGCTCATTTGAAATTTTGTCTTTAATGTGAATTCTGTTTGTTTCTTGTCTTTGGTGTAACAAAAAGACTGTTTCGCTCATTTTTCAAATAGCCAACAGGTTCTTAATATATCTTGAACTTTTATTCATGCCAGCTACAATAGTTTGTTGCAGGCGCTACCATCTGATTGGACAAAAAACTGCGTAGTGCAGGATGACTCATCAATTCCTATAATCTGTTCTCATGCAAAAGAAAGAATCTGCATTTTAAACTAACAGTTCACCCCAAAATGAAAATTCTTCATTTACTCACCCTCAAGTTGTTACTTAATCTGTATACATTTCTTTGATCTGATGAACACAGACACAGACAAAGATACTTGGAAGAATGCTTGTAGCCCCCATTGACTACTATAGTAGAAAAAGATTCATAGAAAATTAATTAGAACAAAGAAATTTACAATTTATTCTATTTTGAAGAATGTATGAAACAGTTTTGGGGCACTTTTGACTATCATTGTCATTTTGACTACTATGGTAATCAATGGTAGCCAATTTTTTTGGATATGAGCATTCTTCCAAATATCTTCCTCAGTGTTCATCAGAACAAAGACATTTATACAGATTTGGAAGAACTTGAGGGTGAGTAAATGACAGAATTTCTATTTTTGGGTGAACTGTTCCTTTAAGTTAATTTCCTCAACATTTAGGAGTACACTAGCATGAAGATAACAAACACCAAATTTGGGTTTTATTTCATTGAATAAAATCGATAAATAAAAATACTGCTAGCTAAATAAAACGGTCATTTTTGTTCTGTGGGTATATACAATTTCAGGAGGCATTCATATAAACTTCAACATTTGCTTTTTATTGACCACCACTGATGCATAAATCACACATCTCGTAAAAACCAGGAGGAAAACAAAATAAAACCTATAATAAACGAACCATCCGCACACTGCGCTCTGGGTCTCCGATGTTTTCTCCAGGGATCCCTCACCAGAACTAACTCGGCCATAGAAATTCAACCCTTTTTAAACAAACGGACCAAACCATTTTATGATTACAGGGGGTCTCAATTCAACGAATCAAACCTCAAAGAAATATATAATATATATAAAAGACTCCACAAACATATGAAATTACATTCAACAAAGCGATAATAAAGATAAACACAAAAATGGACTTTACAAAGATATTTAAATGAAGGAACAATCCAAACCCATGAGGTACTCAAAACTACATTTCCCATAATTCCTAGCAAAGGATATAAAAGTAATCAGGAAATGCAGCGCTCTTTTAACAACAGGCCTTTGTTCCATGTTGCAGTCACGGATCCAGGCGGGACCACGGGTGAGATACGCAGGTATTCTAACAATTAAATGAATAAATAAATAAAGAATATTAAACCCATATCTTTTTCTAGTTGTGGTTTATTCAAACACTTGCATGCACTCTAGTAATGAAATGTTGTCCCGCTATTTGATCTTCAATGCGCTCATAAAGACAACATGCACCTCTAACACAATATTTTGGGTAAACTGTTAACAAAACAAGATTAAATAAATCGAAATGTATAAACAAGCAGAAAACAATGAATCCGTCAAACAAACGAAATCAATTTCTCCTAAAGAAATAAAATAAGAAAAAAACTGGAACAATTGGAATAGAGTAGCCATATTTATTAGAGAAGTGTGGCCTTCGCCATCACAGCAGGCAATTTAAATGCATCTCTTTTTGTATAGTACAAAACTAAAGTAACCTACATTTAATCCTGACTGCTTCCTGTGGTTGTTTTAGGTATTCATAAAGTCCCAGAGGTGGGCTTTTGCATAACACGTCGTGGGTACTAAAACACATCTGGTAAATTTCAGCCATGGATTATGCTCACGATATCCACTTCCCCAACAGTATTATCAAGAGCTGGTTGTCTCTAATGACATTGGTGAAATTCTGAAACCGTAAAGCAGAGACACGAAGCAGTTTATTCCCAAAGAGCACAACATTCTTTTTCATAATGCAGTGGAGTAACAAGAGTCAAACATCGTGTTAATTTAGATAAATAGCGAAGGTTATGGCTTATCGCTCATTACGTGGCGCACTCTTAATAAAGAACAGAAAGAAGAGAAGCTTGCCTGGGATGCTGGGGTGGTTGCCAGGACATTGCTCTTTGGTTGCTAAGGGGTGATGAGTGGTGTTAAGGGTATTGTAGGTACTTGCTAGGGCTTTACGCGGTAGTCATAAAAATAGCCCCCACCCGGATTTTCTGATGTCTAAATCTGGCTCTAGTTCCCTCTTCTGTATTAGTATCAGTGGCGATCGCTGCCTGATCTTCAGGGCCAGCAATAATTCAAAATATGTGTTCAACGCGTCATGTCAAAATACATGTTCGCCACGTCACATGAACCCATTATGTGCATCATCTCAAAATACGTGCCTGCTGCAGACGAAAGGAATTATGATAAAGGAGACCCTCGTGTTCAAAAGACACTCGCTTGTTCTAATGTGAAATCAGCAGGCACGTATTTTGACCTGATGCAAGATGTACAAAGGTTCATGAGATGCTCCAAACACGTATTTTGACATGACGCAGTGAACACATGACGGGCTACAGTACATGTTTTTCTGAGCTTTGCATTACTGTTTCCCCTTAAGAGCCGGCACCGATCGCCACTGATTGGTTTAATATATATTTTGCCCGTTTTATCATATCCCAGGTCAAATTGTTAGTCTGATCACTTGAAAGCCCTCTTTTCCTCAACAAGCTGCAGGATTTAGGGTATCATTCTTATCCTCAGCAGATGGGCTCTAATCAATAGTGACGCTTGCCAGCAGCTTATGCATGTGACGACTTTGCTAGTCGGCCAAAGTTAATTGTGCCATCTAACTTAGTTGCTAAGATACTGAATCTTGGCATAATCAGCAAAACTGTGTCTGCAGGTGTTCCCGTACGTTACATTTAACATTCTTTTACAATGCACACAGTAAACGTTTGTTCGTTCGGAAAAGAAACGACTGCGGGCCAACGAGAATATCCAAACCTGTCACTGACGTATAAGGAACAGAAATTAAGTTGTCATTTAACCTTTAGTACCACACGGAGAGTGGCACGCTTCTGTGTCACGTCTCTATCGCCCTGATGTTATTGCTTTGTTGATATGGGTCTTTAGTGCCCGAATGATGTATGTTCTTATTACGCTTCACTAATAAAGCGAGACACGAGGAAAAGAGGTCGATTTGAATACGAATGAATCCTATAGCTATATGCTTCCGTTCAATATTTGAGTTTCTCACATGTCAACAAGATAAAAATTGATATGATTATTTCTCTTGAAACACAACAGTTTGTTTCGCCTCCAGAAGCTTTTGTTATTATTTAACAGTCATTCTGGGCAAGTAATGTTTCCCTTATTGTTCAAGATTATATAGATGGTTTCAAAGTACCAACATAAACATATGTTACTGCGTGCCTTCATGGACTGTCCTTAACTTTCAGTACACATTTGCAAATGATAGACTGTCTGTAGATTATTTCTCATAAAAAAAGAACGAAACCGGGAAGAACCGTTACTTGGCTAAACGTGCCTCTCCAATATTCTGAATTTAGACTGCGATACCAAGCTCAACCACTAGATGTCAACGTACCATACGGTTTGTTAAAAACGCAACAAAACTACAGGACAAATTCAACAAATTGTTTATTTAATCAACTTAACATACAACAAATAGTTTTTTTAATACAATTAATATACAATAAAATAATTATATAAATTAATATTAACATAAATAAAATATAAGGAGTTATATTTTTAGACAGTAGCCAGACCGATCAACAAACACAGACTGGAAGTTAACTGCAGTCCAGGCGCACATGTCCAATGAAACCGTTTTTCAGTTATATCAGGTTTGATGGTAAATTCTCTGCATGACCTTGCCATTTTATAAAAAAAAAACTAATGCACCACGTGAAAGCGGCAATCGCCTCAGAATCACCTGGGATGGGAAATTGTTATGGTTGGACTTCCGGTCTCACAGGTCCAATACGTAGAGATGCAAAAAGTACAGAGAAATTATACTGAAAGTTTGCCAGCATGTTTTTCTTCTTTAGTATAGTTTAAAGTAATAGATTGAAATAGATTTGATTGAAGTCTAAAGTTAAAGTGAAGTAAACTTTGCTGTAGAATTTGATTGCCTTTTTTCATAAAGTACACATATCTCATCATTCTCCTTCAGAGGTCAACTGTCGGACTGCCGTTGCTAAAGGCTACATCTCTGATCTTCTGAAGCTGTATGAAGACTGGCACAACTATGCCAGCTTTGAGAACATTCCTATCCGCAGAGCCCTGCTGCATTGTATGCATCTTGTCGCTAACACGACTGCTGGCAGGGAGGCCCTGGTCACCGAGGGTGGCATGAGTCTTCTCTCCCAGACCACTCAGGTGATTTTTTTTATTCCTTCTCACAAAGCATTTCTTTTTTAGCCTTTTCGCTATTTCATTTATCTGCTCTTAATGCTTTAATCATTTCCCTTCGAACCGCACCGTGGTTTTTATTGGTCTTGCTAAGTAAACCCGTTTCGGTCATTACGAGACGCTGTGAGTGTTAATGTGCTGTAAAAAACACATTTTGCCTGTTCTGCGTTTTTGTTTCGTTGAAACGTCCGCACAGAGATCATAAGTGACTCATCATATAATCTTTTGAAGACTTTCTTGACCGTAAAAGCTCTGGAGTCACTGGTGGAGCCCGCAGTCCAGCTGATGCGGAAGTGCTATCCCAAAGTTCCTATTCCTGTGACCTCAGATAAGAGTGTCTACAGCTTTCCTCTTCCTGGGAGGCCTGTCGATGGCTGGGATGCTGATTTAGGACCCTACGGTAAGGTCTATATTTCCTGGGTTTTTAAGCCGGTTTCTTTATTACTCTGCCAAACACCCAATAGTTGCTATTATTCACCTCTCACATACTTTCCATTAGAGACACAGAGAATGTCTCACTCCAGAGATTTAGCCTTTACACACTGCCTCTGGTTATTTGTGCTTGACAAAGTCGTTATCGCCTTGGCCAAATTTGCAATTGTTATCACATAGGCACTGGGTATTTAATGAGTCTTTCTGTGTCAACACAATATGGCCTATTTTTCTTCTACATTACACTGCTTTTATAGTATGACAGATAGAAAAAGGGAATTGGGAGAGTTCGTAAGTGCGATTTTTCGTGTCCGTGGAGAATTTGCTGACAGCGTAGGGATACAATTGTTAGCTTAGGTTACGTGAGTTTAAGGGACCCAAAAAATTCTGTCATTATTTACTCACTCTCGAGTTGTTCCAAATGTGTATAAAATGTCTTCGTTCTGATGAACACAGAGAAAGATTTTTGGAAGGATGCTTGTAACCAAACAGTTTTTGGCGACCATTGACTACCATCTATGACAATGGTAGTCAAATGTGCCGCAGACCTGTTTGCTTTCCTACATCTTTCAAAATATCTTCTATTGTGTTCAACAGAACAAAGACATTTATAAAGCAATTTCCTACTATGGTAGGAATGGACGTAGAAAACAATAAATCTGCAATTTTACCAAAATTGAGGTTATTTTAAAAACCGATGCAGGTGCAGTTTTTATATTTTTCCTGCAACCCCTTTGTGCTGTATAGCATTGTAATGTATAAATTAATGACTGTTACACACTTACTTGGCATACACGTTTGTTTACAACAAGGTCGTCCTAATGCAGATATCCCCTTCTGACAGGTCAGGAGCTGAACAGCAGTTTCGAGCAAAATAAACCAGAGTAATGCAAAACAAAAAGTAGATATTCTTGGCCGGAGACCAGCAGATTGTTCTTCGCTGACCCACAATAGTCTATACCCACTCGTTTTGGAGCGAGCTCTGAGGTGGTTGCCCAGGCAACCCTGCTCAATGACACTGCGAATACGAGTCTCGCTGTCGGGTGCTTGACTCACTGCCGCATAGTGGAGTGTGTTGGTGTGTTAGTATGAATCACCTCTTGCGTTCTGCATTTCTGTAATAACACTTTCCATCAAACCCTTGCTTATGTGTAGAGTATCGTTGCGTGTACACACAACTTATAGATCCAGACGCCACAGAAGAGTTTTCCTGCTGGGCTTGTATCACTAATGAGTTTACTGTTGCTTTTATCTTGATATCACGACCGAACAAAATGATTATCTGTTTATCATAATGAATAGTGCGTATGTTTTTTTTAACCACTGGTATAATACATATTGCCGTCCTATCTCACTTGAAAGAGCGCCGCAGGCCCGCAGCCTCTCTCACTTACTAATGCAGTAGTTTCCACAGAGCGGGCCGTCGTTAGCATTGTTAACATGCTAATCGCTAATGCTAACATCTGTGGCACTGATGTCAGTCAACATCTAAACGGAAAGCTGCGGGTGGCATAAGTGACCCAAGGGAGGCCTTAGACGCCGAGCGTATTTGCTGCTCAATATGGCTGGACAGATAAGCAGATATCAATCTCAACAACCCCATCCGAGTAGACTGCAGTTATAGCACCTCATTCATGCGGTATCTACTAGTATATTTAGCTGCTAAAATCACAGGAAAACACCCCTGGGTAACATAAGAGAGATCACTTCAGTGGTTTAGTATCATTAATCTGTCACACAATTCGTACTGATGATAAACTGTGGTGAACCAGCTTAAGGGGGTTTGCTGGTCTTAAATGCTGGTCAGGGTTACAGGCTATTTTTAGCTGGATGGGTTGGAAGACCAGCTTGAACGATTTAAACTAGCTTAGGCGAGCAAACTACTCTGCTGTAGAACTGATTGAAACTATTCTTAAAGAAAAACCTGTTTTTTTAGATAAACTCGAGAGATGGCTTCATAGATAAACACTGGTCTTGACTTTATAAAAGTGAATTTCTTTTCTTTATTACTTTATTATCATAGCATCATTTACACGTTATTTGCTTCAACACCCTATCGTATTCGTTTGGTTGCAAGGAAGAAAATTTCAGCCTCCTTATGTTAAAACAAAGTCCATTTACGGAAGTTGTGCCACTCGACGGCCATGTTTGCAACGCCTCTTGGCAGCTATTTACGTCATAGCAAGCCAGCAGTCCTATCTATTTGAATGAAGGAAGGCTGAGATTTCTAAAATCGTTGGCAAAACTCACAATCCAATAGCATATTCCCGATCAATGATTCAACCTTATATGAACTGTACCATAACTTTGGTTTGCTAAACTTAAATTGCGTGAAAAATCACTTTTTGCAGGTCGCTTCTGCACTTTGTTTTTATTTAAAGAAATGTATTTATTTATTGTGTTTCTAACTACAAATTTTTAAAAGTAGAAGGCGATTCCGACATACAGTATAAAGGCATGCAAGGCTTACTAGACCGGGATCCCTTTAAAAACAAAATTGCCTTAATGCGATTGTTATTAATATGACGCTGACATTAATGTTATTAGATCTCATAAACCGGATTATATCACTACGCAACCTCGCAGTAAAATATACTACTTGTCATCATTTATCGCATGGTTCATTTGCTCTGCATTCACGCCAAAGCAAACACTTCAAACTCCGTTTTACATTCCTATAAGCAGTCGTTTGGTTCAGGTTTGGTTTTATTCTCTTGATTTTATCCTTTTGATTTGCAGTTATCTCCTCAGACAGCAGAACAGACTCAGAAAGACGTGTCAGTACAGCTCTTGAAGTTTCAATATGTTTTTAAATACACTGAAATTAAAGGTCCTTTCAAAGATGTCACTCTAAGGGATTTAATAAGAGAACTCTTGCTTTTTTTACTTGTCCTCGCACCCTGTTGGAAAGGCCAGCATCACCAGTATCTGTTGTACCAAAGATGCTGGTGCTGCTTTTGTTTCCTCTGTGAACAAGCTTGAAGTGTGCACTTTTCTATCTTGTGCTGATGTATTTCCTGTAACACGGGGAGTGTTCTTTGCTCTGTTTTTCCAAAAAAGAGAAGACTGTAATTATATATACTAGTTTCATTATTTATTGACCGACATCATTTTAGCACCAAAAACCAAAACGAATTGTAGACCACCAAGGAAATCGATCATGGTATTTTTTAGCAGGGAAGCATATCTAATCTGATAAAGTAGAAGATCTCTGTATAGATACAACAGAGCTTTAGAGGTGCCCGGTCTTTTTCTTTTATGTGCACATATCGGAGACAGTGTGTACATTTGTACTGAAATATTTTCCGTATCGTGACATTTATGTCTTTGTCATGTATTGCTCTCTTTCTTTCTCTCTGTCTTGCTGGAAAGATGGCAGTTTAGAAGATGACAGTGACGAGGACACGGAGAACGAAGATCCAGACAAGGACTACGTGAGTGTTTTCAGATTCGCTCTTAAGAAAAGCACAAGGGCACAGGCGTCACAAGGGATCAGGCCAGACGGGGTTACAGATGTTCAAGTGGCAACATCCCGAAATGCAGTTTTTACACCATCGCTCATGAATATCAATTAGGTTTTATGTCTGTCTCTATAAATCCTTTAAAATAAATTCCAAGTCAAAACAATAATAAACAATAATGTTACGAATGAATATCCAAAACCATTAAGATTTCTAAAGTTATTTTTCAGTTATAGTTACAGTATATTTGCCCCCATTGAACTCCATTGTATGGACACAAAACCACAGAGACATTTCTCTAAATATATTTTGTATTTCACCGAAGAAAGAGACACATCGGTTTTGTTCAACATTAGGTTGAATAACTCAAAACAGAATTATAATTGAGTTACCAACCCATTTAACTCCAGAGGCGTCCTCTATATTACATGTATTCCACCGGCTGTTTCGTAAAGCGGTGTGTGTGAAATCGTCCGTGGCAAAAAGCGTCCCAAAAGGCCCTGTGTAAATTCTGTGTAAATTCAAGTGGCACCTCCGTCCGTCGCTCACATGCTTCTTGCGATTCCGAGTCGTAATTTTTAGCTGGGCCGTTGACGGAAACGTAAATTTATCCTCCTTCGTAAAATGAGATTGAGCAGCAGGCTCTGTGCGTGACAGGAGCACGTCGCGAGCAACTTCCTGTTCTCACATAACTTTAATAATAGTCCCCTGATTCAGCCATAAATCAATGACTTCACAATCCTGTCCCTGCTGAGACTGCACCGCCAAACCCAAAGTGCTCGCACCCTCGTCTGCCCTGCACGCTTTCTCTCCAGATACTGCTAATGCATTTATTCATTTCTGTGTCTGCGCCCCATTCTCCTGCCATATCCGAGATGCCACATGGTGCTTTGTGCCTACTGAAGCATACATGCCTAGATTTGGCACGTCATCGTGTTCCCCAAGATTTGTGTTTTGGTTCAACCCAACCTCAAACACATGCACTGCATCCTGATTGCATACTATCTACCCTAAGTAGTATGCAAGTAGTCTATTTTGACTGTGTGTCTGTGGGTGTGATGGCTAACAAGCGAAAATAATATAGCTGCCATCAGCTGTTTGGTGGAGAGTGCAGGTCAGAATATAACAGCTGTTTGTTGGCCAAAGTGTGTCACATGACCTCCCAGTCCGCACACTGATTGACAGGGAAAATGTTTGCTTGTGTATCTGCCAGTGTGCATTGAAGCTTGTGAGTAAATAGCGGTTATAGGTCTGTTTTTATCCATGGCAGGAGGATGACCTGGAAACGGATGTCAACAAGCTGCGTCCCCGTCCGGAGCCCGACAGACCCCTGGAGCAGCTGGGTCAGTATGTGGGCCTCTGCCCTGAGCTGCACCATGACTTCCAGGTAAAACCCTCTGAGTTCTGTGACAATCACAGAGTCTCAGTGAAATGACTACTACCATACTACAGTTGAGGCGGGAGATTGGACGTTTTAAATATATAAGAGCGATTGGTGACATCATCTGAAAAGCTGAAAAGTTGTTTCATTGGTGGAGAGGGTGATTTATATTTAGTAAAAGGATTTTATTTAATTATCTGCAATAATAAGTCCTCATAAATGATCAAATTCAAGTTCATTTCTATAGCGCTTTTTGCAGTACTGAATTGTAAATACAGGAACGAAATGTACAGTTAAAAACTAAAATATTGTGTAGGAAATATATAGGATATATGGTAGAAATACACAGCACAAGGACATTGACTGTCAAAATATGAAATTGAAGTATCAAATATATTAACATATTAAATTATATAAAAGGTGTAATATAAAAATGTAGAAAACCTTTATATTAGTGATACTTATGAAAATAGTTAATGGTAATAGAGGAAATATGCATATACATTTTTTGATGTAAATATGATGCAAAACGTGACCTGAAATGTACATTTAGAAAGTAAAGACGGTCTGCTTTTTATTCCTTTGTGGCTCTATTCTGCTCTTGAGTAATGTTTCAAAGAGGTATTTTATAACACTTCATTCCTTGCAGTCAGCTGTGAAAGCTTAAAATCTCAAACTCTTCACCCAGGATCAGGTTTATAGGAAGTGTTTATATATGCCACTGCAGTGAACATGGACTATGTGTGTGTGTAAAAGAAGCTGGAAAGTTTGATAGGTGCAAAATGTACTTCATCACCTACTGCAAAAGCAGCGGTATGCATCTTCAGAGCTCAACTGGGACACAGCTTGTTCTGAAAATTACCTCATTACAGTTAAAAAAATCAGACACTTGAGCTTCGGCTTCGCACAAGAGTGCCGCATTCACCTCACCATTCATCTTAATAGAGCGATTCTGTTCCTGTTTTTTGCTGACCTGGAGAGTTCCGTGAAAAAAGAGGAATATACTGTTCGCAGAATGTCCAGAGGAAATAAGAAAAATGATTCATCTAATCTCTGGTGGTCTCAGTGATTATGTGGCTGCTTCATATTAATCATGAAAAATAAATACCTGTGTGTCTCTTATTGCCATATTCCCTGAAAATACTTGAAATGATTGATAGAGTTTGGTCCAAAAGTCTGAGACCCATTGTGAAATGGTTTATTTTTAGCTGAATGCTTAAATTTCAACTGGAGATGATATGAGCAGTCCTTGCATTAAGAAGTTAAATATACAAACTGTATATTCGTGCATCACATTTTCTAATAATAACAATAATAATAACAACACAGTATTATTACTACTACTAAAAATAATAAAGATAACAATAATAATAACAATGATAATGATAATGTAAATTATTACTATTATTATTATTATTATTATTATTATAGCTGTAGACACTTTTTTATTATTACTCTTACTTGCTATTCTTTTTATTAATGTCATACCAAATTTTTCTCTCCAGCCTCCAACAGGTATTTCTTTTTTTAAAGAGTTGAAACTTTGTAATTTTGCATCGCACTTCTCGTATTGTTCACTCCTTACATTTACTATAAAGATAAAACAATCATAATGAATCCCATTAAATATACGAAGATATCAAACAATTTTTTATAGCATGTTGAATAATCGTCTCTAGGGTTATACCCATCTGCTATTAACCACACTGCTATTCAGTCGACTGTAGCGCATTGATGGAAATGACTGATGACATTTCAAGTTTCGTAATATGTTCAGCGTGACTCTTCATTTTCAATGTGTCACCACCCTTCCCATCAGGAGGGACTCGTATCATTTGATTGACAGCTCCTCTCGCAGCACAATATCACACGCCCGCGGCCGTCTCGCTGAAATCCCTGCGTGGCTGTCTTTAGAATGCGGATGAGTTGAAACTAATAGAAATGTCAACATACCTACGGTTCATCGACGTTCGACTCCCTCCTTATTTAGACAGGCGTTATTTTAATTCAAATGATGTTAGCTACATGATGTACTGGCGCCTTCGAAAAGCTCCCATTCCTCGGTTCGTTTCCTCTCCCGGCTTATTGATGTTGTAATTCCAGGTTCTGGAAGTAAATGATGAGTCATTAATTTAAGATTTTATTGTTTCTATTTAATTGTTTTTATTTAATTGTTTTTATAATCAATTCTATTGGCTAGACAGGAAGGCCAAGCGGTTTGTCTCCCTACAAATGACTTATTTACTCACAATACAAATAAATGTGACGACACGTTTTAAGATTTTTACACATTGTTTTGAGTTCAGCTCAATAACTCAAACCTCAAGAATTGGTCCGTTTTATTCCTCCTTTCTCAATGCGGGCCTTTGATGTATCCGCCCCATTATCATTAAATGCCACTGTGATGCGAAGAGTCTGCGACTGGATTTGACACGGGGGTTGTAATCGCATAGCTGCATTATGCATGCTGCGTAAAATACCAAGATGAAAAGAGTTTACAGCAGGAAGTCCCCGGCAATCAGATTATTGCTATTAATCTTACGTGACAATGGTGTGCCACCTGTAATATAGAGGTCAAAACAAAGGTAGCGACATGCTAGCATTACATTATAGCTTGAATGTGTTAAAGTATGCATCCTTGTTCAGATTTGGAGTATAGAACCCAAGTTAGCTTTCTGGACTATGGTGCATATAATTGAGTCTTCAGCATCCCAATGTTTATGGATCTAAGCATTTGCTAATGCTAATTCACAATTTAGGCAACTACGGAGTGGAATGAGTGGAATGCCTAGTTTCCACAGAAGACAACGCGTGTAAAACTTTAGAGCTGTCAGAAATGCTATAGGCTAAATAAAAGTTTGTGATGTGTGTGAGAGCGAGAAAAGTTTCCTTTAATCTGCAACTCTTTGTGTGATACTGTACAGGACAGCCTGGAGTCGAAAACTATGTCTGCATTTTATAGCATGACACCAACATTTAAGTTTCTCTGCTGAGAACGCATTTGTCATGCGTGCGGTTTATTTGTTTTGTAACACTCTCAGTTTCATTGCCAACGCCTAAGGATCATTTCCATACCATATTAAATACAAATTTATCTCGCATTATTTTCTAACCCTGAGCCTAGAGTATACGTCGGTAGAAACAATAAACAAAGTGAATTTATTAAATCTAATGATAAATTCTCAGCTTAATTCTGATTCTCAAGTTACACAATGTGAGTTTTTTGTCAACCGATTTTGAGACTAGCAGGGATGGGTTTAAAAGCCTGAATTGACCCCAGATTCATTAGGAATCGTTCACTTTGTGAATTGAGTCCCTGCTTTTTTCCACCCACTTGCGTTAACATCTGAGCAAACGCTGTATTCCCCGATTCCCATTTTCTTAACTCATCGAAGGTGCCGTTGCACTTGTCTGTATCAACTTCATGATCAAAACCAGTCTTTGAAAACCTTTCCGCCGCTATATTGTTTCCATGTTGTTATTTACACTTTCCAAAACGGATACCACGGAGGACCCCTGAGATGCCATAAGCAGCCTCACACCCGAAACGTTTTTGTACAGCAAACGTCGTGGGTTCATTTATATGAATGTGTCTTTCTCTATTGGTATTCATGGAAGTTGTGTTCTTTTAGGGGCGTAAGGGTAAAAAAAGAAATTTAAATGCAATGAAATGGCAGCGGGTGCGGTACTCAAGTTTGGTATCTAACAAATTCACTTTGATGGTGTACAGCTTATGTTCCCCGTGCCGAACATCATAGCGTGCGATGGAATGCAAGGCGTTCTTCAGAATGGGAGATGTTCTCTGGGGAGGTGAGCGAAGCTGATTTTTTTGGTTTTTATCTGTACAGTGTTTGCTTAAGTTCTCATCAGTCAGCAAATCACAGCGAGCGTAAAATGAGCCACTTTTTAGTTCCAGGATGAGGATAAATGTACAACTAATATGACTTTATAGTGTTTGGGATGTAGTCTATCACCTAAAGTGAGAAGCAAGGGTCTAAAAGATTTGGTCGTTTATATGATGTCACAAACAAGGTGGTACACAACATGCATTAGGGTTAGTTGTATTACTATCATGTTATCATGTTTTTTTACCTTTAACTTTTTAAATTATGTCCAATTCAAATAGTTGTTTTTTTATGAATATGATTTGAGCTTTGATGGTATCTTAAAGCTTGTGACAAACACTTTATATTTAGAATGAAGGCATTCAAAGTGTCCAGTATCTCACTTCTGCCAAAAAACATATAAACCGTATTTATGATATCATTCTGCACTTCAGATTATCATCTAATATATTAAGAAAATGTTTAATTGCCAAATGTGTACTTTTTGTACGTATTAATGTGCAAATCTTTATTTTATCTTTATCGTTGTTGTCGTGTTTGTCTTCTGTGCTCTGGAAGCTTTAAAACCAAAATAAATTCCTTCATCGGATTCCAGGCTGTGTTGTAAATCAAATGCTATTGGCTGTTTAAAAAAAGGGAGGAGCCATGCCGTGACGCCCTAATTTACGGTTTCAGTGGGTCGAATATTCCAAGACACTTCAGTGGGTCTTTATTTATATTTACATTTAGTCATTTAGCAGACGCTTTTATCCAAAGTGACTTACAAAGAGTATATTTTTAAATATATACTAGTGTAAATAATTTAGAAAAGTATGTTTAGGAAAATATGGTATTTGTAGATCAGCACTAGTTTGCTTTGACATAATTTTAACGTATTTTTATATGATTGTTGGAAGTCTTTTTTCTTATATTTGTGGTTTTATGTGTTTGTTATTTATTCTTTGTGTGTTTTTTAATGGTTCTCTGTGCTGCTAATTTGGCCAGGATTTACTTTTAGAAGAGAGTCATATCACAATGGGATTATTCCTTGTAAAATATAGGACAAATAAATAATCTGATATGTAAAGATTTTACTTATAATAGCTGTTTATTGTATTAAATAAATACTAGGTCCTTTGCAAATATAGCAATAACACGCTGGCACATCTTACCCTACACCTGTACCTTTGGAGTCATTCCGGAAATTGAACCATAGGCCCTACTCCACTTAATTTATGGAAAAGTCGGAGGCATGAGCTCAAGTTGTTATTTGGTTGCTCTAACACCAGCCAGGGCCCTTGGCTATTTTGATACAGTGAATTTTATGCCTGTCAAAGGCAGTAATTGGACGACCCTATTTGCTGTCAGTATCACCCTTTTGAAGTCAATAGAAAAGAGAGCGAGTGGTGTGCCCACTGTTCCCTGGATCCTCAAAAAACACTTCTTCATCCCTTTTTTGCATTTCTCTCTCAATAGTCTCAATGCTTTTATTTCCTCAGAGTTTATTTATTTTTCGTTTTTATTTTGTGGTGCTGCGTGAAGCGCGGTTGGCCCAGCCCGGGGGAAAGCTGGCTATCTTTTGAGTGATGTATTCTGCAATCTCTCATTGTCTTTGTGCGGTTTTCTTCTACACTTTTGATTTAAGAGTTGCTGATGTTGCCCCAAGTATAAAGAGCTGACGTCTGTGGAGGCCCTTTGGAGATCTGTTAACTCAATGTTAGCTTTGCAATTTCTCACTAACAGTTGATCAAACATGTTTTCCAGGACTTGGATTCCAGCTCTGAGCTTGATGAAAGCTCGGATGAAGACAGTCCTCTGGAGGGAGACTTTAACAATGAGACGCCTAGTGGCAGAAGATCTAAAGCAAGCCAGGGGGAATCCTTGTCACCCCCCGGCTCAGATTCTACCATATCCCTAGGGGTAGACGACAAGAACCCGGGTTCTGAGGAAGAGAGCCATCTCCAAACCAGGGAATTTCACAAACATTACCTCAACTGTTCTAGGAACAGCCAAGAGGGCCATAGTAGCATGGTGGACAGGCTTTTGGAGAAGTATGGGACCTGCGTTCCCAACCATGATCCACGTCTGTATGCCTCAACTGCGTCCGAAACCAAATCTATCGCTGGATACTCTATCCTGGCTTTTCCTGACTTCTGGGGTCACTTGGCTCCACAAAAACAGGAGCCCATGGCTAAAAGACCACCACACGTACAGAGGTGAACAATCCGATCTTTCATTATTGTGTATTTAAACCTATTTAAACCGGAAGCTATTTGACACCATAGAGGCTCAAACCCTTACAGTTACAGTATGCCTCCATTTGAAGATTTGTTTCTTCCATTTGTACAGCTACAGTCATTACTGCAAATTATTATAAACACATAAAACTTAATCGAAAGAAATTCCCTATTAGCTCAAATTTCTTAAAATATTTTCTGAGAGTTCAACTCTGTCGCCTGAGGTAGTTTTCTGCAATGTCTGTCTGCTTTGCTCCTTAGGCACCCAAAAACTTTTTACTAGTGAGAAAATCCTTAAAACTACAGTATATCTCATTACGGTAGCCCCTTCGGTTTAAAACACGTTTTTGCTGAAAACTTCCTTCAATGTGCAAGGGAGAGATTATAAGAAATGAACATTTGTTTCCGTCATTTCAAGGTTTATTGTGTTTCCTCAAGGGTAAGATAAATTTATATTGGGATTATTAGTGTCATTTTCTTTCTCAAAAAGCCATTTTTGGAGTCTTAAGAAGGAAGCGTCAAACAACTAGTGACATTCCCACATTTTTAATTCCACAAGGTATTTTTCGATTCCCCTGTTGAATTTTGATAAATTGTGACAGAATCTTATTTCGTCGTTTTTAGGTTTGACATATTTTTTTGTCCTTATCGTTGAATTGAGTGTTTATTCAATGTTTACGTGCCATTAAACATTAAAATAGTATGAGTTTAAAAAATGTTCACGGTCATTCGCTGGATTTGGAAAGTGGTAGTTTCAACAGGTTATATCGAGAGATTTGTCCTCACACATTTGAACCTTAGATGAAGGAGAAAGTGCATTTTTATGACTTTGTTCTGTCTGCGAAAACAAGAAATAAACATTTTGTCGAAAGCGCTTTGTGTTTATCGCTGGCCACAACATTGCTGTTTTTCCTCATTCATTGAACTAATTTACCGGCTGAGATTTGCACAAAAATTGGTTTCCGCATTTCGCATTAGGAACAAGATGTTGTTCTTCTGTCGTCCGACAGGAAATACAAAATATACAACAGCATTGAGGAAATTAGCCAATTACCATCTTGGGAACTGTAGGTTTATTTGGAAATGGCATCATCCAGACAAAACTGAGAGCAACTTATTCGCGAATAGAACTTATTTGTCCAGCTTTAAGATTCTGGGGAAAACATCTGTTTAACAATGCGTCTCCTTACTTTATTAATGATTTATAACTTATTTGATAAGATTTTAATAATGATTTAGAAGTTGAGCTGATTTCGCAGCAATTTACAGCTTGATGCAAGTTGACTTTAAGATAAATAAGTGAAGTAAATCATGGCAAAAATTATTATTGTTACTAACCCTTTATGTTTGTCGCTGGGTTTTGTAAATATCTAACCAATAAAAATGATTAAAAAGTGATGTTCAATGTTGACAACACAGTATTTATGCATTTGAAAAGTTTCTTGAAAAACAGACTATATAATATGTATTCTTTTTTAAATAACTTATTTATAAGGATATTACAGACCTCTAACAAAATGACTATAACAGTCCTTCGATAGTGACCTTCTTTTACAAATGACTTTTCCAGAAAGAAAGTTTTCGAAGACATCCAGCGTCTTCTCTGCGCAGATGACATCATCAACAAGGTTGTTTTCGACCTGGAAGATCCGAGGTAAGACACTGCCATTACTTCACTGCCATTACATAAAGGCCATTATAAAAAAATGATTATCAGATGCTACACTCAGTGGCGTGGAAAACATCTAGATGTTATGCTAAAAACATGTCCGTGACTGTCAGGATCAGGGTGATAAACCTGAATGGAGAATGTGTCCCAGTGCAGATGTTGATAGACAATTGTGGTCCCAATCTGCTGTTTACCACAATGTAGCTTGTGGGTTGCAGCAGATAACCGATACAAAACAATTGTCTCTCTCTCTTTCCCTCTCTGTCATTCAGTCTGCAGGGTTCCACTGAAGGGTGTTCCGGCTCCCTTCGTTTCTTCTCCAAATTCGAGAGCGGGAACCTGCGGAAAGCCATTCAAGTTCGCAGGTGATCCGCTGCTTTACAACGCAGCTCACGCACACAAGCACGCTCACACAAACACGTGCCTCAGACAGCTACGCGATTGCCCTTGGGCCTCATTTGTAGCACGTTGGCAATCACACTCGTGATTCCTCTCTCTTCCCCGCGTTTCCACTCTTTCAGCGAGCTTGTCTCGTCAGCGCACGCAAGATCAAATCAAAGACGCTGTCTGCAGAGCAGTTCAGATGTGCTTAAATAAAAGAAGCCACGTCATATTTTCCAAATGCAATGTGGCAGGGGAAGATCAGATAGAGATGAAGTGATATATTTTTTCTGTGTCGTTTAAGGAAAGATTGCTTACGGAGCTCTTTATCTTTCATACCCCTGTTTTGTCTGATTTTTCTCTTTCAATCGCTCTGTTGCAGTCACGAATATGATCTGATCCTCAACGCCGATGTCAACTCCTCTGCACACTATCAGTGGTTTTATTTTGAAGTCAGTGGTATGGTGGCCGGAGTGCCTTATCGATTTAATGTCATCAACTGTGAGAAAGGAAACAGCCAGTGTAACTACGGTAAGATGATGTCTACCCGCCAGTCAATGCTTTATGGCTTTTGGGGTGGAGCTTTAGCGCTGCTATGGCTTTGATTGGTTGATAAGGTCTATTGTGGCAGTGGCAATAGTCTTTCACACGACTCTCTGATCATCCTGTTGGCATTTGTTTTGCGCAAAAAATGCGATAAGCTACATTATCACTTGCATTGTAGGTACTTTTATGCACAACCTACAAGCTTTTTTGTTTTCCCACCTAGATTTTAAATGGACAGTTGTCAAAATTGTCATTATTCGCTCACACCCGTATTATTTCCAACTAAGAATGTGATGGTATATATTTTTCATACAGCAATAATTTTCGGGTGTTTATCAAATTTAACACATTGCAAAATGTCGGTATTGTCCTCTTAATGCAAGTGTGACAACTTTAAAAAAGATAAAAAGACTTGAAATTCTAAAGAAACAATATAGGGAAGTCAAATGATTAATCGTGATCAATTTTATCCAGAATAAAAGTCAGTGTTTACATAATACAAGTCTGTGTACTGTGCATATAAAGTTTGTATTTATGAACACCTACACATACATGTATAAATAATTAGGAAATATTTACATGTATTTTGCTGTTTATATTTACCAATAGTTTCAATTATATATAAACGTTTGTTTATTTTTAAACGTATTTTTCTTAAATATATACATGTATTTGTATGTGTTTATAAATCCAAAATTATTATAGACAGACATATATTATGCAAATACAAACATTTAGTCTGGATGCGATTAATTATGATTAATCATTTAACAACCCTAAAAAAACATTTATATGAGTATAAATAATAAAAATATAGTAAACATATTTTCAAACAATTCCAAATGCAAAGAACAACATTAAACATTTTTGCTTGTATATTTTAGTCCACATAAAAAAAGTAAAATATTTAACGTCTGTTTCACTACATCATATTGACAGTAGTTTCTTAATGAACATGTACTCCGTGTAACTCATGTTATTCGAATTCTCCTGACGGCATTTTACCCGTCACCACCAGCACACACACAGACGTGGCTTTCGAAGCTTCAGAAAGCACCTCATTGTGAGCAGCTAAATCATATCTCAGTCTGGCATTGCTCTCAAACACAGCGGTGGGCTGGAGCATCTCTTAAATCTGACACCAGCCGTATATCCCAGAAAAATACAGTGCTCCAGCATTTCCGAGTTCCTCCTCCGATAAAGTGCCTTCAATGGCCCTTGACTGTCTTTTTCTCATTTCGGTGTGCAGCTGGGCATTATAAGAGACTTGCGCCGGCCCACCCTCATGGTTTTATGTCTTTATATTAAATAAGATGTCCTTCGCTGTTGACCTTATGCGAGTTGAAGTAAAACTTACTCCCAACAAACATCCATGAAAAAAAATGCATTCCAAAATGATCTGTCAACATTTATGCCCCGGGCCAGAGGTTTTACAGCCGGGTTAAAGTGCATCAAGGTATCATGGGTAATGATCTAGTTTTGTTTATGTGGATTGTTATCAGAGACTGTATATTCTAAATACTTCTAAAATTAATTTGGAAGTGCAGCTTTAGTCTTGTGCATGATTGAAATTTACAGTTTCATTGTTTTGCTAAGATGGCCGCCGAATTATGATGTTATGTAGGGAACATGTAAGAGAATATTCGTTCTAAAATGCAATTGAATAATGTAGTTTTGATTCCCATTGAACATTGGTTTATATATGGTTGTGCTTGTTTTAGGCATGCAGCCTGTGTTGTATTCTGTAAGAGAAGCTCTGGAGGGAAGACCACACTGGGTACGATCAGGCTCTGAGAACTGCTATTACAGGTAAGAACCGGGGTCCAAAAACCCACAGCGTGTAAGGTACAAAAGTTGAAATCTGGAGTGACTTCACATCATGCAGTTAACATGTAACTACACTCATTTGACTTAGCTAGTCTATTTCCAAGTAACTTTCCACATCACTTCGCTCTCATCACCTCTCTGCACTTTACATCTTCTTTCTTTAAGAGGTGAAAAACTGTTATAAATGGACTGTGTTTTTAACTCCTCCACAGAAATCATTTCTGCCCAAGAGGTGGTCAAAATTCTCAGTTTTACACCATGACGTTCACAGTGACCTTTCTTCATGATGATGACGTGTGCTACTTGGCGTACCACTACCCCTACACCTACTCCACCCTCAAGGTGATCGACATGTTGTGTGCTTTGTAGAGTGGCCTCGCTAGGGTCTATAGCGTCCAAGACGTAGAATAACATGTCAAGAACATGACAAGGGATGCATTTCTTTTATTTCTCACCAAGATTGGTGGAAAAGTAATTTTTTATGGTTATACGTATGCGATACAATGGTACTTTTATGTTGAATTTTCATGACTCAAGACTAAAACAAATGTTAATTAGCATTTATTCCCCAGACCCATCTGAAGATGTTGGAGAATTCTGTAGACCCACGAAAAGTTTTCTTCAGACGTCATAACCTCTGCGACACGTTGGCGGGGAACTCCTGCTCTTTAGTGACGATCACAGCCTGTCCCGCTTCCAAAGCTTGGAAAGACCTGCACCAGCTGCGTGAGTCTGAAACAAATGAATCACGATGACTCATGTTTGTGTATGTCTACAAACCTGTGCTGAACACCTGAGCTTCTGTTTAATACGGTATATGTGTATATGTGTGAGATGGAGGGCATATGCTCCTATAGTTTGGCAGCTCTTGAAGGGAATCGGAGCAGCTGAGGTCTGACACCTCCTGTCAGAGGAGGAGTTGAGGAGCTTACGTGTGTGTGTGTGTGTGTGTGTGTGTGTAGGTGGGTGGTTGGGTGGATGGATGCTTGTGGGGACACGGTGAGATGAGGTGTCAGTGCTTGACTCTCTAGCTGAAACATATGTTGCACCATGGGACGGAAAGCTTAAAGAACAAAGAGAAAACGTGTGGGTTGATGCTTATTCTTCATGGTAAAGTAGAGACTCAACTTTTTAATCGCGATTAATTGATTAAAAAGTTTCTTTATATGTTTGTTTGTGTAGCGTGTATTATTTTACGTTTATTTACACAGAAATACATGTATATATTTAAGAAATATGTTCAATATAGATTACATTTTAAAATGCATTTTTATAAAATAGGTCTGTACAACGATTAATCGCGATTATTCACATCCAGAATAAATGTTTGTATTTACATAATGTATGTCTGTGGATTGTGCATAGTAATTTCGTATTGATAAAAACGTACATACACATGCATGTATTCATGACAAGCAAGAAAAATATTAAAAAAAAATTTTTTATATACAATTTCATTTATTGCTAAATATATCAAGTTTTTTCCTAAATATATCTACATGTATGTGTATATAAATAATGTTTATAAATACAAAAATGAATATGCTACAGTACACAGAAATATATTATGTAAACACAGCCTTTTTCTTTATTAATCGGTTTACAACCCTCATAAAAACTAACGTAAATATTTATTATATATATATATATATATATATATATATATATATATATATATATATATATATATATATATATATATATATATATATATATATATATATATATATTTATACACACAAAAAACATTTTGGATCCGATTAATCCCAATTTATCGATCTGACATCCTTAGATCGTAGTGAACTTTATTTTACTTCACATGTAAGGAAGTTCACAATAGCACGCCCTTTGAAGTTATTTGATAGTGTTTATATCTGTGTCAGCCTATTACAAAAACATGCCAGTAGTTGTGTCAGTGTACGATCTGCAACCCAAACCCATTGGTACCACCTCGGCAGTGGGGCTGACAGGTGTGACTGTAGGTGAAGCTGTAGATAGATACGTCAGGCTTGACGGGAGATACAGAGGGATGTGCTGGGACACGCTGACCCAGCTCGCCCAGATGCCGTCTCCTGATGCATATTGAGGCGAGACATCTGCAGTGTTCTCCCTGTAGACCGGCGTGAAGCATCTGGCTCAGTTGGTGGTTAAAGGACGACCGTTCCAATTCGCCAGAATGCTGACAGTCCCCTCAGGCTTTCAGAGGTACAGCAAAGTGACCTGCAGATTGTCATGTGGAGTGACCCGCTCACTACCTTGGAACTTGGAAGTTGATCAGAATCTGTCAATTATTAAGAGTGTTTACATTACCTGTGATTTATGTCCGTCGGTACATTAGACTGGAACAGGAAGAAAGTATCATCGAAACAAACAAATAACACACTTAAGCTTTAAATCTGACAAAGAATTGCAGGTTCCATTCAGATACAGTGTGCCTGAGTAGTAAGTTAAGTATTTTTCCCCTCCTGTTGGCACACGCTTGTGTTGTGACAGCCGCTGCTGCAGTGGAGCACAACCTTACTGCAGTGAACAGTGTCCAGCGAGATTCACACGGCTCTATGTAAACATCAATACACTCGCACACGCAGGGCATCTCATCCATCTGTCATTGTCCTGCTGCGCGTGTCGTCTCAGCTGACATCATGCTGAAACATCACAGTGCATTTCATTAATCTAAACATCCATACGAATGAAGGTAAAGAAAACACATCCATCCCCGCAGGAAGTGGTTGTGTGTCACTAAAATAAAGATATTGTTTGCAGATAATAGAAACATTTCGCCATGGCAAACATTTAGAGACCATTCCAAATTTTCATTTAATAAGCTTTTCTAGATGTACTGTGGCCATTCAGGTCTAATGCATGTTGAATTTCAACAAATTCAAACTTCACGATAGACATAAAGTCATCCGGCTGAACAGCATAACAAGACACATGAAAACTGATAAATAAAACTAAATGTTTAGTATCTAGAAATTACTGTTGTATAGCTTAAAAGTGAATAGAAACTTGTTTTCTTTGCAGTATTTGCAGTCTGGAAAAATACAAATCTTTTCTGTTATGTTGACATGTTTAAATATTCTGCAAATAAATCCAAATAGAAACAATATATTTTTTAAAGGGATCATATGAGACGGTTTAAACGAATATATATATATATTTTTTTATGTAATGCAATGTGTATACACGATTTAAGGGTCAAAACGCTGTATTTTCCACATACCGTGTATGTTTGTATCTGCCTCACTGAAACGGGCAGATTTTTTACAAAGCTCATCATCGCTCTGAAAAGCAAGGTGTGCTTTGATTGGCCGGTTAACCTGTGCGTAGTGATTGGTCGATTACTGCAAGCATGTTACAGAAATGTAACGCCTCTTGCCATATTTGGAACATCAGGTTCCAAAGCAATTGTACTGACAGGTACGCCCACCTTTCTTGCATTTAAATTTGGGCAGTTTTAGTAAAATCATACCACGAACTGACGTAGATTTGTGGGGTTGTGGCTACACGAGACGTTTCAGACAGGTCTGGGTGAGAATTCGCTTTTAGGTAGAATGCATCTTTCGTTCCGATACTTAAATTTTTGCAATTACATGCACGGGCAACTTACAGCACACCAAAGACACAGAAAAACATGTATTCGCGCCATTTGACCTCTTTAAAATTAAACAAAAATAATAATTTTACCTAAATGTATAAATAGTTAATTCAGAAAAAACTGACATTTATTTTGAAATGGCTAAAGCTGTTTCTTCTCTTTTCTCTGTTTTCTATTATTTATGGAACGGCTTTATCTATATTTATTCGCTTTATTTAACATTTTGTTTTTCCTGTACACCTGCTTTGATACAATGCCAACTGTAAACATCACTATAAAAATCGACTAGGATTTCGCTGCTTAAACAATGTTATGTTTATTTTTCTTTTTTGCATAAAATATGTTTTATTGTATCTCACACGCAATGACTGTATATACAGTTTGATGATTCTTTTCTAAACGTATATTGTTTTTTTTCAGGACAAATTATGCACAGTTTGCTGGACTAACGGAGCGGTGAATCCAAACTGTTCTGTCCAACAACACATCTTACCCCATTCCATACATTTGCCGTTTGGTGGATTACACCTTAATTAGCACATTGGGGTTTAGAGACCTTAACATGAGCTCTGCTTTTACACATAGCTAGCAGGATTTTCATAATCACCTCACATGTTCTCTCATGCGTTTACGAGCGCTGCCATCCACCGCTATTGAATTAAAAGCGTTGGATTAATAGTAATCGGTGGCACCCAACATCAGTCACGGTCAACAAATCAAGGCGCTTTTATAAGTCATTGGTGATTAAAAGGGGATGCGGGTCTCAGCTTACTTTCGAGTGTGTACGAAGAATGAGGACACATCAGACAAGCCCTGGCGCCCTTTGTTTATCGTAAAGCCACGTAGTTGACCAGCGGAACAACACGGATTAAAAGAACACGGAGATGACTCAACCGAATAAATTTTGCGGAGTAATTCGCATATAATTCGCAGGGCTTTTAATTAAACAAATCCTCTTGATGTGTCACACCTGTAAACAACATCGCTTTACTTAAAATTCTCACTTTCATGTTATATCCTATGAAAACGCCTTTATCCACACTGGTAAAGAAGTGAAATTGTCTCGCAGCAGTCTGTAAATAATAAACATGTCACTTTATGTAACAAATCAGTTTTAGTTAGCAGACCTTAGTATGCGTTTCTTTAAAGGCATAGTTCACCCTCCAATAAAAATTGTTATTCATTCTCCCTCATGTCATCCACTCGTGTCCATACAATGGAAGTCAACAATGTTATTTGTGCATCAACGTTCTTCAAAATGTCATATTTTGCGTTCTGCAGGAGAAAGAAATTCATAAAGGTTTGGAATGACACAAGGGTGAATAAATGATGAAAGACTCATATTATATATATATATATATATATATTATGTCACATTAGTTTGTTTGACTGTACAGTTTGACAGTACATAAAGCTTTTGTGTGCAGTCTGCAAGCAGCTTTATCCTTCCTCTCTCTTTTATAATCTTGCCATCTGTGCCATTGCTCTGTCCTTCATATTCACCCAGTGTCTTCTATAGCCATCATAAACGCACTTCCTCCACAGATCATTGGTCAGGAGCGACATTACAGGTAGATAACAGCTTTCCAATTCTTTTTGGTGCCTTACTGGCTCATTTCTCTCTTTTAGTGTTGACTGAATTGACATGAAACACACCTGTACATATCCAATTGGCATATAGATTTTTTTGCCTCGGCTCTGGTGTTGTAAACACCAGACTTACATATTTGTAGTTGCCAAGATGTACATTTGACATTTACATTCACGCACTTGGCAGATGCTTTTATCCAAAGCGACTTTTGTTTCTGACTATGTGCAATCCCCTGGGATCGAACCCATGATCTTGGCTTTGCTAGCGCCATGCTCTAACCACCGAGCGACAGGAAAGCTAAGATGTCCATTTTTACCATTGGGCCAGGAGGCAACCATCTGAACGCTCTCGGAAACATAGAGCAATGCCTAATCAACCACATGACATTGCGCGAAATGCTTCTTGGGACTCCTTGGAAACCGTACTAATGCCCTGGCAACCACCCACGGTGGCAATTCTTGCACAGCCAAAGATTTATTTTTTAAATGTAGATGATGTACAGAGTGTCACTGTTATTTAAACCTATTTATATACGGGCAAAAATGTTCAAAATCACAGAGAACAACAATAATTATGGACGCGTTAAGGCGATGAGATGCAGTTATAAAACCCCATAATAACCTTGTAAAATACAGATGACCTGATTGTCTAAACTGGGTGACCTCATTGTGAGATGTACAGAAGGAACACAGACATAGAGAGTCTCCCCGCTGACTGCTTTTGCAGAAACCGTCACGCTGAATGAGATTACGCTCGATGCTTAACAAGCCAAGAAGAGTTGGAGCGAGATGCCCATGATACTCTTTTAATTAATAAAAGGCTGAATTAAAAGCTGCATTTTCATAGGCTTTGCGGGGCAAATTCGTCTCATGATTACAAATGGACAAGTCTGATATGCTCTAATTAGACTTGATTTGCATATACAGGAAAGGATTACAAAGTTTGGTTTTGATAGCTTAAGGCTGGCTTTGTACTTAACAATCAGGAGGCGGAGACTTCTCCTCTCTCTTATTCTGTGTGTGTTTGTGTGTGTGTGTGTCAGAGAGAGAACTTTACTTTTTTTTTTTAATCAAAGATCATCTAGGTCTGGAGAACAGGAAAGATGATATTTTGAAGAATGTTGGCTCTATGGTTTGGACACAAAAACCACTTATAAGTCATTGGTACAAACAGGTTTTTGTGACCAACATTCTTCAAAATGTCTTCTTTTGTGTTCTGCAGAAAGTCAGTCATACAGGTTTGAATGACAAGAGGGTGAGTACATTTTTTTGGGTGAACAGCAACTTGTAGCGTAAATCATTTACCCAGTAGTACCCACGAAAGTTGTACTTTTTAGCTTGATGTAGTAATGTGCAATATTAGAGCTCCCTTTCTTCATGCATCTCTAAGTGGCATTTAACAGAGGCACATAAACCTGCACATTAGGCTCTGACTCACACAAGCACATAAACAGTTAGGAGATAATACAACACGTTTTAGACGATGTGTTGTCTGTGGGAGATTCGCTCAGAGGACAAAAGCGGCAGAGACAAAAACACAATAGGGTTTGTTTCCACTCTCGTCTTCCATTTCCTTTATGTTCTGTCTGGCTTTCACTCTGTATACTGTTTGGGTTGAAGTCGACTATGTGCCAACGACTCCTTCGTGCACAGCAAGTGAAAGCTGGGCTCTGAAAAGATCGGCCCGCGCGCTTCCCACCGGGAGCGTGGGAAGATTGACTCGGTACAGTAACAGTGAGGAGATCCAACAGAGCGTTTTGTTCGGTCTCGTATAGCTTATTACTCCTACATCTCTGCATGTGTCGGTAAACATATATTTTATTGGGCATTTAGTGGCGTGAACGTGTAAATTGGATCAAGGCGAACATACATGTGGACTGAAAATGTGGAGGATTCTTTTCACAGCGAGGCAGAAATAGATCTGAGTTGTTGTTGCAGATAGACGGTGAGAAGCAGAGCAGTGCTAAAAGACTTTACCAACTAAACTGGGCTGCGTTTCCCGAAACCTTCTTAACGCTACGTCGTACTTAAATTATACCTTAAGCTGTGCCTTATCGTTAATACATGTTTCCCGAAACCTTCTTAGTGAAGGATGCCTTCTGTAAGTCATACTTTCGTAAGGTTTGTCAGGAGCGCTATACCTTATGGCCTTCATACCTCTATGCAATAAGCTTTTCTACATCACGGTTTAATTTTACATATAAATTGTAATATAATAATGTATTATAAAATTCTATTTAGTATAAAATTTATATTTATACTTTAACTTAGTTTTAATTGTACAAATACAAAACTCCGGTTTAATACACTCAGTGTAGGCAATTGAAGTGTTTTCATGAATAAAATTGTCATACACTGATGCGAGTGATTGGCATTCTGGATGGGACACTTTTTTTTAAAGTGTTGTCACTATAAAAAGATGCCAAACGCTTAATATTAAATATGGCAAAAATAAATGACATCATCTGATGGCTTTTTATTAAAAAAAGCTGATGTTCTTTTTTAGTAGTGTTACAAATCTGTTTGCTTATCCAAAAATGAAAGTTAGCGTGTTGCTTGTATGGTGCATTAGGTTCACATCCATCTTGGAGAAAGGTTATTTTTGTAGTTGCTGCATTGACAAATGGATGTGTATGAACATGCAGTACAGTAAGTAAGAGAGAATGTGTAGAGTTGTCGAGCTCAGAGTTTGTGGGCAAGTCATCATCAAAAAAATCTGAAATCGCACAGGGCCCGAAGTCTCTGATTCCGACTTGAATTGGAATTTAAATGATCTCCACTTTTTCTTAGCCCAAGCTCTTGAGAGGAATTGGGCCTCATGCACCGAGCTGATGTGATATTTATCACTTACATTTTTTCTCGAGGACATTTTCGAGATACCTGTATTTTCTCTGCACTGGTTCGGAGTGATTTACATTCAGGATTTCAGCCACAGAAACATTTATTTTTTAACAGTACTTCTTTTAAACCAATAAGCCAACACGTATGAATACAAATCAAACATTACTTTTCATCATCTTGGACATTCTCATTGTCATTATATTTAAAATCCCACACTACATGCTATTCACAACTAATGTATAGCTTTACGGCAAAAAAAAGAAAATTCAATAATGCCATTAACCTATATGATTTCGCACCACAAAAAGAAAAAAAATCACCATTCCGGCATAATTGCTTGGATATATTCAGATTCAATTAAATACCGAAAATGAAACCGAGCCGGCGAAAGAACTCGTAAACAGAGGCCATGCAGAAACTCATTATGAAATCATCAATAGCAGAATCACGCAAATTAGCAGCTCCTTCTGACGCCTTTTGTCGGGTGGCAGCTAGGGCCGTAATAGTCGGGCAAAATTTAATTTTAATGTGTTTTTGATAAGCTTTGTCCATCTCTTTTGGCTTTGTAAACTGGCGCAGCAAGGTGATGTCATTTTCCCGTCCAGATTAAATGAGTTGGAGCGAGACGTCAAATGAAAATCCGAGACTCTGTGTAATTGCTGTTTAAAGTTGTGACAGCAGCGAGTCTTGCTGATTTGCTTCTCCCATTCGAAAAAAATTTTGGTTATTTAATAGAAGCCTCTCTGTTTGTACCATTGGTTAGTGTAAGAGTCATTAAATGATGGCACAATTTTTATTTTGAACTGTCATACATAACTACTCACTTTCCAGTTATTGTTAATCTGTATAAATGTCTTTGCTCTTATGAACACAGAGAAAGATATTCGGAAGAATGCTTGTAAGCAAACAGTTCTTGCTACCATAGTAGGTAGTAGTCAAAAGTGCCCCAGAACGGTTTGCTTTCCTACATTCTTCAAAGTTCCTTTTTTTTGTTCAACAGTCTTAAGCAATTTTTCCTACTATGGTAGTCAATGGTGGCCAAGATCTGTTACAAGCATTCTTCCAAATATCTTTCTCTGTGTTTATCAGAACAAAACAAAAAAATGGTATTGTCCCTTAAAGCAATTTTCAGAGATAACTAAGAGTTTGCTGGTTTAAACCCCACAGAAGGTCTCCATGTTGGGCTGGACAATGTAATGGTCACAAAAGACAAACACATATGCTCTTCTGTTCATTCTGTAAATGCACGAGACGTTAGAAATAATGTATGCTATTAATGTTTCCTGCAGGTAACCGGCCATGTGTGGTGCTGACAGCAAGGGTTCATCCAGGGGAGAGCAATGCCAGCTGGGTAATGAAGGGCACGCTGGAGTTCCTGTGCAGCGATGATCCTGTGGCAGAGAGCTTGAGAGAAGCCTACATCTTCAAAATTATCCCCATGCTCAACCCTGATGGGGTCATTAATGGCAAGTATGTACAAGTATGGTGTTGCGTCGGGTCGCGGTTTGAGTTCAATCCGTAATCTGTACAGTATACAAATGCATCCGATTTTAAAGAGATAGCGGGCCCAGAAATTAAAATGATGTCATTTATTCACCCTCATGATGTAAAAAACCTGTATATGACCCGAATAGAAAAGTAGATATTTTGAGAAATGTGTCAGTGGATTTGTGTCCGTAATGGAAGTCACTGTTGTTTAGTTATCAATGTTCTTCAAAATATATCTTCTTTGGAAAATCAAACAGGCTTGGAAGGACATGGGTGTGTATTTTGGGCCCGAAGAATATTCATTTTTGAAAATTCACTTCATTCTTTGCCCTTGAAATTAAATGCTGTAATAAAAGACGAACAGCAACCATGTTTTTATCTATCACATATCACCGGATGCGCTGTTCGGGACCAGATAGTATTTACATGTGTAAAACCAATGCAGAGGTCAACGTTGTGGCCGTTCTCATTTACCAGCTCCTCGCCCTGGCTTATCAACACTCTATTCAGAGCCGGGCCGAATAATCGATTCTCCTCGCAGCTTCCTCACAAGTGTTGGTGACCTGATTTCCTTGCCGAGTGAGTTGTGAGACCGGGGTCTCCTGTGTTGCGTGGCTTCTCTCTTATCTGGAGTCGTGTGCAGAGAGCTTCTGTACAGAGCACTATTGATCGGGCATACTAACTGTATTAGATTGTCTGTTCAGAGAATGGAAGTGTAGATCGGGGGGCGGCGAGTTAAGGGAAAGGTCCCCATTCAATCCTAGAGGATTTATTCCTCTTGTCAACTTGGACTAAGGTGTAGATTTAACATGAACGTCTGGGATTGTGCTTATACTGGATGAAATGAATAGACATTTAACTTATGAGTTTTTCGAAGTTGGAATTGGAAAATGACCATCCGACGGTTTCGTGTATCCGAATCAAAGCAGATACGGGGTTAACTCTAGTTTAACTGTATGTAAGGGAATCATGTGCGCTACCCAGCGACACGCATGCCAAAGCAATCTCACGCTCGTTTTGAATCGATGCTGTGTTTGTCTTCCCAGCAGCCCCCACAAATTTCCATGGCAGATTTCGATTTCGCTTCAACAAAGCATGAATTCACCTGCAGGGTGTTCCTTCCTGTGTGGGGGTCGTAATTAAGAGGTTCAGGTCAGCCTGTTGCTTGGAGACAGGTCTGAGAGACGTGGGAGAAGGTTCGATGAATTAAGCGATGATCTCGCGTCCTCAATTACGCCGACGCAGCGTCTGTTGTCATCAAACCGCTGTTGGAGGAGTCAGAAAGCAACATTTATGTATTTATAGCATTTGCATTATGTATTTTTCTGTTGACTGTTTATTTAGTTGTTTACTATTTCTGTAAATGTTTTCAAAACTAAAAGGTTAAGTACAGTATTCATTACGCACAGAGACACGGAGACAGCTCAGGAGCCCACCTTTAAGATTGGACGGCTTCTAAATATGAACGCTTCGGTCAGATTCATTTATATGGTAATGCAGTATTGCATATATATAAATACAGACGTGTTGCAGGCCCTTTGAAATGGAAATGACGGGGTGTGAAAAGGTCACATTTGCTTTCATCAAATACATCGTAGACTGTCGAAATTTAGAAGGGAAATATTGGTAATTTAGGTCATGATGTGGGGCCTGATGGCTTTTGTTAAACGCTTTGTCTTTTTTAACCATGAAACACTGTAAAGTGTTTATAAAAATCAGACAGGTTTGGAAAGTCATGAAAGAGAATAAATGCATTTGCACATTACTATAATCAGTTGCTTTTTACATTTGTACAATGCAAAAAATATTTTGCCCATTTAAAATTGTCTTACATTATGCCTATGTAAATGTTGTTTAAAGAGTTGTTAGCCTGTTTTGACTTCTTATTTTTTGGGATTTTGTACTAGACAAACAGAAAAGATCCGTTTGACTACCTAGACACTAGTTTGGCAAGTTTATGAGTCCAGCAAGTTGAGTTTTTTTAGCAGGGCACAACACAGCTTTAGTTTTTTTTGTGTACTTTTCTCCATCTATCCAAAAAAGCACCCTGGGAAACACGTAAACGTACTTATATGTGTAGTTGATCGGCGATAAAACAGAGTGAAGTTTGGCTCCCTCGGCGCCGTTTATGTAGCATGTAGCATTAGCGAGCGGTGAGATCTCAGTGGCGATTGTTCCTCCTGTCTGAAATTGGAAAAAGACAATCCTGTTCAGCGTTTGTCGGCTGCATGGACGAGGAGATTTAAACGGATGCAACTTAAGACAAACGACAGCTTTGCGTTTGCTGTTATCTCAAAGATAGAGGGAGCAACACGTGGGGGGTGTGATTACATACTCTTGTGTCGGCCCGGCATAGGACAAAACAAGCATTGTTATAAACAAACCCATTCGCTCTGAGGTTATGTTTTCATCTCTCGATGGCTTTCAGTACTGTCAGATTAAATTGTGTGTTTGACACCTGGGCTCTCAGCAGTACGTCCCCTGTTGCATGCATCACAATCAACAGATATTTATAGTACATTTTAGTTTTGATGTCATGTTTTCTTCATTAGATTGAAAAAAAACATCTATTTTAATTCCTAACATCCAACAGAGACAGGAAAGTATGTGAGTGTAAAATGGAAACTTAATCAATCTTATTTTTAAATTCAGCACCGCTGTACGTGATTCGCTGATTCACAGAAAATATTTGATAACTATTCTCCAGGCCATCGTCAGCTTGGCACATTTCAGCCATTTAGGGCGAATGGCTCGCATGAATCATCAGGCTGACGGTTGGCATTGACCAGGCTGAGCTCATCACAGTGGATCGGGCATATGCCAGCATATTCTCATACTGCGACGAATCAGCAGATGAGGTCTCTCAGAAGGCGCCAGCGCTTGTGTGGGCTAACATGGTGTTGGATGCAAACAAGATCGGCCTATTTGCTTGACTAAGGACCGGGCAAAATGAACCAATAAACAAACAGTAAATCGTTATTTGTTAGTTCTAATGCAAGACGCCAACCGAAGATGAAGTTTAATCGTGTCTGAAATTGAATTAGCCCTTAGTGACTTGTGGGGACTTGAAGGGTGTGATGTCTAATTTTAATGTATAAGCTTTGAGAGGTGTTTGAACTTTAAAACTGATTTCATAGATCACCGAATGAGTGAAGTGTAGGGTTTGAGGTAATAATCACATCTGTTGGTTCATGGCTCGTTCCATTAATGCCGTCCTGTAGTGACCCATTACTTTTTTATAAGGCATTAGATGCACAAATATTGCTTTATTGTAGGAACTATTAGGTATGGTACATTAACTGTTGTCCAACATAAAATTAACCTACCACAAAATGAGTCTAGTTTTAAGTTGTACCAACAAAGATCATCGACAATCTGTTTAATTGATATTGTATTTAATGTGGATATTTTTATTTTTTATTTAATTTGATAATTTTAATGTTTATTTTAGTTATTTATTTCTGGGGAAAAATAAACCCTATTTAATAAAGATAATATATAAAAATAACTTTTAGTAAAACTGAAATCTGTGGCTGTAATTATAAACATTACTTGATTTATACTAAGGATTCACATTTTTTAATTTCTTATTTAAAGCTGCTTTCCTTTTTGTTGTTAAAAATGTATCAATGTACATTTTCACTACATTGATACAGTAGCCAAAACAATATAGGATAATGATATTACCTCGAAATCTGTACATTAAAAGAGTAAACAAAAGTTTTGGTATATTATCACATAATACAAACATGAGATTTATAATCATGGTTTTTAATATCACGGCTACCGTCTATACCGGTATATTGTCACTAGGGCCCGTCAAACGATATTGCGACTAATCGTATGCAATATAAAGTTGAACACAAATACAATAGGCAAGATTTCTGACAGAGGAGTAAATAGAATAATCAGAAGAGTCGCGTCCAAGAGCCAAGGACTACTTGTAGAGAACTTCAGAAAGACCTGCAATTAACAGGTACAATTGTTTAAAAGAAAACAATAAGTAATGCACGCTCATCACGCAAGACTCAATAATGGAAGAAAAACATGTTAAAGCTTGTTTAAAGTTTGCTTCACAACATTTAGACAAGCCTGTGAATCGCTGGGAGAATATAGTCCGGTCAGGTGAGACCAAAATTTAACTCTTTGGATGCCATAATACACACCATGTCTGGAGGTCAAACACAATATAAATAGTTTGAAGTTTGAAGGTGGGAACATCATGGTGTGGGACTGTTTTTCAGCATACTGCACTGTAAAACTTTATATAATTGAAGGAAGTATGCATGGATAAAAATCTGCTGCCCTCTACCAGAATGATGAAGTTGAAACGAGGGTGAACATTTCAGCAAGACAATGATCCCAAACACGCGGCCAATGAAACTTTATTCTCTTTCTCTGAAACCAATTGAAAGCTGCTAGAATGGCCCAGCCAATCACATGACTTAACATATATATATATATATATATATATATATATATACACATATACAAACTCAAACATACATATGTACAGTATATAGATTTTTATATGTAGATATGTTATGTATATTATATATTTAAATTCAAAATTATAACATCTACTTTTTCCTACAATAATGCATGCATGTGTGTGTATTTATATACATAATTATTATACACACACATATTATGTGAACAACATTTTTTATTTTGCATATGATTCGTCACAAATAATGATTTGACAGTCCGAAATGTGACACCCCACTTTGCTTAAAATATTACAATATTGTACAATTAACATTAAGAAAAATGCCCTTGAGATTTACTTTCACTTTATACTAGGAAGTGAAGTTCAATAAATAAAAAGCTGCATGATGTAATTATGCTAAAACACGCAAAAGATGTCAGTGCCGTGATTACCATATCACACAAATTCACCTTGCATGTTTTATTTCTAAATGAAAATCGCTATTCTTGGAAAGCGGTGTCATTTTTTCTATTAGTAAATCAGAACTCAGAAGAAAATTGGCCTTGACATTTATAACTAGTAAGCTTATGTACCCACTCAACAAAACATAATTTTCCCTTCAGCTTGATAGGATGATATCACCCAAGGCCTAACATGTTTTTACTTTTAAAAGTTTTGCACCCACGCCCAAATGTACTTGTTGACCATGACGAGGCAAGTCAAAGTTTCAGCTGTGCCCAGCAGCACTCCGAACGCTAATTCACTTCAGCAACTTTTTGCCTGTTGCTGACACTTCGGGACTCTATCGTGACAGCTTTCAGGTAATGAAATAACCCAGCTGGGATATTCTTTACCCCTGTCAGGGACATGGAGTACAATACTGTCACATCAATGGACATGTTTCAGCCCCGTAAAGTGAATGAAGTGGTGGAATATTTGGCCCCGGCAAGGTACGCTTTTTCTGGCTGTTCTTGGGGCGTGAAGTACCCTTGCCCTCCTCAGACAGCGGTGCTGATGCAAGTTCAACTTTATTCTCAAGGTACTTGGCTTGTCAAAAAAATGGCACCTGCTGCGGAAGGGGAAAGTTGGCCGTAGTGTTGTGCGTTTAATGAGGTAAATGACCTTGAATTCAATTTATTTTATTTGTCATTTCCTTTTACCCAAAATATACGTTCAATATATCGAGATGTTTAAATTGTATAATATAAAATTCCCCGTCTCTGTTGAGTTTTACACCACGTCTAGCCTTCACCTCGTACATTATACTTAAAACAGTTCTAGCTTTCAAAAGCAGATTTGTTTTTCCCTCTCCCTCTGGAAACCTCGAAATGAAAACCAGCTGAAGTGTCAAAAATCTTTCTTTCCTTTCTGAATCCTGAGACAGCATGCAGGATGATCGTTATTCGGTACATCATACCAGAGCACAGATTGATTCGTACACGTCATATGTGTTGTGAACATGCAGGATGCGGGTGGCTTCCTGTCCGTGATCTGAACCCTGGGAGGAAGTGGGCTGAGCTGTATTAAAATGTTTTGATGCATGAGGGCGGTCCAGCTGGCGACATTGACATATTGTGGAGGCCCCCATGTGCTGGAGGCAGACAGGTAGAAGACAAATGGGTATCGGTGTGTGCTGTTCATCATTCCTTTGGGCTAACTGTGACCACAGCCGGCTTACCTCAGCCAAACCCCCACCATCTTCACCTCCTCCTCACTGTCCCTGTCTCTGAGGCCATGTGCTTTAGCACAGATGATGGCTTTTGAGTTTAATACTCATGACTGGGCAGCTTTGCAATCTGGATGCAGATCTACAGTATATGGGACCTCTAGCTCAGAGCTGGAAACCTTAAAGGGACAGTTCACTCATCATGTATTGACACTAATGTTGTTTAAAATCAGTATGACTCTCTTTCCTCCGTGGAACAGAAAATACAACAGAACAGAGTGTCCAAAATAATTTTACGTTTGTGTTCTGTAGAAAAAAAGTCAGCCTGGAATAACACGAAGGTGAGAAAATTATGAAATTGTTTTATTTTGGGATGAACTGTCACTTTCAAGTGGTAGTTCACCCAAAAATAAAAATTCTGTCATCATTTACTTACCTTTTTGTAATTTCAAACCTGTATGACTTTCTTTCTCCAGCCGAAAACAAAAAGAGGATAGTTTGACTTTCAGTTCCAATGATGACAACATTTTTTGGGCATAATATATTGCATAAACACATAATTGGTATTACATCTAGTGCTAAGCAATGAAGAGTTCGAAAAGATCAAAATGCAAATGAAAATAGTGTTCAGTTCAAAATATAAAATAGTGTTACATTAATTTAAAGTAAAACATTTCTATCATTTCTATCCATTTTTTTATATTGTGTATTTTTCAGCCATTTATTTTGGCATAGCAGTGCAGGCGACTGATAAACCCCTGATTTCGCAGTGATTATGAGTTCTGTCCAACAACGTTTAATGTTGTTTTTTCATAGAAAACCATATTCTACAATTCAGTGTTTTGTGTTATTTTGCGTTTCAGCCCACATGTTTTTTTTTAAGAGGCTTGGAAGCCATGATGTGAGCCAACAATCAATAGCCTTTTGATATTGACCAGTGTGACGTGTGAAGGCTCATCAGACAGACCCGCAGGCCCGCTGAACGGAAGCATTTTTCACACATGGAGGCCTCATTGCATGACAATCTCTCAAAGTGAGCTCTCCCATTCTCATAAGCTCCTGCATGTCACCCTTAAAGACAAACACAGGATAAGGGGGTTTTAAATGAGAAAGAGGGAGTGCCAGGGGCGGAGGGGTGAAGCTAGTGGCGCCCCCGCTGCCGGAATGAATGATTGTGGCTCGGGGACATCTATCTAAGCGCTCTTATACAGAGCTGTAGCTGTCGGTAGTCCGATTGTCATTGGGTAAATGAGCACAACCACTGACATCAGCGGATTGATTTGGACCAAGGTGTCACTATCTATACCGCACCCAGAAAATTAAACGTAACCAACACCTTGAAGTGCGACGTCTCCCGGGGGCGATGCTTGATCCATATTGAGCGTCTGACCTTCTGGTTTATAATCTATCCATTTGTGTTCCGCAGGTCATGCTTGCATTTGAAAACAACATCCCCCCTGTTACCAACACAGTGATGTATGCTGATTATTTTTTCGAAGGGACAATAAATTCGAGGTATTGATTATCCATGCTATGGCAAAAACTTCAATGGGGTTGTAATGGCTTTCGTGGAAGCAGATGTGTTACTCATTGATGTGGGAAGCTAGGTCAAAAATGTCAGTTAATCTAACGGGAGTTCACATCTCTCTCCACGTGTCCTAAATTCTCAAGCAATTCTTTGGGTACCATTACACATTCAGAATTTAATTTAATGTTTTCTTGTTGACCAACTTCCTCCGATATGCGTGAAGGTTGCGTCCGAGCACTGTTGTAAATTAACCAGTCGCCTTCGAGTATGCAATCAAGATGCTTTTTTTCCACATTGAATTGGATGTTTCGTAGTGATGTAACAACATGAGGAAAAGATTTGTGCCTTTTTGCACGTACGCGTTCAGTTATGCGGTTTTGCACTTGCTTGAAGACTGAATTCTCAATGCACGCAGCGAGGCATCCAGCAAATCAAACCTGACTGAAAGAGATGGTGAGAGAATACTATTCTGAGCTTATCTTTTTGAGAGAGCACAGCGTGGTCCATTTATCACTGGGGAAGAAAGAATGGAAAGATGATGAAATTGACCGAAGACTCGTAACTTTTCACACTCGCTGTGATCCTTTATGATTGGATGGTATGCAAGCTTTTTTTGGTTAGCGTTACTTTCATAAGCTTCAGCCCACTCTTTAAGAATAAAATAGTGCCTATGTGGACTTGTAGTTACATAAGTGCTTAGTTCTCAAAACTATCAGGCTGTCAGAGGCTGAGGGACCTGCTGTTGGCACCGAGATTAGGATTGGGCTGGCAGCTCCATCTATTCCATTTACACCAGGGTGCAGGAGAAAACATAAACAGGGAGGCCCCCGTAACACATTGCATCCTGGGGCAGTTGATCAGTCACTACGGCTGGGAACAAGAAACAGGATCTTGGGTCTAATCTCAAGGTCCTTGTCACCAGTACGCCATTCTCCATTACACAGTCATGTTCTTCATGAATCTCCCCATTGCTCCACCTTCAAAACATTGATGGTACATTGTAGAAAACATACACATCAAAGCACCATCTCCTTGTTGCCTCATTTCTCATCTGTAATTGTTCGAGCGTGCCTTTCGTTTTCTAGGATTCTTGCTCATCGTTCATGAGGTTACCCGTGAGGGGTCAAGGAACCTTCATGCTTCACGTGTAAAGACGATTTTGCACGCCGATGAATCTACATGAATTGAAGTATTGGTTAACCCAATTGAAGTATTGGTTAATAGTTTGTATTAGTCATCTTCGATTCGGCCTTGCCCTGTCGCATGCCTCACGACGGTTGACAGTTATTATTCTGTTAAAACACTGGAGCGATACGTGCTTGAGTTGCAGGAAATTGTGCAGATTAAACAACTGGAATTATGTTTTCTATTTGCTGAAATAGCACGTCTCGTGTCCTCTATGAAGCAACTCTATAAAGTGTCCAGATAGATGGAAAACACAGCACGATTGCATATGACTAAACACAAAGCAGTCTCTGTCGCCCTGGATTAATAAAGACTTTAGCAGCTCGATTTAAATGAATCACAAAGCATCTGGTCTCCTTCTGGACTCTAGTCGGCGTGCTGACGTATGGAAAGCAAATGTTATATCTCAGTGCAGATAAAATTTAATAAATAGAGTAAACCCTGTGAATGCAGCCCTGCATGCTTCATGTATTCGGACTGTAAATGCTGAGTCTAAAATGTGTCAGCCTTTCTGATGCTGGAATTTAAAGGGGTAGTAAAACCAAAAATAAAGTTCACACAAATGAAAAAGTTTGTTGCTTGTTTCTCACCTATCATGACTATAGGACACTTGGGTTGTAGTGCATATGGACCACTTTTTGGAACTTTAAAGCGACAACAAGCAACCTTTTGCCCTTAAAATAATGTCTCTAAAATGATCAGTTTAGTGGTAGGACAACTTTTAACTGGACGAATTTTACTGACGTTGCTGCCTGAGCAGCCTCTTATTGGCTGAAATTGCACTTGTAACGTTGGTGTTCGGCTCGATACAAGGAATTGCTTGAATAACTTTTTGGATGAACTGTTCTTTTAACCACAACCAGACTTAATAGGCACTTCTCTGAAGATTTGACTTTTTTGATCAAATCTTGCCATTTTACGTAATTGTGTATTTACTCAAGCATGCTCTACTTTTTCTCAGGACTAAACGTGCGAGCTTGTTTGAATAGGTCTTGTTACTTTACTCACAAAAACCTGTCAATTACACGGCAGAGTTCACAGATAGGTCTAAAATGATAAACTTAAATGGCAGTTTGAAATGTTTTTCTTGCTCTTATTTTGAAAGGTAAAAATGCATTGCTTATTATTGTCAGAGAGTGAATCTTTGTGGGGGATATAAAGTGGACTAACAGTGTTATTTAATTATGCTAATGGCATATTTTAACCAAAGAAAATTATAATCAGCTATCATTTACCTGTTGTTACAAAACTGTATGAATTTCATGATGGATTTCCACGTCCCACTTAAATTTTTCAAGAGCAATGTGTATATTCTTCAAAAGACATGCAGGTTCGAAATGACATGAGGGTGAGTAATTTACGCCTATTTTTTTTGGGGGGGGTGGGGGGCTATTGTTGCTTTAAGCTATTTGGTAGAGTCATTACATGTGAAATTGGTTAAGATGCTTGCTTGATGTTCTGTGCGAGCGGACGTAATTGAGAGCAAAACGCTCTAAACTGTTAGCGAAGTCTTAAATGCAGTCATAATTGCTTTAGGAATGACATCATAGCAAAATCATCGAAGCGTTGTGTTTTGGTGTGTACCAAATGTTAATTTTTACCTCAGATAACACTGCAGACGTCTGCCTTGTGTTTTTTCCAGCCCATTTCCTGCTGTCAGGAAAAAAGCTCTATTCTCTTGCCAACTCTTGCCTGGGGACAAATTAATATATATGTGAATAAAACTGCAGTCGTCACCCGAAAATTCTGTCCTCACTTGGCAAAACTACCTGAACTGTACAATAGCATTGTCACGTATGTTTTAGATTTAAATACGGCTAACGTTAGACATAAGCCAGTATTACTGTGTGCTGCCCAGGCGAGATAACGCTGACTGCTATGAGTAAGCAAGAGTGTTGTGTTGCTTGCAACTTATTTTATCCCACTCGAGTCTTCCAGAACTTTCTGGGAATAAACTCTGATCCGGTGATTGCCAGCCACAAGCCTAGCGTAGGTGTGCAAACGCAAGATAAAACTATCATTTTGCTAAATGATAGACGTGGCTTTGGTTGCATTTCATTTAAGAGCGAAATAGTTTAATCTTTGGGTGGTGTTCTGTTTGGTTCCATCTCCCAGATAACATTCCACCAATTCAATCCATCACATATCAGTAGACGCCATTATGGTTATAACGCTTCATTATGACATAGTTATGTATATTATATTGCATTTTAGTCAATAGATGTTTGTATGTTTTTTAACGTCAGGCCTGCTGTTTGAATAAAGAGGCAGATATGTTTTATAGACTTTGTGTTGACGTTGTATTATAATCAACTTTTGCGTGACCAAAGCCAATTGCATCATATGCACCGGACGTGTTGGCCCGACGCAAAATGCGCTAGTTGCAACTTGTAGTTTTGTTGATTATAGTGGGGTAGATCAGGTTTCGTTGTGTTACAAAATGTGTTTGGGGAAAGAATTCATTAACATTATGTGTGTTGTTTAATATCTCTTCAAGGTCCATTACACAAGATTCTTTTGATAAATAATTGTTGTGTTACATTAAAAATTACTCTTCAGACCTCTCAAGTCCCTTATTATAGACAGCTTCTCCAGATGTAAACAGTGGTCCAGAAGCACTTCTGGTTTAATTTAGTTAATTTTTAAAACTTGCATGTCTAATTCAGACTCATTGTAGGTCCTGCACAGTGCAATTTTAGGCTGCGCACAAAAGGTTAATATCTACAAAGTAGGCAAACGTCCACTCAGGAACCAGCAGCAATAACCTCTACATCATCTTAAGAAACAGGTATATCATATATGAATGAACAGGTATATCATATATAACCATAAAAAGGTTGAGAACCACCACTCTATAGTATACAATAAAAGGGGTGGATTTTTTTTTCTTAATGACATTTACATTTAATTATTTTGAAGATGCTTTTATCCAAAGCGACTTACAAAACTGAGAGGTACATCAAAGGTGTCTAGATATTAGATAACTTGATGTTAAGTTTAGATATTCTATTCCTTGATGTTAAGTTAAAATATTCTATTCATTTCGATGTCTGATCTAGATATTAGCCAATTATACTCTTCAGATGGGCCTCGAGAATAAGCAGGAACCCCAGTTAACCCAGCCGAAGTCTATTAAATGAGAAGAGGCAGCTTCACGTCAGTTACACGTAATAGTCCTAATGGAACTGTAAGGCTTTATTGCCGGGGCAAATTGAAGCTCAATGCACTAACCCAAATGTAGCTTTAGACAGATTGCTGCTACTTATTCTATCAGACAAGGCTTTTGTGTTTCTACCAAAGACGTTGGTCGGGGAATAGCAGCTTGAGATAGAAATGAGGACTTCTCACAAACTCTTGTAACCTTGATGCCTTTGTACTTCAAGGCCTATAAATGTACCGTTACATGAATGTAAAAGCGTCTACTTACGAAAGCTCGGATTCGTTCGTCGTGGCATTCATAAAGCAGCAAACGTGCAAGGATGATTTCAATTGAGTTGCCGCAAGGGACAATATTACGGGCATTACCATAAAATGTCTTTATTTCTCAGGTTAACTGCTGACAAAAGCAGAGCAAGAGTTTAAAGAGAATCTTGCCGAGGAAGTTCAACAGTAGCAATGTCATTAGCTTTCTTACATAGAATATGTTTCTAGTCTATACTGTACGTGTGTTTGGAGTAGGCCTAAGAACTTCTCCAGAAGTGCTCTGTACAGCCAGATAACTAAAGAGCTGCAGTTATTGCATCATGAATGAATAAATACTGTACTGTAAGTAAACATAGTGGTAAAGTAACCAAAACAGATGCATTTAAATTCAATTGAATGCATTTCGGTCATAAACCCGGCAGCAGGAAGGAATACATTGAGAGACAATAAGGTCGGGGAGAGGATATGTTGAACACTTGTCAATCGGCAAATTTCAGATCGACTAGACCCCAAAACACAGTATCAGGGCAGACAACATATGTAAGTTGAACAGATGTGATGATGTGTGGGATAGAAGTGCAATCCACTCAAACTTACCTTAGAATTATTGTGGAAAGACATACTTGGCGCACCATTGGGTTTGAGGAGAGGCTTGGAAAGACTGAAACATCAAAAGATAGGAGGGAAGGTATGAACAGCTGGTGCACAGGAGGAGTGCAGTACAGGGTTCGCACAGATATGGAAAATATGTAAGTGTCATAAAATTTTAAAACTGTAGGCCTCTGTATTTTTTATTGTTAATATACATTTTTTTCTAGCTTGGCTAAAAAATAGCTGTAGTTACGCAGCTAGTTGCTAGTAACTTACTGTATATTTATACTAAATATGCAGTAAATTAATGGCAAACTGCTGCCAGTAATACTGTAATTTCTACTGTTCTCTTTACTGTATACACACTGTAATTGTGTAATAATTGCTCATTATGAGTGCAATTTCTGTGAAGTGATATATAAAATCACGGACCAGAAATTCGTTCAGTCATGGTGGTGATTGGAGACATCATATTTCACTATGAGGGGGACTGTATTTTGCATATAAGCCTAAAAAACCCTGAAGCTTCTCGTATTTACAAGCAATAAAAATGTGAAGTGTTGTTTTATAACACAGACGTGATTTTTCATGTCAAATTAATTACGATGTCTATTCAAACTAAAGTCAGTTGTCATAGAACCATGTTTTCAAAATACCATAATTCCACTTCATTATTTTAACTCGCCGCATTTTGTGCTTGGCGGTGTGGTATTTTCCTTCTATCCATTAGGAAGGTAATTGAATAGTTTATCATATTCATCACCTCGTACACAATATATGAAATAATAATACAGAGCGCGTATAATGAAGATTTCAGTTCTCATTACCGGGAGAATGTAAAACAGCGCTCGTTTTCCCTTCAGTTCATCATGGATATTTGAATTCACAAGCAATCGAGTCGCCGGGGCTTCAATGACTTTTTGTATTCGCTTCATTTTCAACTGCCACGCCGACAAAAGGCAGATATGAAACGAGAGTCTATGACTCCTTCCCCTTGGGAAAATTCTTGTGCCCTGCAGGCATGAATAAGCAACACATGAATATTCAACACGAGGCTGCTTCCAATCTCCCTCATGCGACGCGCGCAGGTGCTAATGCTGCGCTACCTTGTCACGCACAACAAAAGAGCTTTTTTATCACGCCTGCTTTCATTCCCAGTTTTTGAAGCGACAGAAAGAATAATCCTGAATCGAATAAGACAGAGAGGGTGAAAAAGAGAGAGAGACCACCAGCATCGTAGTCATGCCTGATGCGTGTTGTAAAAAAGCATTTGGTTATATCAGCATCCAACCCGAAGATAACAATTGGGAAAAAGCATTAGGTGTATACATGGTCTGCCAGTTGCATACGGATCTGCCAGCAATGACAGATCGCTGTGGCAGAGTATTTTCACCAGAAACAAAATGAGCATCTCACATTTTTAAAAGAGTGACGTGTGCCTTTTATGTTGATTGATATTATGGTGAAGGTTTGGTAGTGTGAATTCTTAACAAACGTGTTTGCAGGAGACGTGAACCTTGTTCAATTGTGATTGACGTTAAAGAGAAGGGGCTGTCTGAAGTGTCGAAGTGGTGTGTTTGTGTCATCGTCTGTGTTTGTCTGTCATCGATGCTGAATACATTGCACTTCACAACTGTGATGTACAGCTAACTACTATAAATGGTTCCAGAAGTGTGTGTAGGAAGATTGAAGGTCAGGATTGACAGCTGAACGATACGCAAGTACAGTAGTATTCATGCATACCCACATGCATTTGTGGTAGACTGTGGATTGCATTTATTAGGGATGGCTATTATAGGCTGTATAAATGATCATAATGATGTGGTGTTTGAACTTTATCAAAGGTTGTTTGTTCGATCGAGCTCTAGGTATTTTTTGCACAATGGCCGTATTAATCTAAAATAAATTCCAGTCCAATAAGGCCCCGGTCAGACTTGCCTTTTTGCTGCATTGACTTCCATTCATACACATGCGAATGCGGCAGACTGGAAACGCAAAACCGTCTGAAGGTATTTAGCATTTCGCTGCGTAGCAATGTTCAAGTCTGGTGAACTCTGACCTGTGAATTAACGTCACATGTATGCGTGAGACGAATACAATATCAAAACGTCACAATATGACATCTGGGCACAGAAATGTAAATGATGGAGGATTCAATTAATTAATTAATTAAATAGTGCATATAGTTTAAATATGAATATGAAGAGTTCATTAGCAAATAACTCTGTAAATTTTTTCAAAAGTCTTATGTTTTTTACAGTGCATTCTAATTATTATCAATATTAATTTGGGTTGTTTGATTAAGAAATAAAAAACTGCTATCACAATAAACCACAAAAACATGATAAAAAACATGTTTTTAACAATAACATTTCTTTTTTTTGCAAATATAATTTTCAAATATTTCATAATATGAATCAATATGTCATCGCTGTCATTCTTAAACCATATTTCAATATAAATAATCATTATTATTATCATCTCCCTTTATTTTTGTCACTGGGGATTGCAAATATCTAACCAATCAAACATATAAAAAGTGTTTTTTAACTTTTACGACACAATTTACAACAATTAAATCATTTAAAAGTACAGTTTTTTCCTCATTTCCTGAAAAACAGGGGATTTGGACATCCAACGTTTCGATTGCACAGCAACGACACACTAGGTCTTTGATTTAGCCCCTCAAAATGAAACTCAGCCCTGAGCTTTAACCATCACCATGTAAGGAAATAGAAAATTATGCAAGAGCTTGTTGAACAATAAGGAATCAAAAAGTCAAAACGGTGTTTTTGCATATACAATGTTTGTAACAATACTTAAAACAAAAGAATCACCAGTAGCAGCAGCTTTATCGCTGGCGTCGTACATCTCCTCGTCCTGTGGGACGCGTCAGTCATGCTTCCGGCTCTGCAGCGGAACAGTAGTTCCGCTGGAGTTCTGAATGGCAATGAGGGACTAAAGAATCAGATGTTGTATAAAAAATTATATTTAGCTCGGAAGCAAAGCGACGGTCGCCCCTAACAAGACACAAAAGCATCTCATTTACGTTTCTCCGGGTTAGTGGAAAGCGAAGATAAAAAGCTGTGAATTCGTTTGGAGGCTGGAGGAATCTGATTTGTGCGGTCGAGGTAGTTCGTGACTCACATATAGTTCAAGGTGAAAAGAACGGATCGCATTTATTCGTTTTGTAGAATAAAACGTAAAATGGTTGTGTAACGAATTGGGCAACAGGAAATAAGGCGAGTCTAAAGAGCAGTCGTCAATTTAAAAAGAGCGGGTCCCTCGGAATACGTTTGGAAAAACAAAATGAGGTCTTTTTAAAGAAAAATTGTTTCCCGGCCTCTGTTCATTACAGCACACAAATCCGCTGTGACCTCGAGCTGCATTATTATTATTCTTTAGTACGTTTCATAATCTGTTGAGATGAGAACTCAAGGTTTAGCTAATGCTGTATGCTTTCCCCTTATTTTCGCTCATTCTTGTTGTGTTGCTTATAAAAGATGATGCCCCATTTTCTTCGCCAGTGATTTTCTCTGGCAGAATCAGAGTCAATCAGCTACACTCCGCACTTCTCACCGGGGTGACAAATTGTTCCCTATTCTTAAAAACGACACGGAGCATCACAGCGGAGATCATTAATTAGATAAAAAATAGATTTGCTGTCTCGTCATGAGGCAGACTGTTAGCACAGGGAATGTGACGTCCCACTCACAGAGGGACCGACAGCATAGCTAAACAAGCCCATACAGATACATACGTATACTCACATGACGAGTTTCTTTTGATAGAAGAGTTCTCTGTTTAATCGTCTGCGCCATTGTTTTTGTCTCAAAAACCTCTTTCTACCATCTTTGACTTTACAGTTCACGGTAGTCTGTACATATTCTGAATTTAAAAAAGCCCACTTGTAGACCATTTAATCGGCAGGCACGGTCTGCCATGTTTTCAGTGTCATGTATGTGACCCTGGCTGTAAAATCCAGGCTACAGTGTCATAATTGAATTATGAGATAATGAGCATCAAAGTTTGATTCATTCATTAATTCCACTATGATTTCAATCTGTAATATTGCAACATTAACACATAAGATTAACATCAGAGATATCAAGGTTATATTGTCACAGAATGTACATTACATTATGTAGGATGATTTTGTGTAGAAAAGGATCCTCAGACATTATAATGTACCAATAACAAGCATAAAAATTTATTTCGGGTGTGGTTGACCAAATAAAGTTTAGCCAAGAAATAATATGTGTATTTTTCAACAAGCTGACTTGAAAAAGCGGAGATTTGTAAGTTTAAATCAAATTGGATTTACAAGTCACTTGAACTTAAGTGTTATTTAACTGACTCAAATATCTAGTTTGACCAAATTCAACTTCATTTTGTACGTCGGTTTAATATAATTTAAGTTCAAGTGACTTATAAAGCCAATTTGATTTAACCTAAAAACTTTAGTTCAAAGGTGCCTTAAATTTAAATTTTTACAATGTATGCAACCGGCTCATGGTTAAATAGTATTTTTGATTTATTCACAATATTAAATGCGGTCGCTCCTCAGCTACCATGGCCTCATGGGATAGAAAGCGTGCATACGATGCAATTTTAAAGGTAAGCATTCTTGCATACCTGTTGCTTGCCTGTTTTTTGCATACTGAGGTTTCGGACGTATAAGGTGGCCAAAAGTGATATACACGTTTTGACAATTGACATCTTCATTCTTTGTATTTTAGCAAATTTGCGTTAAAAATCTAGAATGCATGTTGCGTGGGTCTGGAGAAGAAACTTTGAGAAAAATGTAAGAATACTTGGCAGAAATGACACACAACATCGCTTAGGATAATAACTATCAAATATTTTCGCAAGAGGATCAACAAATATAGTAACTGATAAATCTGCAGTCAATGAATGTTTTTTTCTGTAAGCTTTTTGTTGTTCAGTGCATTTTTTTAAATATTGGGAAAAATATATATTCCCTTATCCACAATGAAGTGGCAAGTGTTGTGTCCAAATAACACCTTGAAAATACTATACGCCTCATATTTTGATGATTTAATCTATCCTGAGGGGTTGAATGCAGGTAACAGGTTTTGGACTACATGTGTTCATGTAGTGCAATAACCCAATCGATGATGTCACCGTGTTAATGATGCCATTTAGCTGTGGGGTCTATATCGATTTGTCACATGACATTTATGTCCTAGGTGATTGGATCAAAACAAAACTGTGCCCAGAACAGACTGCCCATGAGCAAAGTTGGACAACAGTCATTGAATTAAACCTGTGATAAGGTCATGCGGCATAGTTCTGTTCTTATTACATATTAAACACCCCTCATATACTCTACAACTTGAAATAATAGTATGCAGTGTACACTGCCCAGTATGCACAATATACGTACAGTGAATGTAAGTATGTGGTGTAACTTGGCCTGTAGTCGGCATGGGCAGTTTGACAAGTCTTTATGATTATAAACAGGTATTGTCAGAAAGCCCCGAGTTGTTTACGGGGCTGTGCCTCCGCTATCGGCCTGCTATAAATCACTTTAAGGAACATTAGTTCTTGTAAATAAAAGGCAAATGTCGCATTCCGAGACACGCTAAATGCCAGACTTTTCCCAGAGGTGGTGATAACCATCTTTTAAGGATTGATCAGTCCTCCTGTAGTTTCAGAGTTGAACAGGAACAGTGTTAAGGGCATGATAATCCTCACCCCTTCGGTTTAAAATGCATTATTACAGTCACGTCCCGATTTATTCGCAAATGCTCTTCACGCCTGCACGCCAGTCTTACTTCACAGATAAGGAGACGTGGATATAAAGGTACGGCATGATTACTGTAGTGTGCACTTTTATGCTTTATAGCAATCATCTTCAATAGGCAGAACGGATCCGGACCTTTTCCCCGTTCCATCCTGTATCCGCTGTTTGCATGTTGCAATACATAGCCTAATAAACCATTTCAAACTTTTAACTATTTTGGTTGTTTAAATTGAGCCGTGCGTCTTCACAACTGAGAATCACATCACACACGCTCTCAGGAATATTTATCTAATTTATGTTTTCCCGCTATATCCTCTAATATCTTTATTTAGTGCCAAACGCTCTTCATTTGAACCGCTTCCGCATGAAGAGCGTGTGACGGACACACAACAGTAAACAAAATGCAGCGATTATTAAAGCATTTGTATCAGTCAGTCTGCTTACAGTCTCCAACCCTTCAAGCAGATTTGTGATATTTTATTAACCATTACGTTTTTATCTACATTATGCAGTAGCATTATTAGTCAGCATGTAAACATTTGTGACCCTGTGAAAACCCAGACTAACATCTCATAATCTCATTGATTATTATAACAAGCATCAAAGATTAATTTCAAGCATTGATTTCACTAAGATTTTGGTATCATTCAGTCAATATTGATTATATTTTCACAGAATATTCTGTAGGACGATTTTATGAAGGGCTTTCACAAGCAGGTTCATATTTTGTAATGATAAACGTTTATGTTGGGAAATTATTTAAAGATAAAAGTACTTTAGTAGTTCAAATACTGCAGTATTTGCTACAGTTTATCAATTCACTATACGTTATTACTCCAGAATACTTTGGCATACATTAACTGTCATGATTCTGCCTCATCATGTCATGTTTCTCTTGGTTTAGTGGCAGGATCATGACAGAACCTCATGTTTAATGTGGAGAGAGATACATTATTGTTCTTATGGCCTTCCATACTCTCTCTCCAGTCTCGTCTCTGTTCCCATCCTCTCGGTACCCTCGTTATTGATTAATATCACCTGTTTCCCTCTTGATTTTCTCCCTTATTTAATGCCCTTGTGTCGTCTGTCTTGTGCTGGTTCATTGTGGTGAGTTCTTGTGTATTGTAGTCTAGTTTTCTTATTTGTAGTTCATGTCAAAAGTTAATTTGGTCTATGTTTTATTATTAAAATATATTAACCCCTTACCCGCTGTCTGCACCTGGGTCCTCTCTCCGTGTCTCACCACTCGAGAACCTTGACATTAACAGTATGTAGTACATTTACATTAAGGCATTTGGCAGACACTTTTATCCAAAGCGACTTCCATAACATTATCCTATACATTTTACATAGGTCTCTGCAATCCCCTGAGATCGAACCCACAACCTTGCGTTGTTAACCCAATGCTCTTACCACTGAGCTACAGGAAAGCAATTGCTATAATATAATACAACATACTACAATTTCCTATACACTGAGGTGTGCTACGGTAATTTAAATGTGAGATTTCAAGGCAATAAATCAGCTAAGCAATTCTTGAAATGTGTCTTTCGATTGTGGCTGAAACTGTAATTTTTTTTCAAATAAGATGCTGGGATTTTCTCTTTCTATTTTTTCACTTGGACTATTTTTTTCGCTTAGATGGTGCCCATCTCCAACTGATGGCGATTTGAGTAGAAAACGAGGATATAACATCATGAGCCGAAGCGACTAGAAGCTATCGAGTCTGATCCGACCGACTGTAACCATGAGAGTAAATTGAACTGTCCTGGTGTAGATGATCAGACACTGTGTGTGTGTGTGTGTTGATGGGGTTGATGTCATTGGTTTTGCTCTAATTTTGTGTTTTTGGGCGAATCTTGGACTTCTATGCACTGACTCATATTTCTCGCTCACTGTAGTATCTCCTTTAGGACGCACGTGACCGCTTTGGCTGCGGCAGTCATCCAGCGATTATTTACGCATTCAAACACACTCTGAACGGGTGGTGCGGGCCATTTTTCGAGAAGACACATTGAAGTATATTAAAATTAGAACCAGGGCTAATCGAAGCAGAAACACAGCTGCCCACCAAGAATAATAATAAAATTTAAGCGACTCCCGGATTGAGTATTGATCTCTGCGATTTCTGACGCATCAGGTGGCAGAGCGGATCGTTTTTGTGCCCTTTCCTAATGGTGGCCGAATCAATCATAAGAAAATTATACGAGATCCATATTCATCACACCATATAATGCTTAGCAGTTACACCGAAGAGCCATAAAATAGATTGGGATAGGAGGAATGAGATTGGAAGAGGCAGAGATTGAGAGATGAGGCTATGATAAGCCTCTCATTTTCTTATTTATCCGTGTTGTCGCTGAACCGGGTGTGATCTGTATCTCATCCTTGGATTAAGTGATTTGGCTGATGCACAGAACAGCGCCGGTAACACCGGCAGCAGAAGTTCAGCCTCCCGTACATTTCCCATTGGCTTTAATTTAGTAAATTTTTGCACGTTTTTACATTTCGAGTAAAAAACGTTTTAGAAACATAGGTTTAAGCTGCAGTAGATAACTTGGCTTCTGTTTTGCAATATCAGTTTCAAAATCACAGGTTCCTTTTGAGTTTATTTTAATTATTATGTAAATGCCCAAAATGTATATAAATTACAGGCTCAAAATGTGTTTATTGTGTGTGAGAGGGGCGCACAAAGGCCTTTTTGCACATATGTGCACCTGTACACAGTTATTGTTTTTGACAGTGACTGTAGGCCAACAATTCATGTGATACGAATAGTTAACATAAACAAATGTTTAAGACTACGAAGCCTCCCCACTGTTCTATCATTTCTCGTCTCAGTGAGCATCAAACAGTTTCTATCTATCAGCGGGTGATTATAAAGGGGAGTGACTTACATTATAGGCTTCATTATACGTTTTTGGTTCATAAACTGTATAAATGATGATTGTATTATAATTCCTATATGCTGGAATAACAGTATTCTTAATTAAAGCCTTAACTAGCTCTCGCCTGCTGTGGTGTAAAGTCATTTCTAAAGCAGTTAGCGGTCCAATGTTGGGATGTGATGATGTTTTTTCTTCTGTCAGTGGAGGAGACGACATGTGAAGGGATGTTGACATTTTGCATTACATTACAAGTATTTATTCACCTTCAAGTTGAAAATTCTGTCATCATCTACTCACCCTGTTGTCATTTTAAACCTTTGTTTTAAAGTCCAACGGTTTTTGGTTAGCAACACTTTCGTGTTCTGCAGAATAAAGAAAGTCATCAGGTTTGAAATGACAAGGGTGAGTAAATAATGACAGAATTTTCATTTTGAAGATTGACTTTTACTTTAATAAATACATAAATATAAACATTTTCACTAATATAAAATAAATTTATTTAAATGTATGTATGTCTATTGACTCTGAAAGTATCTTTAGTGTCTGAATATAGTTTATTTTGTAAAATTGCAAACCTAATCTAATATATCGTTGGCCTCTGGTAAAACCAGAATTGCTTTGGGCTATTGTTGAATCTTTCTTGCAATGCAGTGCACTGTGTGAAAATCAAGAACTGGACATTTTAAAAGCGGGGCTTGTCAGAGGTGCTGTCAGTTTTTGGAAAACCATCAAAGGGGACAAAACCCTGTTCCACCTCTTAGTTGCCATCGGACTGTAGAGAGCGGTGTTCATAAATTATTTCTGTCAAGGACAAAAAAGGGGCCACAAAATGTAAAATAAACATTTTCAGCCGAGCTTAAGTTTAATTTCAAATATTTGGTTTCCAATATCTAAATATTATAGGCAATAACTATATAATCACACAAATCAGAAATTGCCCATGTAAACATGATTCATACAGAGTGATTCATGTTAATCTAATCCCATCCTCTCTCTACATACTGTACATTATGTGTTTGGCTTACTGTATATATTCACTTTAAACTATAGACAGTTGTATTGAAGAGCAATTTTCTTGCTGTTCCGCTTTGCTGCCCCCGGGTACATTGCCAACTATCCAGAAAAACCACTGTTGAATATGGTCTTTTTGTTTATGGCAACATGCCATGAAAGTCTCTGAAGATTGTCGCTGCTTTCTGACACTTCAGCTGAGAAGAGCTGCAGTTTCTTGTGACTTTAAGAGCGGGGTGTATTTATAGTCTTGCGGCTCTTCTGGTTTAGTTTTTTGCGGTTCTGTTTATTTGTAATGCACTTGAAGGCGTCTTAGTTCAGTCGGGCGACGTTTCCGAAAAAGTCTAGTTGTTTCTCTTGAAAGCACATTCAACTTTGTAGCTCTTCACGCGCTTTATTCTTTCTAAGAGCGTTTTCTCGGAATGCAGGCGTCATTCAGATGAAAAGCACATCTGGGGTATTCTTTTCGCTAATAGTTTGTTGAATGCTATTTATTTTCAGCTTAAGATGGTGTTTTACTAAGGTACAGTCTGATTTCAGTCAATTCCAGATGAAGAAATAAAACTAAACAAAGAGAGGATCATGGAGGCACCTGCGAGCAGAGGGCAACAGCAGAGCGCAGCCGTTTCAAAAGGCGCCTATCAATTTGCTAATGTTTGAACATTGTGTCTTATAATTGGCTTTTAGGAAGTGAATGCCAGGAAGTGAATGCACAAGATGCCAGTAGAATTGTGTCAGGAGATAAAGCTCTGCTACTGTCATGCCCTCTAATCAACAGACTTAGTTTGTGACTCTAGATGGATCTGACCTCTGGTGACCTTCAGTGACCTGGAAAAACATGCTTACATCACGCCGATAATGTGATTCTACTGGTTTAACAGAACTACATACGTACATACATACATATAGAGGCGTGCACAAGCACACAAAGATTGCTTCATGTCCTGTCCTTTCTTTCTTTCTTTCTTTCTTTCACCTCATTTCCTTGAGCATCTTTTATGTTGTTTTGATCTGTTTGTCCAGTTTTAATTTTCTGCAAATAAATGCAAATAGAAACCATATTTTTATTTGGAATTTGGTAGAAATGTTGGTGGTTCTCAGAATAAAACAAAACATATTATTTTACCTAAATGCATACCTATAATAATGTAGTAATTTCAGAAAAACGGTTAATGGTTATTGAAATGGTCTCTTCACGACACATGAAAAGACACATGAAAACTGTGATCAAAATCGTGGTTATATTTTATATGTACAAATATGACATTTCTTAAAAGTGAATATGAACATGTTTTCTTTGCAGTATTTGAGGTCTGAAAAATACAGTTTCTGTTTTGACCTGTTTCTGCAGTTTTCATTTTCTGCAAATAAATGCAAATAGAAACAATATCTTTATTTGAAATTTGGGAGGAATATTGTTAGTTCACAATATTAAACAAAAAATATTTCATCAAATTTGCCTAAACACAAACCTATAAATTGTACATTTTAAAATCAGAAAAAAAACATTCTCTGAAATGGTCTCTAGATTTTTTGGTATTGGTTGTGTATTCTTTTTTTTTTATCATTCAACTGATATTATTCATTTATTTCAGTAACCGTTGCTCTCTGAGTGCCGAGGATCTCAACAGGCAATGGCTAAAACCAGACCCTATTTTGAGCCCGACGATTTACCACACCAAAGGGTTCCTGTATTACCTCAACAGCATAGGCAGAACTCCACTGGTAAGTTTCCATTAAACCTCACCGCACTACAGGTGACCTGCTGAATCCAAGTTCCACGAGGGCTCTCTTCAAATTGCTGCATGATCTTGGATCTTTTCGGCTCTAAATGCTGGTCAAATCGACCACATCCAATAATGTGCAGGTCTGTGCAAGAAGGGTCACACCTGGGTGAAATGAAGTTCTACACTGCTGATCATAAAACAATTTGCTTTCGGTATTTTTGGTATGAATACAAAAGGACAGACAAAATAGAATACAATAGAGAGACAATGAAATTGCCATATCTACTGTAAATCAGAGACTGATGGAGAGGAGTTTACAAGTGGAACAGATTATAGAGAAGCTATATTAGCGTTCTGCCTCACTGACAAACAGATACGTTTATTTCTTTTTAATACTTTAACATCTTTGCTATGGCAGGCAGAAATTTGTGCAGATCGACCAGCAGTTGCCCAAAGCAGGTTCTACTCCATTGGTTATGCTTACAGTTTACTTTATTCGAAATGACTTTAGGAGCCATATCCTCATATCCAGGGCTTGATTTAGGCTGGAAATCGTGTTGTCTAATTCTTCCTACTGGGATTACAAGTTTGGAAGTAATTGTGATATAATGGGTGTTTGAGCAAATTACAGTAGTTGGCAATATATGGTTGCGTCGGACAATTTCAGCATTTTCTTTTCCTCTTGTGACCAACACAGGAGGTGTTTCAGCCTTCATGCAACAGAATGAAAGGCAAAGAATGTGCATTACCTGTTTAATTGACGCTATTTTATCTTCTTCCGTCACAGGGAATCATGGGAAATTTGGTTTGGTTGAGCAAGACTGTCAGATTATTGGTAAAATGTTTTATGGTCTCAGCTACAACAACGTGAACAGACGTTATGTGGCCCAAACTTAACATCCGGTATAGACCTCCGCCAAGAATCATCTAGTTTATATAACAAGTAGTTCAAATACAACAAAATATAAGTATAAATGAATATGAATGTAAATTAAATATAAACAGTCGTAACCAAACTCAGGCTGGAAGTTAACCTCGGGCCAGGTGTGTTCAACTGTAAATAAATTGAGTAAATGGATGTAAAAAATATATATAAATATAATTGGTATTATTAAATATTATTAAATATTAAAAATATACTTGGTTAATTTAAATATAATTTTCATTAAATACACCTAAATGTTTAAATAATACATGTGAAGTCTAGAGAAATTAACTGTTGGGTTTTTAATCATTGTTTTCAATATGTCCCACTGAAGAAATCCGTTAAATGATTTCTAAAAGATTTAATTTATTTGTATTTATTTGATGTTTATACAGCTGATTATTTTTGTGATATAAGCCACTGAATAGATTTAGAGCGTATATAAACAAAGATAACATTTATAATAAAAACATTTAAAACAACCATCGTTTTCTTTGACAGACATTTTATGCAAAAGATGACCTCAACTTACTTACCTAAAGTTTTATTTTATTTCATTTTATTTTAGTCGCTTCTATTCAAAAAGTCACGTCCAGTGCCTTCGAGCTTCTTCTGACGTTATGTAAGCACTGAAAAACATCTTTTTCCCTGTCCCTCTAAACCTCTTGTCCTTTTGGAAAAGCCGGTTCAGAAAATGGTGTGATGGAACCATGATCCTGTCAAGTGAGGAAAAACAAAACAATGAGTATAGAGTTGAGACAGAGGGCAACATTTAATAAGAAATGAGTTTGGGCGCAACCTTGGAATTCCAAAAGCTCCGTCTGAAGCTGATGACACTGATGCCTAAAAATCAATCAATCAACGATACAAATGAAAATTTAATTGAAAACACTTACGGGATGACGTGGAATAGACCATTGGCTAGCTTGTAGTTGAGTGCTACTTACCTGTTACAGAGAACGTTAGCACTGGCACAATTAGCCACATTTACATATCAATTATGTCGTAATTCTAAATTAATCACAGTTATAATTACGCAGCGTACCTGGTCAAAGCATCATTGTCGCTTAACAAAAACCAAGAACGGGAGAGCGTGACTCACGCCGCCAATGAACGCGCACGGTCGTCTCTCATTGAGTTTTTACAAAAAACCTGACACGCGTGGAGCCACGCACCGACGCCAATTAGCGCCCGCACTGTCAAGAGACAAAATTTCTATTATAGTCACCATGCCCTCATTGTGTGTTGGTTTGTCACAAGATTAATTATGTCTGGCTCTGACTAAAGTTAACGGTGTGTTCATATTGTGTCAGGAAAGCTAAAAAAGCCTGGCTGGTGTCAGGCTTTGTTTTATCTGACATTTGACTTCAGCATCTTTAGCCGTTACACGCGCAGACGGCGAAATGCACACAAGCTCGCAGTTTGTTTTTCTCGGTTTGAAAAAACGCTGTGTTATCACATCCCGCAGGTGTTTTGCGATTACCACGGCCACTCCAGGAAGAAGAATGTGTTTCTGTACGGCTGCAGTATGAAGGAAACGCTGTGGCAGTCCGGATCAACCATTAACACAGCCTCCCTGAAAGAAGACCCGGGTTACAGGGTATGAAAAAACCAATGCTTAAAGGGATAGTTCACACAGATATTCAAATTCTTTCAGAGTTTTGAGGAAAGAAGACATTTTGAAGAATGTTGGTAACTATTCACTAAATTGTATGGACACAAAAGACATCTATCAATATATCTTCATTTGTGTTTCACCGAATCCGTAGACAATTTGTGAATAACATGAGGCATTTGTATTTTTTGGATGTACAGTCCCTTTAAATCTACTGCTTCTCAGATTTTTCTTTGTTTCAGACAAGATCTCACTTATTCAACAGTTCAAGATTTGTAAATATTTCTCATTTGTATTTTAGGATTGTTTATCAAGTTGTTTGATGACAACGACTGTTAAGGAGCATTAGCTCTCGCTTAATCTGTGCAGTCTTTCGTCTGTTCTGCGTCTGAAGTTTAGCGCGCCTGAAAACATTTTTCTCCGGCGCTCGAGCTATGACGAATTGAGTTAATGGGTAGCAAAGAGGCATGTGTAAACCGGGACAATCTGTAATGCGTTGTGTTCTTAGCTACACAGCGTCTGTTGTCTTCCCAAAGATGGTTTGGAACAAACAATTTGACACCCTTAAGCTAAATAATAAATATAAGAAACGTCAGCCGAGGAGACTGAAAAATTTATGTTTGTTTGTATTTACAGACCATCGCTAAAACTTTGGACCGAATAGCTCCTGCATTCTCGTTCAACAACTGCAACTATCTGGTAGAGAAGTCTCGGGCGTCCACGGCACGGGTGGTGGTTTGGAGGGAGATCGGAGTTCTCCGGAGCTACACTATGGAGAGCACTTACAACGGCTGCAATCAAGGAATCTACAAGGTCAGTTAAAGTATAACCATTATACAATTTACCACAGCTTGTTATTATACAATTTGCCTTTCCTCCAGATGATGGTTTTCATAAAAATAAGAAAGAAACACGAATTTAGGCTTTTAGCCGACTTAAACCGTCTTCAATCTGTAGGTTGAAATGAAGAGAGTTTCGACCTGGCTTAAAACTGACCTTCTTTTCGTCCCCCGACACTTTCCATCTGTTCTTCCGCAGCTTCGCTCTTCTCTAATGATGCTGTCTGAGGGACCATCCCTCATTTTCCCAGCTGTTCATTATCTTCTCGTTCTCTCTCGTCTACGCATTTAATAATCGTTCATTAACCTGATTATTTAGCCACGTGTGGTTTTCAGATCGCATTCTATAATACTGTACCTCCATATTTGCTTCCATGAGACAGTATTGTGTACTTAAAATTCACTTTTATAGGAGTTTTTATCATGGTTTCTTTGGTATCTGATACAGAAAAAGTAGGAGAGGGCAGAAATTGGAGTGCTCAGTATAATAAATATTATATTTAATATGTTTTTACAATTATAATAATAAACTACACTCTTAAAAATAAAATCATGATATACCATAGAACCTGGTTCTTTGTGGAACCAAAAATGGTTCTTCTATGGCATCATTGTGAATAACCTTTAAGCACCTTTATTCAATAATTTATTATTATTCAAAATTTGTATGATAAATATTTATAAAAATGTTTATCATAAAGCTTTTTCTAAAATGCTAATTGGTATGAACTGGACTTCATATTTCTTCTCATGATTTGAACTAGAATTTATATTAGGAATCAACAAACACATTGTCATATTTCTTATTGTATTGCTGAATGATAACTAAAATATATATCGAAAATATATGAACTGTATTAAGCTGCCCTAGGCATCATAAAGATGGCCGCCAAGTTGGTTGAAACTGTGTCTGGTAGTAGCATAGCCGATGATATTATAACAAATCTCATCCATCCCCAAAACATATTAGACCGAGTAGCAGAGATACTGACACATGATATTTCCTTAAAGGGGAGCGATAATAATGCAGTGACATTTGGAAACATACTGGGAGGTTTGGCAGCCCTTTAATAAAGGACAGAGTGCCAAATGACTCTAGACCACGGCCTGCACCTGTAAAGGTTCCGTAAGTAAGACAAATGTTTTTGAAAGGTGTTAATGGTTGAGGAACAAGGTCTGATTCGTGAATGTCAGCTCTTCATGGACAGACATTTTATTACGTTTTAGCAAGTCCTTATTTCCTGCCAAAATGGATCTTGTAACTCAAACTAAATCAGACGAGTGCGGGCATACGGGTGAACATGAGGTGAAAGCGGTCCTGTCCTTGCTCAAGGAGTCGGGAAATAAAGACCTGATTGGCTAACAAGTGCAAAACTGATATACCCGGTTCCTATAGCGTTCCTATTTGTCTTTGCTCATTGCCATTTAGTTGTACATACTTTTTTGCACATTGATCGCAGTTAATAATGCATTAAAATCAGTTTAAATTATATTTAAAAATATTACTTACACATTCATTTACCAGTAAAAACCAACCAGCCAGGCTGACATTGACCTCTTTGATCAATCCCATTGATTTTTCTGAACCCGGTCAAACACTCCATTTCCGACATCTACGCAAATCATTTAAATGTAGTTATCGCCCTCAAACAACAGTCAACGTCAGAGTAAACCGCATCCCTGTTGGTGTTCGAAGAGCGTGTCGGACAATATGCAAGACGCGTGAGCTTCTAAAAGCGTATAGATTTAGACTAATGGATCAGAAAATTAGACATTTCATTATGAACAGTGTGCGTGGGCGCAGCTGGCAGGCCAGATGTTTTGGTACATGTACTTTTAGCGATGGGCGGCTGCCCGAGAGTCTGTTGATTAAAAAGTCTGTACTGATATTCACCGCGGATGTCAAGAACCTGGCAGACCATTAGACTGTACAGCCAATTCGAGAGGGTGCTCTACGAGCTTTCTAATGCCATTCAGAGAACAGTAGAAAGAGTGAAGGAGAAAGAGAGATAGAAACATTCTCTCTGTTCACAGCTAATTCATGCCAATTTGCAGTCCAGACGAGCTTTGGGATTCGGGTAGGGAGTGAATCTTAATTACGTTCCCAGTCAGTAAATCAGAGTCCGGATCATTCCGTGTAATGCTGTCCGTGTCATCGCTGCCTTCAGTTCCTGATCAAACGCACAACTACTTGTGCATCCCAAAAGAAACCTTTGAGTATACGAGTAGAATGTCCCAAACCTCAGTATGCACAAAACAAAAAGCAAGAAAGTCCCGGATGGTCTACTGCTTCCTTCGAGATTTGTGAGTGTGCATCAGATGGACACTTCTCTATCCCATGATGCCACGGGAGCTGAGCAACGGTCCAATTTGAAAAAAGTGAAATAACAGAAAACTTAAAGCGGGTGTCCGTTTTTTAAATGTACGTAAAGATTTATGAAATTCCCGTTATGCTTGTACCGACGCCTAGGTACAGGTTAATGTTAATACGTCATATAGCATATGGGTCACATGACAATAAACATGCCGGATGCAGTTCATCAGAAATCTAACGGTCGATAGGTAGGTTCTTCATTTATATCAGTACGTACGGTTATAGTGTGCGATTCGGAAGCAGCGTATATCACTTTTTAAACAATAAAGCCCAAAGCCTCGCACAACTGTGACATTCTGCCACATTTCTCTTCACTTCAATAACTAGAGCATGAAACGCACAACTGGAAATTAAGTGAAACTTATCTGTTATCCCAGATTGCCAGTGACACCGGGAAGACCTATTGTATCCGTCTCCCACTCAAGGCGAAGGTGTCTTTTGCCAAACGATGAATGATCTTCAAAAGGAATCTCATTTGCATCACAAAGACGGGACCTTTAATCACCTTAGCTTTGCAATTTCAGTCTGCAGTATGAAATTCCCATCTCCTGCCTTTCCCTTCACACTTCTTTTTATTCGGAACTTAATCAAGTATTGTCATTTTTTTGCATAGAAACACATGGATTAAGATAAACGGGAGGCTTGATGGAATTGGCACAAAGTTTCTTAATTAGGTATGCTGAGTGCTATGTTGTGATTAGGTTTAATTTCGCCGCAGCTGTGATAAACATTTTCGTGTCAAACAAAACTAGAGAAAAGTTAAAATTTTGGTGTTGGCGTTCCTCAAAGGACTGGAACGTTCCACTGGATAATATCACTTAATCTTTAAGGCAACATATAACAGGCTGTAAACACTGTATGATCTTATCAGATGTTGTTAGTTTGGAAGTTTTAAAAGAGAAGTTTTTTTCGTGCAGTGTTTTGACTTCAAATGGAGCTTCAGTAAAGGCTCCTTAAAGCCACAATATGTAAATTTGGAGCGCTAGATGGCGCACTTCACTATCCAGAGGCGTATGGAGATTGGCCATCATGTTCACGGAGGAGGCAATGAATCCATTTTATTTTATGTCATCGTAATGAATTAACTTGCAAGAAACGCGGAATGTAATGCTATTTTTGCCCGCGATTGATATTGGACTTTTTCAATTGATTTGGTAGCGTAATGCTACACAGTCATACAGTCTTTGTTTAAAAAGTAAACGTTGGGTTTCCTTTACTCGCCAAAGAGTAATCGTGATCCATAATAACAAAACAAAACATGCTGAGTCTCAGATACTTCATAACCACTTATGCATGTGCGTGTTGCCGTAGTATGCCAATTTGAAGACCTGCTTTTTTAACGCCAATTAATTAAGAATTAAAAAATTCTGTTTCCCTTCAAGTATGTCGTGAATGCTGTTTCATGTTGACTTTAAAATGACCGTGAGATTCAAGGTTAATTTTGAATTTACCGCACCAAGCCACGAGTCAGCCTGCTCTTCCAAACCTTCCACCGATAAGGCATTTTCTTGAAGAAGAGTGATCAGATAATTGTATTTCAGGACAGTAAGTGGAGTTATGACCCATCTGATTTCCAGACATTTAATTGGATCTTTGGAAAAAAAGAAATAAATAATGACGGCTGCAGCCATTTTGAGGAACATATGCTGGAGACAGTAATTTGATATTTGCAAATTGATTAAGGCAACTCTCATAATATGTGATTAATTTCAAAGGACGGCTTTTAATTATGGCCACCGCAATATTTTGCAAGGCACAGCGAACGGAGGAGACCTGCTGAGTGTGCAGATCTGACTGTCATCTGGGTTCTGCCTTTACAACTTTATGCCAAACGCCAGTGTAGGTGAACGTTTAGAAAGTGGATGCAGCAGATAAAATCACAACTTTTATTTTCTTTTTGGCATAACACTTAAGTCCAATGAGTGCATAAGCACTTCAATTTGGACTGTTTGACAGAAAGTTTGAGTCGTATGAATGACTTTGTCACTTTAAAAAGGTGATATAAGACACGTTTTAAAATTGACTAGCTTGAAAGTATGTGTCATCCATTATTATTTCTCATTTTGATGTTGTTATAGAAACATTCAGACAGGTTTGGAATAACATATCATATCATATCAAAGTATTTCTTTAAATTGAAGTGTTGGTTGTTTGTTAAAGGGATAGTTCATCCAAAAAATGCTGTCATCATTTACTCCTACTCTTGTCATTTCAAACCTATGTGACTTACTTTCTTCTGCAGAACACAAAATAAAATATTTGAATATAAGAATGTTAGTAACCAAACAACATTGGAGGCCGTTGACTTGCATTAGTTTTGTGTTCATACAAAAGAAGTGAATGGGTATCGATGTGTTCTGGTGTTAGCTCAGCTATATGCTTTCAATCTAAATTGAATGTGAGAGAGACTCGGAACACAAACTTAAAAAAAATAGGACCATTTTTTTTTTTGTATATAGTTCAAACTAGTCACAAAAACAAACTTTAAAGGATCAACATACGTTTGTATGATATGTGCTTCGATCTTCCGGATGTCTTCACCATCTTCATCTTAATGTCATCCATGGCCAGAGGAGTGCCGCAGACCTCCCTAAATGATTTCTGCAGGTCAAGCTCCTCAAATCGCTCTGTTTCTGTTCGCAATTCATCAGCAGCCGATGTTAAATGATGGTGTCACGCTGGCATACGAGAGGAAATGTCAGTTGTCTCGTCCACAGAAGAGACGATGGGTTTGAGACGAGGATTTATTTCATATTGGCGCACACTGCATACGTTCAAACGCACATGCTTGTTACATAGACATGTCCCAGTAGAAAAGAGAGAGGCCTGTAGATATAAAATATGAACTTTCAAACATGGCAAAAGAAGGTAAATATAATGTTTTTTTGTCTTTTAGTATCTTTTATGATTTGACCTGTGACCTGAAACATGATTTCAAATTTGCACGAAAGAGAAATTGTATATTAAGAAATAATAAGATGCTGGAATATTTGTTCATAGAAATTCTTTATGTCCACCATTTCAGGTGTGTGATTTGAAAGCGCAATGTTTATCAGGCACGACCAGCTTGTATAACAAGGTGATGCTTGCATGACGCTTCATTTTAATAATAAGTTCATTAAGTCTAATTAAAATCATTTAGTTCATGTTTAATCTTTAATCTTTAAAGTCTGAACTCCGGGGGCCACACGAGCATATGGTCTATCAAAACCAGCCTTGACTGTTAGATTTCCCCTCCAACTAAACACGATTCATCTGATCCATCTAGGACTTCATGACAGAGACGTTTCGCCGGGCTCGCTTCCAAGTACTTGATTATTTTCCTGTGTGAAAAGATGGAAGAGATGTCGAATTGTTTTGAAGTCCCATTTGTTGATTTAAATATTGACAAAGAATTGACAAAGCCCCGCTGGTGGCTATACTGGGCTGTGTAACCCAAATACAAAATCGATCCAAACAGAAGGTGCAGAGTTTAGTCTTACTTTTTTATAATTGCTCCTGTTGACATTTAAGTCTAGAATAAGGTCATAGTCAAGAGGCTGTTTGTGGGTGTGACAGTAAGACGTGTGCCCAAATTGCCTCATCCACTGCACAAAGAAAACATCCTCAAACTTCTTAAGAAATCATTTGTAGAATTGGGAAATAAACCCAAATTTACTCAAAACAAAACAATTCGACTGACTGCATAAAAAACATGCTTTGTGAAGCATTACAACCTTTATATGATGCAAAATCTAAGAAAGATTCAAAATCCACAAGCAGTGTTGCACCTGACACCTAGAGGGCGCTGCCGAGTCAGGAACTCCAATCCCATCATCACCCACTTCATCAATGACACTGATACTTGCTAGCAAAGCTCCCAGTGTAATGTATGCTCGCACCTCTATTGGAAAACAGTTCGAGTTCGGCGTTACAAAATGTCCTGTAGGGTCATTTAACCACAAGACTAAGCAATAGAAGTCTCAGGGGAAATAAAAAGCTTGCTGGAAGTCGCCAGGTAGAAATGCAACTGGTTATTTATTTTGGGACTTGTAGTTGATGTATGATTGCAAGCTGAAAAAGAAAAGTGTGTGTCTGTTTTGTGTGCGTATGTATCCGAGAAGTGGACGATGGAGTTCAGCACTACAGGACACAATACGACTTTTATTTCTTAGACTAAACTTTAACATTCATATGTTATACAACACTGTGAACTGATTCGTCCAAATTTAATGTTAATTTAATCTGTCGAGTTGTTTAAATTCACATATGTCTGTGCTACACTATGATAATATTTTTGTGAAGCAAATTTTCTAAAATGTTTATATAGAAGTCATGTTGTGGTTCCGCTGTTTGACTCCTGGCCTCTTAAACTCTCAGATGCATCTCCGTTAAAGTGAAAGATGTTCATTATTTACTCATCCTCTTGTCATTTCATGTCTGTATGATTCTCTTTCCTCTGCAGAAAACAAAAGAAGATATTTTGAAGAATGTGGTAACTAAACAACTTTGGCCCCCATTAACTTCCCTTGTATGGCCACAAAACCACTTTTTTGAAAATATCTTCTGTTGTTTTCCAAAGTAGAAAGAAAGTCATAAGGAGGGTAAGCAATCACTTTAACTGTTTTCTCAACTCAGCTGTGATTTGTATATTTTCTGCCCTGTGTTTTCACGCTTGACCTGATTTTTCCAAGTGAGAGATTGGGTCAGTATACTGTAGTTTGTTGTCCCTGGAACAACATTTCTGCAGGAAAAGCCCAAACCCTTAGCAAAATAAGAGGGAATAGATGAATATCAATTGTGTAAAGCCCAACGCCTAGCCCGAATGTAAGACTAAACATTTATTCCTCAAATCGGATTGGTTGATTAGAATGTTGTCGTGTGGTCCACAATGATGCGGACCCACAAACATCTTTTACTTTGCAAAATAAGCATCATTTCACAGCAAACCATCTTGTTGATTTTTTAAATTAAACTGAATAATTTTGTCATCATTTACCCTCTAGTCATTTTAAACCTCTACTGTATGTCTTTCTGTCTTGCGCAGAACACAAAATAATATATCTTTTTTGTGTTCTGCAGAAGAAAGAAAGTCATACAGGTTTGACATGACAAGAGCGTGAGTAAATGACAGAAGTTTAATTTTGTGGGTGAACTACTCCTTTAAAGAGAGAGCAGAATCTACTAAAAAAGCCCACAATTTAACATACATTATGATAATATGTAGTTTTGAACATCACCAAGATGTTCAGCCATTAGACTTAAATGACCCAAAAACATGAAAAATGTATTCCCGTAGGGCCTTTAAACATTACTGGTACTAGTAGATTTGGTGGAATGGTGCCATGGTGATCAAGCCGAATGCCACTGAGATTAACTCCGAGTTAATAAGAGCGATCAGGAGGGGTAATTTACCCCTTTAAAGCCTCGGACCCTCTGATAGCTGAAAATAGTTGAAAAAGTTGCTCAGTGGTGAGAGCATGGCGTTAGCAGCGCCGAGGTCATGGCTTCGAGCCCAGGGGATTGCACATAGGTAAGTCGCTTTGGATAAAAGCGTCTGCCAAATGCATATATGTAAATGTAGACTCCAAGTGATTTAGGCTAATTTGCAAACAAGGGTGTGCAATGTGTGTCTGGTTTGTGACTCATCGGTTGTGTGAATCATCCTTTTTTTGTTTTGACTGCGTTGTGCCTCAGTGAATGTTACATTAACGGTTTGTTATCTGGTTGAAGACATATCAAGTTTTATTTAAATTCCTGATCATCCAATTCATTAGCGCCGACCAATTAGCCGTAAACGTCTTCATTGCTCAGCATTGAAGCATGTGATTTTTCAGTACTAAAGAATGTCAAATGTCTTCTCTCGCATACTTATGACATATGTCAAAAAATAACACATCCCACGTTTCAAATGGAGTCGCTTGCTGTGATTTGTTCGGAATGCTTTGATTTGCAATTAAGAACATGTGCAAACAAAGTGAACTTGTTTACTTTCCTCTCTGAGTATGCCAGCGCAAGTGTTTTGACATCTCCGGCGGCATCCGAGCAGAAGTAAAGGCTCAGTGTAGGTCGGAATGATCAGTGTGGCCTCCTCAATGCAAACATCGCGAGAATCGATTTTCGACTTGAGCAAACACCCTGGCCTCTATGCATTCTGGCCATGGATCAACCCCCCACTCTCCCCCTTGCTCTAAATTATTGAAGAGCGATATCCCAGAATCCCGTTCTCTTATTGGCCGGCTGGTTAGAGGCCGGCTTTGTGGGTAAATGTCTGTTTACGTTCGTGCGTGTGCCTTATGTACCCAGCTGTACGTGTTTGCGGTGCGAATCGCGCGAGTGTGTTTTTTCGAGTGTTTGTGCCTCTCGCCACATAAAGGTCAGATGTAGGTGGGTTTGCCTGGTGTTGCTCAGCCATCACTCTTTTCCTTGCACGGCTCCCTATTAATTTGGCTGTTTCCCCAGGGTGCGGCGAGACTTAATACTTAAGGTATTAGCACCAAGGCTCGCGCTGACTCATCTGCCATGCTGAATTCCCAACCAAACTTACTTATCTACAGTGACAAGGTTCCTGGAGAGAGCCAGGTAGGAGAGAGGCGAGGGAGCCGGCCAATGACGTGACTCTGATTTAGTTGGATTTTACAATTATTGCAAACATTATTAGGAATGCAATATACATTTTCATTCTTTTTTCAAAGTTTAAAATTTTCAGGCCAAAATTAGTTTTGAATGAACTGAAATTATTTTTCGTTGGCATAATTTATAATAATTATTATAGATTAAAAAGCTATCATATACAGATATAAAATATGTGTTTTCTGTGATTCTGTGAAGTATTTTTCATTTAATGGTAAAATTTAGTTAAAGTATAATTTTTTTATCTGGCATTTATTTAATTCTTTTTATAGGTTAAATAGCAGTGATATACTAATATAAATATACATTTTCGGTGATTATATATTTTTTCAATATTTTCTATTTTCATGGGTTGAAGTTAATAAACAATTTTTTTTTATTATATTTTAATTATAATCTATAATTATTATTTGACTCATAAAATAGCAGTAATATACATATATACAATATACTCATCACATTTCTGTGATACATTTTAGTTTTTAACTCAAAAGGTTTAAAAAAAAAGGTTTTCCACAATTAATTCTGTAATTATCTCTCATAAATGAATCTTCACAAATAGAGGAAGGGGCTCTATCGCACCAGCTTGCTTTTCCCAGTGCAGGCACAGGTTTGTGTGAATGAAAGGCTCATAGGGATTTGTTGCTGCCTTTCCGCAGGGAATCGTGCGGCGTTCACACGCTAATAACATGCTTGAGCGGGCAGGTGTGGCTGTTTCTTGGCGAACTGCTCTGCAATCATTATGATGTTATGAAAGACCTAATCCGACGTGAAAACGGATCAGTAAAATATTCAGGTTGTAACTGTGGACGGGCAGATCATAGGGGTTAAAGAGTTTATTCGGGCGAGAATCGATACAATCGTAAAGAAAACCACCTGTCTGTTTTCATGCCATTTAAACATTTGTCTTATGACTGATTGCACATGAATGCACTGAGGCATAACAGGTCTGGGGTCAGTTCGGTGAATTGACGGAATAGTTTACGTGAACATGAAAAAAATCTATCGGTAATTGATTCGTTGTTGTTTTTTCTTCAACGCACAACATATAAGGAATCATTATGTAGACAGTTTCTATACAGCAACAGTTAATTGCGACTAGTTGAGTAAATAATAACTTTACCTGATGACGTAACTGTTTTGCTTCACTTTTAGTAGACCGCTGTTTGTTTGTAAGAGACACAATTTGCTGTGGATGTATGGGGTGGGTGATTGTAAGACCCCTAACCTAAATTCTTGTTATAGCTATGGTGTTTTGTTTAGAATTCAGGCAATAGCCACCATCGAACGAGCCACAAACGCTTATTTTGTGTTTTCCCTGACAAGTGGAACGCTAGTAACACTGGGACTCTGCAGATTTATTGATTTTGTTAACCTGCAGTAATCCACAGCAGGTTTTTGTGTGCCCAGAATACCACGAAAGTTTCAATGTCTACGCCTTGTTTGTTTACTGTCGGCAGAAAATATCTTTAGTGTCTGGATTTCTATTAATGCTCATTTCCGGAACGATGCATCATATGAGGTCAAAGATGGTGCTCGGCAGGAGGTGTGTAGCTGTGTGCTGCCAATGCAGATTAATCCTAAAGCCAGACTCTCCGGTGCTACTCGCAGCAGATTTTCCATGAAACAAAAGATTGCAAGTGTCAGCTTCAGACAAATGACGCTAGACTTTCTTCTCGGTAGTGAGAACTGCTTTTTTGAGGTTGCTTTAAACTAACCGGTCTCTGAGGTCAAACAGTAGGTGACCCTAGCAGAGTAACCACAATGTAGTTCATCTCTCTCATGTGAGCCCCCTGGCCACCAGCCTCTTTGTCTTGAGCAAATGTGAGCTATAATGTACAGATAATGGGAAATTACATCACAAATATGAAAAATAAAGTCGTAGATGTGAGATGTAGTGTTGTAATTATGAGAACAAACACAGCTTGTGTGTGATACATGGCAAGGGAGTTACCAATATATCACAGGTAGTGTACAACACCCAAGATGCAATAAGTTGTTTAGACGGTGTAAATAGTGTTGAGGAGGAGCCAGGAACAGATATTTCTCATGTTTTCATTATTTTTCTATGTAGTAGTCTTCATTGTGGTGTTGTTCGTATGTAGGGGCTTTTTCTAGGTCTCAGACCCCACAGAGAATGCCCTTGAGCGGCTTTTGGCTTGGGCTGTAATCCATCTTTGCTAACAACCCTAAAGTTTCCAAATGTCCTTTTCATTTGGAATCGGGGTGAAAAAAAGTCACTCGTTCACAGAAAACAACTAAAACGGCTACAGATCCACTGACGACAAGTTTACAGATGTAGTTTGACAACCTTCAATCAACCACCCCATCATCCGTAAATCTCAAATGTCAATCTTGTTTGTCGCCCCGCAGGGTCTACAAACCGGGACGCGGGAGCTGGAGGAGATGGGAATGAAGTTTAGCCAGAGTCTCCTCACCCTCAGGAGGAACTCCATCCATTACAGCAGTCGTCTGATCCACAACGCATCTGCCCTGCTGGATCTGGATGACAGACTCCTGGACCACAAATCCAATAAGTGAGCTCCAAATTACTGTATGGTCTTTAAGATTTGAGATGACCCTCGTGTCAAGTTTTATTTATCCTTCTCTGAATTCAAGGGTCGCACTCTGTACTTTAGAAACACAGTTGTCTTTGGCATTTTGATGGTATGTGTGCATTCAGGTGCCATTGTGGGATTTTCTATCTGCAGTAACTGTATTATGAACTTGCAGTAATTATATTATGAAAATGATTCTGCTTCGGTGAAGCAAAATGAAAATAACTGGATTTGCATTTCCTGGAGGAAATGCCAACGCATGCAATGCAGCAGTGGAATGGAGGTTAAGTTTTTAGTAAAGGGAGAGTTTATAAAAAGTTGTAAAACAGAAATGTGCATGAGCTGATATCAAGCTTAGCGTTAATTCTGACAGGTCACGTGAGTCAAGCTTGCATCAGCCCATCACATCCGGTGCGGCTATTCAACGTTTACCAATAGCCATACAACACACACTATACTGAACTGCCTCCGATTTAAGTTGCCTGCCTTTGCTTCTTATCAGCTGCTTTATCGTGCTGCACATTAAACCCACCTCCATCCCCATCTCCATCGCCTGTATCTGTTGGATCTTTTAATTTAATCCTATGAACGGTTCTGGTTCCCTAGGTGGGGGCATGTATGGCTGCGCTCCCGCTATGTCCATGAAATCTAGCGGCAAGGTTGCGAATTGCAAACCATTGTCACTCTTCCCCTCCCTTTCGAAACACTACGGCGGCTGACAGATCATGCGAATGACATGTAAGGGGACCCGCGGTGTACACTATGTAGATAAAAATAGCTCATTCTAAGGTAATAGAAACATAACGCTTCATTGTGTAAGCTCTTTACACACCTCTGAAGACGTAGCTATGTATATTATATTGCATTTCTATCAATAGATCATCCTAAAAATTACACACTGGACCTTATGTTATGTGACTGAAATTATAAAACAATTTTTTTTCCAGTTTTATTTTGGGTTGCGAACTAACTTTAAATATGTTTACCGCCACTTACTGTAATGAAGTGTCAAATGAACCATACAGCGCCATCTTTAAAGAATGATTATGCAACTTTTTCGTACACTATTTTAGTAAAGTTGTTGACGCTAAGGACTTGAATATTTAGTACAGTAAAAATATAATGTCACACGTCATATAAGCGGCTTTCCATTACAGATTTTTGCAAAACAAATGAATAATTTTTCTTATTGGCATTGATTTATGTGAGTTTTTGTGAAACTAATGTTTCCATTAGTTATATTTTATAATTCGTAATTTCAGTTTGCACGATTGGAATAGTAATAATAGCACAGTTATTGTGACAGTTGAATTTGGAATAGTGTTATTGGTTGATCTCATTGGTGCCAGACAATAAAGAAATAATGGCTAATGTGGTTTTCTCGAGGCAGCTAATTTGTATAACATTTTTAAATATGATTTTAAATATTGATATAAAAGCATCGGGTGCTTTTCCAGTTTTCGGTTTACGGCTAAAGGAGTTTGTTGAGAGTAATGTTCTGTATTTTCCTTTTCTCTATCTTTTGTTCTCTCGTCCTCAAGTTAAAATTCACTTAGTGTCTTGATTTCTGTCATGGAATGAAATGGACCAGAGCTGGGCTATTGATTTCTACGAAGTTCAATTAAATCCCTTTTGTGTGCGTTTTGAATTGTTACATCTTGTCCACACACATGCTCTGTGTTCTGAGGAGATTATCCGACTCTTCTCCCCTCTCAAGGATTTTGCATGCTTTCTTTTGTTCCCCCTCTTCGCCTTTTCTTCTTCTTCTCTGTTTTGAAGAAAAATGCTAAATTTGACTGGTCCTTCCCAAGTGTATTGCGTAACTGAACTACGAGCATCCGCCGAATGCAGCTTCATACCTATTTTTGCTTGGAATAGTATTATGTTTTGCTCAGATGGAAGCAGCCGAAAATGTATCTTCTGTAGACAAGAAATACATTTTAGGATGCCTGCTGTCTTGACTTTGCAAGCTATGAATACAGTGTGAGATGTTGTCTCTATGATGTTAGGCCAGTCAATATATAGCTTTTTACAGACCGAATAATATGAATTTGTCAAATGAACAGTGGAATTCAACATAATGGATGAAAAGGTTATATACCGTATGTGAACTTGGGCTGTCAAACAATTAATCGCGATTGATCCAGAATAAAAGTTTGTGTTTACATAATATATGTCTGTGTTCTGTGCGTATTCATTTTGTTTTTATAAAAACATATACATGCATAGGCTATATTTAAGAAAATAAACATTAATATAGAATTTAAATGATTGGTTAATATTAATAAATAAATGCAAATATTTCCTCAATATGTACACGAGTGTGTTTATAAATACAAAATTAAGATGCACAGTACACAGCTTTCCTGAAGCTCAGTCATTGGTTCGATCCCAGGGGATTGCATATACTTAGAAACAAATGAAAAGGATAATGCAATGTTAGTCATCTGCCAAATGCATAAATGTCGATGTAAATGTACACAGACATATACAGTATTAGAGAGAGAGACAGAGAGATTTCCTTGTGTGCTCAGAGTCTAGTTTAGCAATTCGATCAGTCTCTTTTGACACTCAACATAGTAGAAGATAGATGGATGTCACTTTGCCGCCAGCTTCGCAACTTCAGTTATATTTTGCAAGTGCTAGCACAACCTCCCCTCTCTCTCTCGCTCGCTCGCTCTCGCTCTCTCTCCTCACAGCCTTCATTGTTTTTAACAGAAGTCAGTCCGGGACAGCCGACTCTACTGATGCCACCAATTCCAAATCATTCCAGACAGAGTCATGCGGATGGTTAATTCACCTCAATCCCCAAGCACAAAAGACAGTCGAACGCTTCACAACTGACAGGAAGCATTTCTGTAGCTCTTCTGTGAGCGGAGGGAATTCACATTCAGATTCTTGCTATTTAGATGCAACACATGTGCTGGCGAATGGGAAGTAGCCGGTCAGAGCACTCAATACCTTCTATATGTCACCTCATGCTGAAATATTCTCGCTCGCTTCATCTTCAGGTCTATTATATCTTTTGTGACGGCTGTCAGAGGCGAGAACCGCTTTTTTGCTTTCATAGCAAAAAGAGGCAGAGAATTGATTTTGTAATAATAAAGCATGATCTTTGAATAGAGAGAGAGATGGCTTTCTATCAAAGGGCAGGCGTTAAAATAGAAAGGTTTCATTTTTCCGCCTTTGAAAAGCTTCACAGTGACGTCACTTAACATCAAGAGGATTTCTTAAAACAACCTCAGGGCTTCTGACAACGCCTTTTTATGCCCACAGCATTTTGAGGCTAAGATGCCCAGGAGATAACAAGCTCTCAAATATAGCTTTGAACATCTCAACATCTCTTAATCATGACGTTTTACATTAATGGCTGACATATCCATACAGTTGAACTTCTTCACCTGGAATTGAGCCCCTGCGGACCCTTCTGGCCTAATATTTGTATTTATTTACTTGAAATTTAGTCGGAGAGTGAAAAGTATTAGATTCCAATACACGAAAAGGTTGCAAGGATTGCTAAACAAACAAACACACAAACATATGGGGGTAGTTGATAAATAAACTGCACATGTGTCTTGTGGTGTGACAGCAATGAGTTTTGGAAAAACCAATGAATATAAATCTCTATAAATTATGTTGTTTATATTATACATACAAATATTGATAATATTTAATATTTGTTTTTGCCGTCACACCATTGGACACGCATGTCAACTACCCATGTATAGACAGGAGCTCCAAAGCCAACCACAGGACCTCAGCGACCACATTTGTTGTTTTAATTTTTTGCTGTTTATTTCCTCAAGAACCTGGGGTGAATTTGCCCAGCAGTTTTTCCAAGCAAAGACCGCCGGCTTACCGTCTCATCTATTATTTTGCCCTCAGATTCACCCAACTCGGCCCGTCAACGCACCTCCAGCAATTCAGACAATGAGAGTTGAGCCGGGCTGCTGTGAAACTTATTCCAATCAAAAGTTGCCACGAACTACATCAACTTGTTAATCCACTCTGAAATGACTGTCGCCCTTCAGGAAACCGGCGAAGGTTGAGCCTGACTGTTAGCTTGCTTCGTTTCAATTTATTTAGATCATTTAAGAAGTCTTCAGAGAGAGACGCATATCGTATGACTGCTTTCCAAGACAATCTTCATCCCTTCTTTATTTGTCTTATGTAGGGCTGTTTAACCTGTTTCAAATGTACTATATTATTACCTTCTTAATACTATGTACCTCTCTTACTTTTTCTTATAAGTCTTGTTATTATGTTCAGAATCCGTTTTGGCTCCTTCTTCTGTGGAACACAAAATGGGTTATTTTGAGAAATGTCTCTGTGGTTTTGTGTCCAAAAAGTCAATGGTGTCCAATGTTGTTCAGTTACCAACATTCGTCAAAATATCTTCTTTTGTGTTCTACAGAAGAAAGAAAGTCATACAGGTTTGAAATGACATGAGGGCGATTGAAAGAAAATTACACTTTTTCATGATTTATTTTCAACTACAAATCTAGTTGTTTCCATTTTCTGCTGTGCGCAGCCGATCGTGTATCCCTATTTCATCTCATAATAGCAATTTTCATAAATCATACAAACTTTCCCGTGCTTGTTGGTTATGTTATTTATGAGGTTAATGGTAATTACTACCTGAGTCTTTCCATTCAATTTAGTGGTTCTAATTGTACTAAAACGCTTTCAAAGAGCTCCCAGATGCACGCGGTCGTCTCATGAACAATCAGCCCGGCGCGCCTCTGAACGAAGAGGGCAGGATATCTCCGCATTAGCTGATGGTAATTCCTTTGAACAGCTGCCTGCTCACTCCTGAGGTATATTTCAAGAACCGCCTCCGGAGCGGACGCGTTTAGGGTCATCCCCGTTACCAAGCGGTACCCGTCCACTTACGCATACCCCATAGTCGACCGGCTTGGCAAGCCCTGCGAACAGATGGAAAGAGTCAAGCGACTGCATTTAGGAACTGTTCGCGGATGCTTTTTGGCTGCCACATGAGAAACTTGTTTCCGTTGTATGACACAGAAGCTGTGACCTGGAAGTTCTTGAACTGTTGAGCTCTCAACTCGGTCATGCACCGTTCAGATTTACGACATGTAGTTCTGTTAGAATGCTAGACTATAGAACATGCATTCCTGATGCTGAATGTGTTAATGGTTGTTGGTCATGTCGTTCAATTGCTGGATCAATGCATAACTCATCGATTTATTTCATTCCCAGGAACCACATACTGCTTAATATATATTTATGAATTGAATACACTGTAGATGCTTTGCCAAATGCGTAAATGCTAGTTGCGGTGCATTGCTTCAGGTTAGGTTCTGGAAAATAATATTTAATAAGATGTAGTCTTTTATGCAATGGCAGTTCTTTTACACCTGAAACATGACGAGTCAGTGCACAAAAAACATATACTTATCTTATTTGCTAAAAGCTTGCAATCCATTTTAACTGCACTACATTAGCTAAAATTGTGCTGGGTGGCACTGAAACGAAGTCCTCGTTTATAGCACAAACACATCTGTTTTTGGATGCAAATTTATAGACAGATATTGATTCGAGAGATGTTTGTTTTACATAGTTGTATCGATCCGTGTGGTGGATGCGGAGGTTATTCATTAAATGACGACAGAATCATGCATGCATTCAGACACACAACATGTTCAAGAACGCTTTCAGCATGTTAAAGAGCTTGAAGCAATGTGGTCAAGCGATACAGTAGATGTAAAAAAAAATGCTCCGTAAAGAAAATCTTTTTAGTTTAGGGAGCGGAGCGCTAACGGTCCGTATATGAAATTTAGCGGCATCTAATGGTGAGGTTTTGAATTGCAACCAACGGCTCACTCCAACCCTCCCTTTCGAAGTACTAAGCATAGATGTCATCAAGTTTTTGCTTCTTTGCCGAAGGAGATAACGTATTTACGAAACGCACTCTGTAGTGAAGTTTTCGCGTTTAGGACTACTGTAGAAACAACATGGGGAATTCCACGTAGGATTATTTTATAGTAATAAAAACATAATGCCTCATTATGTAAGGTCTTTATACACCTCCGAAGACATTGTTATGTATATTACATTGCATTTCTGTCAAAAGATCCTCCAAATAAATGACACAATTGACCTTTAATGTATTTCTAAATATCTCACTATAAATCACTGAACCAATCGATACGTACAAAAAAATGGCATCATGAAAGTTCGCCAAACTTCCTATCGCACAGTTCATTATTAACACACAATTTGACAGACTCTTCAAATCAACTATAAGCGTTTTTAAAATTCACAGCTGTTGAAATCCCCACATGTGCAAGCCTGATAGCAGGACGTGTTCTAAACGCGACTACCTCTACGTGTCTTTTCCTGGCATGCATGAGAGAGAGACAGTCGAGAAGATAAGAGCTGAAAAAGAGGGCTGCAAGCTGCTTTCGAGTGGCGTTGATTTTAATGCCTTCTAGGAAATATTTGCCGGCAGTTCCGTTATGAGGTGTCTGTAATAGTTTGTGAGAGCTCACACTGTAAACAAGAGCGGCGTATCCTTGCGCAGGGATGGGCATCTCCCAGGAGAGAGCTGATTGAATCTCTGTCCCCCGCCGTTGCACGGGCCTGCTCGCTCCAGCGCCCGACATGCGGTCCGCAGCTTGTCCTTTCTAATCTGCAAATGAAATTATTTCCTGGACTTTGGACACTTTTGTTTTTACTTGAGCTTTTCTCTTGGAGCTTTTTAAGGAGCCTGTCAGATTGTTCATGGTAGTAGACGTACATTTAAACATCTGACAGAATTTTGTGTTACAGAAACAAAGGCTTTCACATTAAGACATGATGTGTTATCGAAGCTCTGTTGTATTCTTGTTTGTATCCACATACTAAAATCATAACTTGTCTTTAATCATCCATATCACAGTTACATCACTAATATTTTTGATTTACAGTTTTTTAAAGTTAAATAGACAATTATTTTGTTTAAGTTGAAACATAACATGCAATGAAAGTATCACCCATTAGGTGTTCATTCAGTCGTCCGGTTTAAACAGATGCAAATCATTTTTATAGACATCCAAACACATTTGTTAGGTCATATTTGTTCAATGCTCACGGCATTTCAAGTATATTTTTCAAGTAATAGTCTAGTCTCAAACCTCTTAATCACTTTTCCTGTACTTAAACCTCTTACTGAATGTGAAATCGTAATCCATTATAAGTAGTTTATGAAAATGTATTTTATTTATATATTTATTTTTTGGGACCAGGCCTTCAACAAGGGATTTGATAGGCAATTACATGCCGTGTGGTTGTGTAGCACACCTCTACCCAGATACATATAACTTGGTTTTTAAGTGAAATCAAACCATGTTTGCGAATTGTAAGTAGCTAAGACACCAGACAATATCTCACTCGTATCTCATGATATTTTTCTGTGTTAGAGAAATAAGGAAAATGAAGAAATAAAACAACATTTGATTATAATTTTATGATCTGAAGCGTTGGTCCACAGCACGACATATAAAGATGTTACAAGATAAAAGATTGTTACACATCTCTGGGTTTGCAATTCAAACAGAAGCAAAATGTTGAAAAATAAGTGTTCTCCTGTCCCAACTGAGGCAATTGTCTTTCTCTTGTTGAAAAATTTGCCTTTTAAAATTCAAGCTGCTAAGACCCTTTATCAAGCAGGCGAGGGATTGTTTGGATTGTTTTTGATCAGGAGGTAGTAGTGGGAGGAGATTTGATCCTCATTTCTCACACTTCCATTGTGTTTATGATGAATGTTGTTGTGCTATAACTGATTCTGATTGCTGGGGATTTTGTCCGGTGGATGACATCAATAATCCCATTAAGATGGTATATGATTACAAAACTGACAATAGGTTTCCTGCTTTGATGCAAATAGAATGAGCCATGGAGGAGCCATGGGAGGCGTATGAATGTGTATCTTGAGAAACTTAAATAACAAATAGAAAATTATGAAAAATAGTTACATAAGAGATTAATGTGTTGGAGTGTCTGAATATATAACCAATTTAAAAAAAATGGTCAAACACACATATATCATATATAATTTATAATATTATGAGGTGTACAGCAGTAGTAAAATGAAATCTGGACAACCGTTACTGGTTGTAAATTATTGTAGCACGTATAAAGCTAATTTAATGTCTGACCTTATTCTACATCCCTTAATCCTACTCAATACCTAAACCTAACAACTACCTCATAAGCAAAAATTAGGAGTGAATGTAGACAAATAATTAGTTAATATTGAGAGATGGACCCATTAAAAGAGTGACTTTTATTTGCAAAATATTTAACAAGGGAAAAAGCTAAAAGATAAAAGAGATGAATCGAAAGTAACGTAAACGTTTACATTTATGCAGAGGCTTTTATCCAAAGGGACTTACACTGCACTATACTATACATTAGTATCTGTGCAATCCCTGGGATCAAACCCATGACATTGGCGTTGCTAGCGCCAAGCTCTTACCACCGAACTACAGGAAAACCAGTAAATAAAAGTAATCAAACATTTACGAGAATAATATGTAACTTTACTTAATCCTACAATGACTTAATTATATTAAATAACTTTGTCATGTTGAAGGAAAAAAACGCTTTTCTGCAAATGTCACCTTTATGCTAAATCTCAGTTGGTTATTGTTCGCCCTTGACACGTCTATGTTGCAAAAAATCATATTGCGTGCGACACAGTGGAGCTGTGCATTCTGCTTTATTTCTGCATAAATATAATCTATTGAAAGGTTTACCACATGTAAGAAATGTGTGTTTGAAATCATGTTTCAATTTTCCTGCTCTCGCCTGTCAGAATAATAATGCAATCAAATCCCTGTATTTTCAAAGAGTTCATAAATTGCGGGTCAGTGTCTTTATTATCGGCTCATTTTGTCTTTTACTGCAAAGCCGTTTCCCACCGTGACATTTTCTGACTCTCTGCATCATCTGTTCTCGTATTTATCGAGATGTGGCACAGCCCTTGTAAATATTTACATAATACTTGAATGAATGATGTATTTACTTAGCAACTATCCAACGAGGAATTCAAACTCTTTCTGTTAGCGCGTGGGCGAAATAACAAAATGCAGATAACGCCAGCGTTTCATAAGCATGCATACCAATTTAGCCGAGCCAACAGGGACTTCTGTAGATCATTAAACTGAGATCACGCTTGCCAAGTCTGTGAGATGACTCAAGGCATTCTCTAATGTTCTCTGAGTTGTTAAAAGTGCAAACTCTCTCTCTCTCTCTCTCTCTCTCTCTCTCCTCACAGTCTCTCTTGTCACATGATATTTACAGCTGGTATGATTAGCTCAAAAACTGTATCCAAAACCAGTGCCTCACATGCATAGGTGGTCTAGACCTGTTATAGACCCTTGGGTGAAACTTTCCTTGGTCTATTAACATGGGCACGAGCCTGCCGTTGCTAATAAATTTGCCATCACGACCATGCCAAGCGGTCAACCGCAGACCCTTAGCTGTCTGTTGTTTATCAAATCCCCGGGGTCTCCACTCCCAGCCTCCAGCCACACGAGCTAATCCTTCTGGCACCCATTGATTGTCTTCCATACATACAGTGAATTACAAGTGATGCTGGAGTAATTGAAATGGCAGGTGATTGTGTCCTAGCAACCTGCGGCACATTAGCCAACCAGGATGCCAAGCTTTTCTAAGATATCATTGAGTTAGAATTGAATTAGAGACTCTGTGTTTCTAGTTCTTTCTTTTGCCATTTCTCTCTGTCTGTCTAAGTAGACTGGGGCAAGTTGTTGCCTGCATAACTGCTAAATTTGGACTTAAACTGTGTTAAATTCTTATATTATTTATTGAACAAGTGAAGTTGAACAATAATACATCTACTGGGATACATTATAGCAAGAGTTAACTATCAACCAATAAGAGTAGGTAGATTAGGTACATTTTAGAAATAAATGACAATGTTTATATATTTTTGGACACTATCTTTTATATTTGTTTTATATGATTTGTTTTTGCTTCATAATTGTTTCACATGTTAATTCTCACCTATTTAATGGCAGGTCCCCTGTACATCCAACAGTGTAAAGACATATTTTAAGGGTCCGCCACACTGATACTTTGTACCTTTAACCATAAAAAAATAACCGATATTAAGAAACTAAAAAGTAGAAAAACTAGCCCCAGACTACATTGTTATTTAGATTTGTGTATATGCTTGCTGTTGTGTTTATGGTGGACTGCTGAGAAGCTGATTTGCTGTCTATCAGACAGACGCATGGATTCCACGTAGCCGGACTCTCTCTCTCAGCGTCCACTTACCGTAATTGAAAGCAGACCTGAATAAGCACACAAGTCTTTGCTTTCAGAGAGGTAAAAAAATAACCTCATCAAATCAAAAACTGGCATTGTTGTTCAGCTCACAAATGATATTGCTTGCATTGTTGGTCGCAGAGTTGAAGGTGCCCTGTTCTTTAAAACCGATCATTCTGGTCTATTCTTTTGTGACATCAAAAATGTTATTGACAAGTGTGCCTGCGGTAACTCCATGAAAGCTAGTTACGGTTTCGTCCTTCCTGCAGTTTATAGTCATTCTGTGATACAGCAAAACCCGAAAAAAAACAATGTCTAGTTTATTAGGAAAATAAAGGATGACCTTTTTATGTATGTATTTCCCTTTTTGTATTTTCATAAAATGTTTTTTCAAATGCTCTGTGATGGCATGTCATTTGGTATGACTTTACCCAGTCATATGTAAAGGGATACTTCACCCAGAAATACAAATTCTGTCATCATTTACTCACCTTCACGTTGTTCCAAATCTTTATACATTTATTTGTTCTGATGAACACAGAGAAAGTTATTTGGAAGAATGCTTATATCCAAACCGATCTTGCCCCCTGTTGACTACCATAGTAGGAAAACATACTCTGTCAAACACAAAATAAGACATTTTGAAGAATGAAGGACGGCAAACGGTTCTGGGACACTTTTGAGCACCATTGTATTTTTTCCTATATGGTAGTCAATACGGGGTTCAATCTGTCTGGTTACAAGGCATTCGTCAAAATATCTTTGTGTTCATCAGAACAAAGAAATGTATACAGCTTTGGAACTCAGTAATAGGTGACATCATTTTCATTTTTGGGTGAAGTATACCTTTGATGTCTGGCTCCAATTTTGTGTTTCACTGCCAAAGATTAAATGGATGTTAGTCCTAATGCACACGTCTTTACTGCTTCGAAGAATCCGAATATCGACAATATGAAGTGCTTTTATAATGATGCTTTCGTGAATAATCTTTTGTTAAGTTTTAAGAAAGGTCAATGCTTATGTTGATCTTTCTAATTTAGTCATGATCTATTAATAATCAGATCTTTGAACTTGCATGCAATTTCAGACAATTCAGCTTACAGCATTTAAACCCAACATGAAAACTGTATTGCTTCTATAGCTCAGGAGATTTGATGTTTAAAGTCGTGTTTAAAAGTCAAACGTGTCATTTTTTGGATCTGCTGACAGAAATGCAATATAATATACATCACTATGTCTTGCATGTGTGTATAAAGACCTTACATAATGAAGCTGTGTGTTTTCATATGCCCTCCATTTATTTTCCTTGATGTAGGAGAAACATTGAAATATTAAAGATATCTCTGTACTGTCTGTTTTATGGGAGTATTTTGATAAGAAATGTATTCCGAGTGCATGGAGATCAAAGACAGGAGCTAGTTTTTGTAAGTGTGGTTCTTCACACGTCGTCTTATATTCTCAGTTTGAAATTGAAACTACAATACCGATAGCCCGCTCAAAATGACTGAATTACGCTTACATTATAATTCCACGGCCTTGATCAATAATCAATAAGCGCTTTGCTGAAATTTACCAGGTGTTTCCTTATTTTAATGAGGTTTTCATAGCGTTTAATGACTCCACAAATATGTTTAACTTCCTTTTGAAGAGCTGTTAGAATATTCACAAGACCGCATTAACCTCAATCAAACGGCCCGTATATTGTGTATGCAAATGATCCCGCTTTGCAGACGACAGGTGCTCCATCCACAAAAAAGACAGTAATATCTCCGCTTGTTATGCGTCCCGGGCTGAATTCAGAGACCCGGGAGAATAAAGAAGTTTCGCGCACCTGTTGCCGCTCTGACAACCGCAAAACAAATTGGTTCATTTCGTGAGTCAAGAGGACGTGATTTGTTTGTGAAAGGAACGTGTCTCCCGCGCAGGGGCGGACTGGGAGTGAAACGTGGCCCTGGACCACAACACCAGGCTGTCAACATAATACACCGGCTTATTGATGCACAAATCATTCTATAACACCACAATTTCGAAACAAATGTTACCTTTTAAAGACACATTGCAAAGCCAACAAAACGACAAACATTAAACAGTAAAGGCCAGTGAATTCTAAACAACAAACAGACATCAGAATTAAATAAAAGCCTGCATAAATATGTCAGTGTAATGTAGGATAACGTATTTGACCTAAACAAAAGTGAGCATTTAGAATTATAAACCGAGAAGACAGGAAAGAAACAGTCACGCGTTGGGCTCAATAACTTAGTAACTTCCATAAGCATTATAAAACTGTACATTAAATGGCAATTTGACCAAACTAGTCATTTCATTACCTGTGATAATAGTTCTGCAATCGAATTATTCCGCACGGTTTCTGTTCTGCCTGCCATCCTATCGAACTTTCTCTTCCAGGCTGAAACGTCTCTCTTCTTCCGTTTGATTGTTTTAAGTTCTGCTTATAACAAGTGAGCAAAAGAATATATTATTATTATTTCTTTATTTTCTTACCGGTGAAATCTCCCGGTGCTCCAGAGGGCCAGTCCGCCACTGCTCCCGCGTCTCGTGAGATCGCTCTGTTTTTCACCCGCAGCATCTCATCTTTCCCAAATAATGAAGAGGAGAAAACACAATGTTGTTCTTCACATCGTGGCGCACCATATGTTATTCTTCTCTTTAATTTCCACCCAGGGCAGAGAAAATGATAAACAAACCCGAATCTAGCCGAGGTGAGGATTGGGGGAAATCAGATTGCTCGTCACACGCGTGTTCTCCGCGGATCCCTGTGGTTTTGATCTGATTAGTGTGACTGGGCTTTATGTTTACTGTCAATCAAAACGCTTGGCGAGCTGAAGGTCACCGCGTCCTTCGGCGATGCTTCGAGAGGCGCACAGCTGCAGAGCTTTTCTGACTTTACTTCATAGCGATGAAGCGATGACTTTGAAAGCACTTTAATCATTTAATCAGGTTTAATACGCCTTTACTTGTTTTTTTGGTGTTTTAATAGTTTGCATTTGGTTTCTGCAGTTGCTACGAGGATGATGAGCCACCTTGCCCCGAGGAGATCCAACACTTGTCCTGCACTGACCTGTTTGGTGCTAATGATCTGGACACGGAGGTGAATGTTAACATGTCCTGTATGGAGGAGGAAGAAGGCAAGAATGAGCGGCGCCGTACCGATAGGAAGTCCCAACTCCTTCCTCACTTCCTGCAGCAAGATGCCCTGGAAACTTTAAGCATCAAGAGTGGACAGTGTGACCACGTGGACATCAGTAACAGATATTTTTATTAAAGTTACACTGTTTGTATTTTCTGTTATTTATACTTTGTATCAATATGTAGTGTCTTGAGTGTTAGCTTGTCTTTAAGGAACAGTTCACCCAAAAATATAAAATGATCCTCATTGTCAATGGGTCGTTGTACCAACTTTCTTCAAAATAATAAGTCATACCTGTTTGAAATGACAAGAGGGAGAGTAAACGATGACAGAATTTTGATTTCTGGGTGAACTGTTCCTTTATAGTTTATGTGGCTTGCTGATCATTTTAAGCTACTTTAAACGTACATTCAATATTTTGTGTTCTCCATCTGCAAGAAAGGACAACTTTAGGTTCAGAACAACAACAGTAAACGATCGCCATTTTTGGGTTAACTGTTCCTTTAAGGGTCATATCAAAATAGACACTGAGGTCTTGAATCACAGAAGGTAATATGAGATTTCATATGTCACGTGTGTTGTGTGAATCCAGGATGACGTGTGTAATGTGCAGAACAACACTTGAACAGTCATTTACCTTCACCTACTCATAATGTATGACATGCCAATGGTTCGGTCTTTGCAAGGTTCCAGCTCAAATCATGACAACATTATGGGTTGTTTACAGCTGAGTAGCTTACTGTAAAATTCAAGTGTCTCTTTTATATGACAGGATATGATAGCACTGCAAATGAAGTTTACTTTTAATATTATTTATTATGTTACGTTTATACATTTATGTTTTCAGTTTTTTCTATTTTCTATGTTCTAAGTTTTGAGAGGAGTAAAAACGTTGTTTATCTTTCAAAAATGTTTGTATTCAAGTAGTTAATTAATACAATGAATATACAATAAAATATAAATGAATATTAATTAACTTTAATGATGGGTTTCCCAGACAAGGATCTTAAACCAGGACTAGGTCATAGTTAAATTAGTGCATTTAAATCTTTTTTTGAAACATATTTTACAAAAAATATTGCTGGTGTGCATCTTGAGAAAAAACAATCTCAATTATATCTCAACTTGTTTTTGATCAAGACACCTCTAACATTTACTGTAAGTTAGTCTTGGACTAGGCTCAAGCCCTGTACGGTAAACCGCCCCAATTGTAAAATAATTGTTATAACCAAACACAGACCGGACGTTGGGGCGCACCCGTCTGATGAAACTGTCTATAACCTCAAACATATTATTATATAAAACAAATTTTTGGTCCATTTTATAACACATATGGAAAGAGAGATACATGCTGTATTTGACATGAATCTGTCAAAAAGGTTGTTTGTGGTCTTTCCTTATCCTATTAGACTCTATTACATCTGCATTACTTGAAAAGAAGTGTGCACATGTACAGAACATGCAACAGAACCTTAGAAATAATGAGTCTTGGCAAAAGCAACCTTTGTTCAGGAGCAAAGCTACGAAGATTCATATCATTCCATGTTCAAATTCAGCAGCCAGTCAGAAGAAAGCAATTCAATGGTGACAGTTTTAGCGCGAAGTGAAATCTGCCATCGCAACTTCTGTCCGGATGGTTGACGAAAGATGAAAGACGAAGCTTTTCTCATTTGTACGTTTTGCAATTCACGCCATACAGTATAGGGATTTGCCAATGTGAGAATCCATGCTTTATTGACTATAATTACAGCTAATGGGCATAAAGCAGAACGTGCAGCGAATATCTGAATATATTAACAGTATACTCTAGTTTCTACACTTGATCCATGGGTGTGTAAAATATGGACAAACGCAACCACTGCTTTAAATTAACCCAGAAAATGTTACAAGGTTGAAACAAGGTTAGCGAATAAGAACCGTATTACCTTGGCTGTACAGTAAGTCACTTTAGTGTTGTTAGTTATGTATGTATATATTAGCATGGCCTGTGTTGGTTCTCCATCAGCATCGCATTTGTACATTTCGACCATACATTTGTACAATAATTGTGTATTCGAAACCATTACTGAGCAAATGGCCACCACAGATGAGTCAAAGCATCCCGTCTAAAGTCTCCATCGGCAGAAGAATTGAACGCACTGCAACTTTGTAAACAGCGCTGCGTCAATAGAATAATAACTAGGGAGGATAACTGCGCTGTTTCTCTGAATGAAGAGAGTGTGTGTAATGACTCCATTTTCATTTCGATCTCTCAGGGGCATTTAGGGCTCAATCTAGGGGTAGGTAATGACTTCGCTGTGACCTCCGTGCCCGTCTCCAGCAACCTGCAGCAAACAGCGTGCTGTCCTGCCCTGGAATCTCATTCCCATTTACAAAGAGATGGTCTAATTAGATCCTGGCTGGGTGAGGTACGTACCTGAGTGCAGAGCAACGTGCGGGCGCTCATTGGTATGCGGCGGATGCGGGCTATGCCACACACCACTGCATCTCTTAATTGTGTCTCACACAAAGTCTGCTTCTCGACTCACTGCAGTCAACGCGGGGAGACGATACCAGTCGAGGTATTACTCCCTTCCCCGCTGAATGACCGTCCTGGAGCTCTCGGGCCTGTGATGGTGATTACTACATTATCACATGCGTTCGGCAAGCAGGTGGTCTTCTCTGAAAAGCTATAGGAGGCTCAGATGAAATGATATGGACAAAAGAAGAGAATTACTCTTTCCTCACGCATCAACTTGTGCTTAAAGCTACAATCCGTAACTTACTTAAAGTACAATGAGTGATTAGAGTTGAAAACTGCTTTCTTATAGATTTATAAAGTTAAACTGCAATGCTGCATTTATCAGGACGTGTCCTTGTTTTTCAAGTAATGTAAAGATCGTACCGTTAACATTTGGGTACCAAAATCCAAGCATGAGCATTTCCGTCCTTTTCTTTCCCTAACGGGGAAATGGGAGAAATAACAAAATGGGAGGGTGGACGGGAGATCCCCAATGGCACAGGTACGTCTGAAAGATGTCTATTCAAGATCTGAAGATCTTGAAAACATCTGATAAACATCTTAGAACTGTTAGTTTTACATACATTCTAAATCATAAACATGTTACAGACAGCTGTTATGTCTATGACATCAGACAAGAGACATGTCAGAGACGTATTGCAGATGTACAAATAAAAAAAAACGCCTTGAAGATGTAATACAGACATCACATAGACGTCTCCCAGATGTACAGTGTGTGCAGGGTTGACTTTGAAAAACGGGATTTCTGACATGTATGGTAGAGATACCTGAACTTGCATAAGAAATGCATACTTACAATTTTAAGATCATCATTTTAAAGAAAGAAATGATTCCAGTTCATCATTTATTTACATTCCTCAGAAGAAGCCTAAAACTGTCTAAAACAGATAAAATACGGTTTAATTGAAAAGCGTCAGTGTGTTATGAATAAAACATTGGTCAGAAAGCTCGGTTTAAATAAGTGTCATGGCCTTTTAACTTGATTAGATTGTGTTGGATGCTCTGTGCGGTGCGTCTTTTTATCAAACTGAAACCCATTTACATTGATCATTAAATCTCGGGTTTGTTTTTCCTGTCGAAAGTGGACCATCTGGATATTGTGCGTCGTTTTTTGATTTATGGTTCAAGCGGTTGTACAATAACTTTTCTCTTGTATCTTTTCCATTGTGGAGTGGACTGTTAGACAGGTTTGAAATGTATCATACATTACGTGATGGTCAATGACGCACTCACAAACATTTGTAAAGTTTCTGGACTATAGACGGGTCTGTATAGACACGCGGACCCGAAGTTAACTTCCGCTCTGTGTTTGGTTACAACGTAACAATTACATTACATTTAATCTATATTAATATTAACATACTATATATGCATATTTATTGTATAAAAAGTATTGATTATTCGTGGAGGTCTACCGGAAGTTACATTTGGGCCACATAACATTTATTTATGTTTTTGCTGCTGAAATGTGTGGTGTAAGAAACAATATTTTAATAATATGTTTAATATATTTTGAACTATAGTGACTTTTTAGACTAGAACTGTAACTGTTTGGTGAACTATTTAGTAAATGAAAATATGACAACACATTGAAAACTCGCTTGGAATTGGTTCTCACTCGTCTCGTAAGTTATCAATATGTCATCATATTCAAATTTAGGGTTTTTACATTCTTTTACATTTCTATTTTGCTAAATAAGCTTAAAATATTGATGATTTTCTCTCGCTAATCTAATTTTCTCTCACATAATGTTTTAATCCTTTCTTACAGTGGAATATACATTAAAGTACAAACTCTGTATTAGATAAATAAAATGAAGCAAGACATTATTGAAATCATTATGAAATGATTTTGAAAAAAGAAATTATTTTGCTTTTCCTCGCTAATCCCCTCTCACACTTTGCTTTCAAGACTGTTTTTGCCTTAGGCATCTCTGTCATAGCAGATAAGAGATGTTAAAAAGAGCGACATTAAATTACCTGTGATAAATTTGTCTGTAGTGGATAATTGACCACTTTCTCTGCTCTTAAAGCGGAGATTTGATGTACTTCTCCAAGGGAACCATACAAAACAGAAAATGCGTTGCACTAGTAACAATTAATGTCTTTTTAGAAAGCCACTAATGGACGTTGACAGCCTGCATGATGCCAGGATGAATTTGTGCAGCAAAGATGGCAGCCCCTTAATATTTCTTTCAGGTTGCTATCGCATCCCAAATATCTTATTTGTTACTGTGACTACTGTACGGTACAAGGAGTTATGAACAGAATTGAGACTCTGAGCACGATTATTCTGTTCCAGGTTTTGCCTCCGTGTAACCAATAACAGAACAGCATCATCATTCCACAACATAAAGTACAAAGGCTCGACTTGAAATTGCTTTCTGTGGGCACACCGTCACAGGAGATTAAATTAAGGTAAATATTGCGTCTAGAAGTCCTGAACAACTTACAGAAATGTCACGGGTTTGATACAACTTAGGCTCTTCCGACAGCTTCTCTGGCATTAGGACATCCACCAAAAATCTGTCTCAAAAGGTTGCGAAAGGCACAAGGTGGAGCAAAAGATGACAAAGTGTTTTGTTTTTGTCACGGTATTAAGTGCGAGTTGTGTATAGAATATGGAGTTTATTCATCAGGTGTATCTCACCTGCATGTGTATAACATTGACCACAACAGTAATAAGATCGATACTCACATCTAGACAACAACATTTAACGGTTGATTTTGCTGTTTCCCTCTGCTCCATGTTTGTTTTTCCCAAACATGACGTCAAAAGTGTCTCGAACCAAATACATCAAACTACACTCATTTTTGTTTGCTGTGAGAAATACTCAAGAAGTCTGTGTAATTGTAATCTGGGCTTTTACTATGTGTCCATGTCTCTGTCAATTCTTCATTATGAAAAGGTGACGCCAGTGGACTGCACAAGCTCCATCCCCTCTCCTCAAAAAATGTTTCTGTGCGGGAAATTTCATTATGGCCTCGGTTAAAACGATCACTTGTAATTGTGAGAGAGAGAGAGAGAGAGAGAGAGAGAGAGAGAGAGAGAGAGAGAATTTATTTTTCTTAAAACAACAAATGATAAGGTGACATTTCTGAAAGTGTTTGTGGTGGTAATTTTTCAGAGCACTGTCCTCTTGTTATAGTTATATATTTTCTTTGTCCATACTCATAGGCATTCAATTGTAAATCATATATATTTTGATTAAATGCTACCAGCAAACAATTTTTTTAAATGGATAGGTTACCCAAAACGAAAATGATTTTATCATTTACATAACTTGTCATTCGAGACCTGTCAGACTTTCATTCTTCTGCCGAACACAAAAAAATATATATTTTTAAGAATGTTGGAAACCATTTACATTGGTCCACATTGCTTTCCATTGCATGGACACAAAATCACCAGAGACATTTCTCAAAATATCTTCTTTTGTGTTCCACATAAGAAAGAGTCGTATACAAGTTTTGAACAAAATAAAAGTAAAACAAATGATGACATCATTTAAATGTTTGCCTGAACTACCCCTTCAAGCATGTTTGGCATCTCTTAGAAATAAGCATTGAACCATTGAAGCCCACACTATAAAACATTCTGTAGAAATAACAGTATTACTAGCAGCAGTTTGCCAGTTTATTTACTGTAGATTTACATTTATGTATTTTACTGGCAAAAATACTGTTTTTTCAAAGATAAATGATCCTTAAACATTAACATATCTTTATCCTTACAGAAATAAATATAAATAACAGTCTCATGCAAAGCATTCTGGGAAGCAAAATTTTTTAATAAAATCAGAAAAAGGTTGATATAAATTTACAGTAAGTTACTGGCAACTAGCTGTATAACTACAGCAAAAACGTTTACAGTGCAAGAACCGTAATGCAATGATGTAAATACCAGAAATCAGGACCTCCTTCCTCCAGCCTGCAAAGTCAAACTTCAACCTTTGGGATGCCATCCTAACGTTCCTGTGTACGGCCACAGCAACCAATGAAACATGAAATTAAATTAGCGCCTCTATATGTTTTGTGGGCAACAGAGCCACACAAGAATGATAGGCTGTCTCTTGTTTGGTTTCCTGGTCGTAACGCTGAAGAAATAACATCTCTTTCTGCCCCCTGGCTATCATTTTCACCTCCGCCCAGCTAATGGGTATATCGAGAAGAAGTTTTTTGGCATTTTCCAACAGGCTTGAGTTTAAATCAAAAAAACAGTCTGGGGATTCTCGCTACGTGAAGCAAACAAATATTTGTCTTTTTGAGAAAACCAAACATTTAAAACACTTGATAGCTAACAAGAAAAGAAGAAAGAAGTTTTGGCGGACTAAATTTAAGGTCAGCATCTAGCCTTGAGCCTCTGAAGGGGGTTCCTCAGAAGTCCGTGATGAGATTCTTTCAGATCTGCCCAGCAACTTTTCCAGACAGCAATCATAAGTTTGCCACCTTGATCTCCATCAAAACCCTGGCGGCCTTGAATCTACCAAAATGTATTTCGCGCCGCGGATTGATTGTCGCAAACACATTGTTCTCTGATCATATTAGGTCCGTAATCAATCCATATCAGATTTAACAAAAACGATTTCACCCTATGAATACATTAACACAATCATGGCACTCATTACACGGTTAAATCAACCTCAAAACAACCCCAGCGTCTGTAAACAACAGCACAGCTTTTTGAAGAAATAACACAATGAAATGTGTTTTTATCTGAGGCCAATGAAGGCAATATGAAATACAAATAACCATATTTCATTTGTATTCCATCAGGAGATTGGGACGAAACGGCAGCCGTAAATAAATAATGGTGTCTTGCACGGGATGGGTGTCGTAAATTTTTAATGTGCGCTGCCCAGCAGGAGACACAGGCAGGCACAGGCAGGTAGAGGGCACAGAACACACTTACCTGCTGTTACGGTGTATTGCGTTGGTTTACTGAAGGATTTGAATGGGTGGCGCAAAATATAATATGGACAAAGTTATTCGGACGCCTCCTTTTATTAGACATGTTTATCAGTGTAATTTCAATCCAAACTAATATTAATGCTATAATTCCATATTCAAGAATTTTATGTCCATCTTTGTTTGCATCTAGGGTTGTCACGCTACCATAAACATATCTAATGGCACTATAGGGAGCCGAGGAGATGACCCATTTTTGTATGCAAAACCTGGAAGCGAGTTAGCATCTTAGGACGTCTGGTTCCATCACACCAAATCGAATGGGTTTCTTAAATGGGTTTTTAATAAATCGCCACCCGAAATAAGGTCTGTGGTAAGCAAAACCTCTAAATTTTTTCACATTTTATTTAGGTGACAGCGATATTTAAGTTTATGAATCTCAACCAAGTCGTTCAAAACGATTGATTTATTCAAGAACAAAGCAAATGTCTTGATGAATGACTTATTGAATCATTGTTGCTTAATTGAAAACAGATTATTTTAGGAGAGAAACAGTGCAAAAGGGCGTAAGCGTTCAAATGAACGTCCATGCGCATGTGCAACATTATTTACGTTACTACGACAGAGTTACTACCGTTTAAAAATTGGAGCGACATTGCGAGTATTTTAAAGCTTTAGCATTGCGATGAAAGCTTCGCTTTCCACTTTTCGCCAAGTCGCTCTCCTCGTTCTTCCTTTTCTCCCATTGAGCAATTAGGAAAGTAAATGCTCAGTAAACACGGCCAGCTGTGAAACCTCTTGTCCCATCTGCCGCCCCAGGAAGGGCCAGGCCTTCAGCACTTAACTGTAACACATTCATTGTAACCTAAAGCAGCAGGTTTTGGAGGCTGAATAAGACTTTTAACAAGACTAACCAAATGTTGCCAGTTTCAACTCATGAACAGCTGACTCATCTGATTCGCCCGAGCTGTTCGTTTGAACATAAATGGCTGACGGACTGGCATTCCACTGCTGGGATTTCTACAAACCAGTGTGTCCCAAGGAGATAAGGTAGGTGCCTGTGGATATCAGGTGGATCTAAAGAGGATGATGTTGGTTTGTAATACAGGTGCCTTGCTGAGGACGGATGGAAGAGAGGAATTCGTCTGACTTTAAGTCTTGTGGCCTTCATTTCTTTGTGAGCATCGTAATGTTGTACGATCCGTTTTACTGTACTTTACTGAATCCAAATATTTTATCATTGAGAAACTAAAGTAAATGAGTGCGACTTCCACAAAACCGTGAATGTTTTATTACAATTGGCATGATGTTCTCATATAAGCGAGTCCAACTGAGGCGCCGGTTCATCTATCAAATTTTTATTAACCGTCAGTGGCTTTGCATGCTTTTTCATTCATTTTCAAAACTTAGAGTGAAGCATTTGGGTCACTGGATCTAAAACTTTCACATAGCTCATATTTTGTCTTTGTGATATAAAAACAAGCAAGATAGGACTGGAGGCATGACGGTTTTAGACCTGACAACCATATTCTATTGCAACGTGAATATATAAAATTGTTCTCCAAGTAATAGATCTTTACAGTTGAAATACAGCTAAATCTGTGCAGTCTTGAAAGATCAGATCAAATCAAAGATTTACAATGGACCAAATCGGATTTCAGTGATGGCAAGCACATAGTAAGTATAACTGTTCAACTCTTTATGTTTGATCGGGTAATCTTCAAAAACAATTAAGTTCTCCAATAACTTGAATAAAAACCTTCATTATTACTTGATCAGAGTATTAAATGTTGATTTTTTTAAGAATGCAAAAGAAATGGTTCTGGACCGATGTGGCTTTTAAATATTGCAGACTTCAGTCCTGTGTATGAAATTTAGCGACATCTAGCGGTGATGTCGCGAATTGCATCCAATGGCTCACTCCACCCCTCCCTTTCAAAGCACTACGGTGGCTGACGCATCGCAAAGATTTCATCACATTTTGGTTTCTTTGCCGAAGGATATAACGTATTTACAAAACAGGCTCTGTGGAACGGTTTTTCTGTTTAGGGCTACTGTAGAAACAACAAGGTGAATTCCATGTAAGCGGGCCTATGTAGATAGAAACTGAGACGTTTAAATGTATATAGGGAATATTTAATTATCATTGTTCCTTTTTAATGTTTATAATTTCACTCAAATAAACCATAACTTTTCTTTTTATGTTTTGAATAGTAATGTCTGTAACTCCATAAGAAAGTGTCAACACCTTAAGTTATTCACGCGGGCTTAGTTTGTCAGCTCTTTTTAAACAGAAGGCCTAAAATAATTCAGTTAATGTCTATCAATCCCCTGCATCCAGGACCCGTGAATGTTCTAGATCAGTGACTTTGGTAATTAAAATGCCGCACAATTTCTCATTAACTGTGTCCTTTTCTGTCAGTGTAGTTAAATTGATATGCAACACTAATCTGCAGCCGCCACATGTACCTAAAAACACAATGACCCCCAAAAAGTATTTGGTCTTGTTGGGTTTTTATTCTACAACAAAAATCTTTTTACAATTATAAAACAAAAAAAAATATTTGTATACTTTTGGATTGTCTAGTCGAACATGTCCATCATTCATTTGACAACTAAACCTGTGTGAACTCTGAAGGTTTAATCATTGCAAAGAAATCTAGAATAATTGTAGTTGTTGGAAAGGGTCTTGCATCATTTGTTGGCAGATGTCACATGGTTTTTGATTTTGTTATCTATGCAGTGCAAACATTCATGCGCATTACATGCATCTTAAAGGGCCAGTGTGTCTCTTTCTTCTTTGGTGTGTTGTTTGGTTAATATCTTTGTTTACCGTTGAAGGAAGTCAGTCAGACAGGGTGAATAAATGATGACAGAATAAAACATTTTGGGGGGGAACTATTCCCTTAAGTGTACAAATACTGAAAGATCGTGCCGAAAACTTTTACCGCTCTCTGTATGTTCATTAATGGGGTAACACATGAATAGATCATGAAATCTAAGCATCTTCTGAGTCAAACAGTCCATTCTGAAGACGGCTTCAATCTGCCATGGACAAACTCCTGAGGATTTAGAAGCTTTGGTGCTATTGACTGAATCGATTCAGCATCTGATGATAAAAAAGCTTAGATGAGCTCAGATGCCTTTGAAATGAGTGCAGCCAAGACTGCATGAAAAGTGTGCAATCTTTAAATCTGCACTTTATTTCCATAAACAGTGAGAGGGTGGTGCCAATAGGAAAAAATAACGCTTGTATAATGACACAGAACAAGCTGAAATATTGTTAAAAAATGTATATGACAAATCATTCACAGTTCGTCACATGTCAAATCGTTTTTCAGAAAGATCCGCCATTATGCCGCATTCCCTCGCCACACGTTCTGCCACGCCATCTTTTATTTTGGTCAGGTTGTAACAGGGACAGATGGAGATTACAAAGAAATAGAGTATTAACTCTGCCAACTACGAAGGGAACAAAGATAGTCCGCAATAGAAGCAGAGAGAAAGACTTCCTCATCTCTTTAATTAGAGCAGTGGTCTCGGATGAATATACCCCTTCCCTAACATGCCGAAGAACTGACATTCAAAGACTTAACAGCAAGATGATCACAAGGTGACACACACAGGTGTTCCTGCCTTCAAAAACAATGAAAAGCCAACTGGGTCATAATTGGGTCTTTCATCGCTGCCATGCTGTAAATTAGTTCATCTTACTATTTCAAAACTTCTCCACCATGGTGGCACACAAAAATAACCTTTAGTCGTATAATGAATAGCCCTTATCAGTCTTTATATTATGAAGAAATAAAAAGAGGGTCCTCCTGGACTAAGACTGCGTTCTCCGGGTGGAAGAGCCCTTATTTACTTCGTTGAGGTTAACATCCCCTTAGACACCGGCCCCTGCTGCCAAAATAATGTTTCAAAATTGTGAGCCCACAACAACGGGCAGCTCTGAACAGCAGATGTTTTGCAGATCAAATCGAATCATGCAGGAAGTGAACCATGCTTCCTACTGCACAGCTAGCGCTTCCGCCATAAAACACACAAACAGGTTTTCTGTCTTAATTCATTTTTGAATTATTTGACATGAATTCCAATTTGACTTGAATTCCAACAAAAGTCACTGTCAGTCAGCGCTGTTCAGAACTCATCAGGATTGATTGACAAGTTGTCAAAGTGACTAGAACTAGACTAGAATGTAGTTTTATTTGAGAAAGCAAACTATATATATTTTATTTCAGACCCGAAAGTGTTTTTTCCGATTTTGCAATCCGAAGTAGGCAAAGATAAAACCTTTTTTAAAGGATTTCTAAATTGTCCCCAGATGTGTCTACATCCAGAAACATTGGGTCTTAACCATTAAAGCGGGCACTAGACTGCACTTAAAAAAAAGTTGAAATCTAAAAAAATATATTAAATTACAGAATTGCAAATGAACAAGTTGGGTGTAAAATAACACGAAAGACTTTAAAAAATACTTTTTCTGCCAGTATATTACAGTGTTTACTTATCTTTATCTTTACAGAAAATAAAGAGATATTCCATAGAATTTTCACGTTTTTTTTAATGCAAAAAATCTAAAATGCTAATTTGTGTAAAATAATAGGATTTTACTTTACAAATAATAACAGAAAACTGTTTAAAAAATGTAAAACACAGAATTCAGAGATCTAGCAGATCATGCAGATAAAATGAGCTTACAAAAACATATTTAAAAAAATGGTTACATTATTATGGTGCAAACCAACTTATGGTTTAATAATTGGAATACATCTTTAAACGATAAAATTGACTTTTGTAAATAGAAATGTCAAAATCTTTCCTTCCAAATTGTATCCAGAAATCATTATTAGCCCTGCTCTTTTCATTTCCCAATAGTAAAAATGATCAGGAAATATATCTGAAGGTATTTGAATATGTCCTTTCTCAGATGTCCCAGTAAAATAAATATATCTATGCCCCAAGGGCACCGTCTTAGACGGTAAATGGTAGAGGAGGCCATCTCATATCTTTTGTATCAACAAGAACATGTCAAGTTTCAGACGCGGCGGTGTCCTCCATCAAAAACCTTGTGTAGTGGAGAATCTTTGATCTGGAGCAGAGAGAGATGAAGTCGGTCGTGGAAGACTGCTGTTTATCACTGTCACTTGTTTCGAGCACTATTTTCTCCTTTGAACATGTGAAAAGAATGAAGCCGAGCTGTCAGTTTGACAGATGCAGGTGTGACAGATGAGGTGGATGATGAGCAGCCGCCACACGCTTTGTAAAATCTGTTATGCTCAGCTGAACTACGCTGGATCTCATATGGTTGCAAATATTGCTTACGATTTTTTTGCACGCGATTGACAACGGATCTAGATTGATGGAGGCGGATTTGATTTTCAAGCCATCACCTTCAGTTTGTTTGCTCATGCTCAGTATTTATAGACGTACCGTGTGCATGTATTAGATTACAGATTCCAATATTGGTTTAAGAGCGAGAGCAGAAAATGGAGAGAAGCTCTTGTAGAGGGGTCTCAATACGCAAAACTACATGCTGTGAAATACTACAATATCAGTTACAAGCAGATTGCAGAATTTCTCCATTTGCTTTTCTTTGTGTAGTCTTTAAAGCCACTTAGTGTTTTGTCATTTAATCTTGACTGTTGGATCTTATCTGTAAATTACGTCTCCACTCAGACTCCACTTGTCCCTTGAGGGGTTCCAGTTGTGTCCAGCTCTAAATCTAGTGTCAGGCTGAATAGGCTTCCAACATCCAGAATTAACATAAAATACAGCATAGACATAAATTTCCCAAGCGCTGGATAAAATTGGAGTCAACATGTTTATATTATATTAACTTTGACCTCTCAAAGTTAGATGTCAACACTTTCTAAAGGCAAGACATTTCTAGTTAACTAGGGAGTTTTTGAGGAACAAATGGCCAATTTAAAAAAAATTGCCTGCACCGTTGTTGGCTTTCAAGTATGATTTATTTTACTCAGGTCTGTATTTTCTCCCTCTTCCTGACCACAGATGTTCAGATGTTCAGCACACAAAAATCCATTGAAAGTTTGTGTTTTGATTTATATTGGGGAAAGCAACACTGCCAGTATTTTAACATAATTTAAACAAATTGCTATATATAAACCCTACACAACATCCGGCACATTGATCATTCTGATTGGTTACTGTTGGCATGGTAACAGAGTTTGATGGAAAGGTGCTCTAAGCTGAGACGCTAAGACGAGCGTGTAATGTTATAGATGTGTCATCGTACCTTCTCTCATCATCAGTCCTGAGCGAGATGAGCACTGACGGACAAATTCGCCACAGTCCATTTTTTCCGCAGCGTGTAATTTTTATAACAACCTCAAAGGTGCCGTGTCCTAAAAACATGTTAGAATTCGTCTTCAAGCAGTATGGGCTCTTGAAATGTTGAAGCATTTATCTTGTAAGAAAGAAAGAAACATTTGGTTGCGAATACTGTTCCAATTTAAAACATTGATCATTTATTCGTCAAAGTTTCCCAATTTACCTGAATGTTGTATGTAAAAGATGTTGACTTTCGTTTTTCACATGGAATTGAGTCAATTGTGAGTAGAACGGGGTTACAGAAAACAGGGCACGCTGAAAATACACCACCACTCACAAAAGTAAATAAGTTTGAAAAGCCGCTGAAATCGGTGGTCTCACAGCAGGTCCCCTCATTGAGAGTGGTAGAATCTGATTGCTTCCAGCGCTAAAACCTCCTCATCTGTATCCAAGGAGACACATTCACTTCTTATTACAAAACCAACTGTATTACTAACACTCTATGCTTGGAAAACACAAGTTCCACACAGCCAAACAGGAGAAAGAACATAGCATTCGTATGCAAAGCAAATAAACATTGCCACACCACCCAGAAGCTTCCGTAATCCCTTCTCGGGGTTACACAGGAGGTGTAACCACAAAATCAGTCTTTTGTGCACGTTTAACACCATATGTTGGATGCCAAACTGATTTACTTTTTCCTTCTTTGAAAAGGGAACACAGAGAGTGGTGGCGGCCAAAAACAAAAAACAAACACAGATCACGACAAAGAACAGTCTTATATCAGTGCTATAAAACACCACAGCAGGTATATGAGGTAAAAAGCCCATCTCATTAAAAGCTGCCAGATCTCCGACAATTCCGGAATTGTCCATTAAAATGATTAAAGGGATCGGGGAGACTGCAGGCAGCAGGGTCTGCCAAGAGAGCCAAAGAACTGTGCTCGGATATGTAGTGGGCATCTTTGTGAGCTGTCGCTGTTATGTTGTCGAGAGAATGGATATTCACAATTATTACAGACTTTTTTAGGTTTGGGTGGCAATTGCACTGTGAGATGTTGACCAAATGGAATAGCTTAATTCTTGATGTCTGTATATGTTGATTCAAAGGATTGCATAGGGATGTGATAACAGTCGACAACAAATCTTGGCTTGTGCAAAAATATGACTTGGCAAATGTTTATATGTGCCACCAGGAATATTAACATGAGAACAGTTACATTGACAAAGGCTTCAAGAGAATATATAAGGCATTCAATAGCTGTAGTCACACAAAATTTATAGAAAAAAACTATACAAAATATTTAAGAAATTTTATAGTCAAATAGTCAAAGATTAATACTCAAATAATCATAAAAATACTATTCATTAAATCATTTTAAAGCTTTTGTTTAATTCAGATTTTTTTTTAATTAAGTAGCATTACAGCTGAACAAAAACTTTTAACTTAAAATCATTAATAAAAGTTTACATTAAATGTTACAATTTCTAAAGAAACTAAAGTGCAGGACAAGTTTGTATGTCACAATTAACTAATGTTTGTCTTGAGGCAGTTTTTAACTGAAATGATCTTGTTTGTACCATCAACATCTTTTCTTTAATAGTATTTTTCAAAACAATGTTGAAGTGGGAAGTCGGATTTATTTCCGTGAACTGATTTATTCACATAGCTTATGAATCTTAAAAAAATCTTAAAAAACACGTTTTAAATGTTTGTAATTGTTGAATGTACATTGCTTGTAAATGTTGCCTCGCAATGCCCGAATCCAAGTTACCCCAACAAACCTATGCCCTTTGGTGAACAGGAAGGCAAAAATATGATTTCTGTCACCTATAGATGTAATCTGGAAACATAAGTTTGGAAGCCCTTGCTGGTTCTCTCATACACCTCAGGTGACCCTGGAATGGAAAACATTGAAGCGCTACAGAGATGGTTGCCCACATTTGAGCCGTTCACCTTGAACGAGGCATATTATGTTTAAAGTGTGGAACACTGCGTGTGCTATTGCCTGTGACCTCGATAATAGATCCCAAAGTGTCTCTCCACTCCACTGAGTCAAAAGTATGAGGTACAAACAGAAGACCCCAGTGAAAATACCCCAGAGGAGCATTTGTGTTAAAGGTTATTATGTGTATTTAATTATTCGTGGAGATTGCTTCAAGGTCCAGTGTATGAAATCTAGCGGCATTTAGAGGCGAGGTTACCATGGCAACCAACAGCTCACTCCGCCCCTCCCTTACGGAGCACTAGGGCGGCTGACACAGAACTAAGATGTTTTCGAAAGAGATTCTGTAGAGATCTGTAAAGCAGTTTGTCAGTTTAGAAACTTTGTAAGTTTCTCATAGATGACTCTGTTCGGTCAACCACGTCTCTCACAACCTTTCTCAAAAGGTATTGGTCTGGCTTTTGTTGAAACTAGTAACTTTGTATTAGCACCTATTGTATTATTGGTCTTTTATGACATATCGCTTATGGCTTCCTGAATTCCCTTTGGATAAAAGCGCCTGCTAAATGACTAAATGTAAATGTAAACAACATGGTGAATTCCATGTAAGGGTACCCGCGGTGTATATAGATAGAAATAGCTCAAAGGTAATAATAACGTAACGCTTCATTATGTAACGTCTTTATACTCCTCTGAAGACATACTTATGTATGTTATATTGCATTTCTGTCAATAGAGCCAAAAAAATACACAATCGACTTTTAAGGCAAGCATCTGTTGCACAAATCTTGGTATTCATCTTAAATATAGACATGTAATGCTTACTACTATGTAAGCTACTCTGAGTATCCTTGAATTTAGATTCAAGTCCAAGTGTGCCCAGGACCTATTCAGTGCCAACAAACAATTTCATTACGTTAAAATGATCAGCAGGGCTGGGCTAACCCAAGCGTTAGATGCACTATGAAATTGCATTCTCAGTACCGTATAAATCCACGAATCAAAAATGTGTGTACAATCCTCTGGCATATTAATATTTACAGCGTAAACAATGTCAATCAAAGTCAAATGATGTCAATTGTGTCTGAGGAAGGCGAGCAGATCAAATATTTGTGATTAATATCTGAATACGTTTGCAGTTTATCATTCACCTTAAAATGTTGCTAGAACTTCTCATTGTGATGCTACACTGGCCATCAGAATCAATAGCATCCATTCGCAAATTTCTATGAAGTTCTCATCCATAGACACGGCTCGGGTTCCTCCCTCAAGGCAAGCTTTGAGAATGTTTTACTGCTAGGTGATATTTGTAAGTCTAATCCCTTTAGAAAAAGTAATAACACCACACATCGGGCTCTAGAAAGCACAACAAACTATAGTTTCTTCTGAGAGCAACACTGTGATACTGATAAAATCCTTTTCATGTAATTGAACAGCCCAAAGCATTCCCTTGTTTCAAAGCAAATATGATTTGGATAAAGACACAGCGTTAAAATAAGAAATATGATGTATTTTATAGATAACTCACTCAGATCTCGGAGTGGATGTCTTGATATATAGGCCTAGCCTTCTTATGGTTGCCAGAGCAGCTTTTTCAAGCAGAGATTTGTCAGATATGGCAAGGAGAGCATTTTTTTAACCATCGGGTGGTGTTGAATCTCTTTGAAGTGATGAATTGGCTTGAAACCATTTTATTAAAAGGAACATGAAAAAACGTGGTTGCAATATAATTTTTTTCATTAAAGGTTTTTAAACGGCCAGATATGTTTATTAAATAATGTATTATTCATATTTATAATATTATGTGTTTTTCCATAGATGCTAGATATGTATGAATATTATACAGTATATTATTCAATATTATTTGTTTGGCTTGAATCAAACATTTAGAATGATCTGGTTTACACCATCAACTTCTGTAGAAACATCTCAAATATTACAATTTATGTCCCTGCATGCCATGCATGGATATTTGCATATTTTCTTGCATATTTGCATTCTTTTATGTTTATTGCAGTTTTAAACTCTAAACATAGGCCTACTTCATATAAGATATACGTTTTTATTATTTTACATTATTCTTATGAATTTATCAACCTCCTTTTTTTGTAGTATTTTTCAAGTGGGAGGTCGGATTTATTTCCGTGAATTGTTTGTTATGAATCTTAAAAAACTGTTTACAAATGTATATAAGTCTTAATATACTGTATATAAGATATGTGTTTAAACGATATATGATATGATACTGTACGATGCGATACAGTACGGTACAATCACAATATGATATTGTATTACTGTATGTAGTATGCAGAGATCCTCATTATTTCGCTGCACACAAAATCCTGCTCTGGATGCAAAATTACTACATTTTGTTAGAGATTTAAGTGTAGCAAAATTTTATAAAGTGTGGTATAACTAAATATTTTATTAAACTGTAGCTAACTGGCATATCTTTTAAGGTAAACTAAAGTACGAAGCTGGTTGTCGTGATCTGGAACGATAACACATTTCTGCAAGTCCATTCATGCCACACCAATAATCAGCTCCCCAGGACTCCCGCTAACAGACTGCTAATGTTAATTCATATCCCTGGACACTCATTGAATGACAGAGCGCTTTAAAGGGATCGCCGGCTCTGTAGCTCCATTATTAAAGGAATGCACCGTGTGCAGGCCAGTATAAATAACAATGTGACCAATTAGTGAATTTTAACACCAGATCAAAGGATTCACAATTTTCTGCATTAAAGCATGTTAAAACTCCAGACTGTGTAATACGAAAAGAGGCCAAAAGAGTCACAAAAAAAAGCAGGACAATATCTCTTCCAACTGCACAAAAGGCACAAATGCTCTTGAATTGACATTCCACGTGTGCCGGTAAAGCCCTCGAGAAAAGCGCAGGATTTTTAAAGGCCTCTTCAAGGCATTCAGTGCTTCTTATTGGTGGATATCCTGCAGTGGCAGACGTCGAAATCAAAATGATAGACGCTGCACCTGTGGGTTTTCTCCACACGTGGGCCGGGAAACTTCGGGATATTATTTTTTTCTGTCATTCTTATTACCTGTCAGCTTAATTTTTTTCATGCAATTTCCCTGACCCGATTTTCCGCTTCTGCGGGAGAAAATATTGCTGTAAGAGGAATAAATGGGAGAAAATCAAATGATGAAAGTTTCTTTTTCTAAATGTACCTAATATTATGATGGACGTCAAAGTTGCCAATTGGCATATCAGACCAAGCGAAAACAGGGATCGTGTTGCATCTGGGAATTACTACGCCCCGTCGTTCCTGCAATATCAACCCACTTTGCTCCCTCGGGAGGGCTATTGGAAATATAGAAATAAGAGAACGTCTGATATATAAGATTATGAGCCCTAAGTAATCCCCTTTCTTTCTCCATCTCTCTCTCGCCAATTCTAGAAGTCTCAGTTTCGAGGTATCCGGTATTCATCTGAGAGGTCTGCTCGAATGCAGTTGGCGATGACATCACGACACTGGTCTTTAGACGAGATGGAGATCTGATTTGTCCTCATAAAACTTTCACAGCCTTATCTGTGCCTCCAAAGAAACGAATGGCCGAGATTTGATGGTCAGGAATGTAAAAAGCAGATCGCTGAGAGATGAATCTAGGCATTATGGCCTAGGTATTCTAGGTGCTGTTGGATAAAAGTGGTGGAAGGATGAAAGGTGAAGACAGGTCTAAGAGCGATGTTCAGCGCCTATTTTCATGCATAATTGATGTCTTATCAGTGTATCCCTCCCAAACGTATCACCCTCTCTGATAAGACTGACAGCTAAGATGAGCCCAGCTGCTCACACGGGCCTAAGATGGATCGAGTTTGTGCCGTCGCTCTCCGATTACCATGCCGGTACTGTAAGAGCACGTGTACGTGAGTTTTGCATAAAAACATCAGACAGTGGAACAGGTGTAGATCGGACGACTTCAGAATCAGAATTAGATGAGGTCTGCTGCCTCAATTCACTTTGATAAGCGAGAACTGCGTCTCACAAAAGACAAGAAGTCTTTTCACGGCTGTTTCACGAAACACCGCTTTTTGAAAAATTGAACCGGTAATGAAGAATGTTCAGAGGCAAGAGCTGATACGCCTGTACCTTTGCCTGCTTTGAATTAGGAGAAGAATGCCAGGTATGGTGCCAGATATCTAGTTAATTGCCATCTGTGATTTTTTTTCAAGTTGCAATCGGTAAAAATCTGAAATGTTAATTGCGTTCTCTGCATTTCTTAAGATCGTCTGAATGTTCAAAGTACGACAATTAGGCAGGACCTACATTACCAATCAGCAATATTTACTAAGAAAATATCAATTATAGAGGATGATGAAATGGGATAGGAGGAAGATGATGAAATGCGATAGGAAAATGATAACACAGACTTATGATGAAGGACGTGTAGTAATGTGTATGGATCTGGGGGTGGGCTCTTCACTTAGAGTATCTTAAACAACATTAGAAAAGAGACAGACCGATAAAAGTATAAATGTGTGAATCTATTTAATTAGTTAATGTTCTTTCAGCATTTGAAAAAATCCTTTGTTGAGAGATAGTTCACCCAAAAATGTAAATTCCTTTCCTCTCGTAATTTAAAACATTTATGACTTAATCCTACAAAATCATTAATGATAATTTTAAATCTAATAATTTTTTATATTGCCTTGTTGTGCAAGCGCTGTCGAGCTTGTGCAGAAGCTGCAGCTTTTGTCTGAGGGGAACTGGAATCCCCTGGTTAGGCCTGGTTTCCCTCTGAGGTTTGTTTTCTCCTCCAATGGAGTTTGGGGTTCCTCGCCACCGTTTGCATACTATTTTGCACTGTTTGCCTGGCCGGGGTGCTGCTAGAATTTGATAGTTTTATTTAATTAACACTGCATATAGGAATGTATAGTGTTTCTGATATTTGCCCTCTGTTTTGACTTGCATAACCTTTAATGTTTTGCTTATAGTCAATGTTTTCCTGTACAGCTGCTTTTCACAAATGAAAATTTTAAAAAGCGCTATATAAATAAAGCTGACTTGACTTGAAAACACAAAAGAATACATTTTGAAGAATGTGGGTATACAAACAACTGCGGTTCCCATTCACCATTATTTTATTGTCACAAAGACAAGTCAATGGGTACCGCCGTTGTTCGGCGATCTTGATCTTCATTCGTTTTCATTCAATCTTCATTTGAAATGACAAGAGGATGAGCCAATGATGACATCATTTTCATTTTTGGGTGAACTATCCCTTTAATGCGTGTTTAAGAGCTTTGATATTTTGTTTGTTTTGAATGGTTAAAAGTTCTCTTTTATCAGCACGGTCATCCAGATTTTGCATTATGTAATCCAACATAAGTAAGAGGATGTCAAAGGCGGTAAACTCAGTGATTCAAAACGTGGACCAAATGTTTTGCTCAAAACTTTTGCAAGGTCAGTGGAAAAACGTTGGAAGTCATCAAAGATCTGTGTACCTCCGAGAAGGTATGGGAGGAAAAATGGCAATGGACTTCTTGGCCTAGAGCGGCCCTCCGTCTTGATCGCTCTTATTTTGGATTCCGGGGGGACCCCTCCTGTCGTTCACGTTTAGGCACGACCCACCGGGAAAGTCCCTATATGCCAGATGGCCAGTCCGCCCCTTCCCCTGAGAGTATAGAACAAAACCATAAAAAAACTTTACATAAAATTATTTGGTTATAAAAATCATGAAATTAATACATTTCTTACTCTGTTGCTTTAGACTTAGCTACGCACAACCAATTTCCATCCCATGTGTTCCACTTATTTTTGACAAACAGTAGAAAGCTGCAAGAATAGCAGGGGCCTTATAACTTTCGACAGAATTTAGGGAGTTGTTATAAAGAGACCTCACAGTCTAGCGTCTTCTCTACCCCTCTCTCTAGAGATGCCCTCACTTTGATATCCAGAGAGTGTGGTGGAGATTTGTACCTTTGTTCTCACTTGAGAACAAAGTGTGGGTGGCATTTCTGCCTGCATTAAACATTTTTATATAATCTCCACGTCAGCTCCTTTATTCTGAATATATTCAAATTATAGCCATATAAACTTTAATAAAGCATTATTCTTCAGGCCATATCAAAATGTGTAACAATAGTAAAATATCAATGTTAAAAAGCTCATTAATGGTGGACTGTTATCGTTAATATTCTAACAACCATGAACAAAAACCATGACTATACTAATGACACTCATTGTTAATCTTTTCTCTTCTACATAGTGAAGCTTGAGATAATGACTATCTATTGATTTTTTAATTATGTAAGAAATGAGAACATATCTTTCTTTTGGTTCGTATATTAAAAGATATTGCTGCTTCGATCATTGTGCAAAAGCTCTGTGGAGTTAAAACATAATGCCCTTATTACTTGGTCTTTTGTTGTACACATTTTTATTGATCTCTGTACAGTTTAAGAAGAAAAGAAAAGATGCAAAGATGCATCACTTACATGGAGTACGCAATATAAGTTTCACATTCGTCAGAACGAACGCAGACGACGGCGTACACACAAATGGGTATGTGTTTAAACACAACTAGAGCAGGATACATCAAGAACTTTAACAAAAGGCAATAACAACCGACAATAATGTGCGTACAGGGAATGGTGGGAATTGGAGTCCGGTGGGGAACGTGCAGGCGGAGAGTGTTACAATAAGTGTATTATAAGAACAGAAGGAAAAATAACAAACGACTGTAACCATGGTTGCAATTCATACATTACACTCATTCTCGCTCGCTCGCACACACACACACACACACACACACCCTCCCTCACTCATTCCACACACATTGCACATTTTCTTTTTTCACTCCTCAGATAATCTTTATGCCGCATTTCAAGTTGAAATCTTCCCAATTTAAACCGAAGTAAAATTTTGGGGTCTTTCAGACTTTTTCCCAACAATAAACATGTGTAAGATTTTGGTACTTTTCATGTAACTAGACTCTACATGTGTCTGTATGCCTAGTAACATATTGAAACAATATGTGTCGCGTGCATATGAAAAATACTTAAGGTTGATATGAAGTTCATAAGCAAGGGAGTCTTGGAAAAGCTGTTTTTGCTTGTAAGTTATTTGGGAGTATGGAGAGTAAACATCCTGCTAACACAGACAGGGATTGAGATCTTCTTTGAATCAAATATCAGATATTTCGTAAGTTTCGTAAGTAATGGCTGCGAGTTCTTCCCTCTTTGTAGTTGTGTTTCTGCAAGAAGGCGTATGGTGTAATAAACTGAGCAGATTTGCTGGAGGCGAGCCAACGAGCTCATCCACTCCTGTTTACTCTTGTTGAAACATACAAACAGAATTAAAGTAATATGAATCCACCAATTCAGAATGTTCCTTGTGCAAATGTCTCTCGAGGATTGGCCTAATAAGGATTATACAGCGGTGGTAGGAGGATGTAAAGATGCACTGGGAAGATTTGGTATACAGAAAAACACGATCAATAAAATGAACTGTTGATTTAATGAATCTGTACAACTCATCTCCGTTTTTCTTTCAGGTGAATTTCCTTCATAAGTTTTTCAGTCTATACAGCCCTTTTCCACTACAAAAAACCTTTTGTGCAACATGATGTTAAAGGTTCACAAATAAGTCACTAATAAAAAATACATTTTTCAATTATGATTTCATGCCGTCTTCAATGAACTTCAATAATCCGGTCGATATTATTTTAGCCCATTGTAAAATTCCCTCACAGACTGCCACTTATGGAAATGAATCCAAGCTTCCTCCTGGGGTGAAAATCCAGCTATGTTGCCTTAAACATAAGACATGCGTTTAACAAACTGGCGCCATCGTTCCACTGAGCCATCGATACGAGAGTCGAATTGAGGCCACACTGACCTAATGTGAGTTTTCCTTACATCATCTCGGCTTCATTGTCCACCCCAGCAATAAAAGCGAGCACGGCGAGAGCCTCGGCTCTTAAAGTGCCTCAAAAATTACTACCGAAGAGCCACTCATCTCATCTAATAGGGTGGAGAAGCACAGAGGGCTCTGCCGACTGATGAGGTCAGGTCGAAGTGAAGCCGATGTCAACAAACCTCCACATCAAATGCAGAGATCAGACGTTGAGAGCATCTGCTCTTAGATACTGAAGTCTTCGGGTATTTAAGACGAGCTGTCGGTTTGACAAAACGACCTCGAGAACATTTTGGCGAACACTGATGTGATATTTCAAGCTTAGATTTCTTTGATAATACTTACGTGCTAAGGAAAATATCATGACTAGAGGTGTGAAGTGTAACTCCTGCTCACAAGAAAAAAGACAAAGTCAACATATTTCAGGAGAGAGAGTTTATCACTCATTGTATGCACATTTTAATCGCACTTCAAATCTGCTATCGACCATGTTTATCTGATAATTTATGTAGCGGAGCTTTGAGTTTCCTTTCTATCTATATTGCATCACATTCCCTTTCTGCCCTTCTGGGCTGTAAGGTTGAGTTTATACATTACCCATGATGCATCTCACTAGAAAGCTGTTATTAGATTTATGCCGTTTGAAATGGCCTCCGGGAATGCAAATGAATAGAGTGAAGTGTTTGTGTTTTAAATCATACTCTTTTCAAGTCCTCCATGACATTCAAAGATGACTCGCATTTCTGGGATACCTTCCTATGTTAAAATGTGCTTGAGCAAAACATACAGTATGTTCATTGTCGGACAGAAAGCTTGTATTTCCACAACTGCCAAGTTACAAAAACGCTGTGTTGTCAAAGTTGACAACTTTGTTGTTGGTTAAATATTGGCAAAACTCACAGACCAACACGAAGGGTGACCAAAAGTTAATAATTTAATGATTAAATATAAATAATTTATAATTAAAGGAAGAACTTTTTTTTAAGGCATGTAAATAACCTGACATTTTTTATGTTTCAAGAGAGATAAAAGAGAGGCAAAAGTTACGAACAGTAAATTCAAACAAAACAAATCATCATTAGCCAAATTATGAAACTAAGGCAGTTTGCCAGAACACATTGCAACACACCATGTAGTTTCAATATGAACAAGCCAAGAATTTTTTGTATAACAAATTAACATATTTAATTAATCCAATATTCCAAAATTATTTTAATTTAATTTTGTATTATTTTATCCAATGTTTCTGTGTGCCTCATATTTATGCATGTTCGAGTATTGCATTGTTATCTAAGCAACATGTTGAAGTCAGGCTGGCTGCGTAGGCAAAAGTTGTAAGAAAGACAGCTTCGAAATTAATAAAAAAGAGCTCACAGCTTTACTTTTGGGAAACATTGTAAATCTGTTTTCCACAAAAAGATTATAACTTTTAACTCACGGCATCCTTCACTTTTTTGATTTGGGAGGCCTAACAACATCATTCAACATGAAAATTATGTAAATGCACATTCTCGATACAGCACACGACTGTAAATGTTTGCATAAACAGCTGCTGTGTCGCTGTGGCAAGTTTCTCCCGCAGTAGCTGAAACCGAAACAGCAAGATATTTCTCTTATCCGTAGCACAGGTATGACTTCCCCATCACTAACGCACGGTGAAAAGTGCTTTGTTTTCCCGTTGATACCGTATGCCACCAACCCTCGGGGGACGTGCTGGAAAGGGACTGCTTTATAGTGGATGAGAAACAGCAGCCTCCCAAAGCATATGCCGGGGGGCCGTAACCAGATGCATTATGGTGCTGCTGTATTATTTTCCTGATATAAGACCGAGGACGGCCCATATTGATCACGGCACTCAGACGAGCCCGGTCTCTCCCCCCTGGGAAACTCAGATGTCTCGCTTTGGTGTAGCCCCTGATAAGGCGAAGATGCTCTCACTTGTGTAACACAAGGAACCTTAGAAATATAACGGTGCTGAGCGGCCACAGTTACGCACCCCATTTAGGTTGATGCAGTTCGGCTAAGGCGAAAGAATACATCGGAGAGCTGTCTAGAGCTGAAACTGGAGAAGGTGCGTGGTGGAGACCGCTATTTGATCAATACGCTGTAATGCCGGCAATGCATTCCTCATTAGGGAAACTAAGTAACCACTTGAATTAGTCAAACATTATTATGAGGTTCCATATTTAATTAAGATTTACTTGTGAAAAGCCAATCAATACCGTGACAGCTGTACACTTGAGACTTCGGTTTCAAATGGTGTACTCAATTCATAGTTTGGTTCCTAAAGATACTTGTCGACCCATTTATGTTTTATTCTTCAGCGATCAACAAAGCCTTGATGTCATGAGATTAAGCATGCTGTTCATAACACAAAAGAATAACTCTAGATTTAGCAGCAAGCAGGCCGATATCAGTCCACAATCATATCGCAACTTACAGTAAGTGCGGCCTTGGTCCAATTAAAGTCCATTCTCCACGCAAGATTAATGCCAAGAAATGAAAAAACGCTATAACTCGGCTGACTCGCCAGTCATTCCGACACATTTCCAACGGCCCAGTCTCACCCGGTCGCAGATGTGTGAACCTCACGACGAGCCCGATCTCCGGTAGCACCTGGTACTCCCGTGTATAAATGTGGCACGTTAAAAGGTACATTAAAGGAGTGGAGAAAATAGCTCACTTTCTGAAATGTTAATGGGACCTTAGGTTATGGGGTTTTAATAAATCATAAGGCAGACGCAGATTCGGCGAGAGAGCGAGCGCTAGGAATCGCCCTGGCCGGCTTGATATATAATTTAATTCCTGAAAAAAATCACCTCTTTACTTACCGCAACAGCTGTCGGTGTACTGTTCATTATACGCTTTGATGTTGGCATTTGGTTAATGAGGAGGGTTGGGAGGGAGGAACAAAACATTGAAGGGCTTTTATTTTGAGGAGGGCACTAGGATTTTGTGTCAAGAGTTGAGTGTTTTACAGGCGAATGTGTTATTTCAAGCCTATGAAATGCACTTTAGATTTTACATAGATTTTGGGGGGAATTGTAATAAATAAAGAAATTGTTTGCATTTCTACAAACTATTTTTTTCTTTAGAATAGCACAAGGAATGAGTATTTTGAATCTACTTTGATAGACACCCCTGAACCAATGTTACCAAAACAATCTCACAGCAAAAACGAAAGATTAATTCGAATGAATTTATATGATCTCATTCGTACATTTTAGTACTTTTTGTTTTCACACCAGTCAGGTTAAGGGTGGGGTTTCCGTATTGCTTCATACAGAAATGATAACAGTGCGTGTCAGTGAGTGAATGAGGGACTATAGCTCCAAATTAAACCATTATGGATGCTTTGCACACACCTCCACCGTCGCTCTCTCAACATCCGTGTCTCTGTTGTGCAGTCTGCACCCAAGAGGAACTTGCCTTTCACCCTCCTTTCAACCTTCATACCTTCAAAGGCTTGTCAGCTCCCTCTGTCTGCATAATTCATTACCAGTCTGACTTGCTTGGTGTTTGTAATGTCTGATCTGTAAATTGCCACGACGCAGGTCTGGTCTGACTCACAGATGCCTGTCATTGCACTGGGGGTTTCAGCAGGTGCCTGGTGAGATGAATGAACTCAAGCCTTAGTGGGAATAAGGAGCTCCTGCGAATGAAGAGTAAATTGAAAAACAACAACAAACACCCGAGATACATGACTTGCAAAATAAACATCAACAATTTGCAAGGCTTTGTAAGGTGTTGGTCAGAAAAGTTTATAAAGGGAAGTCATTTCTGCACACCACAGGCATCAAACATAACAAAAAGATTGTTAATGGCCATAACGTTCCTGTCAACCAATGATGGTTTGGGACTATTTTTCCCTCTTTTAAATAGAAGACGACTGAAGAAGTTGAAATTCTATCAGTTATTTTTGGCACAATTCAACATTGTAACGCTTAAATGTAAAATGTCCTGATTTAAATCCCAATACATTTTTAAGAGAAGTCATTTGTGGAATACAGTGTATTTATCAACTTATAGTGGCATTAAAAACGTATATTATAACATATTTAATCCATATCAACATTTATATAATACTTCAATATGCCAGCACAGAGAACACAGAGCACAGAGAGAAGAAAGGAGGAGTTTCCTCTTTTCAGGATCATGTGATACTGTAGTTCACCCAAACATGAAAATTATTTTATCATTTACTCACCATCTTATCATTTCAAACCTGTTTGGCTTTCTTGCTTCTGCAGAATACAAAAGAATATATTTTGAATGTTGGTAACCAAACAACACTGGCATTCATTGACTGCATTGGTTTTGTGTACAATAGTCAAGTCAATGGTGACCAAAGGTATTTTGTTACAAACATTCTTTTGTGTTTTGCAGAATAAAGAAAGCCATACAGGTTCTTAATGTCAAGAGGGTGATTAAAGGATGACAGAATTTTAGTTTTTGGGTGAATAATCACTTTAAGATGTGTTTTAACCATAACCATCGCTATGTATAAGATATTAACATGTACACTAGATAGCATGACTGTTTTCACCCTTAATTACACAATGCATGAAAATCAGCGAATACTCTTGTGCTTTATTGTATTTTTATAGCGTCAGCCTCTGAGGAAATTCAATGTTCATGAGTGCAAATTCATTACTCCCTGCTCAGCAGAATTCTGCAGATTTTAACTTCCGCAGTATAAAAAAGTATTTTGAATTTGTCTTGGCCTATTTATATATATGCACTTATATTTAATAAGCACAGCTGTCTAGTGACGCTTTGTCAAACTTTCCCACCACAAGCTAAACTGAAAGGGCGAAAAGGAAGATCGTGATTGTCATGGATTAGACAGGCAGGTCGACTTTATCTAGTCTTCAATCGCCTGGTTTGCTGTCGTGTTCTTTCCACAAAATCCCACACTGTCTTAATTAAAATTTAAGGGTTTCGTCGCCTGCATATGAATTCGAAATCCATTAGAGCGCTGTCCCGTGTTTGACCGGATCACAACGATGACATGAGACCCTCAGAACGAGATTTACAGCGATCAATCATGGCATGGCGCTCGGAAGACAGAAATGGCGACCTCATTAACGAGAAACCATTGAAGACTTGACAGTTGCCATATCATGAATGATTCCTTTGTGGTATAGACCACTTCGCAAGATGTAAATACTGGTTCAGCACTTTTTCTTATCTTACAGATATAATTTCATCTTAAAGATATTTGTTTGATATTCTTGTTTGTATTCTGTTCAAACGTTAGTGTAGTGGTAAAAAACTGCAAAAATGAGTTATTTTGAACCGTGGTGGACCAGCGTTGTTTGCGTCTTCCAAGGTGATCTAAAGGAACTTTACAATGGGTTTACAAATAGGTTGTTAATGTCTTGTTGTTGTATACCACATGTCTTAAAATGGGAAACCCATCATGAGTTCTCAAAGTCCGTTTACGGAAGTTGTGCTACTCGGTGGCCATGTTTCCAACGCCTCTGGGCAGCTATTTATGTCATAGCAAGTCCACAGACTTGTCTACTTGTATACGTTTCTAAAATGGCTAATCACAATTAAACAGCAGATTTCCGATCATTTATTAAACATGACATGAACTATACAGTAACTGTATATGGTTTGCTATACTTAAATTCACCTTTTTCAAGATTCACTGTGCACAGGCAGGCAACAGCTGATGAGAGCCACAGTGAATTGTCAGTCTTTACTGATTGGCTCGTTTTAGTGGAAGGCGGGACTTCCTTCACAAGAGAGGCCATATTGAGCGTTGCATTCCTCGCCATTTATTGTAACGGCAGACAGTGGCGCATCTTGCTAATATTAATATCTGTGGTTATCTACAGTAAATCTTAGATTTCTGTGGTGTCCCCAAGGAAAAATATTAAATGCGGCGGTTATTTTTTTTATCTTTTTGCATTCACAATGCAATAATTCTAACATTGAGCCTCAGCTAACAAAAACTAACTTCATTAAAGTTCACTTTAACGTCTACGAGGTACATTTAGCTACTTTGAACAGTTTGGAAAGAACACTTATTCACATTAAATTAATTTACATCTAAATTAATTTGTCAATACATCCTATAAGGGATGTATTGACAAAACTGAATGCTGCTTTTTCGGTGGAACACCAACGTCTTTCATCGCTTTTTCCACACAACGAGAGTTGACCATATCTAACAATTTTTTTTCGCCATGAATATGTAGTTGAGACCAAATTTTGTCCATTCTATTGACTATTTCGGAATCTAAGTGATAATAAAATTGTAAGTAATGAAAGACGTTGAATAAGATCTAATTCACCGCTGTGTGGAGTTAAAAAGGAGGCCATGTTTTACAGAGCTCTCTCTGGTAAGGTCACAACTAAAGAGGTTATCATCAGACTGCAGGAATGGAGGTGCTCGCAGCCTCCTTCCCACCCTGGAGACAGCCTGTCGTGGATATATAGTGATTTGGGTGCACGAAATATATTGCCGTGATGGCAGAAGCACTTATATCATGTCCTCCAGCCTGGTGTGTGAACAGAGAAAGTTATTTGACTCAAGGTCAGATGGCGAACCAGCCGGAGGGGTTCGAGGGTCCGGGAAAGGTGTCCTGTGTGCTCAGATGACATTGTGCTGTTTTTCATATATTGTGATGCTTTAAGAATAAAATCATTATATCGCAACGTCTCAAAGAATCGAATATAAAACAAATATGAAATGACACAGGCAGGTGTATTTTTTCAGTTTATTTATAGAATAAGTCTACATAAATCATTGTAGGATACATAGTTAGTTACAGCTGTTTTTAGTTTATAGATGGCGAAGTAAACAGAACACAGATGGATTAACGATGAGTTACAAACAGAGGAATCTGGGAAATTTATTCCACACCTCGTACCGTCACCATTCTGACGAGGGTTCGGATACGATAATAGAAATAGTCAAGAGAAATCGTAGAGTCAGCACATCAGACTTCTCAGATGGAACATACATTACTGCCAGACGGTGTCACAAAGTTAAAAACATACAGAGCGATGGCAATGAAAACACAAAATATCAGCACTCGTCACACACATAAATATTAAGACGGTCGAATAGCTCCTCGACTTGCTCAGTTGCTTTTACGTTAACTCAAATGAAAGACCACGTATGGAAACAGATGCATACAGATGCGTAGCTTAAACGTCTCCCACAGTTTCAATATTGCAACACATTTTTTCTCACGCACAAATCACAGAAGAGAAATATATTAGGAATCATTCGAAGGATGAATATGACAAATATTGCTAATGACTCGCCCAAGCATTGTTTACACCTGTAGGACATCAGGAACAATGGCAACAAGCTGTGGAACAAAGAAGTGGAAAAACTCAACTTGTTGACATGGATTCAAGACTGTTAAGATGATAATATATTTCTCTTCCGCAAAAATCTGAGATGAGTTTCAAAAACAGAGTCCCATTACATTCAAGATTACCGTCCCATCGCCTCTCCCTGGATTCCAGATCACTGACCTGGCTCTCCGTCTGAGCCGAAGCGTGACAATATGACATGTACTGGTCTAGTGTACAAGTGCGTCTATTACCAGGAGGGCCAGGATGTTTGAGAGATGAAAAGATGGACAAAACAATACATGGTGAGCCATGAGTTTTTGGATGAGAGCAAATCCTACTGCCTGCAGACTTTAATATAGTTGTGTTTAGCTTTTAGAACAAGGTCTGAAATTTCAGTTCCTGCTGTGGAGTTTTCAGCTACCGACTGGATTGAGCACCATGTGTGAAGAGAGAGAGCAAAATTTAGTTTACGCTACTGTCTTTATTGTGTATTCAAATAATTAAGCTAAATGGTCTGGTGGTGTGATGAAAACAGAATTTGTGTACACAACAGAATAAATGTTTTTCTCGTATGGCTTTAAATATCAACTAGACTATTTACTGTATGGCTTTCTTAACATTGTTAAAAAACAACGTATTCGGTATGGAGATTTATTAAGACCCTTCAACGTGAGCTGAGAAAGAAGTAATGTGTTTTCTTTAATCATCACTCTTGTTTTGGAACCCACTAATATATAACTTATCTAAACCAGGATTAGAACAGTTTAACGTAAAAAGACGCATAATAAAACCAACAAAATTTTAAATTCGTTTTTTTAAAGAACAATAAAACTAAAGGTTATTAACGTAAACACAACAGCAAGCGATGACCTTGCATTTGTAAAAGGAAAATAACACCCACATTTTTTCTACAGTATATTTCAGAAAAACATTATTTTTTATAATAAAAGCTCACTGACAGCGTCATCCAAAAGCAAATAAATGAATTTGTTTCTCTTGCTGTCTTTTGGCCATAAACACCTTCTAAAAATAGTGCCCTATATGTTCATCCCTTGGGTCTGAATATACAAATAACTGGTTGCAAATTTGCATTGTGCATATGTGCATAAAAGAGACATTGAAACTGGTTACCATCTTGCAGTTCTTCATCTCGTTCGGCCTTAATTTTACTTTTGGGGTGAACTATCCCTTTAAGTCATAATTTACTCACCCTCTTGTTATTTCAAACCTGTATAACTTTCTTTTTTCTGCAGAACACAAAAGAAAATATTTGGAAGAATGTTGGTAATCGTACAAAACTGGCCCCCATTCGCTTTAATTTTATGAACTCAAAACCAAGTCAATGGCTGGTGCTGTTGTTCGGTTACCAACATTCTTCTAAATATCTTATTTTGTGTTCTGCAGAAGAAATAAAGTCATACAGGTTTGAAATGACAAGAGGGTGAGTACATGACAGAATTATTTTTTGGGTGAACTAACACACCACAAAATGAATGCTAAATACCGACTGTATGTTAAAAAAGCCAAATGCATCAAAGTGTAATGTCACATGCATCATCTATCCACACTACAATACTTCCAAAGCCTTTATATAAACTAAAAGGTCAGATGTCACCCTTTACACACTGTGACTCAGACATTTTATCTTCATATGCTGCAGTGAGAGGCTAGTTTGCAGTAGTCTGGTTTAAACCTGCGGTGTTGTGGGTAGCTTTGGTCGGGTGGGCGTTTGCTGTGATCTAAAATGTCGCTCGAGCTTCAAGGCAAGCATGGAGTGAGTCAGAACTCACTGCCCCACTCATCTATATCCTCCTTCTACATACGCTATTTTTAGTCGGCGTATTGTACGGGCAGGTTACTGCCAGCACCCTCTTAACCCTGCAGGGGTTTTCAGCCGTTAGCCATAGCGCTAATGAAGACATTAAAGCTGTTTCTCTGCAGTTGGTCCTTCAGCAAGAGAGCCACGAGTGTCTCAGTCTCACGATCGTTTGCTTCTGAAACCTTTAGATCATTGGTGGGTTTGGTGGGAAAATCAACCACGAATCAAAGGCAGAGACAGAGCTTATGACTACAACCCTTCTGAATAAAAGCTTAAAACAGCCTACGATGGTTTGCAGGTCTTAGCTGGCCACCGGTTTAATGAGTCTGGACTGATTTTATTGGTTTAAGAGAATTTGGAGATGTTAGTGAACATCAGCTTGACCAGATTTGGATATTTTGTGTTATATTCTAATGAGTCTTTTAATAGTTTCATTAGGAATTGTATTCTTTTTAACTAAAACAACCAGCTAAAACAACCATCTTCACTGGGCTCAGAGACTAGCTAAACCAGCGAAAGACCACCTAAGGTTATTTTTATACATCAAAGTATACCGCACTAAACTTGAGAAGCTTGGAAGATGCTGATTTATTACATCCATATTGAGTTGGCATCTGGCAGTTTACTTCAGAAACTTGGCCGTTCCAAGCTGACAACAAATCGTCCAAACGTTTAGATATCGAATAAAGACCAACAGGTTTTCGGTCATTATCTGGCACAAGTGAACAGAGACAATTACAGGCTAAAATAACATTTCACTTGAAGATAAAACTGTCCCGGTAACTGAGTCTGAACGGAGAGGAACAAGGTTGAATAAATGGTTCAGAGAGTTTCAAGGAGCTCTCCTGTTGTTCTGATTGACATGTATTCTTTTGTGGTACAATGGACGTTAGTCGCTATTAGGGAACAAAAAACACTTCAGTGGAAAAGATTGCAGACAGAGAATTAAGACTTATACATGGACTCTCAAATCTGCTGGTAAACTGAGCTTGGGAAAGGTGAAGAGGTCTGAAATGATCACTATTTCAGATTTTCCTTCCGAAAACAGGAACATCCACTCTCTCACACATAGGCACACATCTATCTATAAATGTATAAATCGTATATAGATGGCACATTCACATCTTCCTGTTCACACAGGAAACAATGATTCTGGAGTAGGTCCAAGACGCTTCGTGCATCCCAATGAGAACCCGTCAACACGCTCACATCGGCAAGGTTAATCTAGACGTCAAAGTCTGCTGACGATGCAGAAGTTTGTCCCCATCTGAAGTCTTAATGCTGCAGTCAATTTTAACCTCCCTTTTAAAGAAAACCGGAGTTGCATTCGGCCAGCTTTGACCTGCCGGCCCGAACTATGGATCTCTGAAGCACTTTCAGTTCTAAGTAACAAGATTCACATGCTTGTCCATGTGCCCAGAGCGTACAGTGACTGCAGTGTGAGCCGAGGGGAGCCACTCTAAGACATTTTGCGTAGTATTATAGCCATATCGGTGCTTCAAAGGTACGAAGATGTTGCCCCGTTATTTGTATCATCACCGAAACGTGCCGTGATCGACAGCGGGTTTGAAATGCTTTTTCCAGAGTACATTAAGAGTACTTAAGCCGCAATGCACTGGAGGTAGATAAGGACTTGCTCTGGTAGTCTCATTTGTAATTTAGGAGTGGGGTTTGGAATCAGATAAAGATCTTTAATTAAATGTTTCGAAAGAGATGAGAAATAATTTTATCCCGCGGGCTAAGCAGGATGACGTGTTTTTATACAAGCGACTGCATGGTTGAGATCTGCAGACGATTCGGGATAAGATATTGAATCAGTTTAGATATTTAGCGTGACTTCATCACAGAAGATTAATGCTCCAGGTGAGCAAATCTAGTGTCGCGTTGCCAAATGAGATCTAAACATCGGCCGGCTAATTTGATGGGGTTGTTAGTAGTTCTAATGGCGCTATGCTTCGATTCGTTTTGCATCCGAGCGCTCACAGGAAAATAAATCAAAAGCTACAAAAAGGAGAGAGTTAACACACGACGTGATCCGATGCTAAATTTGACAATTTACGCATTTGGTTTTACATTTTCGTCACCAATTGCCAATTATACTTTCTCTTCCTCGTCTTGAATGCGTTAAATGTGTTGGTAAATCGGGCTCGCAGAAGGTAGGATAAATGGATGAGGAGAGGGCTGATCTGAGATCAGCAGCCAAGCGTGACAGTGCCGAGGTTTTGCAGCCCTTCTGCAGGGTTATGAAGTGCTGAAAGAGAGCTCATTCCAGCCATAATGTTCCAGCTTCCTGCCTCGCTCCTTCTTCTCATGATTAAGGTCTTAAACCTCTCATCAATCGCCCTGTGCACTGCCACGGTGGCGAGCGAGCGAGAAAAAGAGAGAGATTCTGCCTCTCTCCGAATGCTTAACTCAACTTTGTTAGCCTGCCAACAGACAGCGCTGTGGCTCTTTCATTCACTCTGTTAGTGTTTGACCTTCACCGATTCATCTTTCCCACCCTTCCCTTTCTCACACTCGCACAACCAACCGCACACAGCTCTCCTCCACCTCGGGGGGATTACCGCAAGAACGGCCATCATATTTAAGGGATATCTAAAAGCCCAGGCCAAAAACTCATTTCATTGGTAATTTCCACCCATTTCTGCAAGGTGAAGTCATTAGAGTCATGCCAACCCTGGGAGCTGTCGCGCCGTCAACCTGCTGTCACACCGTCTCCCTCTTTGATCCCCCCGGTCTCCGAACCAGCTGCCGCCCGCGTTTCTTCATTTACAGAATTTGCTAATTCAGTTCGCCTCGGTTCTCCGGGAGCTCCGGGTGATAAGGATGCGGGCTCCCCAGTAGCCGGCCCCTCCTCGACGTGTTTGTGTAATCCCCCTTTCACAGGTCATTGAACAACGATCGGTCTCGCCGAGTAAAATGCGGAGAAAATGTTGGACTCTTTCAACCCCGTTAGTCACAGGTATATAGTCAATGACTCAAATAATCTTCAGTAGCCACCAGCTCAACCGATTCACAACACCAAGTCGCAACCTCTAGTTCTCTTCAGCACGAAGGTAGATGTTTTGATTTGGTAGAGATAGAAGCCACATGCACGTGAGGAAGGGGCTTACAGATATATAAAGATTATGTTTGGCAAAATATTAAAGGAAGAAATTGCTGGCTGGTTATATATTGAATGGATAAGAAAATAATGTTTTATTGGATTTTTATGAAATTGTTAAATATTGGAGATGAAGCATGCTTGTGCTAATGGAGTTTTAATGAATTTCTTTCATATTTTATTAAACCAGTATTTTAATAAAAGTGAGTTGGGTGGGAAAGAAATACTGGATACAGTTTTCAGAGAAAAAAATAGAATTGATATATATATGCAGGGTTTGATTTCAAAATAAGAAAACTATAATATAAAATATAAAAATAATATAATATAAAATTTAAATAAATATATAATTAGCATTTTCTTATTTAGAAATCAGCAACAACGCATTCTGAATGGCATGTCTCTCTACAGGAAGCTGGGAACTGTCAACTTTGCCAGAAGTGACATTTTGTCTCTTTCCTTCCAATTAGAACCTAATTTAGCATGAACGCTCGACTGTGCGCTACGATTGACGTGTAAAATCTGGTACGCCACATCATGACAATTTTTCAGAAACTTCAGTCAGTAAGAGGACCATGTCTCTGTTTAAAGGCAAGCCCTCCGACAAGGTTCTGGGTGAAGGCCGGCCTGTTTACTTCATTAACGTCAGAATTCAGAAAGCAGGCATTTCGTCTGCCTAGATAAATCTCCTGCGTTGCTCTTTTGCATAAAAAGCTTGGCGCACTCGACATGGGCAAAATTGTAAAGTCAGTGACTATCTGCAGCGGGGCCAAGCAGCCGACAAGAATATAAAAATGAGAAGCATCTTATCACACATAAACACATCGCTGTAGGTGTTATGGAAAGATTTTTTGCAATTTCCCCCGTGTCATAGATGTAGAGAGAATTATCTGGCCACTGTGGGAAGCAGAAAAAAAACAACAAAACGAATGTTCAAGTTGCTTCCTGCGCACCGGGAACTTTTCCTGATGTGAAGGATGAGATTAAGTAGTAAGCAGAAAATCGTGACGGGCAGATTGCAACATAACAGCAATTTAGTTTGCTGTCGCTGATAGGCAGATTGAAAAGTTTCGACATTTCAAGTCTGAATGGTTAAGACAGGAAGTTGCGAGAAACTTCACCTGACTGACTGCATGTGCAGTGATTACAGATTTGTCATCGGAGAAATACTGAGCCATGGATCACCTACAATGAAAAAGCATGAGCCAGCAAAAGCGTGCAAGACAGATTGAACACCTTCCAATATAATACTGCCGTTTGTCATTTCAGAAAAAAGGAAGATCTAAATAAGCCCTTAGTTTCGGGAAAGCCGACAATGACACTCACATTATTGTGTTTGCAAAGAATCCAATTGTTAAAGTTTGAGAAAGGAATATATATTATGAGACAGAATTCACAGAAGTTTGTTACAGGCTAATTTTGAAAAGTCAATGGATACAATGTGGATACAATAAGAGAGAGATTGAAAAGAAATACTAGGACGGTAGTTTTACCTGACAATGTTTGCTATGTAATGTAAAGAAAAACATAAGTCCATTTCTAGAAAACACTGTAAAAAGATGTAATAGGCTTGCACATGCCAACTCTCGCAAACAGTCCAAACATCTTTCTGTTATTACTTCAACTACGTTAAAAGGACGTTTTAAAAAGAAGCACAACCATGAGATGAAGATTAATGAATGGAATGAGATTTTCTACAATCTACTTTTTAACCATTTTAGAAGCCAATGGTCTCTGGAATACAAGGACGGAGACAATGATGTTTACTGCCATGGTATGTGTGTGTGTTTCGCAGTGAAAATCGTATTCATCGAAAACACATTTTGTCACATATCAAACAAACAAAATAAGAGGCATAAGGGAATTCAAAGGAAGTTCGTTCAGATCAAAATATGGACATACATTCTATGGACATGTGAAAAGAAACATTAAAATATTATCAAAATATTTATAGAATTTACTCACCGTAACAGCACGCCAACTAAAATCATCTAATCAGGAAATGAAATAATTTAACATACTGTCGCTTGTGACACTGAAATTTACATTATATACATTCGTTTTTTTTAAATAAACTCCTTTGTATTGATTAGTGGTTCCTTTGCTCCTTCAAGTTAATCCATTCGCCCCTCATTGTATTTAAAAGCCCTGTTGGATACTTCCAGCAGAGTCAAAGAGAAGATCCGGCCAATCAGAGCGTAAGGCTTTTTCACCAAAAAGTCCTTGCCGGTCGTCTGACCTGGCAATGGCAAGCAGTCGCATCCCACAGGTGAGATACCCTCAGCGAGAAACATGGCAGACGTCCACACTTGGAGGAAGAAAAATAAATAAAAATATATATTTTTATAAAATGAAAAACAACCACAAGGGATTTTTCTCAAGCAGTCAGGAAACAAAAACAAATTTTTTTTTCCCATATTTTTGAGGAAAGGGGGTTTTCCTTTGTTCTTCCTTCAGAGTTTAAAAGTAGGCTCTTCTTACCAAAACCAAAGGAAAAATGAAAGAACTAGCGAAAGACTTCTCTGCTGTACATGTTCTATGCAGGTAAACAAAATGTAAAAGTGCTTTTTAAAGACTGTTATTCAGTGTATCGAAAGAAGTAGCAGGCACTTAAGTCCATCCCCATGTTGTAGGTGTCTGACAGTGAAGCAGTAAGGTACATGTTGTTTTTGGGTTATTCCCAGGTTGTTCCTCTTTTGGATAGACGCAGACGGACAAATATAATCCCAACAAACACTAGCCCAGGATATCCAGGTAGACGGGTGTGGCTTTGCCCAAGTTATAAAGAATTTTCTGGATGTCTTTGATGTTTAACCGCTGCTGTGGTTCCCTCTGCCAGCATCCCAGCATGATGTCGTACACTTCCTTGAGACAAATTCGTGGCCTTTCCAGTACGCGTCCTTGTGTAATGCATTCGATTACCTGTAGAGAGAGAGGGAAGCATTGTGAATACTTCTGATTGGCTGATAGTACTGCAATGCATCGTGGGTATGGGCTCAATCATTATAAGCAGAATTATAATTTCTGCAAAATAGGCTTCTCTCTATATTAACCAGCGTACTTGAAGTCAGACACTGAAATTACTTGCTGACAGTCTGGCAGTAAAGGAAACTGACTGATCTACCACAGATCTGATCCCCCTCGTAACAGTTTGCTGGTTCTTTATAGAAAACATCTACGACCTGTCTATTACGATAAACAAAATACAACGTCTCATGGAACTCGAGACATCTGAACGGGTAGACAGCTTTATATTGACTTTTGGAAGAGACAGATAATTGTTTGTTGTCCCTTGAGTTCACCGCTCTGACTCCAGCTAGCGACTGTCTGTGTTCTATTGACGGATACTTTGATTTAGTTTCACAACATTCTGATGCAATACAGTAGCCACAGACCCTCCGGCAACAGAATATGGAACGCTGGTTGTCATTGGTATTCAAGTCGCCTTGTCGGCGTGTAATACAAAGCACACATCTTCTACACATAAATCGTCATCCACTTAAAGATTATAATTCCCAGAGTTGATATTGATAATCTATGTGTGGAGTGTTTTATCCAGCAGTGACTTTTTGTATGCAGAGGGTTTGTTTTTTACTTTTCACAACTTGGAACTCCGAAGTGCCAAAGAAATGTCAGAATTTCCAGCTGTGTCTTAGAACGATGGAAAACATGATTTCCTTTCAGAGATGCTGTCTGGTTTATGTTGTTCCTGCATGCTGGAATTTTTGTTTATAAAAGTGAATACCACAAAAAAACTGGTGAGTTAATTTGCAAAAACTAATTTTAATTGTTTTTTGTTTTCAAACATTTAAATAAACACGTTTTTACCGTGCATTCCAAGTTAATCAAATTTATTTAATTAATTTAATACATTTAAGTAATTACAACTTAAAAATACAGCTAACTAATACCAAAAAACAATAAACACATGATAGCACAATAAAAACATGATTTATGAAAATCATTTTTTTGCGAATTAACTCTATAAACGACCAACAAAACATATTTTCTATTTTTGGATCAAGATTTTCTATTTTGTGGCATTATTATCATTCTGTCATTTTTATTATATTTATAATTATGCACATTCGAACCCCAACAGTCTCATTACTGCAATGCATCTGGATTTCTTTTAATTGTAATTCCCATTATACTCATTAGACTCTCATTACTGTTATTCTGTATTTATTTGAATTCACATAAACTGCGGTACTACCATTGCGTATTAACACTTTACAATTTGAATGATGCATCTAAAATAATATTTTGTATTACAGTAATGAGAATTTTTTATTGGCTTGGGGTAATGATATAGGTAATGACATGTCCCCACCACTTTTTGGAAGAAATTAAGAAATGCTTGCTGAAGGTGTGTATTATTTAAGGGCCATTCACATCTAAAACTTGTGGAAAACGCAGGATGCACCGCTTTCTCAACATTTCCCGTTGCTCACACTCGTACGTTATATTTGCGGAAGACAGAGAGCCACGACTTCAGAAACGCGGCCAATATAAAAATGTGTGCTTGCTTGTACATCCAGTGCACAAAAACGCATAAACGAATGAACAAGTGACATTTATAGTAATAACAATAAACTTTTTTGAGTAAGGCATCGCAACAGCCAAGTGACCTTCCCCAAACGACAGTTTGGGAACCACATATTGTGAGAGCTGGAGTAGCCAATGGACGGACCGCCCACTATATATAAGTATTCCCAACGAGTTACTACAGAAACAATTTATTAAAGTATTGTTTTTTGTGATCTCTGTCCCCACCACTTTTCAAAACAAAGTTATGCCACTGGGTAATGACAATGGGGGATGTGCTTCAATAAACAATCCCACAATACAAACAATATTAATGCTCCTACAAAGCCTCTTTCATTCATATAAAATATAATTTCTAACGTCTTCCTTTTGCTTGCGGGGAGAAATATAACCTAAACAACCCAGGTTTTATGAGATTTTCCTTTAAAGCGCATTAGTTAATCTATTTATGATCTTACTTCATGACTTCCTATCTGATGTGAAAAGAAGCTCCTCTTTTCATAACAAAAACAGCCGCTGGCAATGTGATGTAATTAAATTTCTCATATTGTACACATTGCATCCCACTAAGATCAAAGTTTTGTTTGATTTGGAAGCATTAAGCCCGGGAACACCAACAAGTATTCTAGAAGCTATATAAAGCTTTAACTGTAGCTACATGTAATTGTGTTTTAATAGTATTCATTAAGAGGCACATCCGAAAAGGTAAAAAATAATCAGACAATGGAATTTATTTTGGAGCAGCATCTTTGTGTGTGTGTGTGTGTGTGTGTGCGTGCGTGTTTGTTCGTGTGTGTGCAGATGTTTGGAATGTAACATTGAAAGGAATAATAGGAGAAAATGAAGCAGGTTACTCATTAATGCAGTACACAAGGGAGCGTATAAGCCAACAAAGCATGTACCTCCTGTTCCTTTCTTAAAGGCAAATCGTGTTCAGGACAAGCCTAAGTTGCCTTCTATTTTTTATATGACTCAAGGGAAAACCATTAATAAAGAAATAAAAATATCCACATTTTCCTTAAATCAGCATTTCTAGATGCACTGTGGTCATTCAAATTCAGTGTCTGTTGAATTACAACAAAATCAAACAAAGTGACAAAGTCATCCTACAGCAATGGGAAAGACTGACAGCCTGACAAGATGCATGAAATCTGTGATAAAAATCCAGGTTATCACAAAAAACGTTAGAATTTTTATCTAAATACATATTACAGTTGCAGTATTTGAGGTCTGAAAAAATACAGAGCATCATTTCTGTTATTTTCACCTGTTTCTCCAGTTAAGATTTTCAATACACACAAACCGGCAGTGTTCATTCCAGCTTTGGTTTTTGACATACCTCGTTATTTGCAAGCTGAAACCATGGCTGCTTTCCATAGGTGAAGATCTCCCAGAGAATAACGCCGAAGCTCCACACGTCACTCTCCGTTGTGAACTTCCTGTACATGATGCTTTCTGGTGGCATCCAGCGGATGGGCAGCATGGTGTGTCCTCCCACCTGTTGCAAATCAAGATTTGGATTCATAAAGACTTCCCTTCTACCAATTTTTATTACAAATTATATTTTTTGTGTGAAAAGTTATACTGAAAATGTTCTCTTTTTCCCCTCACTGACAGCATGTGCTCAAGCTGGCGCGAGCTCCACCATCCAGGTATGTGCAAAACCTGGTGAACCGTGTCTTCCCAGCATGACTGAAAATGTTCCAAAAGCACCTTGTGCGATTCGATGGAAGTACAAAACTCATACCTATCTGAGGTCAGGTGTAAACATGGACAATTTGCATATTCTGTCAGTGACTTCGGAAATAGTGTGAAATCGTAAAGGGATAGTTCACCCAAAAATTTTAATCTGTCTTCATTGATTCAATCTTTCGCAGTATACACGAAGATATTTAGCAGAATGTTGGTAACCAAATAATGCCGATGCCCTTTAACTGGAATTGGTTTTGTGTCCATACAATGGAAGTCATGGGGGTCTTCTTTTGTGTTCTGCAAACGAAAGAAAGTCATACAGGTTTGGAATGACAAGAGGCTGAGTAAATGATGATATAATTTTCATTTGTGGGTGAACTATCCATTCTGTTGCTTTGCAAGTTTTAAATACAAACAGAATAGTTTAGGTAAATACCAAAAGAAACCATTGAAGATGAATGAGATGCAGGAAAACCAAACATATCCATTAAAGGAGTCCGATTCAACCCATCAAACTACATAAGTAGAGTCTCCCTTCAGGCTGGATCATCGATTGCAACAATAAAACATAAATCATCTTCGCCATAAGCCGACATCATACTGGATTGAGAATCAATTTTCTCTTTGTGTCTGTTGCCTCGTGTTAATTACAGCCATGCCAAGAAAAGCACGAGTGACGTTTCAATGGCGGCCATGTGGTTACTGCGGCTTTCAAATGGTAAGTGGTGACCGTGTATTAATTACAAGGCTCATTAGTGCGTTGATCACATGAGGGTCAGACCATCGACTTCACACAAAATTCAAAGAAGCCTGCCATGTGCTGTACACTCAAGGTCCCCGGAATACAAAACACGGCCGTTTGTGTATTCACATATTGATCTTGTGCTTTTATTTTGTAAAATGCGTTAATGTCTACCCTGCAAAAATTGTAGTGCGATCAAACAAGCGCAGAAAAGAACATAAATGTCCATTGGCTCACGTCCCACGATGCCCTGGCAGGCGTGTATCCCTGGCAACGGCGGTTTATTCTGCACATGGCGAGCAAAAGAATGACAATTTAAGAATTAGGAAAATTTGACTGTTTTCTCGTTTGATGATTTGATTGTTTATCGAAAACACACACATACACGAATGCACACAAATATCAGAGGGTCTCGAAATCATTTCATGGAGTGATGTTCAAAATAATGAGTGCAAAAATATGAAACGACGATGGCATTAAGAGTACTTTTATTACAATCCTGTGTGTTTTTATGTCAGTTTAACGTCATTAACGCATGATACGATAGGACAATATAAGACGTGTGTGTGTTAATAAGCCATGCTTCTCTGCCTCTCACTGCAGCCAGTTTCTCACAGAGGAGGAAGATGTCCCACCGGCTCCAGTGATGTGTGGCAAATGTCCCTCCCCTCCCTGGATCTCAATGTCTGCCTCCAGCCTCTGCCCTTTAGGAAGCGTAAGCAATATGCCGGTCCTGCTGCGGTCGAACAACGCTCCTCTTGTTCCGCGAGATGGAGTTCAGGGTACTGCTGGGTTGCTGGTAGTGCTCCCCGTGCGTGGGCAGGAACTGCTCCCTATGGCCACACCGGGCTGCTCGTCTGGCTAACCCAACCCACTTTAGTGTTATCGCATTTTGTGCCTGGAGAGTCAGCCGGGGTTGAAGGCAATAAAGCTATGAGCATCAGCAATGGACAAAATGGCAAACAAATTGTCTGTATGGTGCTAACATCGACACAAGGCAATTCGTAACTATTTTAAAGGCGGATCATTTTTATTATAGTACTACGATATTTTTTTAGCTTTTGTATTGCTTTGTATTTGCATGATTCAAATTCAGGCTACCACATATTGCACATATTCTGTATTTTGTATATCAAGAGACTGTTTCTTGAGTGTTAAATGAATCGATTGCACGGATTGAAATTTCATTTTTCCCAATAGCATTGCCGGATACCTCCTTGCCATCTTTTGCCAGCGACTGCATGCAAATCAGTCTGCGGGGCTTCGCGGAGATCGGAATGAAAACTGGCAGGGCGGTGACAAAAATGCCAACGCAATTTAAAAGGGCACCGATGAAAGGCAACACAATTAACGTCTAAAGGAGGGGGATGAGGGATGAGAATCGCATAGCGGTAATTAATGCATATTACAATCAATAGCATGTTTGTTCCAATAAACGGCTGATGAGATATGATGTCATTAAAACAAGACATTTAGAAAAAATGACAGCATTAGGAAATGTGATTAGAATTCGAATCATTTTTAGATCTTATTTAGCCAGGGCTTGGGTTTTTAAGACAACTGTGTAATGGAAAAAAAAAGACGTACAGTAATACAATTTAATTCTGAAAAACTGAATTTTGCAACTTTGCTCAGCTTTAGTCAGGTTTGGAGGCTAGCAAGAAGTCGAAACGCTTGTTTACTTTGTCATTGTCCTCACCGCAAATGTATTCTGTCAAACAAAACCCGAGGGCCTTCAAATCGACCACCAGCACTCCTCCATGTGCAAATAAGATTATACTCCACAATCAAACCAAACATGGATGCAGGAAGCCAAGCTCCTGATGAATACTGACTCCAGGCTAACCGGCTTCTTTCTTTCTTTGCTTCTGGAGAATGAACATCATTGTGTCACCAGGGCTTTTGGTTGCTATCTTGGTTCCTGGAGGTGGAGGTGTACGTGTCTAAAGCAGTTAAGAGCTACTAAACTCACAGCTCTGTCAGGGACCTGCAGAGTCTGGTCGGCTCTCTCACATAAACATCTTTGAAGATTTACGTCCTAATAGTGATAATAGACATGTTCTAAGCCACTATAGACGTTTTCATCGGATCCACACGCCTGGCCGGAAGTTATTTTATATCAATATTGATTTATATCATATTTCTTTCAAATTAAATAAAAACTTCTCAACAGTTATATATTCGTTGTGGAGGTTAAGCTTGGACCACATAATGTTTGTTTATGTTGTTGCTGCTGAAACCGTCTATAGGATGACTATGAAGCTAATGCTAATTATGACGCTGGGAAACTTAAGCTAACTGAGTTCAATGCTATTGGAACGCTTATGGATTCATAACTTTTGCACAAGGTGTGTGCAAACAACCTATTAATCTGTACGATGTGAAACGTTAAAACCAACTCTAATACTAACAAGCACAAAAGCAGATAATGCTAAATCTCACTACGAATAAACTAAAATATACAAATGATTAAAAATTACATTTTGTTAGTACACAGGACGCATAGGAAACATTCGTTTTGGGATCAACTCACAATTGATTCCAAATTAAACATTTTAAAGTTAAAGATTACGATGTTACCATTGTTAATGCTATACAAATAACTAGAAATAACATTGCATAAAAAAAAACACTGCATCTTTTTTTGTGACTTCTCGGTTGGGCAAATGTCCAAATGCCCCTTTATTTGTTATTTTGAAATGATTGATTGTAGAATTGGTCCTTCAGGAAAGAGTCCTTGAGGCGCTATATAAATTAAACATATTATTATTATTATTAAAACAAAGTCTACTCTGTATGCTTTGGGTATTTCTGAGATGGTGCCTATATGAAATATAAAATCCCTGAATCACATTGCTCTGTATATAAAGTACAGTGGCATTTACCCATCATCATAATTCATTTATATTAAAGCACTGAAATTCTATGAATTCTATTAGATTAACTAACTTCTTTTCTGTATATTATCTTCCTCGCTTTAACCTCAAAGTGATTCGTGAAGGACCAAACACGGCTGCTCATCTTAATGCATAAAAGCAGATTGCCCCGGCGTGCAGATATTTGGATTGGCCTGTTCATGTGATGGTTTGGGTAACTTTCTGTTTGTTCAGAGGAGAAAATTGATAAATAATAATAAAATAATATGAATTCTTTACATTTATATAGTGCTTTTCTGGGTACTCAAAGCGCTTTACATGGAAGGGGGAATCTCCTCAAGCACAAGCAAAGTGCCGCATCCACCAGAATGATGCGACGGCAGCCATATTGCGCCAGAACGCCCACCACACACCATCTTATTGGTGGAGAGGAGACAGCATTACAAATCAATTAGTACATATGGGGATGATAAGGAGGCCATGATGTATAGATGTGAATGGGCGAATTTGGCCAGGATGCCAGGGTTACACCCCTACTCTTCCTCGAAGACTTTTAATGACCACAGAGAGCCAGGACCTCTTTTGTGCTGCAGAGAGCAATCAGCCATCTCACAGTGCCATTAAATGAAAAGTCGCAGAATATATTAAGTGAGATGCAATGGACTAACTGACATTTACTGTTAATGTACCATATTTTCTCCATTGCAACTATAAGTGATTCTCTGGGCAGTGCAATAACCCTTGTCACCCAAAGGCTCTGCATTTAAAAATCTTTTACTTTTGAGGCACAGCAGCTCTTTTTGCTTGCTGCTTTTTATCTATTTCCCTTTCGAAAAGGAGAATAAACTAAGAACGCGACCTTCTAGCGCTGTTCATTTGAACACACTTGCGTTGATTTAACACCCAATGTGTTTCAATAATCAACCTACTTAAGTACTAACACTGCCAAAAATGTACTGTGTATAAAACACAATCTGCAAAGCACAATTTCCCATCTTGAAGGTTAGGGAGGATGCAGGCGTACTGGACATGTACAGCATCACTCCACCCACCATCGTGATCCAAGGACCTGGATCGGGTACCCGCTACGATTAACATAATATTAAGTCAAATCTGCGTTATTACCAGTTGTTTATCTTGCTCTATGACACATTGTCCATTTCAGGCATCAAGGTTTGGCATTACTCTCACAGGCACATGCCAAGGCATCTACTGTAAAACATTAAAACAACTTAACGTTTGGCTCTCGAATCACATTGTGACTTTGCAGTGACACAGGAAAATTCTCATTTACCTTTAGCGACTAGCATTCAAAGCGGTGAGATGAACGATCATGTACGAATCAGCTTAATCTAGTCGAGCGCGAAGCCAGCTCTTTAAATTCAGCGTCACCTCATTCATCCTCTTTTTGAGAGCTAAGTGAAGACATACATTTTAATTCATTTAGGACCCTCATCTTATAAATTGGACCCTCTGTCATCTGGGCCAAAGCTACAGAAAGGAGCGTGTCTGTGTCAAGACAAGATTCTGAATGAGGGTCGAATGCAGAAGTCGTTGCCGAGTGCAAATGGGTTTTAAGGATGTTATTGAGCTAACTAGCCCAAATAAATCTGAAAACTGGCTAACGGTATGAAATGACTCTCGAATTTAAAGTCACAATCCTTAATTTTTACAGAAAAATATGGACGTACAAATTATTGATGCAAAACGGGAGATTAGCAAAATATGAATATTGTAACTTGTTTCTTCTTCTGGATAATTTTTTTCCAATTTGTTAAATCATTAGACTGTGTGTATGACAAATATTTAAAAGTTTAATATATAATAATGTCAGAATTAAAACGGCATCTTTAAATATGGTGAGTTTTGTGTCCTTAGATAACAATTTGTTATGACTTTAATCTAGGGAGTGTGAATAAATGTTCATCTATTCATCTAAATTCATCTAAAATTAATTTTTTTTACATTTAGTTCATAAGACGACATGAACAGCGATGAAGTTAAAATATTTGGTTCAACTTGTGCAAAAGCTGCTAAATATATAAATATTACAACTCGTGAAAGAGTTCAAAACAAGCAATTGTTAGCTGTGCTATTATGAATCCACCATAAATCACGATCCAAGACAAGAAGTCAATTTGTGTTTGTTAATATTTGATGATTAATCAAGCTCATTTTTAACTGTACCTGCACATTATGAATGCAAGAAAAATACAACAACAAACAATCTCAGTCCAGCATTAATTTAGACCTTATTCAACTTTAATGCTATGTGTTTTCTATTAACTTTAATCATAAACTTTTTATGTCCCTCATATGAATCCACTCTTACCCGGTAGTAATCCGTGCTGTAGATGTCTCTTGACATTCCGAAGTCTCCGATTTTCACCAGCAGGCCGTTGCCCACCAGGCAGTTTCGTGTTGCAAGGTCACGGTGGACAAAGTGCTGAGACCCCAGGTAGACCATCCCTGATGCGATCTGAGTGGCTATATGCAACATCTGGGACAAACCCAGTTCTCCATTGGTCTGAAGTGGCTGACCATCCACAAGAATCAACGCGTCTGGACCATGAGCTCTGTAAGGACACATGAGAATATTTTAGAACCAATGCAATTTATTCAATAAAGACAACATAACAATTATATTACATAAACATTCTTATGGTCGTTTTATGTCCGTGCAATAAACATTAAAGTCGTTGAAATTTTTCTTTTTTCCCTTCATCACCCACAACCAGTGATCTCTGCGTATGCAAAATAACCCTGTACGATGCAATTTGCATTCCTGCCAGTTTTCTCTGGCCCTTTCATGAAATCTTCTTACAGTGTCATTACGTATCAAGCAGTTTTGACGACACCTGTTATCCCCCATAATCCGGCTAGCAGGACAGAGAAAGCAATTTCTGCTCCGACAGCGTCTTGTCGGAAACAATGTACACCTGTGTATCCACTTCCTGTCGCTTGTTCAATCCCTCTGTGGAAAGTTGTAACCTATCAATCAAGATCTCATGGGCCCACCTGACATCACAACGCTATATTTTGCATTGTTATGACAGGCTACTGTGTTTAAATTGTTGTAGTGGAGTAATTCTACTTAAAAGAAATAAAATAAAATTCCACTGTGATTTGATCAGATTGATTATTATTATTAGTGCATAAGCAGCAATTGCAGCACCCACACACCTGAGAAACTTGTTGAGGTCTCCATGCTTCATGTACTCAAAGACCATGATGAGCGGGTCGCCGTCCACACAGACTCCGTAAAACTTCACGATGTGCTCATGCTGAAGGTTGGTGAGCAGTTCAGCCTCTCGCTGGAAATCTTTCCTGGCTGAAAGGGTGGGATCCTTCAGCGTCTGCAAAAACAACCCAACAAGACAGACGGTTTATTTCCCAGTAAACACAAAACTAGCTACTCAAGTACAAACTGACCAACAGTAATTATGCTTATTTGCTGGCAAGAGAAAATTAAAGTATCCACAGAAATTCCAACCTGCATGCATTAGAAAATGTACAACAATTGCAATGGCATTAGAAAAAGTGTTTAACTATATACTTAAATGAAATGCCACCGGAAATTGCAGTTTTGTGATTGCGTAACATATTTATAATTATACAATTAATCAGGTGAATGAGATTAACAGCGTTAAGAAATGTGCTTTCTATAAATAGCATCCGTCTTTATGTTGTATTTATATATATTTGCGTTAGTGCTGTCAAACATTTGTTTACGACTCATCGTATGCAAAAAATGTGTAATGTGTATAAACATTTGTATATAGTTTGTATTATATATAAATATTTTTTTATTTAAATGAAATATTAAAATTAAAAACGCATGCATGATTTATATACATAGATATTATACACAATACGCGCATAAACAGTATATTATGTAAACAAAAACTTTTATTTTGCATAAGATTAGTCACGAAAAAGCCCTAATTTGGGTATACAGAACCTTATGTGTGCATTTTAGCTATACAACAGCAAACAATGACGATTCCGAGCGTTTTTAGAAAGTGCATTCAAATACATAATCAAAATGTACATGACTTGTGCGTAAATGGCTCATACATTGTACGGGATTTCTGAAGTTCACTAAAGAAACAATGTAATAAAGTTGCTAAAGTGCATTTAGTCATTCAGGTGACAGCAACTCACAACACTTCATACACTTTACAGTATAATGCATTCTCTGTCATTTTTAATGCACACTTTAATGGACAGACCAATAAATCCAGCGCACCAAAACCACAAGTCTTGGCAGAAAGATGCACAACCAAACCTCTAAATGACCAACACGACGACTTTAATTGCCTCCTGTGACCCTCTCTGTCTTCCAAGAGATGAAATAGTTTCCTGGCCATATCTGTCTTTTTGTCAGAGCATGTCTAATCTTATATCACGTCATTCAAGAAAAAATAACCCCCCGCGCAGTCTATGTCCTTGGCCATGATATGTCAATTGTTTCCCTGTCCCTTTCTCTGCCTCACGATGCACGTTTGCGAGCAATCGCTCCTTCAATTATATGATAATTGCGTTTCGCTCGCAGACCTCGCAGTTTAATTTTAATTACAGCTACCGTGGGTTAATCTATATCAGGCATGGCGAAGAGGGGGATGCGTTTTGGATGGATGGGGGTACCGATTCACAGATGGCAAGGTATCTGTCCCTATCCATAATGCTTTATTGCATCTATGTTGCTAAATTGGCCCCCTGCACAGGCTGTGGAGAGCAAAGGGGGAAATCCAGCAGCACCTGAGAGGCTGTCACTAGAAATCGGGGTTGGAGGTCTCGGGCATCAGGTGGAATTGGGAGATGACAAAGACAGGAGTGAGGTGTGGGCAGATCTTTGGCCAAAACAACAAGGAAATGTTGACCTGTGTGAGCTGGATGCATTTCAAACAACAGCTGGTCTAATGGAGCTTTATGAAGCCATGTGCTACTCCTAACCAAGTCCCAGAGGAATATTTCATTGCTCAGTCATAACTAAACAATAGTATCAACAATAAAAAAATCGCCGACAAAGCGACTTAAGTCTGTACTCTAAGAACCTACTTTATACATTCAAATGAATTGATATTGAATCAAACTGAATTTTGGAAGAAATCAAACTGTGAAATGTGTCAATGCCCTGCCTTATGTAAAACACAGTGGCAGCAGTTTGACTATGACTATTGATGGAACCCAGAAACCTGAAGGAAATAATGTCTTTGTTTTACTTATTTATTAGTTAAAATAGGTCAAACTCAATATTTTAATTAATTGCAAGAACTGAATAATCTACCTAAACTACGAAAACAATCGACGAGGAGTCGAATAATCGTTCCAATAATCGTTAGATTAGTCGATTATCGAAATAATAGTTTGTTGCAGCCCTACTCGGGAGACTTTAAAGAAAAAAAATTCTGTCTTCATTTTATTCAAATCCTGTATATAAGTTAACAAAACAAAAGAAGATATTTTGAGAAATGTCTCAAGGTCCATACAATAGAAGTCAATGGGGACCAATGTTGTTTGGTGACCAACGTTCCTCAAATTATACAGATGAAGACACTTTGAAGAACGTAGGACAGCAAACAGTTCTCGGCCACTATCGGCCACCATTGTATTTTTTCCTACTATAGTAGTCAATGGGGAACAAAATCTGTCTGGTTACAAGCATTCTTCCAAATATCTTGGTCTGTGTTCATCGTAACAAAGACATCTATACAGATTTGGATGAAGTATCTCTTTAACAACAATTTTCAGTTAGTGTCTTTGGGTCCGCTCCAAAATTCTTCCAGAAATGAACTTTAAAGGCATGTGAATGCAAAGATTTGCTCTTTATTTCCAAAAGCAGCTCTATCCGTGTGTCTTTGAGTGTGCTTTAATATGGTTAACTCAATGCTGATCAGAATATCAATTGAAGCATCCATATCTCATTTGTTGAGTTGCTTCTCGGGGGAAGCAAGCATTTTAAACATATGACGTATATGTTGCAGGCAGCTAACGCCAATTTTTACACATTCTGCGCTTGATAAGGACTTCAAATGCAGTGTGAGACACAAAAAACAAGCGTTCTTTAGTCAACAATACCAGGATTCACACATATAACTGCTGGCTATTTTGCATGTGATGAATAGCTGTCATATACGTTAACATGTGACTAATTTAAAGTTTTTAATACTGGGTGATGGAAAATTCAGAAATCTATATAATAAAACACTTCCAGTATGTCAATCATTTTGAACGTCCGGGTTTGCAGACTGGCTGACATGTCTTTAGAGGGGGCGGGATGAGACGTTTGACTCATACTTCAAAAGTAATAATAAATAAATAATGTACGAAATTGCCAGCATCTTCCATGAAGTCTTCAAACATTGACATTTCCAAACGGACAGACTGTCTGCTTATAGATCAGCATTGAGTCACACTTCAACAGACTGCCTGAGCTCGCTGAATGCCGACTCCTTTGACCTTGGTGGACGGACCTGTGCGGTAAAGCAACTTAAAGCATTATCCAGCCTCTGTCTGCCCACAGCAGTGACTCATTCCCTGTCAATGACATGGAGACCAATCATACCCCTGCAGTATCTTTAAAACCCCCCAAACATTATATCACTGCCAAATATTAAACACAACTGTAGGTGATCTCTCCTCCTTGAACGGCCGAGCTCCATCTCATCATTGATCTTAGTCAACAAATCCTCCACCGCCAGGCTGTCTAGCGATCGTTCCCTGAACGAAACCCCTCTTTGCCGGGCACAGGGGGATCAACTTTATATGTCAGATAAGGGGGGCTGGACGAGGGGCTTGACCTTTCGAATGAATCCTGCGTAACTAGAGAGCGAAATGGCCCTGCTGCGATGGGCCGATCATTTCTTACCTTGACAGCCACTAGCATTTTGTCCTTAGTGGGGCTTAGGTTGTAGCACTCTGCCAGGAACACTTTCCCGAAGGCCCCTTCTCCCAGTTCCCTCTTGAGCACAATGTCTCGCCGTTTAATGTGCTGTACATCTGAAAGAGAGAAAGAGAGAGAGATTAAGCGGATTGTGTGACAATCTTTCTGGAGGTTATTGCTTTAAAACTGTGATCGAGAAATATATTATTTGGGAGTTGGATTCAAGTCGACTCGACAGAAAAGCGGTCCAAAAAATACATCAAATAATCTCCCATGGAAAGCATAATTTCACACTAAATATTCCATTTGTCTTCCAAAAGGTAACGCAAGGTCATGTAGCCTTTGATGAACATGATGCATCGATGCTACACTTTGATGTACTTTATAAGCGATGTACTTCAACTTAGATGGCTGCTGTGATCTCGAGTGCATTTCATTTAACCGGCTTGCTAAAACATATGCCCGCCGTATATGTTTACACCACGCACATCAGAAAGAGGTAATTTGCATCGGTTTTCTCAAAAGCTTTGCGTGGGCTCTCACCGGGAGCTGTGTTATCAGATGACTCCTAAATACGAGAGATCAGGTGGATTTGCCCCTCAAACAGCGATGAATGAAGCCATGCTTGGTCTACCGGGCAGAGTAATGGAGCAGCAACCGGTCTGCTGGCGGTTCAAGTCCCCGCTGAGCTTTACTGCGGCTCTGCCCTTGAGTGAGAAGTGTAACCTCAAACGCCTTCATAAATACCGCCGCGCGCTTCAGAAGGCAGGTAATAATCGTCCGTGATCATCGCGCGCCTGACTTTGATGTACAGATGGTCATGAAATGTTAAGAAGGAATGTGATTGATAGGACGCAATACGGCATATCACAAATGATAACAAAAGGCAACCTCAATTAAAAAGCAATAACATTACTCAATTAAATGGCATTTCTTTACTAACAAATACACCAAATTCACCCATTTGTTTGGTACAAACAATCAAAAGTATCTCATGTACGTTCTATAATTTTTTTAAAAACAAACAGTTTGGGTATTTTTTATGTGCTGTGACACGTGATTTACTGGAACACATTGATGTCGGAAGTAGGACAGTAAAACTGCGATGCTCCCATCTCCGGCTGTGTCTGAAACGTGCCAGAAATCTACGCCATTGGTGTAGTTTCAGCATTGTAAAGGAATTTCAAATAACATTGGAAACATACACAAAAACAACTGCCTAATACAAAGATGTGCAATAAACTAATTTGCTGGCTAGTCACGAGTGCTGTGGGTTATGTAGCATTCAGCAGGCTACCACGATCTGGCGTATGTACAGCATCCACAACTGCAATCCAGGCACTGGCTCTTTGAAATAGTGGGCTTGTTTACACAGCCTGTCTGGATTTATGCCCGTTTATAACTCTTTTCTCCATTATTTGATCATCATTTAATGAATTTGTGTTGCAGTTACCGCCTGCTTTTGCTGGTGACCGTTGGGCAACGTTCATTTGGCATAGAATCGTTTTAATTTATACAATAAATCTATAAACCTAATTTACATTGAAGATGTGCTTGTCTGCTAAAAGCTAAAATAAACATTTCAAGTAACTAGTAGTTACAAAGCATAAAGTGCGCAATTTACAAAACGGGCCAGATTCACGAAACAATCTTAAGAAGAAAGTTACAAAAGGTAACTTGTTATGCTTGCTAACATTTTAGCTAACATGCGATAGTAAGTGCCGTTTAACACATCACATGCTTATATTTAGACTATATAAGAATGCACGGTGCTTGTTACACACATACAGTTTATTGTATAGATAAACATCTGCAATTACCACACAAGCAAGCGAGTGTAATTATTGACAAGCATATTATTTTATTCTTATGACAAAAATGAAGATGTTCTTAAAGTACCAGTGAAATCAAAAATTACAATTCCCTTTTTTTATGAAATATTGTAAAAAAAAAATTGTAAATAGTTTATCAATGTGGGCCATTCTCCTTTTAAAATGTGTGTGCCCTCATAATCTTTAGCTAAAATCTCAAAATGCACCTGTAATGACCATCCATCTAAAAGAGACCACTATGTTCTATTTTTAAGTGTCCTAATATTGTATTTGAGTCCCCAACAACAGATTCCAAGCCCAAATAACCCAGTCATGTCCTCAAAATATGCCTTAAATATCAACCAATTTCTCAAAGATCTCTAAACGGTTCCCTCCAAGCAGTTCGAAGATTCAGTTTCTCTAAACCCCTCCCTTCCACAAGCCCACTGTGCTCCGATTGGTCGGCTACCCTAGTCTGTTGGGATTTGTCTTTCCACATAGACGCACAACTACATTTCAGCTCTTGGAGGTTTATTGGTAACTTACACAAAGATTATTAGTACACAAAGAAACTAAGGTTATCTAAAAATGGCATCGATTTGTGTTGTTAAGATAATGACGTTAATGCGCTAGCCGCAATGCTGCTGTAAGAGTAACGTTACGAATCAATAGAAGATATACAGTAACCGAAGACGTCTTATTAATCACACTAACATGTTGTGATTCAGAAAGGTTTATTGGTCCAAATAAAGTCAAGCTGACCCATCTTTCATGGCGAAGTGTTTCGCAAATCCTACACTGAACTCAGTAAAATGACAAAAGGTTTGGACTATACTGCTTAGCAATCGTGGTTATTCTCTGGCTCTTTACATCATCATCCTTTGGACTTGGAAGTAAAAACAACTACATGCTTGATTTTGCAGCACACAACACAGCGTCTCCAGCTCCGTTACATGATTCAGATATCAGTCATGTTTGTGGGCAGGTCAGAGTGTTAGTGTTTCGCGGGCTCAATTCGTTACGTGTAAACATTACGCTCAAAAGATTCGCATCCGAAACGACTTGTTTGGGCGGTTCGGAGTCGACTCCTTATTTTGGGAGGCAATATCTCTATTCATCATGGACTTTTTTGATTAACAACTTTTCAGATCTTTAAAATTGTCTTTCAGTGTGTAACGTAGCTTCACTTCAGTCAATTTTGGGACATCCAGGTAATGTGGTCTTTAAATATCATATGTCAGATGGCTTGGCGGGGCATCTGTTAACTCCTCCCCTTCAACTATCAGACTGCTGCCAGTTCGATGTAAAAATGCAATGGTGGTTTTTATTCATCCAGACAAATCGCAGAGAGACGAAAGCCACGCCGACTATTTTTCTCATTAGAAATTTCATTTCACTTGGAAATGCGTCAAAATACGGAATTAAAACCCATCGCAACTTCCGGTTCACAGGGACTTAAAGGAAATATTAAGAAAAGTTTGAGAATTGCACTAACAAAATAGATAGATACTACACTGGCCCCTGAGCGTCTGATGCAGCCCTATTTGAAGTGCTTGAGCGATGGAATCCACCTAGCGGTAAACGTAGGCAGTGCAACATAATTAAATACTGTACAAAGATCCTGCTTGAAAAAAGATTTGACCAATTGACAGCAATGCAAGTAATAACAAAAAATATACTAAAAAGGGCCTTATTAGGGCTTCATTAGTATCAACCAAGCAATGTATTGTATCACATTGTTACGTTTAAAAGTAACATTTCCAAAGTCTGTTTCAAGTAAACTGCCATAGGTCTTTTGCGATATGAATAGAAACGTCAAACTGATCGGATTTAACCGCAGCTACAGACGCCTAACACGTCATGATGTAATGCGGTTCGAGTGGGTCCTTAATCTCTGTACCATCCACCTGCTTCAATTTCCAGTTCCCAGTCTGTTGCGAGGCAGCGAGCTCCATATGGCCGACAACGACAGCATCTGGTATTTACTCCAAACAGGAGTTTTGGATAAGCCACCGTCCAACATCAATACTTACTGTCCAAAGCTAGCAGCCATTCCACCATTCCTCTTACAAGACTTGAAAAAATCCAAAGCAAATATTGATGAATGGACAGCACTTGAGGATAGACTTTTTGCATTAGCTGGCAACCTCCCCGTTCTCCATCTAACCAGAGGCTCTAATCAGCAGAAACATATTAGGGACAATTTCATTTGCACAGTGTGGCAGACGTCCAATGACGATGGTAAACATTTCTGCTTCGACCGTAAGCGCACTCAATTTTACATGCGGAGGGTTTTTTCGCCGCACTGCTGGATATTAAGACATATGCATTACCTCCGAACTAATTAAAAAGCATTTGTGTAATCAGGACAGGCGAAGACGGTGAGAGCGGCTGAGACAAAGGAGAAGAGAGATGACGGCCCTGTGCTCTTTCTTTTTTTGGGTTCTCCATTTTCTCATGATTGATAGGTTTACAATTAGCAGGTAATAGGTGCACTTTCAGTCTGACGAACAAATGAAAGGAATAGTTGAATAAATTGAATTACTTTGGAGGACTTGTCATTTTGCAGCTTGACGGCCCTAGTCCCCTTTCACTTTCATTATACAGAATCAAAAAGAGGACATCGTTGAAAAAATCCTTAATAAAGACAAAGACGTATAGGTTTGGAACGACAAGAAACATTTGACAGAATTTTAATTTGGAGTGAACTATCACTTTAAGAACTGTTGTGTTTAGCCCCCGGGTTGCATTGTGAGAGGCCGCTCTTGGGAAGAGGTTGCCGTACTAGATATCACGTAGCGAGCAGCTGGGAATACAGGACAACGATTTCATCCTAATTAGGATTTTTTGTTGTTGTTGTTGTTCTCTGGCAGATGTTTAACACTCCCAATGCAAATGACACAGCAGACCAGTTCGAGGCTGATTCAGGTTCAACTGCGTGTAAATGGCTGCACGCAAACTTTCAGGAATAGGCTGGACTTGCCCTGCAGCATTTTACCTTCTCTCTGGAACTGAAGACAGCGCTAACTGAAGTTGATAGAGCACCTGTTCATTTCGAGCCGTCCCCAATGTTATTTCCTGCCGCCTGATGATTTAATGCAATTACAAATGTTTTTGTAAATAGCCTTGGTTATACGCTTTCTGAATTTTGAGAAAATGTCAAAAACGGAAGCCATGAAGAAATAAGGAAATCAAAACAGGTATCTTTTTTTAATCATGTATCAATTCACATTTGTGGGTAAAAAAACCCACACGAACCCACATTCACTGACGTATTTTAATTCTTTCTCAAATGATCTACAAAATATTCGTTTTTTTTGTATGAAAACATCAATTGAAATCAAATTAATCTTTAAAAAGCTGGATAAAAAGAGTCATCCCAATTCTAGTCATACTACTTATGTAACAACATTCTTATTTTTGCGACCAGGAATTTCTTGCCTATGAACATCGGCTAATAATGAAACACAAATGATTGACTGACTTGGTCAGTGAAAAATGAAAAACCACGTCAAGATGACTCGAAATACATTGCATTTAACTGGCCGATTTAAAGCGACTCGTCTTGCCTTAAGAGCCACATGCCCACGCTAAATAGAGCCCTGTGCGACTAGGCCACATGTGTTTGCGAACGCATCCAAGTGTTATTTCGTTCACAAGCTACACAAGCGCCCTCAAGATGCTATTAATAAAGCATGTGGGTGTGCAATCGTTTGCAGACAAGGTTAATGTACGCTTGTCTTCTGTATCTCTGCTGCCATGTGTACAACCTCTGCCTGCTATCGCGACTGACAGTCAAGAAAAGCCCCACCAGGACCTTCAGAATGGAACGCGGACGTGTTCCTGTCTGTAAACAGGCATGCACGCGTCCATCAGAAGCTTGCTGCAGCGCGGAGACACGCCCACCTGACAGTCATGTGTCTTACATAAACACGACTGCGGCATTTCACTACCCACCTCCCCCAAGAGCGCACAGCAGAGCATCTCACGGATCGGACCCTTTGTGAAAACGCATGTCTCACAGGGATGAACGCTACTCACCTGTAGGGAAATAAATCATTTGCTGTTCTGCATCTCATTTTTTATTTTATGTCACTTTAGAGGCTAGATTGCTTTTATTTACTCGACTTGTTTCCACGTTATGCTCTAGCTTTCTGGTCTGTGTGTCTCTTTGTTTGCACTTTTCTGTTTTCAACAGCGGTGCATAAATCAGGATATGGACCGTCTAGAAAAATGCTTCTATTTTGCAGTTTTGTTTATGGTTAACGGTAATGCCTGTGCGATATCCATAGGTTTTATAATTCATTCATACTTTAAAATCAGTTATATATTCTCATTTATAATTTCGGTTATAATATAATAATCTGCGGGTGTGTATTTAAACATAAAATCAATAACACACATCTTCCTTCGGAAATAACTGCATAATGCACTATACAGTAAATACATGAAGGAAAAAAATGAAAAACTGCTAGATGAACTACAACACATCTAAACTATTGCACAGAATGGATTTTGTGTAAAGATGTCCAAAAAAGTAAGAAAGAGCCACAAAGAATAAAAGGCATCAGAAACGGTCTTATTTCTCGAAACCACAAAACAGCTCAAGCTAACCTGACAAACACATGAATAAGAAATAAGGCTTAACCACAGGCGACGGCGTGTGCAAAACATGTTCATCATGTGTGCAGAGAGGATGAAGACATGAAGGACTTTGTGGTGTCGTATGTATAGAAAAAGCATAACATGAGTATTGAAAGACAATATTGAACCACGACACAATTACTAATGCACAAAGACATATGAAAAGCCAGGCTACATGCATGAGCGCGTTTTCATATTGTTTGGAAAAAACGTAAACCCCTAAAAAAGCTTCCGAATATCATTTCTAGTAGGACACATATTGCCTCTTAAGAAAAAACGGAAATTTCTGATCAATGCATATTACAAATGATTTTGATGGAAATACCCCAGAGATGAGATATAGATGCTTTTCAGACTTCAAACTGAGGAAATCAGTTATAGTCGTAAAGTTGTGTACACAAGAAAAAATATTAAAGGTCTCAATACTAACAGCACAAGATCATTCCCAGCTCTTACGCTTGTAAGTGTGCAAGCTCTGATTGACAAGTTTAAGAAAACCAGAGAACATTGAAAATCGTACGACAGAAAGTGATTATATTCATGCCTTGCCATGACCGAAATGACAGATCGATATCTGTTTACTGCGACGCCAACTAAAATACAAAGCTGTGCCTAAACGTTCTCGCATTGCAGATAAATGGCAAGACATGCGGCTTTGATCGGAGCGGCTACTCAATTACAGAATTCCTCCCGTGTTTCCATTCGATCCGAGAGGCTGGAGGAGTAATGTCCAGCCGCTCCGGCTTAGAGGGAAGGGAATTAACTGAGCATGGAACGCGTTAGTCCACAGCACGTCACATCGGCTTGGGCTTTGTGAGATGGAGTGACCTCGAGTACACGTTCCCCGGATGATTGAGCTGGACGAAACTGGGTGGGTCTGGAATGTCAAAAGCTGTCACAGTTTGTCCCATTTTTTGTGAGGACACCGTGCAATTGAGGTCTGTATTTTACAGATGATAGTATTGAAAGAAAGAAAGAAAGAAAGAAAGAAAGAAAGAAAGAAAGAAAGAAAGAAAGTGTCATGTCCAAAAAGTAACACATTTCCTTTTAAAAATTCCAACACTCTTCCTCGAGAGATGGAGACCATTCCACATGCTCCTGTCTTGAAATAGAAAGCAGGACAGAAAGAGAGCAGTCGATGACCCAAATGAACAGCAGCAAGCGGGCACATCAGAGTCTAGCTGGAGACACAGCTGGCAACTGTATGAAACAGCACACGACAAACACCAGCTTCATCTGCGAAAGATGCTGCCGGAGAGTTTCAGAGAAAGCAACATCTGACACTGGCAAATATGGGCAGAATGAGCAAAAAAACTTGAAGTTTGGTTGGTAAACAAATGGAAATGGTGTCGTGACTGGATAAAAGGGGTCGAGTTGTTTTGGTCCAAGGAGAAGGTCCAAGAGAAATGCTTACAAGCCTATATGAACCACCACAGAAAGCACGGAACGAAAAGTCAAATGAATATTTCACGAAAGACATGTAATAAATGCATTTAAAAAAGGGAAGTTTATTTACACACCCTCGAGTTGTTTCATAACTGTAAACATTTCTTTGTTCTGATATTTGGAAGAATGCTTGTAACCAAACAGTTCTTGGCCACCATTGACGACCATTGTAGAAAAAATGCCAATGGCAGTCAAAAGTGCCCCAGAACGGTTTGCTGTCCTGCATTCTTCAAAATATCTTCTGTGTTCAAACAAAACAAAGACATGAATAAAGCAATTTTTCCTGGTGACCGAAAAGAGTTTGGTTACTTGCATTCGTCCAAACATCTTTAACTGTGCTCATCAGACCAAAGAAATATATACAGATTTGAAACAACTTGATGGTGAGTGGCACTTTCATTTTTGGGTGAACTGCCCCTTTAACGAACTTAAACCTATTTGACACATGCCTAATGAATAAATGTATCAAGTTCTCCAAAACCCCTACAACATTATAATCCCAATTGCAATTTTTTGAACAACAGTGTTTTTAGCAATCCAATTTTGTTTATAAACTCCTGTGAGAGGAAGATATTTCTAATACTGCCTCAAAGGAGTTTCAACACGACTGTACTGTTTAAATTAAATCAGCTTAAATAAACAAAAAACAAAAAAACTGCTTAAATCCGCCAGATTTACATGCATTACTTACATCACTGTTACTCGTGCACGTACGAGCACGTGCGCATGTGCAGGCAGACCCTGAGCTCTCAATTATCTTGTACCTGAAAGTACATTTGTGTACCGCGATAGATTGTTTCCGGCAAGCTCTCGAGAGCTGAAAAAGCTTAAACCGTGTCTCCACAAATAATGAATACATTACTATTGAAAACACACCGGGCCAGAAGTCAACACAGATAATTTAACTACATTTATACACAAAGCAATTTGTGTACCAAACAAGGCTAATCCACGGAGCACGTGTCCCATTCTCTCTTTTGCTTTAGGTGTTTTAGATGTGGACAGAGGACGGGGTCAGCGTCAAGCACTGACGTCAGTCTCATCTTTGCTTTCAGAGCCGGCCCATTATTTAGAAGTTGATTGGGTTAATTCATTAGGTTGCAGAGGCACCGGACTAATGATTTTATTATGCGGCATATTGTGAAGGAACGGATGAGGAAAATATGATTAAGAGAGCTGATGAAGGTTAAACATTGTTGCCAAATGACCGTTACGCCACTGTGTTGCAATTAAAGTGTTTTTAATGAGTTGGGAGGGACACATTTGCATATTTACTGCGGTACAGGGCATGGGACCCAGAAGAGAACATGGCGCAAGTAACTGTGCTTACATTAGCCGCTTGTTTGTCATATGACTGTTTTAAACACAAAATTAAGCAAACAGAGATGGTTCAGCATGTTTAGAGAAACTGACTTTGTGTTTAAATGTTTTTTTTTCACCATGTTTTAAAAAAAGCTTAATTTGGTGTAACACAGATCCATATATGGGTGTAAGAGCGAATCAGAGCTTTTGGAATAATGTTGAACTTCATAACTTTGGCCACCTAAGAAACTGATGCAACTTTAAGATGCAATGTTTTACTGTGAGCTCACACCACCTGCGACACTGTCGCTAGATGTCGCTAGTCTCTTGCTACGAGGTTGTAAGAAGGCGTTAGCAAATCTCAACTTTGTCGTGTCGCTAGACACGCCCCCTTAATGTCGCCAAAGGTTACTGTCTCCCGTGTCGCAGAAAGTCACCGGCTATCCATTGAAATGAATGACATCACCTCTCTTTGTCGCTGGCGGTGTAAACGCACAGTTAAAGCCTCAGATTCCCTCGGTTCCCATAAACGTCTCAAGTTATGGCATCCGCTTGAATGGAAGAGATTAAGATACTTTGATGAGAGGAAGGGGGCATGACTTCTGGAGATGGGGGGCTAGAGCTCGGATTCGAGTCAATCTTTTGATATTGATTGCATCTGGGGAAAATTCATTTCTAGCTCATAATTTGAGAGCAGAGAGCATCTATCGCTCGCCGGCGGGATAGGGGAGGGTGCGAGGAGGTAGCGTCCCATCAATTACCCCGAAGTGAGGTGCTTTTAAACAGAGAACCCGACGCCGTCTTAGATGACGGCGATGGCCCTAATCGTTCTATCCTTTCGCTTTCATGATTTGGTATTTGGCTCCGGGTGGGATGTTGTTATGGCTTCCTGCCTTTTTGAGAAGTGTGGTTTTCTATCTATACAATGAAAGGCAACGGGAGCCACTGTTGTTTGGTTACCGAGATTCCTCAAACTATTTAATCTTACAATAACTCCAGCCCTGTCTTTTCAAACAACAAACCGGTTAAAAGGATAACTTTGAGTCCTCTGCAAACATCATGCAGAATGATTACCCCTGACTTAAAATAAAAGAGCCTTCCACGCTTGAAATCTGTTCCTTCAGCACTCATATTCCATCATTCCCTGCCCCTTTCTCTCCCATTACCAAACAGCCTCTTTGTTAATGTCCTGCAAGAAATCTAAAGCTATCATCTAATTCAAACCGACAGATGATAAAAATACGGATTCATTAACGCTTCACCGCTACAGCGCCACGAGGCAGAGGATGAGCTGATAAAATAATAGGACCTCAGACATATACGTGTCTGTCATTAGGCCAGCAGAACAGCCCAGCGTCGCACCCCCTTCAACGCTCCCTAATAAGGATTAATTACCTGCGGCGGTTACACCTGTAGCTTATGGGAGAGGGCCGACCACAAGGTGTGAGTAAAACAGCGTGTTTTGTGTGTGAACCAAAGCTCCCCATGGTTCAGTGGAGAAGGTTATCAGTCTTTTAGATTGCCTTTGCTTCTTTATGTCGAGTGGGCTGTCAGAGAAAAACGTATTAATAAAGTGCGGCGATTTAAAAAGAATGAGAAGTCTTCTGGTGATGCTTTTCATAAGTACATTAAGGATGAAACTAACTAACTTGCCTCCCTTTACTTGCCAACCTCATTATCCAACAATTCAGTGTTATTTCTCTGGTGCTTTTCAGAAGTTTGCTCCTATACAGAAATAATAAGGCTAAAAATACAAACATAAAAAACGACAAATAAATAAATAAATACACATTGATCTACTTTTAATGAACTTACTTTACCTTAACTTACAAAATCAACCAACTAGTTACGTAATGGTCAACGATGTTACTGCTTAGTTGTTTTTCCTGGTATATAGCCATTTTTTAAATCAATGAATTTATTTAATCATTTAAATTAAAGATATATACAAATATAAATAAATCACGTTTAAATGGACAAACTAAGACTTATTTTGAATAGTTTATTTTATTTATGTTTTAAAATAAAACAATGAATAGAAAAATCATTTGTAATTTATAAATTTAAACTGTAAAACCTAAATTAATAAAACAGTAAAATGTACATGAATAAATCATTTTAAATGCACATTTTAACCGCTTTAGAATTAAATATTAAACAAACAACACTAATGTTTATTTAATAATAATAAATGACTAATTAAATATAGAAACATTAAACTTTTTTATTTGAATTATTATGTTGATTAACTTGTTCTTTTATGCAGTATGATTTTGTTTTAAAGTGCCAGTTTTTGTTCTCTATACAAGCAGTCGATGCAATAAACCCTTTTATGAAACTTCTATTGTACCTTGGTTTGTAAAAAAAACACTAAAACGATCCTGACCGGTAGGGGCGTAGAAGGGTACAAAAGGTATAGCATACAAGATATAAAAAGCTTCCTATTTAAATGAGTGATACTAGAAAAGTATAAAAACACACTCGGAGCACACAGAAAAAAAGTAAAAACTCTGTTGTGAAAATACACAACAGTAGACTTGCTAAAGGATCAGAATCAGACATACTTTAATAATCCAGGGGGGATTTTTGTTGTTGTTACAAACTTCAGATATACAAACAACATATATTAAGAACAAAATATAAACATATATATATATATATAAATGCAACCATCAACAACAAGCAACTGACCAATGAACATATGATCAACTACCTCTCATTTAAAAGAACCAAAATTGCTTTTTCTGCCCTCCTTACAGGAGACAAACTGTTCAGCAATATTTTTCCTGTTTACCCTGTCCAGCTTGTCTTTATGCACATGGCACACAGCAACACTGCTAGGGTGAAAAATCATGAAGGTATTTCCGTTGTAACAACACAGACCTGCTTCCAAAACGGAGAGCCTTCTGCCTCTTCAATTAGATGTTTAAGGGGCACGGCATTATTTATAGGACGAATGCCTCCAGAGGTGAGTGAGCTTTAAGTTTGCCATGTCTTTTGTGAACAGCGCACAAAAGCAGTGGAAATGAGAACATGGCTTTGTGCAATGGGTTTTTATTGGACTTGGTTGCGGTAAATAAGCTTCTGAAAACTCTCAAGAGTGCTGTTTGGGTCCATTCAGACACTTTGGCAATTTCGGACCAAAATACTTTCTGGACTTTCTAATGGATAAGTGAGGAGGGCAGGCCCACACATTCAGAACTTCTTTAGAGAGAAGTCAAAACAAAAAAAGATTTTCTGGTATATATCACTTATTTTGGTAGAAAACATCAGAGCGGTACAGGTTTTGCACCTGCTGGGCTAAGGGCGGCTCTTAACAAGTTATTGCTTGATAGTTTTGACTAAATGGCTGGAGAAAAGTGTCCCACTACCGACCTGAGCTTCTCTCCAACAGGTTGGACGAGGTTGGCTGACAGGTTGCGAATCTCAGTGAAAGGAGATGAAGCCCAGTTGGGCGACGAGAATCTTGCCAGAGTTTTAGCTCGATAACTGTGGCCCTTCTTACATGGAAATACAAACGATTGCATGGAGACAAAGTGCCAACAGTTACCATTTAGGCACCTCCACCGCAAATATTCAAGTATAACACTATTAAACTGTCACATATAAAGTCATAGAAGTCTAGTATTTATTTTAAATATTTTTATTCACACATCTTAATAGATTTTTATAATTACTATTATGTTATATGAAATCTGGAAATTATAAAAATGAACTGTATAGCTTTCAAACAGCTTTTAACTTCGGTTTATAAATAGTAACAACTGAAATGGATCAAGAAAGTTGATTAAAAATTGTTACTGTAAAGTTAGTGTTTAAATAATTTAAGTTTCATTTTAAATTATTAAAAATAATCTGTTTAAAAAACCCAAAATGAACAAATATTTGGAGTCAAAGTACATTTTAAGAAATTACATTTTAAAAAGTTGAATTCACACTATGTAATACTTTACTTTAAGCATATGGGTTTAAAGTGTAACTTACTAAATGCCCATAATATGACCTACTTAAAATGTCTATCTGTAAGCCCTTATAAAGAGCAACCAGACTACTGTAAAGTGTTAAAACTTATAATGTACATTCAAGAGTTAAAATAAGTAGAAGAAACAAAAAAAAGCTTCAACTGCAATCAATTCAGAAGAGATAACAAAAGAAATCCGTTAACGTAAAACAAGTCCATGCAGAACTTTACTTTTAACCAGAATGCCGTAAAATGACTGCTGCAAATGGTCCGTAAAATTGTTCAGCTTCCATCATCTCTAATCTCGCCCTAAAACAGAGATTGTCTTTTCGGTATTTGAAATTAAGGTACTCTGTCAAAACAGATAAGGCTGAGAAACCAAGGGAAGTGGAATTGAACAAAGACAGACAATGAAAGAAATTCTCTGTCGTACAAAATACAAAGACTTAAAGAGATTTAAAAAGTATTTGAATGTGTAATTCTAATAATGCTCCCGATGGTCTGCTAAAGGTTTACTCAAGATGTGGTTTTGGTCCTCGCACACCCATTTCTGACCATCTTGTATGAAGCCTGCCTTGGGTCAGTTGAAATCTTTGTTGCCAATGTGACAGAAACTGCTGGCCGCTTATTTATTGACTTTATAGTCTACAGTGCCTGAATGAAATTTATATTCTCAGACGTGGTGTGAAATTCTGCGGGGTCCTTCTATAGGTAATTGGGGTGGAACAATTTCACTGCTAAAATGCCAGAAGGTTCAGGGTTCAAGTCTGGAGAGAGATGATTACAGAGACTCTGGTAATTGATGACCATTGAACGAAAGGTTCAGCGGTTTCATAGAGTTTATATCCAACAATGTACAATACAGCAAGAGGCCTAAAGTAAAGGACAGCCGCATGTTAAACATGTAGCCAATAACCCATCATAATTATTTTGCAGACCTGATGACCTGACAACTGGTCAAGTGGTGTCTTTGTCGTATGAGTTTAACCCATGAGTTTATACAATGCAAATCGGCCAATGAGTGTAGAGATTAAAGCTCAGCCTTTAGATACACGAAGGCTAATTCACAACGATCCAGACGCTTTCCGATACCAACATACTCCAACGTCCTAAATTCCCATTAAAATTTATCAAACAAACGTGTTGGTGTTTGCTGGATCCATGTAAATACAGTCTCATAGAGAGGACGCATTTTTGAAGTGAGTTAGCATTTAGCAATTCTGGTTAAATGCCTAAAATAATCTCTGTGATAAACAAGACGTTAAACTAAAACACGGTCAGTTTGTTTATGCGATCTTTCAAAAGTCTTTTCGAAGAATTCGGGGGACACTTGCGGTGCTAATTTCTGGGTTGGCCTTCAAAATACGTAATCTATGAGGTACTCTTTTAGTCTTTAGATACAGCAATGTATGTAGACCTGTCCAGAGTGATTTGCTACTTCGTAGCAATTCAATCAACGTCAATGCAACTCAAATTCTCCATCACATCATTTTGTTCAATTTTCTTTATCAAGAAACGGTAGAGGCAAACAACAGTAGACGCAGACACAAGTCGGTGGTTTTGCTAAGTGCCTGTTAAGACACTTGCTATGAAAATTTTTGTCTTCTACTTTGAAGAAATGTAAGGCAAAGATCACGCTTTACATGTTTAGGAGTACACTAGCTTTATTCCTGACAAGCGACATTCATTGGTAATGACCCACCTGTGCTAGTCACTCTTTTATGCTAAACTCTCGGTTCCGCCTCATTTCAGGCCCTCGCGGGTAAAACCGAACGGTACTGAGAAAATAAAAAATGTATAAAAGAGACCTGTCCCATAAATCTATTAGCATGCTAGCGCACGTTCGCAAAACCCTGCTGTACACACTCACAAACACAAGCCGGAGGATTATAAATCACTCGATTTGCCATTAAAGATTCATGCGGTCCATAACACATAACTCCTGTGAATATGTATGTGTATCTTTATATACATATCTATGCTTTTGCATACTTAATGTGATTTCGCACACTAACCAAGTTGTGCTTGTGCACCAGGTGGAGTGTTTTTCTTTCAGCAGGGGTTTAAGAAAATAGGACCTCTTATGTTCAGAAACATAAACTGGTCCAGTCCAAGAACTTGGATTGGGAATCTATTTACTCAAAATAAGAAGAACTTTAGCTGGGCTGAACTTTTAGGTTACCAAGATTTTTAACCATTAGGTTACCGTAAGGCAACATAATCAGTGACAATCCAATAAAACAATACATACTTCAACTACATTGGTTCCTCATATATGACTACTGATACTTCATTCCATCCATGATCTTCTCTCATATGACTACTGATACTTCATTCCATCCATGATCTTCTCTCAGAGTACAAAATGACAAATCAAGATGCTTTACAACCCGTCCATGTGCTTCTCCATAGCCACCAGACACTGTTTGATTGTGTATCTGCTTCATGGAGCAGCGGATATTGGCTTTGTTTGCCTAAGGCTCTGTCGTTTTTCATTCGTGTCCCTCTATTTTTTTCGGTGGGTATCGGAGTTCAATGTAATGTGAACAATTAGGGGCTCCGGGTAGGTTCATAAACAACCTTACAGAAGATAGATAAGGATAGAGAGATGGTGCGTATTGCTTGTTATAGCTCACATTGTGTAATCTATACTCTTTGTCTTTTAAACATTTAGTTTGAAGGCACAACCTAAACATCACAAGAGTCGACTGTAGAACTGTAGATCAAAGTCAGATGGATTCACAAGCTAAAAAATAAAGGTCGCTTTTTGGTTACAAAAGAAAGTTACGGAAATAAAGCTTACAACCTTGAGAGTTCAAACTCGTCATCATTCCCTCTTGAACTAAAAATGTATTTCTTTGGTTGCTTCGAGGTAATTTGAAGCAGAATAATTGCAATTTTCTTCCTCAAATTTATTTAGTAATGATGCACCAATGCAGTATAATGCGACCGGAGATACTTAAATGACTTTCAGTATTCCAAATATAGTATTCCTAAATTGATATGATTTAAAAAAGCTCCGTTAAGGATTTCCCAGTTTGGAGAAGCACATGTTTTGTGAAAACAAAAGGTAGCACCGTTTTGTCCTGTGCACCGCTGAGAATTCAATACTGGGTCAATTTTCAAATCATGGAATAGCTCAGAAGTACAGAGGGAGAGTGAATAGAACCGACAATACAGTGTGTCAGCCCTGTAATAATGTAAAATTCACAGATTAGTCCGGATCATGGCCATGTGGAAGACAATAGAAACCCCAAAAGATTAAAAGTCTAAATCCCGACTTCTGTCCCTTGAAGGTGGAAACAAGAAAAGGTTTTGCAGTTGTATAAAAATTACCATGTGAATAAGAGTCCGTGGCGTCTTTTCACTGCAGTTAAGAAAGATTAAATAAAAATTTGTTTGAGAAACAAAATATTGTGTCACACCTGCAATATTTGTTTAAATATACTGGCAATTGTATTGAATTGTCTGGGTTTATTTACATGCGTGTATTCAAAATATATTATGTTATGAATGTATAAAAATATAAAATTATATTTTTATGACAATAAAATGTCATAAAATGTAGGGCTGTCAAACGATTAATTGTGTATATATTTAAGAAAATTATGAAAATGTATAAACATTTATATATAATTTACATTTAGTCATTTAGCAGACGCTTTTATCCAAAGCGACTTACAAAGAGTCCAGGGAGCAATAAGCGACATGTCATAAAAGAGCAATAGTAGATTAGGTACTAATACAAAGTTATCATTTAAATAATTGGTAAATATTAATAAATACATGTTAAATATTCCCTAAATATGTGTCTATAAATACAAAATCAATATGTACAGTACACAGACATAAATTATGTAAACACAGACTTTTATTCTGTGGGTGATTAAAAGTGATGAACCGTTTGACAGCCCTAATTTAATAAGCCTATATTTTTTCTGCACATATTTGTAGATCACCATTATTAATAGCACCCCAAGCCTTTCTCTAACATTTTGGACCCTGGTTGAGGAAATCTGCTATGTAAAAAAATGGATTTGAAACAACACTCGGATAAGTAAAAAAGTTCTCCTTCGAGGACCGGCTCAAATTCGTACATTTAAAACTATCGACTATATTTCACTCCCTGTTTACCTCTCTTTCTCAAGCATACATATACTTTTGTCTCGAATTCGATCTCTAAGGCGCGTGAGGGAATTTACAGCTGACCTGAATTTTAACCAACGTTCAATTTGCCACGAAAATATGACTGTACAATATTCGCACTAAAACGTCTTGCGAACGAGAGGATTTATGCACTTCCTAAGCAGACTGTAAAAATATAGGCAAGGACAGAAATGCCACAAATCACAGTAAATGTGAAATAAGTACAGTTAGCCATCGTGGGCTTTTAAAACACCAGTGATCTTCAGACTTTAATTGATTCAGTTCTGACTCGAATAAGACTCAAGGGTGCAGTGGAGAGCTTGGGAATGTCTGCCACCTGCTGTACGGGACAAAGTCAGATTTGGGGAGAGGCTGTTGGCGAGCGGCGGCAGTTTGGTACTCACAAGTGGTGGGCTTGTTGCAATTATGCCCGTGCCGGAAGTACTGTGGGTTCTCGATTACCGGGATACGAGTCATGCCAATCACAACGGCGTCCGGCCCGGCGTCCAGGGTGCATGGGGTTATGATACCGTGGTTGACATGGTGAAGAGGGCTGGCGGAATCTTCTTCTCCACTGATCACAGCCACCGGTCCTGCAGAGAAGAAAAGATGGTCAAAAAGGGGGAAGCACGTAAGATGCTTTGCTACACAATGACATGTTTTGTTTTAACAGAAAACAAATGCAGCATAACAAGTCTGAGAGCCAAATACAAATACGATAGATTTCACAGAATAAATGTCTCGGATCTCCACTGCCCTTGAAGCACTTTTCTGTCGTTTTGGGCACGAAAGTCGCCTTGGCCTGACTCAACCCAGAAGTCTCAGCTGTGGTGGCCCCAGGCCATCATAAACACTGACATCTTACGTTTCCCCAAAGCTCTACGATTGGTTCATGTAGTCATATCAACGCTCAAATACTGTACACCCATGTCCAGATCCGGGCCTGCGATGATGTAATAAATAAATGACTCACTCCAAGCGTCGGATTGTTGAAACCACAGGTCCGGAAATACAATATAATGTGGGAGAATGGGGCTACTTGTCACAGTTTTAACTTTATTTCTGAAGAAATTAGTTCATGAATGTATGCATTAAAGTCTTGGCTGCTGTCGAAAAGCTATTGAACTGTTAAAAGTTTCAAAGCAACCAGGAAAAAACGTGCACAAATGTTGTGACAACTAGCCCCGGTCTCTCTATACAGGATCCTAAGAATGAATAAAAGCAACGCAGGGCTGCTAAAGCTGTCATTCAAAGACTTTGAATGTGACAATCAGTTTGACCTTAACAGTCTCTTAGGAAAATTTATGAGGCCATTAAAGTTCATGAGGTCAGACATCTTGACACAAGGCCAAAAAGTGAATCAGAAGCTGACATTAGAGTGAAAGAGGTCAAATGACAGGAAAAAGGTTGAAAATAAGCACAACTACTTGAGTGTGAGCAAAAAGCACGAGAGCTTTAAAAATTGATATATGCCTCTTCCTCACAGAGAATAAAACATTTATCTGCATCTCTTTTGACAGGTGTCACGGGAGGGGGCTTGATAAAATAAAGATGCGAAGAACATAAACTGTATAAATAAGATGTACACATTAAAGATAAACAAATTATACAAGTCAAACCTAATATAGGGCCATACTGTGAGTTACAGAATCAAATTCAGACAGGAATATCTTATATATTTAATCTATCGAGGTTTCAGTGGCAACAACACAAACATACGTTATGTGTCCCAAACTTAACTTCCAGTAGACCTCCGCAAAAAACCTTAAGCTGTTGAGTAGTTTCAATGTAATTTAATACAATTAATGCACAGTAAAATATTCAAGTTAATATCAATATAATTTAAAAACAAAAGGAATTGTTATATGATAACCAAACACACAAGACCATAAGATAATTTCGGGCCAGTCTCTAAACAGTCTATAAAGACCAGATGTTGATGACTTATCGTCTAGGGAAATTCAGAATTGCTTCGCTTAACCTCCAAATAAAAGATCTTGAATATCACAAGCATAAAAACAAGCAGAATCCAAATGAAATGTGCGGGCATAGTCGTTTCCATGCCTAAAAATAGAGGATATTTTGATACAATAACCGCGGCCTGCTGTGACACATTTAAGCCAAAATCTTGGGAAAAGGTCTTAATTAGCTTAAGCCGTTAAGACAGGAGACGATGCTCAGCTAGCTGTCAAATGACCCCTTCAGGTAACTGGGTTGTTAAAATGCTTTTCTTTTACTTAATTGGAAAGCCAGGGTCAATCTAAAAGCCCGAAAGGACAATTAAATGTTTTTGTAACTACGTAAAGTTATACTAACACGAATGAAACAGTCAGATACTCACCAAATCAAATTTAAGAAGCAAATCTCTGTTATTAACAATGAAGGATAACAAGTAACATACATATATACCATTTGGTTTCATACATTCTCCCCCTGCTCAATATCAAAAGTTATTTTGATTAGCTCGGTTATGGTTCTGGCGTTATTGTATATTAAGCTTACTGTAAAAGCAACATTCCTGCTTAAAATTCCTTTTTAATATCTTCAGGTTATTGTTAGAGATACGCAAGGTCAGACGCTGCTGTAAATACGCTTGAAAAATGAATACATAAACCATATCAAATGGAACTTTCAGAATCCTATTATACACGGTGGCACGGTGAATTGGAGATCGCATTCGCTCACACTTGCCTGTTGGCATTTCCAGTTAGGAACTCTATCAATAAAGTGCAGGAAACAATTCGTTAAAGCGACGGAACAGAAAATGGGAAGTAGGCCATCTCTGAAAACTCAAAGGCGTTGCATTTCTGCAGGACTTCCTGAGTTTTTATCTCTTCTGTGGTGGGTTTTATCCAGAAGTTGTCATTTATTACAAAGGACCTCCCTTCTCTGCCGGAGAAAATAACAAACACAAGAATCCGCCGCGAGTCTGTCGTTTACTTATCACCCAATTCTCAAAAAATATGTTTTCGCAGGTGATAAAGAAAGACAGAATGAATAATATATAAAATAAATGAATGTAGGACTTTCAAGCTGCTCCAAATGTACTTTGATTTCCCCACTGGGACTACATGTTACATAAAGCACTTAAAATAAAAACTAAAGCACATTTCAATGATAAATGATGCCTTCCACTTCCCAAACAACAAAAGATTCAAGGTCAATAGTATTTATTGCCAACAAGTAAGCATTAGTTAATCCGTTTTTCTGCTTTCCATCCACAACGATGCAAATGAGATCTCTTTAATACGTCAGTTGTCCTATAGACAGAAAGGAGAGCAAACAAAGACTATTGCATAGTTTTCCTGATATTCGTATCTTTTTACCTAAAGGACTATAATTATAATTCCGAAATCTTAAAATGAACTCAAACTTTTATTCCGTAAAAATAGCACAGATTTCCATTAAGTCACTTGAGCTGTAAATAAGAAACCTTAAAGTTGTCCTCTGGTTTGGCCAAGCTCAAGCAAAACACCACTGAGACGATCAAGTACATGTGTGTAAAAACTTTCAGACGTGTAAAAGGATTCTCTAGGCTTCCCTCCCTAGTTAAACACAGATGATATGGGGTTCTTATCATACAGTGTTCAGCTTACAGGAAGCTCTGGTTGTTAATTAACACTAAAAAATTTGCATATGTATTTGTACATCTGTGAATAAAAGTGCATATTGCTTATTAAAATCATTTTTCTATTTATATTCCTACTCTGAGTGTCAAATATGATACACAGATACACAGTATCAGCAAACAAATCAGGGTTGGCGGAAAATTACAGCGCACGCGTTTACAGACACGCATAATAAACTATACCTCCTCCTTTTTTAATTCATCCTATTCTTTTTTACACTTACTGTACTCACACACGCACGCACCTTCTTAGCAAAGGTGACAGGTACGATTGATCCTGTTTATAAAGGCATCTGAACCCTGCTGCTCGAGTGCCATTTGCCTTGAGTTCATATCTCTGGCTTTGATGTTGAAAGTGCACCCTGCACTTTTCGTATCTCAGGTAGCTATAAAAGATAAAACAGGCTCCATCCGGGCCCACTTCTCTCTTATGGCAATTGTGTTCTGATTGCAATGCAAAGCAGCCGTGGAAGACCAGCACGAATAAATTACTCACATTACTTCTGATCTCACCAACGTGAATTGAAGTACCTCCTTGACATCAAACCACCTCGGCTCGGAACGAGAGAGAATGAGAGTTAGCGACATGGGGATAAAAAAGAGAATGATTCACGCGTTTCTTAGTGATTGGAAGAGGTAAGGCTGAAAAATCAGGTATATGGAAACGCTAAAGTCACTTCCTGTGGCCCTAATCGTACAATCTGCTTGGCTTGTTGCCCTGAAAACCTTTGTAATTGCCTGAAGTCTCTTGTTTTTTCTTTTCTTGATTTGCGAATCGCCCGGATATGTCTACAATGCCCCTCGGTGTCAGCCGCAATGACAAAACTCTTTTGATGGGTAAACAGAGTATATGAATAGAGAATGGGCTCCCCGGTGCTCTGATTGCCTGCAAGGCACACGGCTACGATGCAGTTATCACCCTGACACTTTTCTCTTCGAAGACCCCCCTTCAATTATGTCGGGAAGAAAACCTTCACGATAAACTTTGAAAGTGAGGCGTTTCAAAAAGCTGTACGGACGCCCGATGCCTCCAATATGAAAGGATTCTTAATCATTTTAATTTTGGAGGATGGCAGCTAATAGATCTCATTTCCTGGATATTCCACTTCAATGAGGATGGCTCGGAGCAGCGACAATCTCGGAGCGGAGAGATCGCAAGTGGGTGAGCGAATTATTCACGTCGCATCTCCTTAAGTAATAAACAGCTCATGTGCATAGACAGACAGAGAGAAAGAGTATTATAGATACAGATTGACAGACGGACAGACGGAAAGATACGATAGACAGAGAGAGACAGAGCAAGCGAGCGAAATAGATACAGACAGATAGACAGAGTTCAGTCAGAAAAGCTACAGGCCATGCCATGCATATCCTCGTTGGACTAGGACGCATCAATCCTGCACCTCTGCGTTTGGGACTAACTATGACAAAAAGGCATGAACACATAGGCCGTCAGTCATCTTTATTCCTTTAACAAAGTAGGCCGTAGGAAATTTGTCAGCCTGGCACAACAAACAACGCACGCTTTGTTTATAGCTGTATAAAAGCCTGCGGAGCTCGAGGGGAAGGGCAGTACAGCCGATCCACCTGATTGGACCGATGAAGAGCCAAAGGTGGCACGTTGATCTCCCAAGGCATTAATCAATCACACACACACACACACTTGTCCATTGGTCCAATACGTGTGTATAAGAGTGTGAGAGAGAAGGGACGATTGAATTACATGATATAGGTCTGTCTTGAACTATAGCAGGTACAATGTAAACATTAGGTCATCCTTACGTGAAATCAAGAGTAACTATTGGATTTTCCAGAAAAATGTATGCTGAGCTTGAATCGCTTTTGATAAAAGTGCATAAATGTAATGGAAATGACACCCGCACGCGCGTTCATGAAACCATGGAACGTTTCGAACCTGTGAATCACACCAACGTGTCAATGTTCACATTCACAAACACTTGCAATGCTGAAATGTTCCAGACTCAGCAAATCCAATCGGCAGAACAAAGCTTGGTTAGAATGTACGGTTAAAAAATGTGATGAAGCTCAGTTTGAGTCTAGCAGAACTAAAAGTATTTCAATTGAGAGCAATTGATCAGGCATAGCAGGTACAAATTGGCCCAAACAGAGGTTTGCTGTGCATGAAGCTTTATACATTTTGTATTTTCTCAGTGAACACTTTACTATATTATGAAATGTATTCATTATTATTAGCAAATGCATTAGCTAAGATAAACAAACGATGAAAAAATATATTTATAGCATTTAATCATCTTTATAAATTCTAGTTAATGCAAGTACAATTGTTCGTTCATGTTAGTTCACTGTATGTTTACTATTGTTAACAAATAAAACTTTAGATTTAAAGAATGTATAAGTAAATGTTGAAATTAACTAGAATTATTAAATGCTGTTGAAGTAATGTTCATGTCCAGAATGAAGCATTCCACACCCCTGGGGTATAACTAATGCAAACAATGCATCCTTATTGTTATATTTCTATATTGTTATAAATAAAAACTTAGATAAAGGTAAGAAGTAAACTAAGGTAAACTAAAGTAAAGAGTAAATTAAATAAAATTAAATAAACATTCAAGTGTAAAATTCATGGTTCAGGTAATGTGTTTATAAATACAAATTAATATGCATATCAACTGCAATATTATTTCAACACAAACTTTTATTCTGGATGCGATTAATGTAGATTAATCGTTGACAGTTAAAATTTTTCTGAAAAAATGAGATTGATTTTTCAAATATTTGAGCAACAGAAGAATTGTTTTGTTTTTCATTTGCTCTCTTTCAGAAATGAAAAGAATTTTATTGAGACCTTATTTTATTATCTTTCCTATATTTACGGAGAGACTTTAAACTGACCAAGATTTATATACAGTATATTAACCAATAAAAAATAGCTGGAAACATGTCGAATTTCCTCCTGGAGGACTAGAGGTCATGGTCACAAGTAACCTTGTTGTGACCCCGTGTCACCTTGAGCGTTTCGCCACTGTTTGTTGACCAGTTTACACTGTGAATGACGAAACGAACCAGGACCTGCCAATATTCCTCCAACCCTCCGAATGATCATCCGTATAAAGCTATTTTCTTAAGTGCAGCGCGATCTGTGACTGTAAATCAGAGTGCTGTGAACGGATGGTGACGCTTAGGTGCACCTGAACCCTCCATGCGGTATTTCAGGCATACAAACCCCCTCCGGCGCATCTTACGAGAGGGGTGGAGAAACCGAAGGGAGGGAGCGGGAGGGCGCAGAACACATATATCAACTGGAATGGTGACAGCCACACACATTCATCGCACAAGGAAAACATTTGGCTGATTGTGCTCACCGCAGTAAGGTTTCACGTGGCTGGCAGGTGTTTGATTCCTGCAGAATGCTAATGACCCTGATCCCCTAGGCATAGTGAGAGAGATGGAGAGAGATATGAAAGAGCGACATGCTGGGCCTTGAAAGAGAGATCGGGAAGAGACTTTTTAACCATGGGGGGACAGCTCTGCGTTTAGGGGGGACAGCTCTGCGTTTAGGGGGGTAATTACACTTTAGGATAGAGGGGCTAACTGTCACAATATGTATTCCCGCAATTCGTCAGAAGGGAAAATTCACCTCAAAATTGTATCAGGATTTACTCAGCCTCATATCATTCCAAACCTGTATGACTTTATTTCTTCTGCACAACACAAAATAAGATATTTTGAAGAATGTTGATAACGAAACCAAATTGGCCCATAAGTACATAAACCTGCAGTGCAATATATCAGCATAAACCCAGAGACATAGTCACATGGGTAAACAAGCAAGCTTGTGGAAACAACAGAGAGCATGCTGGGATATAGACACGTAGAGAGATAGTCAAGCAGGAAGTGAGACCACGAGGGAGTGGGACAGAGAGACAGACAGAACGCAGATAAACTATCAGACGGAGAAGAGCTGAGAGTCAGCAGGGACCACAGGGGCCGGCCCTCTCATTTGTTATCCACCCAGGCAGACGAAACCCTTCGTGTGGTTTTGTTGAATAGGGTCCATTTCTGATGTATCTCTAGTGCACATGTACATGTGATGCCGACAATAGGTAGGGTAGATTTGAATGGTAAAAAGGACCACCATTCAGTTAGACTGAACATAAAAATGTCCATACAAATGCTGCGGACACAGTATAGTTGTGTGGTATTATGCTATTTCCAAGAGATCATTTTCCTGCTCTCACCTTTCCTCCCTAACTGTCTATAAACCTTCCTGTCATCTTTATTTATCCAAAGTCTACTCATTCAGCTCCTCAAAGGTCTCTCTCTCCTTCCCTCTCTCTTTCTGCGGGTGGCAGGTGCATGACCAAATGAATAAAGATTCTCTGGATGTCTCAGCATGATGCACCTAATCAGACGGCTCGGAGGCAGTATGAACACATAAATGCACCTTCTCTTGCCCTCCACATGCTCCTTCTATCAGCGATACCCCTGTCACCGCATTAGAGCTTCCTGCTTAATGCATGTATCTTCTCCACCAGAGAGGAGGATAAAGAAAGCAAGACAGAGAAAAGGATAAAGCAAGACAGAGAAAAGGAAGTTTAGTACGCCAATGTTCCTCTCAATACACAAAAAATGCATTCATGATCAATTTGAATGCGTAAATGTTCAGTTCTCGATTGTGTCTTGTGTGAAAAATGCTAAATACATATAAATGTTCAGAAAAATATCGTGCTATCCGCTTGAATGGTTGGTCATCTTTGAATGTTATTTTAGCCCAAAAAAATATATATTTGAATCTGTTTTTTTCCAAACCTTTGACTTAATCATCAGTTTGATGTTCAATATTACTGTAATTGTCATTGTATCAATTGATAACATTCAGAACGTTAGGAAATATACATTTTATCTTCAGAATCGGATTTGGCAGATATCACTCTGAATAATCGGCTATCGGTATCCGTGGAGAAATTTAGTATCGGTGCACATCACTAGTATTTTTTATTCTTTATTCAAAACCGTGTACTTTCACTTTTACTCGAGTCCATTTTAGTCCTGTGTCAGTACTTTTACTGCGCTTTTTCCTCGTATTGTGGTTGCTGCTTATACGTGACTGGCTAAGGAGAATAATAATTTCCGTCACGTGACCCCGTCCACTCCATAGAAAACTTGCATCACACAAATTTCTAGACACCTGCCGCCAATTTAGTTAAATCGAGGAGGAGGACTAAAGTGTGCGGCAGGAAGCGGTTTTGCATGCTTAAAAAAATCACTGTGGGAAAGGGCACTATAAGAAGGCTTCTCCGAGATATGGAGAAATATTGAGTTCCTGTATCACTCCGTTCGCCGAGTGTCATCCAACAGCGTTATCGTGAGGTACAATTGTCCCTCTTTCTCCAAAGTCTCTACCTCAAGTGTTCTGCCCTTATAAGTGAGTAGGAAACATATGCGATTGGAACGCATGTGGAGCAACAAACCGTGCACCACCAGTTATAATGTTGAAATTAACGTTAAATATCTTGCACAGATCAAAAGATTTGCTTAAATAAGACGTCATTAAAACATCGAAAGAAGCCGCAGGGATTACTTTTATGTTGCCTCTATCTGTATTTTGAACTTTTAACATTTTGACATGAACCTGTGGACTTGCATTTTATGAAAACCCTTGAACCACAACTCCAGGTAGAAATCTTTATTGTTCTACCTAAGAAATAATGTAACATACATCTTGGATGGCTTGAGGTTCACGGATTGATCAGCCAGCTACTCTACAGATATGACTGTTAATGCCAATCCAACGCAAGTTGCAGTATATTGGGCTCTTATTTATATATGTTTTGCATTGTGGGGCCTAGTACACATGATTGAACAGTGTTAGAATTGCATAAATGGTTTTAACTGGAAAACCGAGCTCATGATAGATAGACAGACAGACGGAACAACACATTGAATGGTTCTTTTGTTGAATCCAGTTACATGCTTTATCAGTAAGGTAAAGCTGTGTTTTGTTAAAAGTAGCTATTTTCTATATAAATCTCCAAATGTGATTATTAATAATTATTCGTAATTCATTAAATATCACTGCCTAAAAAGTAACTAGTACTCAGATTAGTTCTTGAGAAGTTACATTTTTACTTGTACTCAACTACTCTTTCAACACCAGTACTTTTACTTGTAATCGAGTACAATTTCAGCAATGTAACAGTACTTGTACTTAAGTACAAATTTCCAGTACTCTTTCCACCACTGCCCAAATATAGTCAGTCTATTTATTTTAACGATTTAAAACGTCCCAATTTTTTATGTAGTTCATTAAATTCATCATCCTGCTGTCCCGATGATTACAATCGCTACTAAATAAAGGTCGACTCAATAAAATGAAACGGTGCCCAGCCAATATGGCATGTCTGCATAGTTAATTCATAGCCGCCTTCCACAATGAGCCACAAAACTAGCTAATTTCAAGATAAGGTGGCACTGTGAACCTGCTCCCTTTGGATTGCTTTTTCTTCCCACAATGCTTTGAGTGTCGATTAAAGCAACAGGGACAGATAACTGCGATTCATTATGCATCGCTATAGATAAAGCCTGCTAATCCCGAGGAAAGCTGTGATAACATGTCCTTCCTCTTGTCAGCAATAATAGGAAACAAAACATAACCTTCACGAGGTGTGAGCGCACATATGTTCCCAACATGCCGCCGGTTGTGTCCACTGCAGCTTGTATTAGTGAACTGTAATCGCCAGACGGAACAATCAAAAGCGGACACTAAACTGTTCAGACAGGTCAAGGTTTTTCATTTCAAAGCCATCAGTGTATTGAGATTGACACGACCTCTGCCGCCGCTCTCCTCCCCCACCTTCTGGCCTCTCCCCTCTTCGTAATTGGTTTACTCGCCAGCGTGGCGGCGAGTGATGTCAGGACTCTGTCAGAGCAAGCGTTGAGGAAACATCAAACAGACAAACAAATCGCTCTCCCTCAGATGTGCCTCGGTTTACCCTCCCTAACTCTCTTTGCCTTGATGATGTCCGTTTTGGGGATCTGAAACATATATATTGCCATCATTTATGGCGGCGAGACATTCACACTACTTTAGAGGGGATAGGAACCCGGAATTACGTACCTGGATGACACAGCTAGACCAACAAATCCCTTTTTCTGTGGCATTGCTGATATACGCATTTATCCACTGACCCGCAAAATTCAAAGCCTGATAGCAGCAGATATGGGACTAAAGTTGTAACATTAAAAGTGTGGAGCGCTGGGTAAGCAAATGTAAGCGTGGATGACCGCTCCCACAATCACATCATGAAACAAGTTCAAAAATTGGGGCCGAGATTTACTGAACGGGACAAAATAGAAGGCGTGAGAGCAGAATTTCAAAACGCGCAGATGGATGAAAATTTTTTTGTGGGTAATTTACTAACAAAGGCACACATTACAAAACAGATGCTTCATATCTTGGAGTTTAAATAAAGCAATTGTACCAGTACGATTTAATAAATCGCGTTGTGTGGTTCATTTAAATACTCTCCTCCCATAAAGTTTGCGTCTAAAGAGAAAACTCCTACAAATGCATTTGCAATAAGTTGCAAAAACAGCCAGTCCAAGCCTTTTCAATTGTCACTGCACATCTTTTGTAAATACTGACAGTAGTTTTTTTTATGCCAAAAAGCCGTAAATCTGTCCCTTGATGTTCTAAATCACCTATGCGTACTTAGAAACCAGCAGTCTTTTTAGTGCTGTAAAAGAATAGTATGCAAGAATGCATCAGTATACAATAAGTATTTGAGTATTACCCAGTAGTACCCAGATGCTCTTATTTGCTTGTGGCGAGATTTTTCAGCATGCATCGGATACTGCTTCTACACTTTTCTATGCCACGAGGCCATGGGAGCATAATTTTAAATACCTGTTCAAATTACCTTAATTTCTAAATGTCTTGCCCATGGTTAAATTGTACTTTAAAAACACCGGAGTAAATTATGTTTGCAGTATAAAAAACTGAAATAGGCAATTTATTTATTATGATGTATTGAGTACATGATGTAGGACTCAAGGATGGATTAAATAATAACGATAATTTGTGCATAATTAATAACAATATTCAAGAACTTACAAACAACTGCACCACTTTTAAAACAGCAGGTAAATATGTCTGCAATAGTATCTCGCAATTGCAAATTCCTTGCTAAACAAGTGGCCGGAGCCACAGAGGATGTCGCCCAGATAGAGCCCAAACCAGCAGGGGTGGAAGAGCACATTACAGTGAACAAACACAAAGTGTGCTACTTCAGCATCGCCGCCATTTGCCTGTGAGGTGTCCCAGCGAGGAGGGGGAAATGAAGGTTCTGGATAATGTGTAACCTAAGGATACCGGTGGAAATTAAACCTAGCAGTGATACGAATCGCCGCATAGGCTGTGGTTGGATATTGATTCAGGGGTTATGATAATAAGAAATGATGGAGATGTCCTTAGTTCTTCCTGCATGCAAAACATTGAGTTGCATTATTACATTTTTTTGGCCTTGTACTACATTAATTGAGAAGAGAATTGGGAAAAGACAGAAATTACCATATAAATAAATAAATACAAATCACAAACCATAAATATTGCAAGCTATATTGAAACACACTTCACCCACGCAAGTAATATATTAATAACACAAGTGCTAACTACAAGGGAAAAGGTCCAACACTCTATTATAAACCGAATCAACACTGCATTTGTATTTACAGTCCAAGCAAAAACGCTACACTTTAAAAAACTTTTTTTTTCACATATTTTTGAAATAATGTCAAAAACCATTAAATAATAGAACAAGACCGCTAAATGCAAGAACATATGCAATTACAGTGGGAAATGTATATTTTTACTGTAAATATCTTGTGCCCCAGCTGTCAGAAAATGGCTGTGTTTTTAATGGGATCTGTTATTTTTTATTCGTTTTAAATATAACAAAAAATACTCAGACACATTTTGTTTTATAAAATAAGAGAAAGAAACAAAAGAAGGGAAAAAAACATCCAAACAGAAAAAGGAGAGCAACAGACCTGCTTCCAACATTTTGAGGATCTGTTATTGTTTTAATCGATTTTTCAGATTTTTTAAAAACGGCGAGTTACAGAAAAATACCATTTTATAGGAAAGACTGTTATTTTGCAGTATTTTTCTGGCGACCCAGCTGCGGGAGAATTTTTGTTTTTTATAGTGTAGAATGTTATTAGTGCTTTGCTAACATACAATAGACTATAATGGCAGATCCTATCGCAACACAATTACAGCAAAATCAAAATTTTATGGGTAGACTGACGGATAAATCTATACTCCCGGCATTATACAGTTTAGCTCTGTGAGCGGTTTGAATGACTCTTAATGGATACCTCTGGAAGAATTGAATCAGAACGAAGACTGTGAGGCACAGAGCCGTGCTGGACCTTTCTTAAGTCTAGTGTACATATAGCCATCTGCCTCATGGGCTCATTCAAATGCAATGACTTTAAAAAAACACAAGTCTATGGGAAGAAACAACCCAGCATTTTTTAAAAGAGTTTGTGATGTTAAGGATTTCACTTGGTCACATGAAACCTTGCTTTGTGACAAGCACGCAAAGGAATTGAACTTAAACTTCTCAAGTTGTGTTCAGTTCTTTCAGAGTTTTCTAGGTGGTGTCTAGAAAGTGCATTATAAATAAATGTAGTGATTGAAATGAATTGCAGCAGCCGTTTTCCCAACAACCCCTTAACCCAAAATCTCAATTTCGAACTAGAAGCATTTTTAAAGCCTATGGTAACAATAAAAATAAATGACAGGTCTATATGTCCTTCGCTGATACCTTGTTTTTCAAAAATGCTATCCGAACCACACAGTAAGATGAGACGCCTGCAGGAGTCAATGCTCGCAAGTTGGGATACCCGAGCATCACATGGAATAAGGGAAAAATTGGTAAACTATTACAAACCACCTGTAAATTACAGAAAAATCATCTTTCTTGCCTTTAATCTATTGCAGGGCCTTCACAACGAGAAGAAAGAGTATATGCAAACATCTCAGTGTGTTTTCAGCATGCAGACACAGAAACTACTTTATTTTGCCCCGGCCAACGGCCATGGTCTGTTTAGAAAGCTGATCTGTTGGTTGTTTGTCTAGATCCCACAGGAAAGTACCGGTGGCTTCATGATATAAGTGGTTCCAGTCAACATGGACTGGGGTCATTATGTGTCCTGTCCACCCACTGAGACCTGCCCGTCTTAACTCACAGGAGGGGAATGCTACGCTTTGAAAAATGGTGACTGCAGGAGTCATAATGATTTTGTCTCTCACTTTCTTTTGTTGTCTCACTGCCTCTTCTCCTCTCTTGACTGGGGCCGGCGTCATTGTTACTGCTATGACATTGCAAAGCTAATGCTGGTATATAGTTTCCTAGCTGACATAATGATACACAAAACATTGCTGGTATTATTCCCCCCCTAGCTGGACTTTCTTAAGGTTGTGATTTGTTGGGGTTGTGTCTCTGTCGATAATTCACAGTGAATGATAGCTTGATAGATTGTTTTTATGAACATATACGAAATAAGAAAAACTACCAATTTGAAATGTGGAGGGTACATAAACCACGAGACGTGTGGCCACCTGGAATAGACCAGATTAAATTATAACTGGAATAAATTCAGGATGTCCAGATCCTACAGGACAAAAATTGAGGTTTGTGGTTTAAGCAACCACACACCTCTGCTCCAACCACGTCCCGCCACATCGCATTACTTGACATTAGTCAAAGATGGTCAAAGTGACGTGCTTCTAAAATGCTGACAGCTTCTCCCACTTTAGGCTTCAAAAAAAATCCTCAGAAACCTACGGGCGACGTCACGGACGCTATGTCCATGTTTTATACAGTCTATGGTGACAACCTGAAACAATTACATTTTAGAAGAGGCACATTGATTCGAGCGCAAACATATCTTTCCGTTTCGCGCAAAATAAGATTAAAACCAAATTGCAGCATTTTTCTTCTTATCTATCGGGAAACTTGTCCTCTGTGATCAATGGCCCTTTAAAAATGCTTTTCTTTTTACCAGAGTTCTGTTCAACCAGAGTCCTTTCTGCCACAGATGTTTTATGTGTCACATCTGGAGAGTGACATGCAAACGGCTGCACTGCAAAGCAAAGAGGCAATTACAGAGAGCCAATGGGTCGATATCCCGCAGTGAGCGCGCGTGCGTCTGTATGCGTGTGTGTGCAGGTGTGAGAGAGTAAAGAGTCTGCGGATGGGCTAAAGGCTAATGACGAGAACAGGAAAGACTTCCACCGTGTGAGAGAGAGAGATACAAGGTTCAACTGTGGTCGGTTGGCGCGGTCTGTAATTGATTTCCACTCAAAACTCAGGCTGATTAAAGCAAAAAGCATATCACACAGCAAAAACTACAACTTGTAATGGTCTGTACGCAAGGTTAGGTGCTCACAGATGAAGAATATTGAGCGGTGCTGATGATGTATATGAAATAAAAATATCGGTTTAAAAACAAGTGAAGTTGGTGTTCACCCGGAAGGAAGATTTGTGAAATATTTACTCACCCTCGTGTTCCAAATGCCTGTATTTTGCAACATGTGAAGTTCGCAAAGGGTGACCAGGTGCTGTCAAGCTCCTAAACTATTAAACTACTCCTTTCTATGAGGAACAGTTATTAAAGTCAACATGCCAGTGAGATTTAAAATCAGACGGAGAAGTTGTACAAGTTTGGAAAGTTCGAAGTGCGAGTAAATTTAGATTTGGATAATGATTCAAAAGGAATAAAACTTGATAGTCCTCCAAAAATGAGGCATCCGTTGCGCTTAATAAATCAACACTTCTTTCTCCATAATTCACAGCATGACTCACACATCAATATCTAAAGACACTTTTGAACCGAGGCAGGGAAATATCCAGACTTTACAAAGAGCAACGTACGCACAAATATATATATATATATTCCTAGAAGTGTGGTCAGAAGATAAAGAGATCTATTGAACTCGCTCTCTGTAAGCAAATCTTCACTTTTCTTTAAAATCATTTTTTTTACCTATTCAGAAATTCACAAAAGGTTGAAAGCGTTTACCTCCATTTTAAGATGTTTCTGTGAAATACAACGCTGAAATGGCTGACAAAACTGGGTAAAAGCTTTTTAAATGCTGCCAAAACCTGAATTGCATCATAATCATAATGGTTCCTTCTTTGTATTCCACATATACAAACTGTTTTCTAAATACATTTTGGAAGTAAAACGGTGCTTTGCCTTTTTGTTAAATTGACAGTTAACATTTATGATCCAACAGCTGAGATCAAAGGCAGCCAAAACAGCGGCTTTTTATTTGCTAACGAATGCGTAAAGCTGATAAATTCTCCAGGGCCCGGGGCACTACAGAGATTGACAGAAGAAATGTGCTTGATCCGAACAAAGCTTTTCTGCTTTCATCATTTTGATTTCCGAAGTATTTCACAAACATATCAGTAAAACAAAGTGATCTTTAAGTGAACTGTAAACAAGTGTGTGATGTCACTTCCTCTTTTAAAATAGACGGTAGTATTTAGTTTACCTTACGACCTAGACGCTGATGGGAGGTGCAGAATGATGTCATAAAAATCATCTATATTGGCAGAACTGAGGGACTGAAAGTTTGAATCTTTAAAACATGAATTTTTCGTGAATGTTCACCTTGTACTCACCCTCATGTTGTTTCAGACCTGTATAAATGTCTTTGCTCTGTTGTACACAAAATAATATATATAAAATAATATATATAAAATAATGTGGGAAGCTACACAGTTCTGGGCCACCATTGACTACCCTAGAACATTTTTTCATTTACAATTGTTTTTTACAAACAACACAATATTTAGATTTCATTGGGAAAAGGTACTCCAAGGGTCATGCTTTTTTCATGTCCCGAAACATTTTTTTTAAATGTAGCTTAGAATAAAATATTTTTCAAATGAACGGTTTGGCGGAGATATGTAATGATATTTATATTCATTTAACTATTATTTTAGTTCCGGTTGCATTAGAAGAGCAGAAAAGAGACAGAGAAAGTGAGAACATTTCGAGTTAAGTTTATAAAAACGATATTTTATAAAACCACAAACGTTTATAAAGGAAGGTAAATCTAAACAGTTTCATTTAAGTGTACTTTCTGTAACCCAATGGGTAGAGCATGGAGCATTCACATTTTCAGGGATGTGCAAAACTGATACAAAAATATAAAATGCACACTGTAAATAAACAGTAAGGATATTTTCTCAGGTAAATGCGTATGAAGGCAAACAGTAGGCCTAACCCTGCCTGAAATATTTCCATTAATGAACTCTGTGTTCTGCTTATCTTTATCTTATCAACAGCATTCTCTGTATGCGTCTCTTTATCGCTCACTGTCACTCTCTCTCTCTATCTCTAGCTCTCTTTATTTACATCTTTGTTCTGCCGGAGGTGATAAAATCCTCCTGCACACACAATAATGATTGTTAAAGCCACTGTAACTTCAGCCGCAACACCCATATACACGTCCCGTGACCCAAACACACATTCTGAGTCACACAAAAGCACCAAAGATCCACGTGACAGCTCAGGTTCCATCTAAAATGGCAGAATTAGATTACATTAAAGTAAGAATTAGATTTAAATCGAATTGCTGTTAAGAATCGGCTTTAGACCGAATTAACATCATTACAATCGATATGCCACAAGAGCGCATTGAGAGTGATTTGTCGAACGGTCTGGATGATGTCAGTCTAATGCACGGCTGCCATGCCAAGCAGAGGCCATAATAAAACAAATTCTCACACCTAAAAACAAAATGTATAAAAATAGAGAAATATAAACAACTGCTGCCAAACTAATTTACTAAATATTTACTGTAAAAACATTCCTATTACACAATATACCATCACATTGCCCAGTTTTACATCAGAAGAATAGGCATCAAAGATGATCTTCTCACAGACGCCACTTCAAAGTCCTAATAAAAGCTCATATAGTAAACCCAGATCTCCCACGCCTCATTTATACTGACTTCACCTCTACCCATCACAGAGGAAGAGAATGAGGGAGTGAAGGATACAGATGTTGACAGTGATAGAGAGACAAGGAGATAAATTGAGGGAAAAGTCTCACAAAACCTGTCAGGAACAAGTCTGGGTAATTTAAGGTGGATGCTTTGATAGCGCCATAGATCTTTTTACACTTTATCTTGGAAATAAAATGGGCTTATTCTCGTCTCTTCATGTTGTGGTGGAAAAAGACTGTTTTCATTCAAACAATTTTTATATTTTAGCACAATTCCTTAAGTGTAGTATGTTTTGTTTGTAGGATTGATGATTACTATGTGACATCATAGTTTCACAGATTTCATAGTTGAACACTAGTTACAGTAGTGAGACGATGGTACATTTGTAGTTGCTATGGGTTTACTACAAATTTTCGTGATTTTGGGTCCTTTTCGTGATTTTTTTGCTTATTATTACTAGTATTTAATCATTTAAAAAGTACAGTGTTTTTTTTTATTCCTGAAAAAAACGTGAATTTGCACATCTGAGGTTTCGGATAGATGAAATAAAAGAATTCAATTATGGTTACTGTAGTAAAACCATGTTTTGTTTCCCGTAAGGCCTGAACACATTTAACACCTAATAAATAACGATCACATCTCAATTGTAAAGTTTTTACATGTGGTAGTTTTTGTTTTCGAGTTTTTATTTTTTACAATTATCGTTTACAATGTCTGTCTCAATGCAAAAAAAGATTACAGATCTAAAATAGCCTTCATATTATTTACGCATAGCATTTTTTTTTCTATGACCCAGACTTGTTTTCGCAGGAATGAGAAGAGAGCACAGAAGAGAGACACAAGGAGAAAAATGAAGGTCCCGAGTCTCAATACTAATTACTGCCTATTTCTGTTTTCATCATCAAGCTTCTCAAACGCTCCCCTTCCTCTGACTGTCACCTGCGTGTTTATCCAGACGGCGCCGATGTGTGTAAAACACCACACGTAAGAGCCTCCGCCGGGCTCTCGCGTTCAGAAACACACCTCTGCCTCAACCATGCCCACGTCTTTCTTGTCACTTTCATCGCCCCAGACCTTCCTCTATCCGCTTATGACTTCTTTCTCAAACGTTCAGCCCGACGCTCTTTCCGAGATTAAGCGCTGACAGAAAAACAACATCTCTTTAAACACTACAACGTCAAATTTTCAGCTTTCGTTTCACACTTCAGTTTGAAGCGCTACTTTGATGTTTCACAGATACGGCCCTAATCTGATTTCCTCCACAGCTGTCTTCTAGATGTTAACAGGACGAGGTGAGGTGCATCCATTTTGCTCCATCTTTTCCTTAACGTTCAGCATCCTCCTCTCTTGAGAAGGGGAGAGTGGAGGGCTCTATTGAAAATGAGTCCTTCAAACGTCTCTGTGGGTCCCTCGAACAACCGCAGGAGAGCGTTTTCTTTCCCCGCACAATGGAAAACAGGATGTGCTTCCTCCAGTTTGTCAAGGCTCATTTGCATCCCAAGCTAATTGGCAACATTTGCTCATCAAGGTTCCTTGAATTTGTAAATGACTTGTACAATTGAAGCCAATTATGAAGCTCAATGCTTTAAAATCGACATGATGTGTCCCTGATGGAGTGAGGGGGAAGCATTTTCACCAGTGGGTGGCTTTTTGCATTTTTACTTGTAGTCTAATAGAGTGTTCACACTCGAACACGAAATTCACAACAAGACTGGAGCTGCCTGGCAGAAGCCCCTCCTATGAAACGAATTTGCATCTGCAATGAAGCAGATTTCACGTGCAAATGATGCAAGTAAACGTGCGATATACCGCGTTTGGTGTGAACACTCTATAAGGCTAAATTTGCGGAGTAGAAACGTTGTGGGTTCAACTTCCACCAAACATACAAACTGATCAAATCGATACCTTGTAATATACTATATACTGCTAATTGAATAAACGTGGACTCCATAATTTGTTGATTTACTCTTTTTAAAGGAATAGTTCACCCAATTATTCTATCGTTTGGACACAAAACCAATGCAAGTCAATGCAAGTCAAACCATTGTTTGGTTACCAACATTCTTAAAAATATGTGTTCTGCAGAAGAAAGAACGTCATGCATGTTTGATATAACAAGAGGGTGAGTAAATAATGATAGATATTTCATTTTTGGGTGATCTATGTTCTTTATACGTTTCCTCACAAGCATATTGTAATGGTTTCCAGACGATGAGCTCTTCCGCAACATGCAGATTTGTTTAAAGAGACTCAAGTTAACCGCGAAATGAAATGTTTGTTATATTTGCCCTCAATTTGCATGTCAGAGCTGTCTCCACGTCCTAATTATTATTTACCAAGACCGTGTTTGCCTGATTCATGAGAGAAAATCGATGTGTATCGCACAAGCTGAAATCAGGCTGTTTGTGAGGTTTTGATGGGTTGACTGAAAGGTCTCCCTGTTAACAAACAACAGGCAGTGACACTGATAAACCTCGACGTGTTCTCTACTGATCCATGTGTACTTATACACTCATACACCTGATCCCTGCAGCAACCATCTCAAATCCTCATTTAAAATGACCTCATTTTATGGAAAACATGATTGACAGGCAATTATCTTTCTTAAAGCTGTGTTACTTTACAAATAATCTCAAAGGGATAGGTCACCCAAAAATAAAAATAATTTGATTTGATTAATTAGTGTTATTTTAAACTTTTTTCTGCAGAACACAAAATAATATATTTGGAATAATGTTGGGAACCGAACAACACCGGTACCAATTCGCTTCTATTATACGGACACAAAACCAATGTCAATGGGAACCCCCATTGTTCGGTTACCCCGCTTTAAAAAATAGAACGTTTCATCTCAAACCTTCAGCGTTCACAGCCAAGAACGCGACTTTAAAGAACCATGACGTTGATAGTAGACCACAAAGTGACAGGGGTCTCAGAGGGAAGCGGCGAACGCTGCTCGCACACACATTCCTCATGCTAATTGCCGCCCATTTATTTATAGGATGTGATTGCCTGAAAGAATGATGGGCTTGTTTTGCCCGTCTGCTGGTTCTGATACCACTGGAGAGTTAAGACAGGAATTAGACAAGACGTATTCCCTCAGTAAGTAGGTAAATAGCCCAGGGAGATGGAGTGGGGGATCATTTCGCCTGGATTTTATTAGACTAAGAGTATGAACAAGGCTATTTGAAAGTTATTGATCTGCCTCGCAAAACTTGAGGTGACTAACTCTGTAAATGTTGTTTTGAGTATTGGGTGGTGTATTTAAAAATATAGTTAGCCAAGAAACAAGCTATGCTAATTTGAACACACATTTGTTTAGATATATTAAGCTAGATATACTAAGCTATATACAATCACTTCACAGTGGTTCTGCTACTCAAAAGCAGCAAGATAAAACAACAACAACAGCAACTGCATCACGTTATGAGCAACTGAGTTAAACTAATAGCTTCTCTATTTGAATGAACCCGTCTGCCAAACTGTGTGTGTGGCTAAACATCAGCAGTCCAAAGTTGACGTTTTCCCTTTCATTGCTGCAGTCCAGAAGCCCGAGGTCCCTAACTCAGTCAGTGAAGGCAGGTGGACAGATATTGTTTGTCACCGGTCAACGGTCACCGGTCATCTTCGACGTTGACCTTCCATCTTTGACTGTTCCAAAATCAATACGAGAATATTTCACACGCATAATCCCGCATGCCACTCTTGAAAACTGATGTGCGGCAAATTTCTGTCACCTGGAGAGATATGCCCATAGTAGCCCTATCGCCTACGGTAAAATCTGAAGACAGATAACTGTCAGAATTACCTTGGAACAAATTCAAACTTACGTATGAATGGACGTTGAGTTCAGAAAAACATCTCGAATGCCTAAAGTGATTCAACCCTGTTACAATTTGAAAAACGTAGGTCGTCTCGAAGCAAAATGATCATGATGATTTCTAGGGACTCATTGGAAGAGCTATAAACACATGGCAGACTGCAAGTACGCAGAAGGCAACACTGTCATTAAATGCCAATGAATTTTTCTTTCGTTTTAGTTAATATAAAATGATCAGCGGCAATCAAGTTCAACTCCATGACCGATTAATGTGTCCACCGCGTTAGCCTGCCAAAATCTCAATTTCTGGAAAAAATAAACTTTCTTAAATAAGTGGACTCCCTGAACAAAAATAGCTTGGATGGTTGCCGGGGTCTTATGTGGTTGCTAAGACAATCTGAGTGGTAGATTATTGCCTGTAATGTCAGCGTAACAGAACACAATCTTTAAAATAACAGAATAGTCAATATGTTTGCTAGTTAGTCCAAATGATGAGGCAAACAGCAACAAAATCCAATAAGAGCAACAAAGGCCAAAAGTGAAATACTCCACTACTGAGATTTCAAATTAAACAGCTTTTAGTTAAGGTATTATCCACTTCGTACCCACAGCATTTAATGGTCGTACAACAGAGCGCGAAGACACCGCTACACTGCAGTCCGCCAGTGGGCCGTGAAGAAGCACTTAGGACGTCTCAAATTCCACATCTAAAATGCAAAGCATTTCAATTAACTGCAACAAGATTCATCTGTAACCGCTCCTGATGTATCATATGAGATCAGGTGTGATTTTGGCAGCCGTATTCAAGACGTTGTGGTTGAAGTTAGCGTGTACAAATTCGGAAGGATATTCAAGGCAAGTTGAGCTACTGTAATACCCAATGGACAAACCATATGCGACCTGTTCCATAGCTGGGAAACGTGTCGTGCAAAGGATGCTGTGTTGAACAAGCTAAATGGTATGTCTGCAAATTGTGCCCATCTTTTGCATGCCTGTGCATAACTACACAGGTGTCTAATTGCTGACGAGAGGCTAGGTCCTTCAAATGTGTGCCAGGCTGCCCATTAGAGCGAGGAAAAGAGAGAGAGAAAGTGAACCCAGGTGTTTTCACACACAGTTCTAACTTGGACCAGAACCTGTTCGCATTGAGAAGCGCTAGGATGGGCCGATGCCATGACTGGGAGCTAACGTTGCCTACATAATAGTCTATATTATTCTATCATTAGACATCTTCTGGGCATTGACTGCAAATGTGAGGAGACACTTTTAAATGAACATCTAAAATATACAAATAACCAAATAATGCTTCCTAAAAAGGCAAACAATGATAGGGGATGAATATAAAGATGCACAGTTATAACTCACAGAAAGAAAAAGGAAAATAATGATCTCTAGAAAAATATTGTAGGTAGATTGTAAGGGAACAGGTTAACGTGCATGTCAAGAGGGTCAACTCAACACTACAAGAACGTACACAGTAAAAAGACATGGTTAGTGAAAGAATTGTCAAACCCAACAGTTGTGTTTAACACAAAATGCTGGGTTGTTTTCTAAACTGTACAAAATTTGAACACGTATGTTTATAGGAATATTTAACCAATTACAGTGACTTATAAATTAAAGAAAATGCAAGTTTAGTTTAATATAATTTACATTCAAGCCAATTATTTAATTTAGAAATGTAAAGCAGCTTTTGATTTTACACAACGTAGATTCATTCAAACCAACGGATGGGTTTGTTCATACCTTACCCAACCATGGGTTTAAACAACCCAGCCTTTTCCCAGTTTTTAGACCCACATTGTAATGATGCATATTAAAGTGTCGAAAAAGCCATTTGCTCTACTCCACTTACAGAAACAGAACCCAACCTAAGTTTAAGACCCAATTAGTAAACATCAGGCACAATCTACCGGAGTCAGTACTTCTACCCCAGAGATAGCTTAGTGTCCCGTAAAGACTGGGAATGTATCCTCGTTCATTGACAACCTGCAGAGTCGGCCTTTAATGGGAAATTCAATAACGGAAAAGTCCATAATTCTTGGCCGGGTTTAAAAATGCAGCAAAATAAGAGTTAATGTCCCCTGGCTGGCGGGTCGCCATTAAAGGCAGAGCCATGAACTGAAGGTGGACCAAAGGAAGTTGCTCTCTGTGGATTCATTTATACTTATCCATCAAAATGAAACTGCTCTCCTTTTTCACAGCCTCCACCCTATTCTTGCCTTTCTATGCCTCTCCTGATCTTCACAAATGAATAATTAAGGAAATGGCTTGTGATTACACAACAATTATTCCCGGCTATTTAAAAATTGAAAGAGCCCCTCATGAAACATTAAGAAGCCAAGAGTTCTCATTTGTGAAGGGCCCCGGGGAGAGAGCCATCCAGAGGCCCCATCCAATGAGAACAGCGGTCTAGCGAGCTCACTCGTCGCTGGAAAACTGACCTACGGGCATTTATGCAAGCGGATAAAAACACTGTGGCTGAAATATCTTCATGATATTCGAGTGCTCTGATGGGCCGATGGGTTCTGTTCAAATCTGCTGTTATAAAGTTGTAACTATAGCATAATTATCACGCAATTTATTTATAACACACAGGTCATTTACTGCATTTAAAAAATATTCTGAAGTTATGTTAAATGAAACAGAAAACCCAAATTAATGTCATATCCCACTTGCAACATTTAGAGAAAAAGCCACTTTAGGAAACTGTGTTACTGTAAATTCGGACATTTCTCCTGTTAATCTCACAATTCAACGCTCCAGGCTGTTTCCGTAGGGAGTAAGAATGAAAACGTTTTTCCTCCTGAATATCAAAAATTACCAAACTATTCTGGATCTCAACAAAACTTTCAAACCCTTTCATTACACATGCAAAAAACAGCATTAGCATCAACTTAGAAAAGCTGTGTAAAAGTTCCCCAAATCTTAGAAATCACGCAAACAATCCAACAAGCAGACATTCCTTTGAATGTACAGTAATTAACTTCATCACACATTTCTTCTCCATTCTCCATGTGCCTCACAGCAGAGGTCTTCTGAGAACTGGCTTAAACACGCCATCAAAGCAGCCATTGAACTTTCTTATGAGGAAAGCTCCGCCCCCTCAGGAACAAGCCAGTTCGCCAAGCTCGCCAATTAAACTCCTGCCTTGAAAGCTTGTGGATTCTTCTAGGCCTGCTCGAGTGAAGTTTTCTGAAGCTGTTGTTGAACAAAGCTTGATATCAGAGCTCTCCACATAAGAAATATCTCCGGCCTGGGACTGTCACTTCAAAGCTATCTTAGACTCGTTCCTCTTCGGCGTGGGACCAGAAGTCAGAGCGATTTTTTTTGCGCTTCATTGTTGTGTCGAGGAGATTCATGGCTCTCGTGTCACAATCGCAGCACTATTTGTGGATTGTGGGTAACACTTTCTCTTCTCATATATAAATGCTCTAGTAAACGCAGCAAGTAAAATCCTGATTGATTCTCATCAACATAATGTGTGGTTCGAGATTCCTCTCCTGCTTTTATGACAAAAGCAATTCAACTGCTCGGCCCACTAAGTTTTTGCACAAAAACTGCTGAATTTCCAAGATCCCTCATCTGTCCCAAATACCTCCTCCTGACTCAACTCCACCTTTACATGCAGTGTCAGTGAGCACCGATGGCAGGAGTACAAGAGGGTATACATCTGTTTAACGCTATGAGACAGTACTTAAACATTCACTTTACTGCAAGGGAACTCATAATTATGTATATCTTTAAGCATCCAATTAAAATGCTAATGAACGTTTGCAGAAGACCGCTTTCCTTGGGGAAGCCAGCAGAATTGTTTTTTTATCCCATATTCATGTGAAAAGCGTGGCCGTTAGAACCCTGCCAATGTACTACAAATCTCGAACGCGCCTTAGGTCGTGCCTTTTCCAAAGATAACTCTTTCTCTTTGATTCGAGCTAAATTAATTTGGAATTTAAATCAATGCAACTCTTTAAAGGGTTCAACTGTCTACTAGACTAATAGGGAGAATAGTAAATGAATGTTAGTTTCAGACATTTAACCTTTAAGTTATATGACTTAAGTTGCGTCTAATTGCTGACTCGCCCCCATTCCTTCAATTCCTCAGAGCACATCCCTCGTTCTATCAAAGTTCACGAGTGATTCTTTTGGTGTAGGGAGTAGTAACAAGCAGTTCAGCCCCGCATATGTTGTGCCAATATGGTCCCAGTACACTGCTGGCTGAAGCTCAGATTGAGTATCTTGCCCGAAGTGTCCCAGCAGTCTCCTTGGTTGGCCTTCTTTTCATTGGGGTGCTGTGTTTGATACTGTGGGGTTATGAAGGCTCTGCCCGTTCATCACTTTGTTCTATTTCTAGGACGGTGACAGTGGAAGAGAGCCAGATTGTTCTCATCTATCTTTAACTGCAACACAGTAAATAAATAAAAGGCTTTGAGGGCCTCCTATTTTGTTTTAGAGGGAAGAAACAATGGCAGATGGGAAACAGACCTGCGGGCGATGGAAAAGAGCACGATGTTATCCAAGTGCGCCCTCCACATGGAGATGCATACAACTGAGAAGAGCTGATCTGAATTCAGTATGTCTTACCTATCCATATATATATATATATATCCATATCCATCCAACCCTTTCTTTAGCTAGTTTTGTCATTATTTTTTAACTTTTACACTTGCATTTTAATAGCAAAAATGCCAAATAAAATTATTTCGTAGTTTACTCACCCTCATGTCAATCCAAATCTGTATGACTTTGTGAAACACAAAAGATGATATTTTGAAGAATGTTGCTAACCAAAAAACTACACTGGCCCCCATTGACTTCCATTGCATGGACACAAAACCACTGATACATCTCAAAATATCGTCATGTGTTTCACAAAATAAAGAGTCATATACAGTTTTTGAATAACATGAAAATTAATAAACAATGACAGACTTTGTTTTCAAGTGAACTATTCCGTTAAGTAGCTACCAAAGCAATATTAATGCCTTTACATACACATACTTTAATATTAGTCTGGTTATCTTCTTGAGTTATTGCTGGCACAGAGAAACTTAGAAGTTATAAGTTAGTCTGTTAAAGATTTTAAGGAAAACTTCAAAAACCTACTGATGGAATTGATTTCAATTGTTATGGTTTGGACAAAAAGCCAGTCAGGATGAATTATGCATTTCCATTCACTTTGGTGTACTAAACGCCCTTCGGCACTACACAGGCAATAGCGCACAAAGAGAAGACCCATGCGTCAGACGTGCTGGAAGGTGTATGTGGGGAAAGGGGAGAGACTGCACTGGTGCAAGTGAGGTGAACTGAATGTGGCAGCGCGGGTAAACCTGAAGTCGACAGAAGTAGACAAGGTGGAGGAGCTCAGGCCTGGAAGCGGTTAGTTAGTCGGCGAGAGAATGGGAAAGAGTCTCAGTGTGAATGTCAGAGTTTAATACGCCGCCTGTCGTGCCTCTCCCCCGCTCTGGCAGCTCCCGTTTGCCGGTTGACACACGGAGCCTGGTTCCCGGAGCGCAGGTGCCTGCTCTCATGCGGCGGGGGTCAGGGGAGGTAGAGGCAGACGCCGCGGAAAAAAGGACAGTGACAAATGACGGTGCGGCTGAGACCATCAACTGTGGAGAGCGAGAATCATTCGGCATGAAAATGTCCGGCGCTGCGGCTGGATTCAAAGTTGTGTTTTAATAAAATATATCAAAGTAGTAATGTTTAGAAATATCATATGAAGTCAAATAATGCTAATATTAATGCTGCTTACAATGCAGCCAGATGTGAAGCACTGCCACAAAGCAACAAGAGAGACAGACAATGCCATAAAATTCATCTTTGATGCAGGAGATGTGAAATATTGTATAAAACATTATACTACAATTATATGAATTAAATATTAAACCAAACTTATTTGAAACACCTAAATGATAGTATCATTCTTCCGTTGTTATAAAAAAAGAATATCCTGACAAAAGTAAAATGCTATGCATTTTACATGAAGTTCATATAATATTAGCTCTGCAGCTAGTACAAATGCCAAAAAACCTGATGATTCCTGGAATTTTAGCATGAGAGGGCAAATTTAATTGACCTTCTATACAAAAAGAAACCGTGTCAGTTAATTCTAAGGTCTTAAAAAAAGTTTCAAAGTTCAAACTAAATCTGAATCCATTTACAAAGATCACATCAGAACTCCGCATATTTCTTTTTCATACAATTACACGATGCTGTAATAGTATTATGCTGTTCTGGTTCAAAGTCTCACCTAATGCGTCCCGGGCAAAAAATGAGATTTTATTTAGATACCAGGCCTGTGCTAAGAGGAGAAAAAAGGAATTTCATTCCATTTGGCCTTTTGGCAGGGAATCCATTGTTGAAGGACGACAAGCAGAGGACGCTTAATAGAATCATTTGTTCAGTTGTGCTGTTCCTTTTGTTTTAAAAGCCTCTATTTTTCCCAGGTTCGTCTTCAGATGTTATATCACCAGATGAATCTCGGAGTTGCCTAAAGGGAACGGTGCTGAACTCTGAAATGGCACGGCCAGTTGGAGTCATTACATCAGATAAAAAATAGACGCTCTTCAAATATGGATGTGGTTGCAAGCCCACGAAGAATAATAACAAACAGGTGAGTCCTGTAGTCTACACTTTAAGAAAACAAATCATGTGGTTTTCATACTGTAAGTTCTTGCCAAATGACAGGAGGAAGGGGGGGCGATAGAAAAAATACTTTGAGAAAATAACTTCATTGAGTTTCTTATTAGTGCACTTATTTGAACATTTTATAGATTATTTTACTACCGTTTGTATTATTGTGTTATACTTTTTTTGTTTTCTAATGTGTAGGGAGGGAAGGAGAGATGAAAGAAAGCAAGCCAGACAGATGAAAGAAAAGAGAGAAAGAAAGGGGATTAGACGGAGACTAGACAGAAGAGAATGAAAAGGGGAAAGAAAAAAGACGAAAGAAAGAAAGAACGAAAGAACGAAGAAAGAACAAAGAACAAAGAAAGAAAGACGAAAGAACGAAAGACGAAAGAAAGACGAAAGAACGAAAGAAAGAAAGAACGAAAGATGGAGACTAGGGGGATAGAGAAAAAAGAAAAGTGGGAAGAAAGAAATAAAGAAATAAGAGGGAGAAAGAAAGATGTAAAAATAAAGAAAATTATGTAAGATGGAGAAAGAAAGGAAGAGAAGCAAGGGAGAAAAGACATTTGGTTGACAGTACAAATGTAAAATGGGTCATTCCCAGCACCAAAAGCGGAAGCAAAAAATGCTTTATAGAGCAGATTTCACAGCAGAGCAAACTCAGCACACTCCAGCTGGTGAGGTCACAATCAGATCAGTTTTATGAAGCAGCAAGGCCAGAGAACCGAGGAAAGCATTGCTAGACTGTGTGTGTGTGTGTGTGTGTTGAGGCGTTTGTGTGACTGTATCCAGAGCAATTCAGGCATCTAAAATCAATGACAATGAATGAGGTCACACACGGGTCCTTATTCCTCATCTGCTCTTCATTACGCCTCTCAAAAAAAACAATAATTATGGCCTGTAATGCCTGAACACTGAATAAATCAAGACCAAGACACTTGTAGGAGAGAAATAACAATGCCAAGCTTCTTCGTCATGGACACAGTGTCTATCGAGCTTATAAATCAGCTGAATACAACAGCATAACGCAGTGGGACATGTTTTAATCAGGGTTCCGTGACCACACAACATCTCCACTAGAGCAACAGAGATGAGGAAATCAGAAACAACCTTTGAGGTCTAGTGGATGGTGTCCTATTTGTTATTAGTGCAATTAGTGCAAGAGTTCTCCCAAAGGACTGAAAAGACTACCCTCCTGGAAAATCAAGGTAAAACAGATCCTGATGGTTTTTACTTGAGCTTACGGTCATAAACTGGCTCAAACTGGTTTTGGTGGTCGATTAACTCAACTACTTTTGTCTGAAGTCTACGGTCCCACATTGACTTCCATTGTATGGACTGAAAACCACTAAGACATCTCTCAAAATATCTTAGATAGAACAGTGGCTTCCAGTTGATTAAAGTGCGTTTGAAATGGATGACATAGAACATTTCATGGCAATGAGAAAAACACCAATCTGCTACAAAAAGCGCAAAAATCAATCAGATAGAAGTAAATCAAGGGAACGTGCTATTGATGTTCCTCAGATCATCTTTAATGGGCAATACGCTTTGAGTCAAAGCATTTGGGCTCCTCGTTCTTATATATAAAGGGTAGGCGACCGGAACTACGGCCGTCTATTTTATTGAAGCAGAAAAATAGATGCATACTTTGACACGCAGGCACTGCAAATCTCCCCCACATACATACGATGTCTCGGATGTGAGAACTTCTAAGAGAGATTTTCTTTTTCCGCATTCGTGTGAGAGCCCTGCTGTCAGATTTAAGATGGTAATAATGGGATCACACTGCAGGCCCTTAGAGAAAGTTTAACTCGGGTGTACACTGCTGGCTGGAATAAGAAACAGGACATAAGCTTTGGACACCCTGCAGGTCCAGCCGGCGAAAGCGAACAAACCCGGTTTCGGAAGCATTTGCCGATAATCAAAGATGGATCATGAAGCCAAGATCTCTCTAAATATGAATCTCACATGTGATGCGCCACCAAAAAACATCCTTTTGGGATCTCATAGCCAAGACAAATGCAAAATCTGCTGTAATGGTTTCATTTACAAGCACTACAATACTCACGTTTCTGAAGGATTTTGCGCTTTCCCTGGACTGAATCTCTTTTTCTCACTACAGGAGTAGATTAAGGTTATTTACGCCTCAGTTCATATGAACAACTCGCATTCATTGCTCTGGACGAGGACCAGGAGAATAATGTAAAGTCTCAATGCTGGAGCACAAACAGCTTTTTCACGGCTCTCAGACGAGACGGTCGGACATAAAAGGCTACTGTTCGATTTCAAACAAAGAAAAAAGAAATCGCTGAATAGGGGAAATTTCATGCGTAGAAAGATGTGGTCCTGAGGTCATAGAGGCAAGACGCCAAGAAATTTTATTTGACACTATACCAGCATTCAACACAATGTACGTTTCATAAAAGTGACATTTTACAGTTCAATTGAAGATACCTTTGCTCTTTTATTCATTTTTTTTTTGTCGTTTGATCAGTAGCATGCTAAAGATCGGGAGGAACGTGTCCAGGAACAGGCAACCCGGGCACATTTAGAAACAATCCCAACCCACCACCTTCTTCTATCTTTCTTAAATCTACTTCTGTTTACGTTACTGGCTTTATCTTCTATTAACTAGCTTTCTCACAATAAGGATGGAGAGCGCTCGGGTTCTGTCAATAGGAGCAGAGGGTAGTAAGCGGAAGAGGGTTGGCAGCAGGGAAGCGGTTGTAAAACAAGAGAGAATAAAAGACGGAGACGGAAAAATAGAGGAAACATCCCTGTGGGAACCAAAGCGAAACGGAGAAAGTCAATGAACATGGCGCAGTGCCAAGGCAGGACACAATAAGCCAACATGGCACGCATTCATTTAGAGGTGGGGGATTGTGGGTAATCTGACACTGTTGCTACCAGAGCGAACTACTGATTAGATTCCAGTTGATGTTGAACGAAACAAAAATAATATGGCAAGCGGCTCCAGGGACGGAAAGCATCGCATTAATTATCCTTTTGATGCATGAGCATTTGTGTTGGTTGTAGTGTAATTGGTGTTGCATGGTTCCACACCAGCCATGTGTCATATGTAATGTTCATCACGAAGCAATTATGTGAGGTCTGCTTGACTCGTCTTCATAATGGCTGTTGTGTCAAGGTTTTTTTTCCTGCTTTTCGAGCCAACTGTGTGTGTGTGTGTGTGTGTGTGTGTGTGTGTGTGTGTGTGTGTGTGTGTGTGTGTGTGTGTGTGTGTGTGTGTGTGTGTGTGTGCTTCGAAAGGGTTCTACAAAAAAGCGTCCAAAATGCATTATGGGTAGCCAAATCAGCCAGGCTTTGGTGGATTTTAGTAGGAGAGAAGACAACAACGAAATAAACCCTGCCAAATACATCTAAAGATCAGGAAGGCATAACTGAGCAGAGCATCCTCCATCACAGCATGTTTCCACTGCAACGCCCGAGAAATCAGCTAACTGTTTGCCAGTAATGCATAGGCTTTGGAACTCTGTCCAACACGGCATATGAATCCTATTTAGACATCAAATGCGTGACTGAAAGTCTACCAAGCGCATTATGCCACAAAATCGGCAAACATTACGCCCAATTAAAAACCATAAACTAGTGTTCCTGGTCAAACGGAAAAGGTTGTGGGTTTGATTCTCGGGAAACTCACATACTCTACACCTTGAATAAATGTATAAATAAATGTAACCAAATATAAATGGCAAATTTTCTATACACAGAACGTTTAAAGGGACAGTTCCCACAAAAATGAGAGATGAAAGATATTTGGGTAAACACTTGTTACAATCATTGCTTATTGGCCACCATTGACTACCATAGTTGGACAAATTTATTTATAAATATCTTTGTTCTGTTGGACACAAAAGAAGATATTTTGAAGAATGCAGTAAAATAAACCGTTCTGGGGCACTTTTGACGACCATTGTCATGTTTCCTACTATAGAAGTCAATGGTAGTCAACAAGCAATGGTTAGCAACAAGCAAAATGTTTTTCCAAATATCTTTCATCTTTCATTTTGGGGGGGAAGAACATTTGAAAAACAAGCAAAATTCAAAAACATTGAAATGTCAAATACCACAGACCTCAAGTACAAAAGTAAGTGATATAAAAATGAAACCAAGTCTCTGATTTGAAAGTTGCTGTATTTTTTTTTTAAATCTTATAAACGGTCAGTGACGTACTAAACAATAAAATTGAGTCATTTGATGTTACACTGGTTTACTAATAAACGCAATGTGTCAAGTTTCCCGCTGAAGAGTTTACATTAGCTTACCTTTCATGCCAAACTTTGAGCGTCTGCCATATTTGTTGATTAGCACAAACATGACTACAAGGAGAACACAGGCGAAGCCAGCCAAGCCAACTGCAATCGACACCTAGAGAAACAGTTTGAAAGAAGAAGCAAAACATTCAGATTTGTATCTCTAAAAATGGATCAACAGTGATGTTTTATCAAATTTAAAGGAACAGTTCACTCAAAAATAAAAATCATCTCATCGTTCATTGATTTTGATCATTCAAAACCTGTATATGACTCTTTCTTCTGAGTCATAAATCTTTTGAGAAATGTCTCAGTAGTTTTGTGTCCATTCAATTGGAAGTCAATAATGCTGTTTGGTTACCAATTCAACGTACTTCAAAATATCTTCTTTTGTGTTCGGCAGAGAAGAGTCATACAGGTTTGGAATGACATGAAGGTGAGCAAATGATGAAAGAATTTTCAATTTTTGGGTCAACTGTCCCTTTAACTTTAGGTTTTAAACTTTCAATGGATTGAACTGAATGAGGGGGTGTACACACCCTGATTAACAATATTAGCCTAAATATGCTAAGGCAGAAAATCTATATTCTACGCATAGTACACATACTATACATTCAGAAATATTCTGAGTAGCGGTGGTATGATATGACATTCCTAACACAGCCCTTACATGATTCCACAAGCCTTGAACGCTTTTTAAACAGCTCACCAATCAGCAATTCAGTCACACACATGAAAGCCTCAATATAACATAATGTATCTTTGCAAATAAATGCGTTCTAATAGGTTTTACAAGAAGACGCCAGCACAGGAATGTCACGACTGGCGAAATAAAACACGGCAAATAAATATTTCTGTCTCATCTTGCGTGTATCTCGCCAGGAAAAGAACCTGCAATATCAGAGGGATGCAACGCGCCGCGTCCCGACTTGTTTATGTGATTTGTATTGATGTTGATGCAGTAATCATGAGGGGTTTATGTAATTGGTGTCGTAACTTGCCTATGGCTGCAGTATCTTTGATAAATTGCGGGAAAAGGAAAGGGGCAAATAAAAACGAAGCAAAAGATAATAATTCAGGTAAGGTGTTTTAGGGGAGAGATAACAGCCCTCACAGCCATAATACTCACAAGCGAATCCTTACAGGAAAACAAAGAAAACAACATAGATAAACACAAAAAAAAGACAATAAACAATAAATCAAAGCAGTCACAGGGATGAAATAAAGCTATCGGAAGCAAATAATTAGGGCCTCCAAACACGAGGGGTGGTTTCTCTCTCTCATTGTGCCGGTGCCCAAGTTTCCATTAAGACATTCAAATGAAAATATAATCTCTGTCGAGTTAATTGCGACCAAAAAAACCCCCTAAAACTAACCAAAGTACATTTTTGGACAGCTAGGAAATGCAAGGGCCATGGGGGAGTGGCGATGGGAGGTAGAGAAAAGACTTAATGGTTTGCTTTGTCTTTTCAATCATGTGCACCTGCTATGTCATGTAGATCCAAATGTTTTATACTTTTACATGCTTTGATAAAGCTTTTATATGCTTTATATAACTTGATAATTAAATAACACTCACACCAAAGGTGTCCTCGTCTGGCCGATGTGTCATGGTTGGAATTGTGGTTGGTGTTGTACTCACTAGAAGACAAACAAGAACAAAAAATATGTTTTGAACCATTTTTGTACACTTTATTCAATACTCTCTTACCGACGTTGTGCAACTCACGATATAATTATCAACGACGATTACTTGACTGTTTTTTTCAATGCACTCTTCTAAAGGCGATCAATGCATTGTGTGGTCAACTGGACAACTGTTTCAAGAGAACCATTAGGTGTAATTCACTAAATATGTCAAACACTGTTCGATTAGACTTGTTTTTTGCTAGGTTATTGCTATTAGGAGTCGTATCCTCGATTGCGCCGCTGTTATTCATGTGGTATTGAACACAGCCCTCAGGCTGTTCTTATTTCGCTGTTCTCTATTAAGCCGGGAACAGGTATCGAGCCACGACTGGCTGGCGGATCTTGACATCCATTTATACGCTGCGCACATTCATCCCCAGCAAAACCATCTAACTTCATTCAGAGCTCCGTCAGAGATCTGTCATCGGTACGGTTCCGAAGTGCCAATTTTTGTTAACGTAGTACATTAGGAGGTATCAGTGTAAAACAGCATCTCATGAAGGTCAGCGGCTCAAATTATGAATCAAAGTTTGAAATAAAACGGATACAATTTTGCTAACAGGCCTGCACTGTTTAAAATAACCTTGATCTTTATTGTCCAAGTTTCTCTAGAAAAGGTTGGTGACCCAAGGTCCAATTTGTCCGATGTTAACAGATATCGGTCGCTATATGCTAAAAATACAAAACAGGTCCAATAACAGCACGCACAACACTGTGGTTGCATGCCAAAAACAAATTAGGCCGAGAAAATTGTTTGGGTGGGGAGGGACTGTGTTTAGCTGTTTGCTTAGACTAAATGAGTTCTTTCTAAATAATTTTGTGTTTTATGATAAACAAAACTAATGAGAAATATCAAAAACGCATGCACAAGATGATTAAAAAGAGAAACTTACCACATTCTGGGTAGTCTAGAGAGAAGAAACACAAACACAAAATGGTATGTAATTATAGACATGAATATGTCAGGATCATTTTTGCTTTTCTTATACAATCATGTTCAAAATAAGACTTTGAGATATAGGAATGAGTTCAAATTTGACACTACCGGTCCAAAGTTTTAGAACACTAGAATGAAATGTTTTCAGTTGAAGGTGTGTGCTTAAACGTCTGAAATTGGTTTTATAGACAGAAATATATTTGAACAGTTTGTATCCAAAATGAATAGATGTTTTATTGTGCATTCCATTCAATATCAAACAAACTGCAGTTGGTTTTAAGCCATAATAACTGAAAACATGCAGCTAATTAACACGATTTACCACAATAAAAACATGATAACATAATAAAAACATGATTTTTTTTTTGAATTTTGAAACCAAACTCTTCATTTGGGCAAATATAAACTTTTTTCATATAATTGTATTTAATAACATTAAATTATGTCATTATTAAATAACAAATGACTTTGAAATGGATGACATTGACTAAATAATGAAAAAAGAGCAGCCAGTAAGAGCACAGAATAGACGGGAACTCATTTAAAACGGTTTAAAAAGCATCTTGGGGTGAAACATCAAGAAGCTATTTGAGAAAAATGGCAAGAGAACATTTCTGCAAATTTGGGGAAAAAGGTGACTACATTGAAGATGCTAAATTATAACACCGTGTCTACACCGGATGCGACAAAAGACAATAGAACGGATTAGCATACATTATAATTACTAATGGACATTAGTAATTATAATGTAGCGCCACAAGTCGCATCCAGTGTACACACGATGTAACAAATTTAGTTTTAGTCGAAACATCTCATAACAGTTTTGATGAGCCTACTATTTTTCTAAAATGTGGAAAAATATAAATAAGTGAGCGAGTTAGTTTTCTAAAACTGTAGACCGGTAGTGCATATTGGATAGACACAAATATTTGGTATGTCCTTTTAGTGACAGCATGTACTCAAGCTGGCATGGACTCCCCAAGTTTGTGCAAAACCTCATGATCCGTGTTAAGCCAGCATGATCTGAGAATGTTCCAAAGAGCATCTCTTGTGTTTCGCTGAAAGCAGGAAAATCTGACCTTTTTTCAAAGGAATTAATTTTGTGTCACAATTCTTACATTTGATTTGATTTTTTTATTATAATTTACTTCATACCTTTTTCTTAGTGATAACTTTTTAAATCCCAAAAATAATTTTTTAAATGAAAACAATCCAAGAATGACTTTTGGATCGTTTAAATGCTTTTGGATGCTTACCCACTTTTACCTGCTATAGCATCAGCCAAGAGATGTGAACTTAAGGAGTGAGGGCGTGTACCTATATTTATCTATGAACCTGATGGGTTCTCACCTCTGGTGTTACTCAGAGAGCAGACTGAATGTTGGTTAGAAGCTCTGTCTCGACACATGATACAGTCTGTGATACGGTATAACAGCTCTAATCTTAGAAAAGCTCTTTTAGAACGTGTGCAAGAACTTGTCAGCCTTACTATTTTTGCACAGTTGAAATGGCAGCCTTACTATTTTCGCACACGTAAAAGTTTAACTTGAAAAGTGCAGTTTGTATGATTGAGAATTATTTGCCTACATACCGTCAAAGGGTGGCTTCAGGAAGTGGGCGTATACAGTTTTGACAGCCACGCCCAAGAAGTTGCTGGCCTCCAATGTGTAGTTGCCATTGTTGTGGTGGGTGGGGTTTTGAAACATCAGGCATCCCTCCAGATTGTCCTGATAAATTCCCGTCTCTGGGTAGATGTATTTGGTCTGCGTGATCTCCTCGCCCTTGTAGAACCACCGCAGGGTGGGCAATGGCTGCCCACGGACGGTGAAGATCATACACGTGTCGTGCCTTCTCTCGGGTTCCTCAAACTTTATGATGACAGGAGGAACTATCGGACAGAAGTGCAAGATACTTTTCAATACAATTCTTGAAGGAACAGTACACCCCCCCCCAAAAAAAATGTATAATGATAAAAAAGTATGCACGTTCGGAAAGACCATTTTCATTTTTGGGTAAACTATCCTTTTAACTTGTGTCTTCGTGGCCACATAAATCGTCAAGACCCGTGAGCTTGGATAATCAAACTGCATTTATGCATGAGTGGGGCTTTAGCCTTCACAGGTTGACCGCACGGATGTTTGTTTGATCTGCTATCCTGCCTCTTGGACAGGAAGATCGCAAGCTAAGTGCCTGGCCGCTCATCAAGCGTTTGGGTGAGCGGACATTTCATGGAGAGAGGGCACAGAGCCAGGGGTGGAAAACAACTGCAGTCCAGAAACGCCTCCACCACGTTTCCACTCGCTAGATGCCGGACTCTAACTGTTAGCAATTACGATGCTATAAATGACTGATGAATGTTTAATATTTGTCAAAGATCAGATTTGAGCTTACATCAATGGGGGTCTTTGAATATTGTTGAATACAGTGGGGGCCCTTGGAGTCAAAAAGGAGAACGTTTAATACGTTTCGCGGCAGCCACACAGACTCTGAAATAAAAATTGCTTTCAAATTTTAAGTCAATAATGGTATTTTGGAACGAGAAAGTTACAGAGAGAGACTGACTCTTATTTCCATAAAACTTGCAGTTCAATGCAAATCTCGGGCAGTCAATATTATATCGAGTGTGGGAAGAATTATGTTACATTGTTGTTGTCCAACATGGTTTGGTAGAAATGTAAATACAGACACAACAGGGCAACCTCATATTACCATGTAATGCGGGTTATGCGCAACGTACTTCCGCATTCTGCGAAACAGGTGTCATCACATCCGGTTCAGGTCCGCTGTACGGCTGTACCGCGCTATATCCGCGCTACGTTGGATATGGCGCTGTTTTACTCAAGATGCCTTCAGGAATTACCCAAAATGAGCATATTCTGGTACTTTACTGGCTTTAACATTTTCTTCTTGTCACTAACATTCAGATGTTAAAATCAAATAAAACGCCAACAGTAAGAAATGGCTAGCTAGGTTAGCTAGGCCACGTCGCCGTCAGTACATACCGTTGGGTTGCTGCCGGCTTTTCAGACAAGCGGAAGCAAACCGGAAGTCAGGAGACCTGTTTTCCGGTTTGGTCATCTGACGCTCGGCATGAAGCGTATTGTATCTAGCTGACATAAACTGTGTTTTAATGAGGACGTCTTTAATTGCTTATTTCATTCCAAGTGGTGCGGAAACAGCTGCTGTTAGATATACTGATGTTGCCCCTTTCTTTGCCTTTTTGTGTTTTGATTTGATGAAAATCGCTAATTGAGAGCACGTTTGATGAAATCCATGTGAAACTATAATATCTGAATCTATTTATAACAATATTATGTGAATTTGGTTATACTTTATTTTTAAACGAGACATATTTTGTATGAACGGTGTTTTTTATTGACATTTAACAAATTGGTGCAAAGAGTCCAAACTTTGGAAAGAAATACATCATTATTTTAAAATTTAGTTTAACCCATGGACACCACAACTGAGCAAATTAATACGATTGTCCAAAATCTGCATATTTTCGGATTTCTAAAATGGTGCTATAATATTAAAGCTGAACTCTTTAATGGAAATAAATGCAATATAAATAACATGAATGTCAATATATAACAATGATTTGTTACATTACAGTACATATAACAATGATTTGTTATATATTGGTGGTTTGTTAAGGGAAGAACTGGTCTTGGACGACAGAATACATAGCAAAATATAATATTTGTAAACAAATTCATGAAAATTTTGGCGAAACGATCTACATCAATACAACTAACCATCTGAAGTAATGTTTTCTTGTGATCTCCTTAAAGGGATAGTTCACCCAAAAATGAAAATCTACTCATCCTTTTGTCATTTCAAAACAGTTGGACTTTCTTTCTTCTGCAGAACACAAAAGTTACAGTAATTTAGAATTTTTAAGAGCACCGGCACCCATTCACTTCCAGTGTATGGACACAAAACCAATTGGTTCGGTCTCTGTTCGCTTAACATAAACTTCAAAATATCTTCTGTTGTTTTCTGCAGAAGAAAGAAAGTATAGAAACTATAACTTAACGCTTATTGAAATAAGAGGGGAGACAAATGACATTTTGTCCACTCAAAATATACAGTACACTTCAAATCGACTCAATGTCGCTTTTGATAAAATCGTCTACTGTACCCAATGCATAATGTAAAGGTTTTTGAGAAATAAGAGACACTTACATTGAACTGATAGCTGTATAGAGGAATTGGTCATCCCAACTATATTCTCTGCAATGCAGGTCAGCATGAAGCCGTTATCGTCTCGGCTGACGTTGACCAGAGTTAAGTTGATGGAGTGGACATTCGGTGGGTATTGATTGGACTGGAAAAGAAGATAGAACAATATATATCAGTTTGCTCAGACGATGGTTTGTGGTGTAACCAGTCATTGTGGATCTCAACTGACTGTTCAATGGATCTCGGTCAGTGTACATGAATTTTAATATAATGTAGTGAAGATGAAAGACAGTCCAATTGATAGTTAGAACCCCTTGCTTAAACAAGGATTAAGTGGTATGCTGGTTTTACAGTAGCTGGTTCAAGATGGTCTTCACCAAATATGATAAATGGCCAGAAAGCCTGACCATCTTGGCCACCTTATCCTGGCTTAAAATGGTTTGACAGGTTTAAGTTCTGGATCAAGTCACATTTTCACATTCCATGTTTTAGTCTGATAGAAATGTTTTGAATGGTTCAATGGCTAAATGATCAGCAGTACAGCACAATAAGCCACCCGCAATAAAACAGACTGTATGCTATCTATCACATTCTAGCTTCATTTACATCCCAGCATCTACCCAGACTAATGTCAATATATTTTGAAATGTATATTAAATGCTGTAAGCAAGTGTCCGTCTTACTTGATGTGTGTTAATGGAGTGAAGTCCATGTACGGTCCAATCCACTTCTGGTACAGGAACACCGGAACCATTACATGTGACTGTGATCGAGTCTCCTTCTATCACCGTCAGGTTACTGTGACTTACACTGATTTCTGGCAAATCTTCATATGAAATATGTAAACAGTTATTAGCATTAAAGATGATGTGTATTTTATGAAATGTTTATTGCTTGACTGTGAACATTTAGAAACAAGTCAACAATTGTATTCTGATCGATATGCTAGAGATGTTGCCAATAGAGTTTAACAAGTAAACAACCAGGATGATCATTTTAAAGGTAAAGTCGACGCAAAATAAAACTTTTGACATGGTTTACGAACATCTGTGTCTTTAAATCTTTTTATTTCACATAAAAAAGTAATTTATAGGACATTTTACAGTATAGCAGGAAGGCAAGTTGCTTTCTCCTTTCCAATGAAAGTATATGGTGACCATGTCAGTGGAAAACGACTTCAATTTCAGCCTGTTGCTCACAAATACAGATGACTTAATATAGTGGATCTAATAAAGAAAGAACATAGTTCACAACTCTTACGAATTACTGGTTTATGGTGCAATATTGATTGGATAAATTGTCATTTTTAGAGCTTGACTGCTTGTCCCTGTCCACTTCCGTTGTAAGAAAGAAACCAGTTCAGATAGTCTGCCAAACCAGTTTTGCACACAAAAAGACCTTCATGTAGCTTCAGGTGAGTATGTAAGTCATTGATAACCGAATGAGCAACAAATGGCGAACCCATATAACATGCGTCACGTACCACACTGAGAGATGTTCATCAGCTGTAGGGAGATCTTTGAATAGCCGTTATTACAGTACAGCCGCTGGTTATGAAGTCCAGACTCGCCTCTCTGCTGCCACACCTGGATCCAGCGGATATTACAGCTGCAGTTAAACAGCACTCCTTCCAGCTTCCTGTCACCACAAAATAGAGTTCTCAGTTAGAAAACACACGCACAACAGCAAGAAGTCCAAAGTAGGTGAAGGACGCGGTTATCCTGCAAAACATCAACATCTCCACCACACATCATTCAACCTTGGCCCGGAGATCAGCTGGCACCTTTCAATTTTGCAGCCGGAGCGTGCTTTGTCCTGGGGGCTATGTGTATGAATGCGTTCTGGAGCGCGGCCCTTTCCTGGCCACGTCTGTTGAGCTACCGAGGGTGCCAGGTTTACCGCTGTTGCCTTGGGCGATCAGACTCCGCACAAATGAAGTAAAACAAGACAAACATCCTTGGATCTGGGCATAAAATTAAACTGTGAGATGCGATACTCTGTGACATGTTTTGGTTGGTAATATGCGTGAGTCCAAAATCATAACTTGCCAAGGCCCAAAGGAGTTCAAATCCTTGAATTGAAAGACGTAGAAATCATCTTGCAGTTTTACACATACAGAACAGTATTTTCATCCTAAAGCCAGTTATTTACATATTTTGCCATATAACATTTGTTTTCATGAGTGAAGGAAAAGTGCAGTAACATGGCCTTATTATTACCTTTGTTACACTGAACAGACGGTAGAGACTGAGGTCAATCCCACTTACTGTAAAACCAGAGTTGGACAGCACCTCCACCCACATCTACTACAATCTGCCAATGACTTCAACACCTACTCCCTGTACAGCCACTGTATGTAGCTGTGAACAACAAGCACCTCTACACCCGTTCATTTTCATATTTCACAGACCTCCAATTACAACCTTGAGAGCAATCATCTCACTCCAGCACCAAAAACAGACGTTTCCTGGATCAACCTCCTCTCAAACGTCTATAGACGCCATATTTGATGACATCATGGAGACTCCATTGAGAGTTTAGGGGCACTTAGACGTCTTCGAACCAAACAGCTGACTCAAGGGCATCATTCCAGAATAAAACTATAACCTTCCATCTCTCTATCTTCTGTATTTATTGGGGATAATTCGTTTGAAGGTCAAATGCAAAGCTCGTTGGTGGTTAGTGATGCACAATGTAAAGTGCTCAGATTTTTAGTATGAGGAAGGAAAACATTTGTCTTGCGGAAAACAAGAATATTTGTGCACGAGAAATGAAATGGTTTAACTTAAGTTTTCTCTTCATATGAATTGGGATTTGTGACTAACATTTAAGATCGTACGACTCCAGCCCTGAAACAAATTACAGTTTGCACAAAGTCTATTACGAAATGAGTAAAAATCATGTTTGTACCAGCTGTATTATATACCATTTACTGTCAGAATGATCCATAATTACATACATTGTCGAATGCAAATTGTCAAAAGATTAGAGGGAAAATTTTCACAAAAGCCCTCAATTTTACGCATTTGGGAAATTATAAGCCAACCGCTCCTGTGCTTTTATTTTCTGCAAGGAGTGGTTGCAATCCACTTTGTTCCATATTACACTTAAAGGACCTCCAGCCGGTAGGATCCCGCAGCCCTGCGGCAGGTTACAGATCTGATCTCAGTCGCAGACTCTGCCCCAAGAATAGGAGATATAAAACACATAGGAAATCTCTCACCTGGTCCGCAGACGGTTTGAATCTCAACATGCCCATTCATTCATCAATTGGTGAGAGCAAGATAACCTGGTACATTTGCAAGATGGGGCAGGAGATGGAGGCTTATAAATTAAATCCCATGCATACCAAATCTGGCAAGGAGTAAAACGGCACTGTTGCTCTTTTGCACTGGTACAATCATCACATGTATCTTTAAATGATTTTGTCAGCACGTTCTTGGGGTTAAAATGGGCGTTCATCTCGTGCATTTTGGAGCTTTGATGAATAATGATCAAAAGAGAGAATAAGTGGTTTCTCCGACTCCAAAAGCTAAATTAACATGTCTAATGAGAAGAGTGCACACTTATTTTTTTATTACACATCATCCAATATTGTTCGTATAGACGATGACATAAGACTTGGTATTATAGTACTAAAAAACGTTTGCTGGTTTTGCTCTGATCTAGTTAATCCACAGCTAGCTAAATCTGAACTATTTTCAAAACTGAATAAAATCTCCTTTTTATTAACCTTTGGAAAGGCCAAGGTGATTGCTGGCTGGGAAATAAAAAGGAAAAACACAAGGGACACTGATGCATCGGACCAGGCTGCTTGAAAAAAAAAAATACTAGAAAAGTACATCCACGCGCAATCCATGCATTATGCATTATGCATGCTCATCCGACTCACATGTGGCCAAACCCTGGGACAATGAATAAAACCACTAGAGCATTGGAGGGGTGCACAGTGAAATGCATACGTTGATATAGACATCCGAATATAGGCAAGATATCTTCAGCCTTAAACAAAAGCGCCACAGAGACACAGGTGACAAACTGTCATTACTTTGGCTGAGAGCATAATAGAGCCTTCATGATATGAATCAATTCAACAGCACTCCAAAATAACGCCTTTATTCCTTCCTGCCGCTATAAATTGTTCATCTGCATACAGTAGCGTGCGCAACACCGGCTGAATTTATACATAAATAATCAGAAGACTGCGCTGGCGTATGTTCAGGGAGCTCTCCAGACAAGCCGAGGAAATGTCAGCTATGCAACGGAGACGAGTTAGACAGTACGGAGTAAAGACCAGACACTCAACTAACACTTTCTCTGCAACCCTTTTTCATTAAGAGAGACCCGGAGGACGGCGAAGACGACATAATCCTAATTTAATGACAATTGCGATTAACGGATACTTACGCCCTTATGCTATGGCTCTATTGGGCTCATTTTATAACGGTTTGGATGTTCCGAAATTGGTCATTTAACACAGCAATGTACATCACTTTTTCTCTCATGAAGGCAAAAGAAGAACGAATATGGATGTCAAGATTTTTCTGTGAACAATTAAATTGTGTTTTTCACACATGGCTATTGTACGACTGAAATATCATATAGTTGCTTATGGAGAATAATAGGACCAGTCAGTATAAAAATAAATATATTTATCTACATTTAATATTATACACAAGAGGGTAATAAAAATCCCTTTTAAAAATTAAATGTAAATACATATTAAAACACAAAACAAAACATATAACATTTAACAAACATATATATTATCAAAATACATTAATAAATAGCAAATATTTTGTGTAACAGTGAAAACTGAAATAAACAACATGACTGGAATGACAAGGTGAGAAGGTATGCTAAAATGTTCATTTTTGGTTGAACTATCCCATTTAAAACCATTCTGTGAGTCATTCCAGCTCATGATGAGTGCAGAGGGCATTTGCACTACATTCTGCCTCAAGACAAAACAGTCGGGCAGAGAGTGAGGCTTCAACACCAGCCGCGAATGTAGACCGACAGAGCTATTCAGATTCATTATACCGGTGGCAATGAAAGGTTAAGCTAGGGGATACAGCACTGGCGGTGTGCACTACCGTTTCAAGCTGCAGGGGTCATGCGTTGTGACATATCGCAGTGGGCGGCACTTTGAGGCCCAGCCAATGAGGTTCTAACCTGAACGCCTGGATACTTGCAGAGGAGATGCTGCTAGCCGCGTGAGTACGGCTAAATTAAATTAAGTCTGTGACCTTCTAGGTAAAATAGCAAGGACGGCACATCGGTGGATATGGAACAGTGACAGAGACTGACCTTAATGCTAATAAGAAGCTATGTGCTTATAGTATGCGTGTGTTTTGTAAATCTCGATTTTGACTTTTAACATTTAAATAAAATAAGTCAAATCCAATGCTTCCACACTGAGACAACACCACAGTTCTCCAAGCTCTCATTACCCTTCCTGTGATGTTCAGCGTCTTTCTTACGGGGATTAAATTGGCTTTAATGCATGGTCAACCTGATCCCATATGAGAGGGCATTGTTAAATCATATTAATTATCAATAAAACGATGTCACACAGTCACGCGGTACCTGGCAAAGAAGAAACAACAATAAGAAAACGCCATTTCCCCTTCACAATATGGCTCCATCTGATAGGTTCAAAGTAGGGAAATCCGCACTCCAAATGGATTTCCTGGCGACGGTCCAAAACAGCAGGTATAATTTCCCAAACCGCACCTTCGAGCGCATCCTAGCACCTCATTACCATATGCAGGAGGCCCTTTCTGTTAGCCTGCAGAAAAAAAGATGCCAGGCAGTGGGGACGGCTGGAGAGATATAGTCGTCATTGACCAGAACTGCAAATGACACAAGTTTATATGGATTGGACGGATGTGAAAAGGGCAGAGCTCTGACAGGTGTTTGCACAACAGAGGAAGACTGGTGTCGACCAAGACAAGCAGTGCTGAAATTTGCACTCGAGTGGAAAGGAAAGTACAAGACCGGTGTGTTACCTGCTGATCAGATAACACTTTTGAAAACTCCTACTTGTTACCATGAAACATTTTTAAACTTTCTGGAAATGGCACACACAATAATTTCAAAATGCAATAGTCTCATTCAAAGTAATGAGATAAATACATTTAGATTATTGTATTTTGAATTTTGAGTAAAACACAAGTGTGAAAGCATGCCTTTGATAACAATATTTAACCTTTTTAATAATTTAAAAACATCCATCTTAAATATTTTTGAATTAATATTTCTTATCATTTTTAATACTTAATTAAATACAAGACCGTATTTAACAATTCTCTTCCCTTAATTTTCTATTGAAAATCCTTTCAAAATATTGTAGGAATATGCTGCATCCATCAGTCCTGAACTAAAGTTTCAATAAAAACACACCAAGCAAATGGTCAGTGGTGGACATTGATAGACTAATACACTACAATAAAATAATGCACGTTTAAGTGTGTTCAGCTTTTAGTAGAATTGCATAAAATATATAACGAATCGCTGCGGTAAGTGGGAGAAATAATCAATAGCGTGGAACATCATTTCCCAGTGCATGAACATTTTGCCATGCATCAGTCATGTTCCCCTTTCAGTTCTCTGCTGCTTATTATCTTCATCTTGTGAGTAATTACCTCAGGCTAACAATCAATACTTAAACACCAGCCCCATTATTCTACACATAAAGAATCAACACCACAGATATGCCGAGAGAAATAGAAATGAAGACACGTACACATTGCTGTGACTGTAAGACATGGTTCATGATATGGAAATCAAACAATGTTGACTTCTAAAGCCACTTTTTTCATACTACAAATCTTCGTGATGATTTTTAATCATTTCCATTTAAGAGTTTTTCTTTACATCATAATATTACTGCAATAAAATCCCAAATATTGCAGAATGTTAATAACTGTTGACTTGAACGATAACTTGCTTTGCTAAAAAGCTTTTATGTCAAGATCAACATCACAAAAAGTCATCGTCCTGACACAACGTGACAGAAAACGAATCCGGCAATTTTGTTTGATGCCGCTATGGACCTTCAAAACTTAAGTATGTTGTGAGAAAGCATCTCTCACAGCATAAAATTCATAAAAACAAATTGATAGACATGCAGAGGCCTCCAGTCAAAAACATGCCTATCAATTCCCTTCTCGTTCAAGAACTCCGCCTCGAGCCCTTGTTGGCCCACACAACAGCTGGCCTTCACATGACTTTATAAAATGCTTAGAAACCTTCCTCAATTAAAACCATAACAAATATTTCTGAGTGCACGTATGCAGGTATGTGTTGCTGTGTATCATTTTAATGGCCAGGAAATTATAGACAGTTTTCTGTCAGCCTTCTTTTTCTTCTTGCGCTTTTACTACACGGTGTAACAAAAGCTTGTCCTTGTCTTGATTGAGAGCGCGCGGTGTCGGTGCGGTCTGACATGTGAAAAGACAAGATCACGTGCGGGCGTGTTCACAGGTGAAGGCAGAGACCAATGCAAGACAAAGAGCGTAACTCTACCTCATAAACTCTCTCTGATCAATTTGAAACTGTCAAAACACTTCCTGCAAAAGTTGACCGACATCCTTCTATTACATTTCAACCAAAACAATTTGTTTGAATATGTGAGTCATTGTAGCTATTGAATATACCTACAATAGCTTTCCTGTAGCTCAGGGGTAAGAGCATTTTGTTAACAACGATTGTGGGTTCGATGTCAGGGGATTGTAGATACCCATGTAAAATGTATAGGATAATGCAATGTAAGTCGCTTTGGATAAAAGCGTCTTCCAAATGCCTTAATGTAAAACCTCCTATTCCAACTGGGTGTCCTAGAAAACAAGCCAGAAATGGGGTTCAATAATAAAAAAGCTACTGTAGACATCTGATATTATCTCCACAAACAGATTTAATCACTTGCAAAATGTGCAGACGGTCTGTTCTTAACATCAGATTTGGAAAATGAATCAGAATTGGTTGCGGTGTGAACGCAGCATTCAGATAAAAAACAGATATGTACTTTTCAGCAAATAGACGGAACTGTGAAAATTTGATTATCTTCTACATTGCCAAGATCTCTTTTACTGTCCCAAGACTAATGAATATATGCATTTTAATCCGTTCCAAGATACATGCATAATGCCTTAAGCGTCCTTATAAACCCGAGGATTCACTCAGGATTTCTCTCCTCAATGTGTCACAAGGCATTACCGCTCTCGCCCAATTGATAATCCCATTAAGTTACAGACAAAGATGATGAGTATGTTTGTGTGCTGGTTTTGCGCTGCCCTTTCAATTTGGTGTTTAAAGTGAACCCAAGCCAGAATATTTACCTGTGTGCTAAATTGGAATGGTTAGATTGCTGGGCACGGTTCCATTCAGACGGACAGCAACTGTAGTGCAATCACTCCTAAAAATGGGCAAAGACTCACTGCTCATGATAGGTCAGGCCCCATCAGAGACATCTCTCAAATAATCCAAATTACAGCAACCTTTTACTTTCATCTAACATAAAAACTGTTTATTTCGAAAACTAAGTTCTTGCACTGTTTCCAAACCTAACTTTGGGCAAAAACCGCTAAAGAAAACCACATCAGTGCTTGCTTAGCTGCATACCTATAGTTGTGGTGTGGTGTATGTTGTATGGTCAGCAGGCCCGGCTCCAGATATGAGATGAAAGGTGGGCCAAGTGATTTTACATGTGGGTGGGGGGGTAACTTTATTTCTGTCTTTACAACTCTCGAAGGGTACATGACATATACATGTATTTTGTCACGGCGGCATAGATCTGTGGCGGAGCAAGTACGGAGACTTGCTACTGCCAATACATCCACAGAATTCTGCTGTGAGCATATAAGGAATGCTGCTGCTGCACATACAACATATGAATAAACCCCCATAGCTTACGTGTTCACCTTGTAGCAGATCTATACAGGTGGAGCTGGAGAAGGAGGAGGGTGCCTGAAATGCGCTGCACTGCTACAGACACTAGCCAATAGTTGAACGTCGAGTAGCAAGCTCATTGACGGCTGATACGGAGGGAACCAATCAGCTTCACCGTGTAGTAGTTATGATGTCAGATGGTTTAGAACAGCGCCATCTAGAGTTTCATTCCAGAACGAACTTGGTCTTATATATTTTTGGCCCAAAATATTTACAATAAACAAACTCTTTATAAAATACCTATTAAGCTTTACGAATTATTAACATTTTTATATTCTTATGTAAGCTACATATGTACATATTTCTTTTACATCTATTTTTACAATTTTGTAACTGCGGATTGGATGAAAAATATAAAAAAAGCAATATTGATATCTCTATAATTTTAGATGTCCAGTCCATGTGTTATTGCTTTATTATACGTTTTTCCTCTCATGAAGCATTGTTCGGTGGAATGATGTCAAAACGCTAATATGTGATGTAACGGGTGGAATCATTTTTTATGTGTCATTTGCGTGTCATTTACTCGTGTCATTTGGTTCGGGTGCAGGTCATGAATAATACACGTGGGCGGAAAGCACAAAGCCAAGACTATTTTGACACACCTCAGCTGATACGAGGGTACTTTTACACGGTCCTGTGCTTATTTGTGTTCAAGTTCTGCCTGAAGAGCTGATTTCTACTTGCTGCGTGCTTTGCAGCATTGAGCATTGTAGCCAATCGCATGCAACTGATGGACAGCTATAGTGAGAACTCAATTCTCTTTTCTCAATTTAAATAATCATAGCTCATCGTGCTCATGGTCCCCTTTCACTAATAGCTACTATTAGTTAACAAAATATTTGTGGATTCACTCTTGGTACAGAGCATACTTTCAGTTATTCTGACCCGTTTCTTCATTTTCTGCAAACCAATGCAAATACCGCAGAAACAATATTTTTATTTAAAATTTGGTAGAAATATTATTATTAGTATACTGTACCTTAGCCGTTTTCGAAATTTTTGGTTCCATAAACCTCCTTTTTTTATGTTTTTTTCTAACCTTAACAAAATGTTGTACAAAATGGGCCTCCGGACATAGTAGGCTCATTGACAATTTTTGGGTCAAAAATCACATTAAGGCGTCTGGATTGTTTTAACAGCTGTTAATGTATTAAAAAATAAATGACTCTTAAAACACTTATTTGCAGCAGCTTGTTTAACGCTTGTCAGTATTACTTTTAGCCCTTTTTCACCAACGATGATCCTTCTAGCGATGAGCCAGACATGAAGTTTGTGTCTGTGGGAGCCGCTTTATACAGGCGAGGATTAGAGAAAGGTCAACAGAATAAAACGGATTGATGGCGCCCATAGTTGCTAGCCGAGAGGCTGAACGTATCGCATGAGTGACTGAGTCTGCCGACTGTGGCCAACGCGCTTTGTGCTTCGGCCGTAAATAGGCTTGTATCATACGGGATCATCATCAGCGAGCGCAGAAGATTTACTGTTTGATGCCTCGCTCGCATTTTAGACAGAAATGCTAGCTAAGGACACTTAGTTTCAGCTTCCTGGCTATCTTCAGGTATGGAAAAGGGAGAAAGTGTGTACTACTCCTTTAAAGGGACAGTTCTAACAATGTTATTCAACCGTATGTTGTTCAAAACCTGCATTCTGTGAAACACAAAGCCCTCTCCATGGGACAGCACGCCAAATACGTAAACTATGCATTCCTTACTATCCGTACTTATCTGCGAGGAGAACTCGTGAAAGATGATATTTTGAGAAATGTTTCAGTGGTTTTGTGTTCATACAATGAAAGTCAATTCAGGGCCATGGTTGTCTGGTTATCAAATGCTCTTAAAAATATTTTCGTTTGTGTTCTGCACAAGAAAGAAAGTCATACAGGTTTAAAATGACATGGATAAGTAAAAGATGAGAGAATTGTATTTTTGGATGAACTCTCTCTTTAACGTGTCAAGTTCCAGTCAGGGAACCACGAAATGGTGTCTACCTTGATTTTGCAGACAACTCCCCGAGTTAATAAAACCCGACAACGCGAGCGATATCAAGGACTTGCTGCGAAGGATCAGCCAACATCTTTAAAGATCGGCTCAGAGGCAAGTTGACAAACAGGTTTCATGCTCGCCTTGAGATCGCAATCACCGAAGGACATTAACAAACAAAAAGAGAAGGGAGGGGTGGCGTTAAGGTGCGTTCTGTTAGAGAAGCGCTCAATCCACCAATAACATTCCATTTCCTGTAGCAGTCTAAAGCCTGTCTCAATCCTGTGTGCATCTCCGTTGTAAAAGAGAAAGATGTTAGAAAATAGATAATTGAGAAGATGGAAAACTACAGCTCTGCCCACCTTTTCTCCTCGGTCTTGTTATTTACGGCAAATGCTTAATTGGATTTGCGGAAAATAAACATGGATGCCACACTTGGCCTATATCTGCACCCGAGATTAGTCTGTTCTGCTGGCCTTTGCTGCATTAATATACAAAGCAGACTAATTATGTCCATTCTCTCTGTACAATAGAGTCTGTGCGAAGATCTGATTTCAGGGCACAATTTTCTGCTGAAAGCCATTTTCTTCATCTTACTCTATATCTATCTTGATTACTGCAGTCCTTACCGTTTCCCTTCATCCCCACAGGGACAGTCAGCGCCTGAACAGACAATGCAAATGGTGATAAGATGTAGAGGACTCTGTCATTTGTATGCATGTCCACAAAGGTATGTCTTTGAGCAGCTACTGAAGCAAAAGAGTAATTTGCCCGGCCACGCCCCAAAATAGCCAAAATAGTCTTTCGTTCTTTTCTTATTACAAAAAAAGGCAGATGATCTTATTAACGCATTGCTTACTCAAATACTTAATTCTGATTGGTTAATTGCTTGTACACCATGGTTTCCGTATACCATGGTATGTATGCGGTACTTACAAAAATGTAATATGACTACCATGGTACTCTTGGATTTACCTTCATTTAAAAATCTTTCATTCAAAGTAACGAACAGTGCATTTAGCATATACAGTTAATCAGTACACAAAAATAGGTGAAAAAAATATTTCTGTACATATCATTCACATGTATGTAAAAACTACTAAAGATACAACTAAAATGTTGTTGTACATCTGTGCAATTACAATAACCCTATTCTGCCCTATTCTCTGCTCCATTCCATTCTCTTTCTCCTTCATTCCATTCTCTTTCTCCTTCATTCCATTCTCTTTCTCCTTATGCCTCTTCACTCTTTCTCTTACTTCACCCGACTCGAATTTGTGATACAAGGCTCATAAGAATCACAGGAGATTGGCATATCTCAGTGCAAGTCACTGTTATCGGAAAACAGGAGTCGGAGCGGGTCGACTTTTCCACACAGGTCGTTCCCCCATGCTGTGATTAAAAACCACACAGTACTGAGCCAAACGCACACACGCACGCACCACCCGTCTCACCCCCCGGCCGTCAAGAATAAAAACTGACAGCAATTACATGTGTGAGCACACGCGTGGGTGCGGACAAACACTCCCGCTCGGTTTTGCAGGTGTTCGTGTAAGACCTTGTAGAGAGACGCCGCTGACGCGGTTTTAATGTGCGATTCCCACTACCCATGTTTCCAATCCTGGCAGCTCATTGACAGCTACATCCGAGTGTTCCTAGAGTGCATTTCAATGTGAAAAGCTGAAGTGTTTAGATAGATGGTAGTTATACAGGTTTTTGTGCACTTTGTACAGGTACTGTATGTGCTTCTTATATCAAGACTGTGTCGGAAATTCATCTTTATAGATTAAGGAACCGTGCAAGGCTGCGGTCAAGCGATGGTTTTCTCCAAGTTCACTAAACCTTGTAAAAAGCAACTTAAACCAGTTTGCTAATCTCAAACGGGACATTTGTCTTCTGCCTAGAGGATCTGATTTAAATCAGACTGGTAAATCAGTTCAGGATGGTTTAAGATTGTTCTTTTTGCAAGGAACTGAAAAATTATCCATTCAGATAAAATGTTTGTCATACCTTTAAAGTTATGTTTGTATACTAACTGTATTGCAATTTACAGTAATTAATAATAATAGGCCTACGTCAGTAATTAATGATTAATATTAAACAGGCCCAAACAAAGTCAAAACCTTTGCAGATTTATGCTAAATTGCACTGAATTACTCTGTAGTTGAGCTGTTGATCAGGTCAAACATATTTTAGTAAAACATCATTTTTAGCCAAACTAAACAAAGTATATTTATATATAAAATATGAAGAAATTATATGAAATTGTATAAAAAATATAAATAAATGGTTGAGGTATACAAATTACATCAATTTGAAAATCTTCAATATTTAGAAGTACACTAACATCTATGTGCCTTCATTGAATACACACATGGACTAAACTCTCATTTCAAATCTTTCCTAATATTAATTATGTTCAACATACAAACGAAAATACATTTTATCAAGTTCAAACATAAATGTCTTTATACTATACAATTTTCTGCAACTATCGACGCAACTAAGAACGATCACAAAAAGCATAGATGCTGCCTTCTCCATGCCACAATGTCGATGATAAAAGGAAGGAAGCATCTCCCAGCTTATCTGTTTTTAATCAACAGATGTGATCCCAAGTGGTCGGGCTCCATGACGACCAGCTGACTGTCACAAGCTGATAATAGAAGCACTTAAAGTGCAACAACAACCATCTGAAATCAAGTATAAATATATCAACACAGGGGGATTTCATGTGCGTGCCTTTGTGCACGACTGTAATCTTAGAGATGTGTAGCCTAGTAATTAAATTTGATGGAAAAAACATTGAATTCCATCAACTCTTTGATTCGAGATGGTTTGCTTAACTTTTATATTCCGACCAGTCTGCTCTTTGATGTTTAGGATCAGTTCATTTTTCTTTTCTTTTTTAATTCATTAACTATGCATAAGACTCAACAGTCGGCTTCAGAAAAAGGCTAAAATCCACTTTGACTTATTTTTAGATACTACCAAATATGCATTATGGGTGCTGTATGGTGCCCCTTATAATCATGACTGCTTCATGCTGCAATATCACTCAATATCATATGAAATGAATGCAATCGTATGACTTGTCTAAGTATAGCTGAGACTTGCCAGAAGTTTGTAATTTCCTTTACAGCTGCTGTTTTATTACAGAATACAGTATGAAGGAATCAAGCATGAGGAACTTCAAAATGTCCTAATTTCCTTTTGATGTTGAAAGAATATTGAAATCTTCACTAGTTCTGGATCAGAAATCAAATGTAAGCAAATCTGAAACATTGAAAAAAAACAAAAAAAAAAACAAACGAAGCTACTAATCTCACACTCAGATAACACAGATCACAGAGTTGCAATTATAATTTGACAGATCAACCGTTTAGGATCACTTACCAAAATGTTTCTCAAAAATCGTTTAATAACACGTTTCATTGTTTGAAATTATTATTGTATGCAAAAATTTAATTGTGCCAATGTTTTCATTTCTTTCATTAGAAAACCAAATGTTTATCATTTTTAAAGTGGATTACTTGGACCAAATAATGTGTAAAGAGCAGTCAATAAAAGTCCAGCATAGAATTCCTTCAGTACTGTCTGAAAAGCTTGTCAGGTTGATACACTTGATGATAAAATGCCAAGTGTATGATTGAGCAAATTCTAGGCAAAGGGTTTGAAGATGCTAAAATATAATATGTAGCTCTTTTATTTTGGATGCTTTTAGTCACAACATAATCCCAATAGTCACAAATGTGTTAATCCGGTTTTGATCGGTTTACTATTATTCTAAAACGTGAAGAGAATATAAATAGCATATACAGTATATGAAATTTTAAAATGAAAGAGCACATAACAGAACAAACTTCATTGGATTTGAATATTTGTTTGGACCAACTGGAACTGGAAAACTGCTAAATATATATTGTATGTAAGGACAGCATGTACAAACAAATTGTTAGTGCTTTTTTTTCTACAGACAACACATTTTCATCTCCCGGGAAACCCAAAAGTGCCTCTCTCCTTGGAGCATCTCCAAAGGACGTGCTAACCCTGCAGGGAAGATGGCCAACCACAGAGGAGCTGTCCTGCTTCCCTGGCTTAAAATATCACGTCTAGTCACGCACATGAACACATACATGCGGGGGCACAGAAGCCTGCGGGGTAAAGACTCAATGCACTCAGTTGATTGGTGTTTGCATGTCGCTTCATTGGGCAACACCATGATAACACCTCCACTATAATTATGAAATAGCTTTTCTTGATTTACTATAATGGGAGCTAGCGACTTGCTCGTATTGCATGCGTTTCTCTTGCAGGGATAAAGGTTGGTTCTACCCTTTTGTGAACATTCTATTGTATACCAATCTAGAAACATTTGTAATAATTGAAAACTTACTCCATATCACAGGTAACTAACTGACCTCGCAAGAGCCACTCTTAATACACCTACAGCATATCTACAGCAGAACTGAAGAGAAAACCTTTGATGCATCAAAACTAAATTGCTCCCATTATAATCAGTGAAGCTGTCTAAACTGTAATTGCTTAGCACCTTTAGTTGACAGACACCCGTTTCTATTTTTGACACACCAAAAAGCCATTTAAGCACTTTATTTTCCTCTCTGTCTCACATAAAACCAGTATTTCAAAATCTCAGTACATTTTAAGTAATAGCGTGAACCAACTGGTGAACTGGTTGCTATAGATATTATTCCTGATAACTTCTGACCATTACATCAGCACCATCTCTTAATCTTCGAATCCAAATCCTATTTTGCTTGATTTACATTTTACATATCTAAAGCATCAGGCAATTTACACCAATGGGTTCAAGCTGGAGAAAACGAAATAAAGTAGGATACTACTAAGTATTATCTAATTCAAGAAAATTAGATTTTACTTACAGCTCAAAGAGTTGAAGATGCTGGAAAAGCTGCCATGAAAGAGTCGTCAGAGGGTTCCTGGATAAGTTTCTGCAGAGAGAGATATAGAGAGAGTTAAATGACATCAACATTGACTACTTGTGACAATGTGACAAAGAAAGGCACAGGAGAGAAAAACAACGTGGCCACCCTATGAAATAAATAAGTGTGGATGTGTGGAACCTTGCAGCCTCACCAATCCAATAAACAGAGACTTGGTCATTTTCAAGACACCAAATTAAATCGAGATGAAGAAAGCCCACGGCCTTAAAAGCTACTAAACTCAATACAATGGCAAATGTCTGAAGCATATAAGGAATGTTCTCAGAGGCAAGCTTTTAGAAGTAGGAGGTCAAAATGGAAGTTGAATTGATATATAAAACAGAACCAAGACTTTTCTAAATGATGTTTGTTTGACAGCTCCAGTAAAAATTACGGCAGAGGAATCAAATGCAATAATACAGCTGTAATCCAAGCAAATACAAAGTATTTCAATTAAGATAACATTGAAGGTCAAGAAACAAAACAGATCAGCTCTTCAAATCTTTTCTCTAGCGTATTGACATACACAATTACACACAGACTTCTGGGAGCAAGTAATGCCCCCCACGGGGCTGAAACCGAAACCTATGAGCCTTACTATCAAGCCTTCTTTATCAATATTTATTCAGATCACTTAATACCCGGACACTGCCCTGTTCAGATGCTATCAGGACCAGATGACAGAAAATCGATGGATACAGATGCATCCTAACGCCCAGCGCTGCCCATGGGACCAGGGACTACCAGCAGCCCTTTAGTTGAACCTATGTCGGTAGCTACGGACAGCAAAGCAAGATCATTGCACCTCATTTTGTACGCCTCATCCCTTTTAAGGAGAAGCCTAAAAATCTCATATAATCAAACAGTAAAATGTCTTAAAATTACATAATTGTTGCCAATGTTTTTAAAAATATATGAAGTTGAAAGCATCTAATAAAGAATAAAGTTGTAAATGCCACTAAAAAACAAGTGCTCCCTAGAAAGGTCTCAAAAAGAGGAAGCCACTAAAACAAAACGCCCACTTGTTGCCCATTTTAAAGACGAAGTCAGTTCGACAAAGTCAGTTCAAGATGCTCATCTGAATACGCTTAGCTTGTCCCTCGTGTGGCGCATGAGGAATCTCCAGCAGCAATAACCAGCACTCGCTGCTTCGACTAGTTGCCATAGCAACATCATCCTGCGAAACCTCACGCTTTCTTTTTTCCTTATTTCCTGTGCCGCAGGACGGAGGCAGGGAAGCGGCTACCCAGACACCACGACTGTCCTGACGCCCACCTCAGACATGGGGAAACAAAGACCAAAATGTATAAATTAAAAACGAAAATAACCTTCCGTTCCTCAAACGCAAGTTTCTGAGGAACACGCCCACTCCTGCTCCTGCATGCCCTCGGCATTCTAATCACCTCATTAAATTGATAGAGATTATTAAGGTGGCCTCCACGGGGACACACGCGGGCTTCAGGTTTTTTGTTGAGAACATTATTATTCTTAGCACACAATAAGAAGAGTTCATCTGGACTGTGTGTATTAAAGGAGGTTAAAGGATCAGGACAAAATGAAGAATTCATTGACCAAGAGCGCTGTCCATCATGACTCTTGACTGCTAGAAAAATGCATGATAAAACCTAAACAAACTCTGACATGCCAACTATGACATGATGTGATATCATAACAACAAGATTCTAATGATGGGTTGAAATAACCAAACATCTTTAGAGTGTATGTTAAGTTCTTTCAAGAGTCAACCCATTTGTTGGGTATTATTTCTCCTGGTTTGTACATTTCAGTTCACAGAAAAGTATGTGTCGTCATTTTTACATAACACATGCATTTTTCCTGTTTTAAAGCAGAAAACTTGAGCATAGACTGACATTTTTCTGATGTCTAGACAATATCATCAGGGGGTTAGTAACATAGATACAGATGATTAATTATATTGGGAATAAACAAATGCTCTGAAAATGTTCTTTATTTTTTGGATTTGACTGAAAAACCAGAATCCTGCAACTGCCCATAAACGTTTTTCCAGTTCTAGGTGGTTATATACAGAAGACCAAGTAAGATATAAAAGTCCAACAAAACCTTACGAAAATAAAAACAAACAATGTTCTCTCTAAAGAGATGATCAAGGAACACAATTTATTATATATCTGCTTGAAAATCTACCGTTTTTACAGACAAAAAAAACGACACTTAATAAGAACGACAAACTTCTAGAAGCTCATGCAGCAACTAATTTACAGTAAACACATTTATATCGATTTTTTTCTGTTGCAGCAAAAGTAAGACTGTATGTATGAGAGTATGAATTCTATTGTAACTCAAATCGATATTCCCACCTTTCGTAGACACACGCTCTTCCCTCTGTGTCACATCTGTGACAACTACCAGACCTCTTGACGGTATTTACAGTATTTATAAGTGGAAACATTCGCCTCTGTTTTTGCTTTTTATTCTCATAAAGTATTACGCAATTATCGATGCGAGCGCTACAATAGCTTCAATGAGGGAGCGACAGCGGCATTTCAAAGAAAGAAATAATCACACACGCCGTTAGCTTGAAAATAGAGGCCAATAAACTAAGATGTGCCTTTATCGTTCTACTCCCTTAAGGAAGTTTAGCTCCCAAATAATCCTTTGGTGCAGACAATCAATTACCGTAACAACTTTCAAGGAAAAGCCAGGCATATGCTACCAGAGAATGAGAGCCTTTAAAGGTCTCCTGTTAGCCGGATAATGACAACACGCGTATATGTTTATACGTTTATTAGCACGGCTACATGTGTGGAGGCACGCTACCACTCTTTATGGTGATGTAAAGACGGGATTGTCTCAAAGCAGTGCATACGAATGATGTCATTACCGTGTCAACAGTTTGGAGTGCGGGGTGTGCGAGACATGGAAGAAGGGTTAAGGACCTTATTGAAACAGATCATTCACCTGCATTAGCATAGAGAGAGGAATTACTGTGGAAGCTTCATTAGCTCAAAACCAGACACCGCATTCACCAAGCAAACGCTTTCACACGGCCGTTTTGGGTGTTCTAACAATCGATGTGGTCGTCAGCCTCAACACTCATAGAAACACATTATGAATCACGCAGACAGCTTGAAATTCACAATTACAGGGACAGTTCACCTCAAAATAAAAATTGCAAAATCATTTCTGTTTCTCAGACAAGGCTATCTCATGCCTTCAGAAGACTTAGAAGGAAGAGCACGAGTCACATGGACTACTATAATGATGCTTTTGCAAGTTTTTTTAAGATTGAAAGCACCAGTCACAATTCATTTAACTGTATAAAAATGTGACAGTCATCTTTTCAAAATGTCTAAAAATCATTCCTTTCTCTTTTCACAGATTTGACGTATCTCAAGGGTGAATAATGATGAAAACAAATTCATTCAGCAATTTTTATTGAGCCTTTATTGGGGAGCCACAAAGCGGTGCGCCCTACACGAAGTCACACGCATGTTGCAACCATTCACGTCACACAGTTGACAGATGGGCTCAGGTATTCATTTTGAGTATAAAAGAGGAGTTTTAAGGGATAAAATGATGGACATCGCAGAATGCACTGCAGGGACATGAAAGCATAAAAGGGGCTCCACCCGTCGGGCAGCTACCCTAACTGCTGTCCACTTACAGGAAGTGTCCTTTAAAAAGGTCATACTTCGTTACAGTCAGAAGAAATGTCAGCTAAAATTGGATTTGGTGAAGAGGCAATAAAGAAATAAATAATCAAATCAGATATCAAACGTGATAAGCAACCATAATACACAGCTTGCAATTGTAACCGAAGATGGAAAGAGACAATATTAAAGGGAAAGTTCACCCCAAAACATAAATTCTATCATCGTCTATTCATCCTCATGTCATTCCAAACCTTTATGGCTTTCTTTCTTCTGCAGAAGACAAAAGATGATATGTTTAAGAATGTCGGTAACCAAACAAAATTGGCCCCCATTGACTACACAAACACAAAACCACAGAGACATTTCTCAAAACATCGTCTCTTATATTCCACAGAAGAAAGAGTCATACACAGGTTTTGATTGACATAAGAGTGAATACATTTTTGAGTGAACTATCCCTTTAAGTCAGGTGCTATTCACGCAGCGAATCTATTTGGCGCAATGCTTTGACGAACCATTTCATATTTCGTAACGGTCCCCTGACCAAACAGAGTTAGAAAAAAATCAGTCCCAATGCACAAACCTCCTCGATTTAACGAGAGCATCTTTGTGAGGTTAAAAGATGAATCCTTCAGCGCACACAATGGAAGAAAGCATGAAGCCATATTACCTCATATTTCCACTTGTGTATCGCTGAAGCTCAGCTATGTGAAATTATCCCTGATATTCATGACATTCACACTGCTGAATGACAATGGAGCAGTTTTGGCACACACCGTGACAGTAACCTCCACTCTCATTGGCCAAAAGCTTTGGCTGTTCTGGGATTGTAGCGTCTCATCAATAATACACGCTGAGGAGTCACAGGGAAGGCTAAACGGCCATAAAACAGCAATTAGATACATAGCCCGCAGTCGTCGGTGAGGTAACTATCCATGAAGAGGTAACCAAGGGCCAGGGGCAGGCCCTGAGCTTCCCTCAGCCAACCAGCGGACCATGAGAGAGGCTCTTCTACCTGTAAACAACAGACAACAGGTGTCACTCCATCAGGAGAAATAACACTGTCTACGGGATTTCGTGGATGCGAAACCAAGACCAGAACAAGCTTGGCAGCCCTGATGAGAAAATATATTTTATATCATAAATCCTATTTATTCCTATTATAATTCCTCCTTCTAAGAGACCCCGATGCCTTTTCAAACCTTCAAAAGACCTTGAAGTCGTCAAATATTTATCCTCAGTGTTGTGAAAAAATGTTTTCTAGTAAATATAAAAGAAAAAACTGAAAAATCCAAATTGGCGTCACACAACTTAGGGAGCATCCATAATCGCTTCTAAAAAAGCCAAAAACAAGCACAAAACAAACCTACACCAATCTGACTCACCCCCAAAAAGGTCCCATGAAAAATAAATAAGTCTGAATGAATTTTTAACCACCATCTCTCCTACTTTTACGTCAACAGGCATTTATCAAATTCTTCTTCAAGGTCAGAGTTTCTTCTTCAAGGCTGACCGCCTCCTCCCGCAAATGGATATTCAAATCCCTCTGTCAGCAATGTATCGCACTGTTTGCTTTGTTCAGACAAGTTTCTACGGCTGCCTCGGCCTCACGCCTGTCTGCTCTCTGCAGCTGTCAGTTATTCATGGATTTCTGCATCGTCCCAGATACTGTAAGCTTGCTTTAAATGCTAATTCACCCTGCAATAAAAATAAATAAAAGGATAAATAAATAACCAGCCTACATTCAGTTAAACAAGGACGAATGCACGGCGGACAGTTCTTACAGGACTTAACTTCTAATAGAATGGATTTCTCAATGCCAAATTCAGGTTGTTTACAGCTGAGGGCAGGTCATCACCACGGGGCGAGTTATATAAAAGGTAATATAAAGGATAACGTACAGTCGGCCAGACGCTGTTGTGTAATAAACAAAGACAGGGTGAGAAGAGAAGAGCGTAGAAGTCGTGTATCAATCTGAAAGGGTTTATTTAGCAGCAACGTCTATTGATGCGTATAGATGAATTCTCCTAATGCTTATATATTTTTCTATAACCAAGGCCTTTCTTAAAGATATACAGGAACCGTCACTCAAAAGCATCTTAAATATATGCTATTGCACACACACGGTACAATTCAAAATAAGTATGCACTCTAAAACAAAGAAACACTTCTTCAACCTCTAATGTTGCTGTTTTCTTTAACAGCTTCAATAAAGGACTCGCATCATACAGCTTTTCTCTAGAGAAAGCCAGCTTACCACCTTGGGTCATTACCGCCCAACACCACAGTGACATCAATGATACATTGTGAATCCCTTCCCAGAACCCTGAAGGTGCCTACGACACAGTTATCCCTACCAGTGGCCTTCAAGGACTGCAACAAAGGACAGTGAAACGCAAACGAAAATTCTTCTCTGCTCAGTAGGGAGCTATTCGTCAGTCTGAATACGTATTCGCTCCCCCTGGAGTTGACCTTCGGTAAAGCAGCGCACTGTCAAAGGCACGTTTCTGGAGGGTACACAAATGGTGATAGTGACTGATATGTTTGTCCAGGGCGTGATGCGTCACGGGCCCCAGGTCTGTGCGCTAATTGTCTCTTTAATGATCTCTGACCGGCCCGCGTCTCAGAACCGCAATTCACGTGACAAGATTTATGACTTTGCTGGAAAAATCCATTCAGGGCATTTCTACAGCACAGAGTGTGAGATTGCCAACACTCCGTTGGGTACCAGGCATGGGGTATCAATTAGTGTTGTCAGCTGTCCAAGCTGTGAAACTGAGGGCTTTAGTTTATTACGGTGGGGTTTTGTGTGTCAACTTCAGATATTTATAATTGGGAGATAATTTGTGTTGCAGGAATGTAAAAAAGGAAAACACATTGCTTATGGGAGACACGACCTGACAGAAACTGGCCACTGTGGGGAGAATGTTGTTTGTGTGTGCTGTTCCTAAACTTTGCGGTCTGTTGTCTTCTAAAATGCGCTACAAAAGCCTGCACGTTCTCCAGCCCGATCGCGATTGTGTTTTGTTGTCCGGGATCTGCCTCCATTCGTTCCCGTTCTGGAAGAAGTCCCAATACAACAGATCTGGTCAACAAAAATACACGACTAATCCAAATATGTGGGTAACGAGTCTTTCTACACCTTTTTTTCTTGACTTCCGGTACAAATATAATTTTTCCTCCTACACGATCTTTGACCCTTTTTTACCTGTGCATTCAGGGATTTCATTCTATACAAAATACTCTTAAACTGCACATCTATCTTTGGGAAGAATCTTCACATCAGGAGTGTGCCTATGAACCCCTATAGTACAGTCAAGGTAGGTCTAGGCAGCTCACTAGATTTTGGATATAAGATTTTCATAATGAAAGTTATCATGGATGAAGAATTTATGTCTATGTGCGCATGTCCAAGGAGAAAGCAGGGACAGAAAAAGAGCTGATGAAATTGCCAATAAGCAGCTGGCATAACTGCCCGCGGCACTTTGCATCTTTCACCCTTCTCTGCTACCCTATTGGTCAAAAGCAGGCAGCCAAAATGCTATATAAAAAGATCGACAAAAAGAGAAGATTAGAGCTTTTCAAGACCAGCAGTGACACCTGTTTGTGCCTGAGAGGCTTAGTGGCATTTAGTAAAGTACTATAACTATTTACACAACCAGTCAAAAGTTTGGACACACTTTATTGCCTTTCGTTTTAATGATCTTGGAAACCTCTCTGGTCTAAACTTACTTAAATGCTTAGAATTAGTTTTGCAAAGCAATATGAATTGTGCATTTATATACGTGCATGTATAAACTAAAATGTATACTTTGAAGAAATTAAACACTGTAGAATATGATTTCACTATCATCAATCTGACATGAAAAAAACAGATGCAGATAGCAAATGAAACAAAATACTTACCCAAGAACCAATGATAGCTTTAAAAATCCAAGAACCAAGGATAGGTAACTTATTTATTTTCTTTTTAAACCCAAAATATACAATGCTCACTTCTTCGGAGGGAACTAGACAGACAAGGATTCTGTGTAAGAGTCAAAACAAACATTAGCATTAGACTGAAGACAAGTGGGCCATAAATCGGGGAAACTCAAAAGGTATGATTACACTGGGCAGGTGAGGGTAATGAAACACTAATGGGAAGATTACGGGGAAACAAGGGGGCAGGGCCAAGACTCACGACAGGAGATGACATGGCGCAAAGTGACAACAAAGACCATGTGCTTTGCCACAAAACACAACAAGCACAAAAGACATGGTACTGTCTCGACCCTGTCCACAGAACTAGAAATCTCCTGACAAGGAGCACAGGATCATGACATTCACATTGTCTAACAACATCACAACGTAATTTCCAATCTAAACTGTGTTATTTTATAGTTTACAGTCTTTTATTCTAAAATGTGTGAAGTAAAAACTGAAGAATGAGTAGGTGTGTCTAAACTTTTGAAGTGTAAAGTATGTAAATGTCATATCTGGGGAAATGGTCCAAAAAGAGTGATGACTCCTCTTGTATGCAGAGGCATAAAATCCAATAAACTGAATATGTTCCTTTATCCTTCATTATCACTGACTAGTAATGCCAATTTCCTTTTTCAACAGGAAATGCATGAAAATAAGACATTTGTAGAACCAGGTCCTCCAGGTTGGGTGCTTTCTTTTTTCTTGAAAAACGCTCAGCTTTTCTTTGATAATGTTACTGTATAGCAAAACTATTATTCAATGTTGGGAAATAATTCTTTTTTTACTGTTTAACTTTATATATTAAACACAACATAACACCTATATTTACATATACATTGTATCATTAAAATTGATATTTTAACATTGTATTGTGTGTTTTGTGTATTATATGTTTTATGTTAACAACTCATTTTGTGCACATGATTATTTTGTACATCTTGTTGCATCTAGATATACAGTACGTGCTTGGAAAGAAAATAAAAAACACCAATTGACTTGACTACGCATTGAAATGTAACGCCACAGGTTGGCCAGGTCAGATCACCGGGTCATGTTTACAAACTTGGTACGGTCTTGTTAACTTAATGACCATGCTGACCTGCATACACTTCCCACATGCACAAACTCTGTGTGTGCGCGCATTTCTCTGTCTGAAACAGGCTCAGCTGGAGTACATTCACGTCACGGCTTGGCTCCAACTTGCTCATATCTCTCGAAACAATGAGCTGTCTGGCCTGGCAGTGCCGCAGACGATGGACATGTGGGTCAGGGAGAATACTGTCCTCCAATGCGCCTGGTGGAGGCGTCCGCTGTCACAGGCGGCTTGGACAGGAAGCTTGCAGGACGAATGTCTCCATAGCTTCCTCATGTCGTACCTGGTGCCACGCTATCTCTGCAAGCAGACTCGAGGGGTATTGTGTGGCCTATACAAGCTTTTCTCGGGAAGACACTAAGCTCCTTGTGAAAGCATCATTTGCAAAGTCTGAAGGACCGGAAACGAAAAGATACTAAAGTGAAGGGTGAGGTTCCAGGTTAAATTCCCACAATCCTCATCAAAGGGACATAATGAAAGATAAGCATTTAAACAAATTTGATGTCGTTCCTGCAAACTCAGTTTCTCTTTCTTTCTTCCGTGTTGTGGACCGCGGCAATCACGGTGGCAGAAGATGAGATGCATTTAATTAGAATTTCATGAGATGACAGAGAAATGAGATGTGGGGAATATCACAATGGTTTTACAATCATCAGCTGTCTAAGAATGCTTTCAAATATCAGCCAATAAAAACAAGGATGGGAATCACGGCAGCCTTAAAGATGTGACCTTAGTGTCATCTTTTAAAGCCTTTAGTATATATAATTGCAGTATCATTTCAACAGGACGACACCGCAAAAACAGGTCACGTTCGTAAGCAAACTTAAGTATTAAAATGCTATTAACGGTACCTTCCTGTTTACACAGCCATGAAGATTGAAACATTGAAATAAAAGACACCAGATACACAGACAGCACCAACCGTCACCAGACTCAAACAAACAAGGTTGTTTAATGTGACCGGCTCATTGCCGATGTGAGATGCGACCTGGCGGAATAATAATCAAACAAATCCAGGGACGGCAGAATGCGTCACTGACGCAAGGCGGTAAAACTAATGAGATGACCAAGACAAGCCATCTTTCTCAGTAACTGTGAGAGAATGGGGAACAGAAAAAAAACAGAAAAGACAAAAAAAGACCCGAATGATAGACAAGGAAGAAGACAGGAAACCGTAATAAAAAGAGGAAGAGATAGTGTTATCACTTAGGCACAGCCCATTGCATTCTGTTCCAAATTCCATCCACCTGCGGAGGGGGTAGACCGCACCTGCATGCGTATACTATCAGATCTCTTGAACATTCTTATCAGGTATCCAGTGGCCTTCATTTGTTGTGCAGCGTCGATCGGTCACTGACAGTCAAGACAGTCTTGTGCAGTCAATGGCATACGGTGCCCAGACACACATGTGATTTTTGAGCTGGAGAAAAAGCCATCTGCGAGTTCGCGCCCCTGCCAAATCACCTCTATTACCCCAAAGTAGAGCTTAAAAGTCTAAATGACGCAAATGCACGCTGATTTATTGCTCTGAAATATTTTCAGGGACTTTCTACCTGACCCCCCTTCTGTCAGCTTTTTGATCTCTCTCTCTCTCTTCAACGTATTTCCTAAGAAAGGCACTAAAAGCATAAAAATCAAACATGTAGGCACTTTACTGAAAGATGTAGACTGTGTGTGCGGGGCTGGTGTAAGTGGTATAATCTTGATCGAATGATCAAATCCACAGAAGGCACAACAGGACCCCACTTACAGGCTGTGTTCTATGCTAGTGTTACACAATCGTTCGTAATTACTTAAACAAGCTGTATTATTCGGAGTAAGAATAGTCGGCAAGACCAGTATTTTATGCACAATAACGACGGTTATAACTCGGTGTGTTCACCAAAAGGGCAGTACATACGCTGCAATAAATAGTTTAATGGCTTTTAAGACTGGTTTGTCATTTGGTGATGCTATTTATTTGCTCAAGACATTCGCCCTCAGTATTTGGCTCATATGTGTTCTAGAGTGAAAATATGTCTTCTTACTTAGCATGGCCTACTTCTTACTAGTTTACATACATAAATAGTGTAGTAGGCAACATACTATATGTAATATGCATTTACGCTACAAAAAACTGAATTCTAAGCCTTTTTAGCTTAGTTATTAGTATCAGTCAATCTTTTCCATCCTCTCCCGGTAATATCCTTCATCATGCAAGCGCATTGATTTATCATTATCACAATTCTCAAAATGTATCAACTGTTTAAAAATCTAAATTAGTTTATCATTAAAGAAATATGGAGGATCGTTTGATTTTGTCAAGATTATCTGTATGGAAAATATCTCTCCAATAAAAAAAGTTTTTATATAAATTATAATTTTGTATCATTATATAAATTTAGCATTTATCAAATGTATAAAAATGTAACATCATTTATTTGATCAAAAGTAAAGTAAAATGATAATTTATCAAATGTATCAACATTTATTAACATTTATGTATTTAATCTGAATTAAAGTTAATTTATCATTTATCAAATGTATCAAAATGTAACATCATTTATTTAATCAAAATTAAAGTAAAATGATAGTTTATCAAATCTATCAACATTTATTAACATTAATGTATGTAATCAAAATTAAAGTTCATTTGTCATTTATCAAATGTATCAACAATCATTTAACTAATCAACGTTGTAGGTTAATTATCATTTATCAAATGTATAAACTGTTATTTAATCTAAACTGAAATTTATGATTTATCAGCATTTATTTAATTGATAAAAATCTTAGTTCATTGAAGTTAAATGAAGTTACAGTTAATTTATTACATTTCTTCAAATATATTTGTTTGGCTAATTGATCAACATGAAAGATCATTTATCAAGATTAAAGTTAAAATTCTTATCCTGTTGATAGTGGGATTATTCACGAAGCACCAAGAAGGTCACACGTTTGGCCTGAGGATCCATTCACACATGTTCCTGTCCTGCGAGACTCTGTTTTGTGTGACATACGTCATCCGGGCAGGTGGCTTCAACTAGTGCAAAAAATGAGTTGTCGCTTCCATGACCTCCCTACAATCTCACACCCTAGACTAACTGCACGTGACATGGGACTTCAGTGTCGCCTCATTGGTCCAAGACTGAAAACCTGCTGCCTGACACGAGCAAATGGGTTGTAAAGAAACTAAGCGAGAAGGACGTGCACATGGCATGCCACATCTGATACCGTCCTGAGGATTGAATCTGGAATCTGGAATGCGGATAAAGTTGATAAGGATTTTTGTCTAAGAGACGATTCTGTAGTCCTCCATCCACAACAAGCCAAAAAGAGCTGTATGGCACTTACCATCTCATTCGCCATGATTGCTCTACCTGCAATGACCCTCATCATCCAAGCACACACATTTAAACCTTTATTTCTCTATAATCACTTATTTATTTCACACCAAGACCAATTTGCCGAAAGATCTGTCACAACACAACGGTGACTTGCATAAACAGCTCTTTACTGGCCCACGGTCCGCCCACTCTATTAAAACCAGGAATTTCAAAGCATGCGTTTCACAGCTGATTGAGGTCATTAAATAGTTGGGTTGGTTCACAGACACGCTGAGGAAAGCGTTCGAGCCTCACAACATCGCTTGCAGTGTGCAGAACTTTCTCATGCACTCATTAACCATCTCTGTATATTCACTGGTGCTCTTGGTTAGATAGCTAAACCCCCTCCCGAATGAAACAAACTATAATGGCTGTGATACCGCCGACGACATGAAGCAGTAACACGCTGCCAAGTGGCCCCCATGGCGTTTTGTAGATGCTTTATGACCGTGGCAACAGGCCGGAGGGGAAAACAGCAGCCATGCTGTCTTGATGGTCTGGGCACGCATTGGAGGAAACAGGGGCCATCTTGTGCTGTTTTCGAGCCGAGGCATCCTGTGCGGCAAGCACAGATGGTACCTTGAAACTGGCACGTGTGACTACTTGATGGCCCGGCGCCAACGACAACATCGGGAAAATCTATTCGTAGCACACCTACACCGCTGACGGTGAGCTGCCAGTGTCGGCCTTGGCAACCACTTCTTTAATACGAGTGCAACATAGCTTATACATCCAACAACCCTCCTGAAACAAAACAGCCATGCTAGTCAAGATGTGTTGTGTTGAATGGAAAATGACTCATACTGGTGTAGTTCATGCAAAAATGTGGCATCGTTTAATGACCCTCATGTTGTACAAACTTGTATATGACTATTTTCTTCTGTGGAACACGAAAGAACATATATTGAGAACAGACTCAGTGGTTTTGTGTCTATACAACGGAAGTCAATGAAGGCCAATGTTGTTTGCTTGCCAACGCTCTTCAAAATATCTTGTTTTGTGTTCTGCAGCAGAAAGTAAGTCATACAGGTTTGGAATGACACTGGTTTGGAATGAAAAAACGCTGCTTGCAATCTGCCATCCAACATCTAGACCAGCATAAACCTGTCTAGACCAGCATGTTAATTCATAGTATTTTCCAAAGAGTAATTCAAAAGAGCCAGTCTCCAACACCATAACAACCCACTTGAGAACCTAACCACTCAAGTTCAAATCTTATACAGCAGCTCTGGCTAAGCTCTCTAGAAACCGAATCAGGGCCCACTTTAACGCAACCACTTATTAGCGAGCCCAACTAGAGCAAGGACCACTTCAACTTGGTGAAGAGATCTTCTCAGACTAGCACGGCCGGCTATCTCCTGCATACAGCATATTGTAATAAAGTTCTAGACAAAGGCTTCATCCAAGCTTGTGCAACTTTGAACACAAGAGCAAGGAGTCCAGACCTAATACTCCATCTTCTCCCCCGCCCTTTTTTCCTCTTCTCTTTTTTTAACCAAACCAAAACATGTTTTGAAAGATAAGCCTACCTAACCACAGCGGATTCTGCACGCTTTTTGTCTGTGTGAAAATGGATTAAAAGTGGAACGCGGAGCAAAAGCAAGCGCCGGAAAAAGCCACAATAAGTGAGAGAAAGAACAACTGAGAGTTTCCGATTTTCTTTCCCAGATTTAAAATACACCATTCGTCCGACAATGGCACTCTGGGCTGCCGTTTGAGCAAAAGATCTGTTACAGGGCCCCAGGGATCAAGAAGGGCCTAAAGTCCATTGCCAAAGTTCTTCACTCCATCATGCCATTACTTAATGAAAGTGTTGTAGCTCTTTTTTTTACTTTCTGTGTGTTTTAATGAGATCATTAGCAGAACAGATTTAATTATAGCGCGGGCAAGCGTGTGGCGCATTAGAGGTGCACCTGGCAAACTTGGTCCATCATCAAAATACTGAGCTTTGCTTTCCAAGGGCTGCAGTGCCCTTGTGGGAATGTGGGATTATAATGAAGTATTATAATCATAACTTGGTAGGAGCTAAACATCATTTTCCTAAGAGCATAAACCAGCAGGGACACTAATCTAGGATCTAACTGTTCCATTTGGCATGGTTGGCCTCGACTGGTGCTTGCTTATGTGTTTTGTCTTTAAAGCGGTGATAACGTAACTTTTTGCAGGTAAAACTAAACCAACCAAAATATGTTTTCGCAAGTTAACTTTCTGATACCAAATAAGTTGAGCTGATGATTTCAAAATGTCAGGTAGTGTCGTCATTTAAAAGTGCATCAAAAAAGGTGCGTAAAGTAACAGAGATGGCGCTAGAGAGGTCACAATTTTTTGTTTAAAATATTTTGCTGGACTTTGCAAAAAAAACAAGCAATTCTGACTATATTGGGATTTTCTTTAAAAAAAACTACCAAAAATGAAAATGCAAATGATGCTATCATGGTTTTATCTGTGCCATATAAGTTTTGCGCCTGCCTGAAAAAACTGTGATAGCGTGTTTAGCATTGTTCATTTGCGGTAATTTCTTTAAACAAAATCCATAGTCTAGAGACTGTCATAGTCTACCAAAATAAATATACACACAGTTTACAATGATATTGCAAATGGGGCAGAGGACTATTTGACTTTCCGCCCCGGCACCAAACAAACGCGGATTGTGCATACTGAACACGCCAGACTCAGAGGAGCAAACAAGCACGCACAAACAGCGATATTTGTGTACACAGAGCTGTCAGTTCTTCTGACACAAGTCTATGTTTGTATGTATATGCATCTCTCGCTCTCTCTTTCATGACTCTCGATTCTCTCCATCACGCTGCCACTCTCTTTTCCTCCATCATCATTTCTTCAGATCATTATTTCAAACCGCGTTGTGAAGCACCTTCTCCCTCTGCATCCCTCCAATACCGTTGCTGTTTCTCTCTGTGCATTGCGCTTACTGGCAGATTTTACGGATGTCAGAAAAAGGGTCTGTAAAAATAAAAGGCGCATGCTGCCATCCCCCCGGGATTGGTTTGCGGTAGGTAACAGCTCAGCGGACAGCGCGGGGTTCTGCAACGGACGTATTGATCCAAATAGTGTCAGCAGGGTTGGCGTGGTCTCCCAGGGGAGAGCATAGGCTGTGCCCGGCTCATCTGAGCATCGCAGCCCATTAGCCCAGCTGATACCGTGAGCCGCTTCTATCGAATAAGAATGTAAGAGGTCAGTGGCTTCCTGATGGTATAGTACAAGGAAGGTGTTTTAAGATAGGAGTTTTTGTTCTGTGTGTGTGAGAGAGGGAGAGAGAGATTGTGAATGCACTTGCATGCACAACCAATCAGAACACATTTGATTTGAAACTTTATTTGGAAGGGTCAATTAAATTTGACTTTGGGCGGGGCTACCTTAGGCATGACCTTTTTAAAAATGATGCGATATTTTTTGCCACAAGGTCCGATGAAGTACAAATTTGTCCTTGAGAACGAAAAAACCCAGAAAGATTTAAATGAAGATGAACAACCACATGCACTGCAAGTCAATACTGCGGTTTTCACGATTTCAGCATCCAGACTGACTGACAGCCGAGGACAGCGCGGGCAAGACCCCATCCCACAAGTACCATTCTCACCGTTTGATTGACAGCTTTAATCGGCAATCACACCACTCCATCATATAGCCCTCAATCTATTTTAGTGGAAAAACACACATTAGACAAATGGACGGCGTTTCATAAAAGGTGTGAATAGCGTGTCAGGTGTGATGTGCGTGATGACTGATGGACTGATGATAGTGGTATTGCTTCAAGCGATCAATCGATCAAATGTGAAATTAAGAGTACAATAGCAGAAATAAAATATGGAAAACCCTGCTACATTCGTTGACGTGTGGATTGAAAATGACTAATTCTTTTGGGAATATCAGTAGATATGCGTTTTTCAGCAGAACACAAAAGAAGATTTTTTTAAGAATGTTTGTAACCGAACAACGGCGTACATTGACTTGCATTGGTTATTTGTCTATACGATAGAAGTGAATGGGTACTGGCATTGTTCAGTTACCAACATTCTTAAAATTTACCTTCTTTTTACCTACCTTGTGTTCTGCAGAAGAAAGAAAGTCATTCAGATTTGAAATGACAAGAGGGTTAATACTGTATGTGATAACTTTCATTTTCAATACACATTACATTACAAACACTAAGGGTCAAATGTATAATAGTTATAATAGTTATAAGAGTCATTGATAATAATGAAGTTTCTTCATACATTTTTGGAAATTATGTTTGAATAAACAATGACAATTAAAATGTTTTCATGATCTACTCATTTAAAAAGCGTATGAATAAGCTACCATTGGACCTTGCTTGTCACTTCAACATGCTCTCTCTCTCTCTCTCCACATTTCTTTCTAACATGTTTAAAAGAAACCATGGCAGAACCTATGGCTATCAAAAAAAACCTTTGACACATCGCTGACAAAGAAGCCAATTAGTTGGCCCTCTCATGGTGCAGACCTGTTCTTGTGTATGCCAGGGAGAGCTTTTATCCCACCGCATGAGGACATCTCCCCACAGAAATGACGTTGATGCTGCGGCTTGAGTTAGGCTATGAGGGACCATACTTCTTATTAAACAACAATGGATACCATATTAACAGGCCATTGGAAATATATATACGGTATATAGCCGTCTGCTGCATCAAGACCCTTAAAGGAAATTGAACAATAGGTGATATGACTAATCGATTTATGAGGTCATTACAAAATGGTCAGTTAAAAAGTGTCTTGGCATCATTTACAATGCATTTGAGGGTTCCCCCAAAAATCTTCATTTACTCACCCTCAAGTTGTTTAAAATCTGTCTACATTTCTTGGTCTGATGAACACACATGAACAAACAGTTCTTGGCTAACATGACTTCCATAGTAGGACAAATGTATTTACAGGTTTCTTTGTTCTTTGAAGAAATGTTGAAGAATTTAGGTCAAACTGTCGCTTTAACATACCTTTACCTATGTAAAATATTTAAGGGCTATACTAAAAGATTTCTTTCACACAGGGAAGGGGTGTCAAAATCTGGGTCATCAACTTAAAACAGTTTAGAAGGACTTATAGAAGAAGACTAATGGAATTCGAGGGAGAGCACAAGCTTTTATCACATATTAAACCATCACTGTCACATACATTGGCATTTAACTCCAGATTTTTTTAAACGAGGATGTGAACGACTGAAGGATGGATGCATTAGAGCTGCTGCGGTATTACAGCGGCAAAATCTAAATTTCCTTGTGAAGAGGGACAAATGCGCATGGCACTGCATGCTACAAACCCACAGCAGGCCTATCGCCACCCACAGCTCAGTGCCACTCCACCACACACACAACAGTTTGTTCCGTGGGAGTCTGGATGAAATCTGGCCAAAGGCCGCCCTAGTAACCCTCCCATCTCTAACAGTGACGGATGTGTGATCTCTGCACTAACCCGGCATTTCATTTCACATGTACTCATTTCATCTCAGTCGATATATCAGCTTGAGCCACATCCAGCGATAATTAAACATCAAATTATTCACAATACGCAAGTTCTCGCCAAAATGATGAAACACTGCACATCCAGACATTTGTGTAAATCATGTAATTTTGTAACCACCTTTAGAGGAACCACCATTGAAACCTGTGGTCTGGATAGATCAAATGGAACAAAATGAGCGCGGGGAAGATAAAGAGAAGGAAAGGACATAAAATAGCGAAGAATGATAGCCAGAGACACAAAGAAAGAAACAGCAAGAGAGAAAATGACTCTGCAGTGATTGCAGAATATACGAGATTTGGGGACAGTGAGTACCGCACATATTCAAAAGAATAGAACTTTATGACCTCTACAGACAACTGACTTTGTCTGTGCCACTCCGCTGCGCTGGGTCTTAAGGGGACAGTCTTTGAAAAGTTTGTGATGTGGAATTGCAATGCATCATGGGTCGTGATGAGCGATGGTCTCATTGCCAGGATTCATGGGCTCGTAATGGGAAGTAAAATGAGATGAATAGAACAATGTGAAATCCCGTAGGCCAAAATATGATGTAACTTCTGTCTGAATCCTCTGCGTTTTAACCTTTTTGGGAACTCATTTGAACAGACTTCAAAAGGAGACATTGCAAGGGCCATGCACTACTAGTTTAGGAACGCTAGATTCTGAACTGATTTCCTTGTAACACTTAACAATAAGTTAAGATTCCTTTATAATAGTTGATGCATTACAGACATGAAAATGAGAGTTATCAGCATTCTTTGTCACTAATGCTAAACAAATTGAACCCTCTAACAAAGTGTTATCATCTCAATTTGTACCTTACTCACGGCTTCAGATTTACCTTCAGCCAATCATGTTCCTTAAGCTTCAGATCACATCTGACACAAATGAATAATGCAATAACGCAAATAACACCTTGCGGAAACGCAATTAGTCAGTCGAAAGCTGAAGTCTGCATTTCACACACCTCCCCGAAATCACAAACAGGCATCATCATTAATATCTGATTTATATTTCAATGAGCAAAAGAAAAAGGCGTCAAACTTTCACCAAGCCAAATAAAGCTCTCGTGGGGCATCTGGGCCTTCCAAGCCCACGGAGACGATGCTTTGTATCACCATTACTGATGAGCGTCCCGATTCGTTTCGGGGACGGGAACACGGCTAACTGACTAACCACAAAGTCAAAGGCTCATATTGGAGTCCTTTCACAGAGAAGGAAAAGATGTAAGTCGTTTTAGCGCGCTTCTCCCGTTGTGAGGGGAATAAAACAGCAGCCACATCGACAGTGGCATGAATAAATAATGCCATCTTAGAAACAAAGATAGAGTGAAGGATGGATAGAGGGGGAGAGAGAGCGATGGAAAAAAGATTAAAACACAAGGTTTGCATGGCAAGGCCAGAAAAAGAACAATAGGAAAGAGAGTCTACGAGTGACAGTTTGTAGAGGAAGACAAAGCTTGAAAAACTAAAAAAGGGTGATAGAGAGAAAGTTCAAGGCAAACTGGCATGAGGCTGAACAGCTAGGGTTGGAGAGGAATGCCAAAAAATATCCTGCAAGCATCGTTACAGCATGTCCGAAGCAGGCACAACATGGTAGGTTTCAGCGTTAAGCAATTTATCTGTTCACACTGGAGGCAAAAGTTTGCGCAATGCGGCACAATAACAGCCAATCAGATCATATTTGGTGATTAATGTGCGGAGCAATCTGATGCGACAGTGCTGGAGTAGAAACCAAGCGACATGAAAATGTTTGTTTTAGAAAAAAAATTATGATTACAGTTAGGGATATCACAATATACCGGTTGACAATAACCGTGATATAACAGGGGGGGGAGTTGGAAAACACACCGCTAATAATTGATTTTTTTTTTCTATACTGTAAAATAGCATAAGAGAGATTTATCTTCATTTTTAGTTTTTTTATTGCTTAAATTGTTCGCGATACATTAATATGCATATTTGTCAACTACTCACATCCTATGTGAAGTAACGTGATAGTCAAAATGTGCAACTTACTTTTGCTTAAATTACGCTTTTCAAACAAATACTTTGACCGAATACGCGAAAGAATCAACACCACCTTCAAACAATCCATAAAAAAGCAATCTCTCTCTGAAGACTTTGCGTTAGTGACATTTCGGTGTGGGGGAGGCGGTGAGAAGCAGGTGGGTTTAATGAGTTAGTCTCTGGTCTTCCACTGCCATTCCTCACAGGAATAACCTTTACAACTTACAACCATTCCTGAAGACATTTTGTGTCCTCTCTCATCTCAGCCAATGAAAAAAGACTCTCCTCCAGAAACCCATATGGCAACCTTTCATTTCACCACACATGGCCAGTAGACACATGAAAGCGAATGCCTCACTTCACAAAGAAGGTAGACCAAAGCCGGTTGAAAGCAATAGCCTCTTGTATTGATTTCTTTGTCTTTTATCTAAAGTGGGCTGAAAACAAATTTCCTTCAGCGGCCAGGGTTCGAAAAACAAGGAACAAACATGCAGCAACAGCACTTTTAACAGAGAGGTTCTTACCGCAAGGGTCGAAGATTCACTAGAATCTCTAGTAACTGCCAAAAAGTCAACACTGGATTTATCTCATGCATATGAGTTTGTGTTGGTATTGCGCAACTGCATCATTTTCAATATACATAATTCATAAAAATAATGCGTTAACCATGTCTCCATTAGAGTTAGAGATGAGATCTTAATGTTACAAACTTAACTCAACAAATCTACTTAAATCCGGATTATTTTTGTCAAAACATTCGTTCCGCTCCTTACTCAATGTATGTCTCGTTTGTATCTATTACATTTTCTTCTAAGCAAATTTAGGAGAAACGCCCGAAATGTAATATTTAAGTTCATACCGAAAGGAAACTGTGAACTCCTCCGGGAAGTCACAAAGAGCTAAAGTTAAGAACTACCAAAAAACCCTACAATTATAGTTTTGAGACAAACACTGTTGAGCATTGACATTTAATCGGTGAAGAGTGATACTTTCGTTTAACAAAACATAACTGTCTCCCTCTGCTAGCTGTCATTGTGTGTATTGATCCAGAAGGGGAAAAATGCATTTATTATCACTCAAATCATCAGACCTGCTGGAGTCATAACTTAAGTTCCCTGTGAGAATATAGCGCTGATGTATGAATCATCCACGTCAAATGTTAGGGGCACAAAACAAGCGGATTGGCTCAGAACACTGCCGTTTTGTTTCTGGGGACCTGACTTGCTTCTTTGTCGTGAACGAAAATCTCAGAGATTTTCTCACTCGTAAAAGTCAGTGCTCTGTGGAGGCGAAAGACCACACATGAGAGTCCAAATAGAAACTATGGTTTACTGTAGCCTTCTGGGTCACATTCTGCAGGACACTGCCTCTCTAAATCACATGCACAGACAGTTCATAAATGCCCAAGGGCGCTCAGAGAAAGACATACCAATGTCTTGCTCACATTGACCAACCAGAAGTATCTGGACACTTAAAGGGATAGCGTACCCCAAAAAGTGACACTGTTTATTGACCCTTATAAACGGCATATTTTCAGACAACTGTCCACATCGTTGCCGAAGGTTGACAAGATGCTCCTGCACAACCTCCTAAAGTCTTTACCCTGGAAATATGTACTGACAAATACATGACACAAAGGGTTTTCAAACATTCGCGGAGCGTTCGCCAACACATACACACAATACATTTGAATATGCGTAGGTTTATGACAGCTAGAAAATAAGAAGTGCATTTGCAGGCTGTGATGGACAGCTCAAATTAGGGCGCTCTTTGTGGAGGTGACAGTACACCATTCCATGTCCTTTCTGCAGCTCACCGGCAGGAAATTGGGAAATAACAGAGCTGTCACACTTATGCTATTGAGCATTCATTAAGTAAATCATCTCTCGGCCTCCCTCCCTCTCATGTTTCTTCATTTCATCCCCCTCCACGACTCAGCCCAACCTCAAACAACCTCTGTTTATACAGCGCACATAACAGGGGGTCTTTGCCGACCGAAAGAGGAAGTCGAAAGAATTTATTCTGCGGTTGAGCCAATTATCGAAAGAATTAATTTCGGTCAAGCGTTGTAAAACCATTAAACGACTACAGACAATGATGATGTATTAACAACCCTTTCGCATGGTTGGTCTTCTGAGATTAAAAGAAACTCGCGAGGACACTTGCAAGCTCGAGGCTGCTGGAGGTGCTCAGCAACAATGTTGGGATGTGTACATTTTTCTAAAATTTACTTTCCCAATGTGTAAAAGTGCTATCCTTGCATAATATAAAAAAAACGAATTGCAGTAGATCGAAATGGTTTGCACACAATGTTTTTCCTAATAGAAATGCAACTTGGAAAAAGTAACGTTATTCCAAAACTTGTTATGCGATTGTGTGACATGCAATATTCTAAACACGCTATAATTAAATCTCCTTATTAACTGCGGAGAGCTCTATCATTGTATATTATGCATGGAAGGCCAGGGCATTTCTTGAATAAGGAGGCTATAAGAACAACCACGATACAAGGCACAGCAACCAAAGACACAAAATGCATTGTTCCCATTTGCTGAACACGGCCTACTTAAGAAGATTTACAGCCTGCTCTGGATGAGCAGCAGAACCCGATCTATCTTCAGCAATATGATGGTGGATGGGTCTGAAGGAACAAACAATGAACTCATGAAATGACGTGTTTAATAAGAAGATCGCAGAACTTACATGTAACGCAGGTGGGGGTTCTTAGCAAACGCTCGTGGCTGAATCACACGCAGGTTGCAGTTCACAATGCTCCTGGAATACAAATGATAAACATGTGTTAGTTTTTTTAGCAAACAATGACGTGACTTTTTTTCCAAGCTCAATAGATGGGATCTGTTATAGCCAATGTTCCCTCTACTCATATTGATGTACACTTTGCTTCAAAAGTTTTGGGTGATTTGACTGAAATATTCGGAAAGCGTATTCTCAGATGAAACACATTTTATACAGCATTTTGTTATCATTTTATTCCATTTTTTGTAGACAAAAATGTAATTGTGACTGCACATTGATTTGATTAATAAGAAAACCAACGTTTTATTTAAAAAGAAAAGAAAATGCATGACCTTGACCTTTGTTGGCGTCCATAGTGTCAAAATGAATCTAAATGTTCTGTACTGTTTGTGAATACAATTACTTCATCATAATCTCACTATTTAATCAAAACTACATCTAACTGCACACGATAGACATGCAAAAGGTCCTCGGTTGAAACGCTGCCCATTCAATTACCCCTGATTCAAGAAATCTTCCCTGTTTATCATATCATTTTCAGACTTCCCTCGACAGTGAATTGTGTTTTTGTCTCTGTAGGAAGCAGAGACCATGCGTGTGCGCAGCTCAGAGTGAAACCAATGCAAGACTGTAACCATGGAAACTTTAATGCTACATGTACTACAAAAACAACATCAACCACCTGTGGCAAATAAAGATTAGGTTATGCTAATGTCAAATGCATCGCTAGGTTGCTCTGATTAGCCTAAAACATCCTGAAAATACCTCATTTTAAGCAAATGGTGGGTCTTAGAGGAGGTCAGCTGGAAGGAGTGTGAAGGACCAGTTCACGTTCATCATTTTTAATGGATGTGATAGCGGTGAAGAACTAACCGGGCCGCTAATTGCCTAGCCGGCTAGCAGCGATGTCAGAAGGGGAAATGTGGAAGTAAAGGGAGAAAAACCTCATCTAATCTTCTCTTACAATCTATCTTCTCTCCTCAAGGAATGCCATTAGGGGCAAAATATCATCAGGAGCCTGCATCCTTGCTCCTGGAGTTATTTACCCAGGCTGCTGGAATCAATTCTGTATATTGAAGAATGTCTTTCCTGAAATGTTTATTTGCACGAGTACCCTCATCTCTTGTCATTACAGGCACGTGACTGAGCCAATACATCAAAGTATTGCTTTTTAGCATCAGGTTGGAGAAGAAACACGATGCTAAACAGGAATAGGGCTAATCATCAAATAAGTTATTATGAAATTAACTTATTATCAAAAAATAAGTAAGAAACGGTTCTTAGGAGAACCTTTGAGTATACTCACCTGCACTTTTATGTTACAAACAGAGATGGCGATATAGAGGCAACATGTTTTGTTAATATGCATTGCAATGCTTGCTTACTTTACATACAAAGTTGTCCTGTTTGCACTAAAAATCACAATGACTCATGCACGCTGTACTAGATTGCGAGTTTGAATTTCACCCAGCGGCGCAAGTTTTACTTCACATTCATTTCTATTAACATGCATTAGAACGCATAGAGTTCTTTAATACACTGGCCAAGACTAGAGGACATTTCACAAGCTTAATGTGACCACACCTTCACCGTGAGAAAAAAAACCCTGATCCTTCTCAGCCCAGCAGTCTTTCTAAATTGGCAGACTGTGATCAGGTACTGCCACGTCCCCTCAAGTCAAAGCACAAGTAGGAAGTAGCTTTGTGCGGATGGGAGTTAACAACTAATGAGAACCTTATTAATCATTGCTCTAGGTCTTCATTAACAGACAGAGCTGTGAAAGAAAGGGGGTGGAGGGGCTCGTGAAAGCCCTACTTCTGTGGAGCCAGGTGGAGAGGAGACGGTTTAAAAGTATGGTCACAGCTGACTGGATGAGGTAAAGCGAGTTAGCCTCCATCTCGTGACCAGATGGATGGTGTAAGGGGGTATAATTAAATTTTCTGGCTTCTTCAGCGGCATTATTTGATCATTTTAAAGCAGGCCTCGGGGAGCTAGGAAATCATTTTGATGCCGCTATGAAATTCGTCGTGCTAGCATGCTAGCACTCTACAGATGTCACATCAAAAAGGAATATCTTTGGAATTTAACTTTCGGTGATTTGAAGTGTGGCGACATCGCTGGTTTTAAAGCTATTTTGGTACGCTTGTTATCATGGTGTGTTCAGTGAGATAAGCGATGTGCTAATAAGGGGTTTGTCCATTACATCACTTACAGTCTCTGAAGCCCAGTGTACAGCTCCATGTCCAAACCCGTCAACATCTGCAGGCCCGACCAGTTCTCAATATGTCTGTAAAAGAAATCCAGAATAGAGAATTAGAAGATGTTCGTGCAGTATTCAGGAAAATTGGGGGAATGATAGAGAACATTTTAGTCAATCCTTCTAGTTTGTTAAGATGGTAAATGTCTTTTTTTTTTAAGCATACAGTAGTAACTGGATTCTAGCTGGTTCTTCGTTGATGTAAGATGATCAAAGGCCGGTTGACCAGCAAAACCAACAAAAACCCATGTGACCACCAGATAGTAGATTTGTCCCTTTTTGAATTTAGGTGGTCTACCAGCTTGGATCACATAGAAACCCATCAGCACGTTTTATCGGACAAACAAGATAGAAGACGATTTCAACAAACTGTGACATTTGACAATTTTATAGAAATATAAAAAGTAGAATGTTACATAAGTAATATATATACAAATATTTTAAAATAAATAAATATACAGTAATATAAATGATCAAACACGTCGCATTATAGAATAAACAATAAATTGCATTAAAAGCTTTATGAATAATTGTCTATAGGATTTTCTTTGTACTACTATAGTTCAGGCTCTTTCCAATTTTATGTACAAAAAAAGGAATTAACATTTAAGGAAACCAAAACAACCTTTCACCTCATCCTTGAATATAAAAATAGAGCATGTTCATGATTTGTATTTAAGCAGCTCGATATTCATGCCAACGGATGACTGAAATAACCAGACCTCTTCATAGCAGCTGTGATGAGAGCCAGCTGGCTTCATCATTTCAGAGTATATGAATTAGCACCCATTACAACACACAGTCTGATTAATACATGTTTTCAGAAGTTTCGCCAACGCCATAACTATGTTTCTAGAAGTTTCCCCACCGTTTCGCCACCTCAAACACTGTGGGCTTCCTCTGCTAAACACTGATAAACACAGACGCTTGTAGTAAGACAACGAAGGAGGAAAATCAAAGCGAAAGGAGACTTTCTGCTCTGCGCTTCGTGTTCTTTTAATGGAACATTCAGTTGTGGTTTTCTAATGCCAGTCATTTATATGTTTATTCATTCAACCTCTATCATTCAGACATACTGTATGGGCCAGCCTCAAATATTAAAAGCACAGAGAGATCGTAAGTATAAGATATTCTGTACTGTTCTAGATGAAGAGCATATTTTTCCTTACAAGAGACTTATTTCATTGTTTAATTCAAACGGATAAAGGGGTTTAAAATGTATTTTTTGAAATTCCATGCATGTACTTTCAATATGGCTACAGTAGTATTCCTAGTAACGGATTCTGGGTAATTTGGTTTCAGATTGAAGACAAACAGAAACTCTTGTCAAATCATTGCATTCCGTGGGATGTGGTTTTGGAACATTTAGGTTTGAAGGACTTTCCTGGCTGCAGAAACGTATTTTCTAGTGCCAATGACGGTTCAGATATCAGGCTGCAACTGCAACCAAGCATCTGTCTTCAGAAATCCAATGTGCCACAGAGTAAAATCTGAAGATATTTCAACTGTACTGTAGATGGACAGTGTGACCCACAGACCATCGGTGTTATTCAGTTTCATATTCAGATCATTTCTATTCTTTAGTCAAGCCAGACTGAAAGTATATCTTGAATTGGAATGCATCTCGGGTGTATTCACATGGGATAGATTACATATTACTTTTGTGTTTGCATCATCCAAATAATTCTTGACATTTTCGGAGAAATTTGACAGATCATTCCGTTTCCTTCATTCTGACAGATAAAAAATACGGTATATGTTCTACTGCATGGCCCCATTTTAGAAATGCATGAAATAACATTTTAAAGAAATACAGAATTACAGAATTTTACTGTAGACTGAAAATAGAGTCTAATAAATCAGGTACAAATGGATATATTTGTAGCCCAACTGCATCAGATAATATAAATGCATTTGCATGTATACCTGGATTTTGAAGTGCTGTCCCATTGATATCCTTGATATCCTTAAATCAACACATTAATACCAAGTGTCAATAGACTGTTAAAAAGAAAAGCAATCCTGTAACAACCAAATAAAATCTTCCCAACGTTTGCCTGCAAGCACAAAAACACAGACACGAATTGTATCCCAGGGCACCTAGTTCACCATTACTGCGCTCCCTAATCATGTTCACATTTCTGACTAGTTTAAATTACCCACGATGCAATTACACCTAACCTAATGAGAAAGCTTTTAATTGAGGAGAGGACTACCACACCCCCAGAGAGTTTCTGACTCATGCAAATTCACGCACATGCAGTTTGCTGTCGTGGAACAATGGCCCCGCCGCTTTCCACATCGTCTAATGGGAACGTCCGCCTGGCATCTGCCGGCTGGTGACAGACATCCTATTGGAGCTGGGGAGGCCATTTTTCGACGCTCCTGAAGGAGTCACAACTGGAGGAGTCTTGATCACTTATTTATCTCTGGCACTTAACGCCGAATGATTTAAAACTTCTGGGATTTGCCATCGTGTCATGCTCTCGATTCTGTCAGTTCAATCATTCACTGGCTCAGGCGCTTCTCTCTCTGTCTCTCGATCACTCATTCTCTCTCTCTCTCTCCCTCACACACACATACACACACCCAGACGTTGTTTTTCTTGACACGCTGTGTAGCAAGCAGCTGCACGACATCCATTTCCAATAGCTGTGCCCAGGAAATTACAAGCCGCCCTCCATCTGTTGCAGGCATCAGGTTTTCTGAGCTTGGATTGCACATATTTACATCAGCCGTAGAAATTTAACAATGTACATAACTTGAACATGCCTTTGATCGGTGTGTTCATGTATGTGTATGTAGGAGTACGTGGGTGTAATTTGGTAGATTTAGGATATAAAAAGATAAAATGTCGTGCAAAAGACGCCTGCTAATGGTTACAATGCCACTGTCATCTTTATTGGTCAAATAGTAAGTGACGTTAACTGTAATGCTGGGTTCACAACAAACGCGAACAAGCAACTTCCACGTTCTTTGTTACTCGAGGGAAAAGTTCGTTAATTTTGCGTGAGTGATGCGAAATGACAAATATTTTCTAACTTCGGGGAAGACGATATTGACCCGATTGGAATCTTTCGCACCGCCTGCCTCGAGTTCGCGTCTGCACGCGCAAATCCGCATTTGGTGTGAACCCAGTGTAAGACTAGTGTTCCGAGACGCACTACGCATGATACTTGGTTATCAGCTGACATAATAAGACAATCATCATACGTTTTTTAGTGCATGTCAGAATTTCTTTCAGCAAAACAGATTTTGCAGACTGAGCTTAAATTAGTAGTTGAAGACCGAGAAGGATCGAAGTTTGGCGGGTGGCAGGTGGCAGGTGGTGATTGACTGGATGCATCTGAACATGTGCAGTTCGTTTTTTCTCCCCCCTGTAACTAATTGACAGATCGACTAATTGATGGCTGAATCGATCGCGTTGTGCGGTTCCTAAATGACCAGTAATGAGTCAGAGAGGTCGATCCAGAGTGTCTGGAGAACAGGTACCTGAAGGAGATATCCTGTGGCCTCGTACTCTTAAATTATAGACCAATTTGTCTCCCTTCACTCTTCGCATTCATGCATCTTTTGGGAGGGGAGGGACGAGCGCGAATAAAGCAATCTTGCATAAGCATCCATGAAATGTACATGTTTTACAGCAAACATTCACTAGGGCTAAAAGATTCCTCAGACAGATGCAGAATCATTTCACTTTCAGTACGGCTTGTTTGTTTGCCGAATTCAAAATCTTCTTTATAGTCAAACTGACATTTTATAGGCAAACTGACACTTTATGACATGTACTCTCATAAGATGTGAAACTGTTACAGAGAAAGCTCAAATTCATTTAAAACTGCTGTTTAAAAAACTGTTATTTTAGGAAATTGCTATTGTAAAGGAAAGCAGAGTTGATTTCTTAGCTCATATTCATTTCCAGCTATAAAAAGCACCTGTTTCCTTATTTTACAGCAAAACTTAACATGTGCTTAACATTCCCACTTCAATTCTTAAAGGTATACTCCACCCCAAATGAAAATTCTGTCGTCATTTACTCGCCCTCAAGTTGTTCCAAACCTGTATAAATATTTGTAAAAATGTTGACATTTCTGGGACATCATTGAATACCATAAGAAGCATTTTGGAAAGCAAATCGTTCTGAGGCATCCTTCACTACCATTTTACTTTTTCTTAATAGGGTAGTGAATGATGTCAGAGAAATATCAGTTGCACATTTTTTTTTCTTTGTATTCAGTAGAACAAAGACATTTATGACAGCCCTCTGAAGGCTTCAAAAATATTGTGCCTTTTAACCAATCGGAAATCTTGAAGACAGCCGGGTCAAAACATTGCTTCAATTTGCATGTATATGACCTCATATCATCCTACATATGACAAGCGGCAAATAAACCTGACCTCTAATCCTCTCTATAACAAAATGCTGATGGAACCACAGGAGGATTTCTTCTTACATCAAAATCTACTTTTGACCTCAGTTTGAAAGCTAGCTGCTGCTTCCTCAGGCAACACAACAGATTGCTCTATGAATGGCTAAGCAAGGACAACATCACATCCCAAAACTCCAAACCCATCTTCTTCCATCTGTAAAATGGCTTCTCAACGGGAGACGTCTATGTTTCATAAATATTCCAGCGTTTGGAGATCTGCATACTCACTGTTTGATGTAGGGACCTGAGAGATGGAGTGAATCGTTGGAGGACTGCCAGCTCTAAATCTTCCCTTCAATTCAACTTTAGGTGAGTAAGGAATACAAAGCTATGGTGAGTTACTGAACCATTCCAATAATTAACTTCATGTTGCGACACACCAGAGTACCAAGATCTGACAACCCCGGACAACAATATTTCTCTTTTTATTTTAGTTTGTCGCTTTCTTTTCTGTCATCGACATGACAGATGTGCAGCCGGAGCTGTAGGAGTTCGTATCATTTATTTTACACATCAATGACCCAAGCCTGAATGAAATGGAAATCTTATTTTCTAAAAACAAAAAGGAGAACAATTGGAAAAAAACTGCTTAAGACAGTAAACCAACGCAAGCTATGAAATAAACAAATAAACACAATGCAACCACATTTCTTTAGCTGTTAAGATGGATGGTGTACGATTACCCAATCTGTTAAAAGTTTCCTTACGTACACAGGAAGAAAAAGCAAATGCAAGAAGCAAGGGCAGTTTTGAGGTCATTGGGTATTTGGGACTGATATTTGGGATGATGTAACCACAGATAGTTTGTCCAAGATAAAATATAGCAATATAAGTAACTATAAAGAAAATGTTACAAAAGCAGGAAGACTTTAAGAAGAAAATCTTTTAATATTACAGGAGCAAAAACTTTTAAAGAATTTAAAGAAAAATTTGCATTAATATAAACTAATAAAAAAATTATATTTTATTGAATATTGTGAGATATAATGAGATAAAAAAAATAGGCCTACATTTTTATAAAAATTTTAGTACCATTTTCTTTATAAAAACATGCAAATTGTTAGGCGAGACATGTTAAAAACAGTGTTAAACAAAATAAAAGTTGTATCAAAGATTTTCTGTTTTACTCATGAAGATATTTAGAAAAATGTCTAATTTTTCTTGGAAGTCAATGGGAGTCAGTGATGTTTGGTTACCAACATTCTTTAAAATATCTTCTGTTCTGCAGAAGATGAAACTCATACAGGTTTGGAATGCCATGTCGGTGAGTAAATGATCAAATTATTTGTATTATTGCCTGAACTATTCCTTAAAATCCTAGAAATCCAACCCAGGTGCCACCCACAAACAATAATCTCACCTCAGCTGGGTGCCAACATTACGGCCCGAAACCAGCCGGCCTGCACACACTACCTCTTAAATACAGCCTTAGAAGCAACACAGAATACTTTTTTCAGCGTGACCCCTGCGGCAGTCGGTAAGGCTAAGCTGAAGACCCCGCTATAGCCAGAGAAAGAGAGGAGATAGAGAAAGGTGCAAAAGAGCGGAGGGAGGTCTTCTGGCCTTTTCTCTCTCTCTCTCTCCCACCCTCTCATCGCAGCAGTGGAGCTTCCACCTCTCACTCGTTCGCTCTGCTGTACTCTGGAACCCGAAGCTTTTAAGACCGATTTTGCTACCGCCTACAGAGCTAGCCTACAGGAAGAATGATAAAAAGGCCCATCACAGAGGCTCATCTCTCCCTGGTTTCCAAAAGAAAAGCAATCTAATCCTTGTTAGGTTGTACGTGTAGACTAAATCTTGTGATTGAGAGTAAACACAGTTGTCAGGCAGAGTAAATATCACTGGAAACTGAGCTTGCAGGTTTTTACACGGGGTACATTAGCATATTGCTTTTATCCCGGCTCCCCGTCTTTGGATCAACGAGCACTCAGCAACATGATGTACCCTGTTGTTCTGCTGAGTCCGCAGTTTCGACTGATCCGAGCCCGGGTTGTAAAAACATGCATGTATTTGAAAGCAACGATGCATCTTCATCACATAATTCGCCGTGTTTGTTTCACCAACCATGCCGCTTTAAGAAAAAAAAAATTCTTTAAAAACAATGGGCCTTATAAGAACCTTTGAGTGAACGGTTCTTAGAGGAACCAAAAATGGCTCAGCTATGGCATTATAGCACCTTTTGTGCTCTTTTTTTATGGGAAAGATATTCATTATATTTTCATTATGTCTACGTCTGTCAAGATATCACATTGAAGTAAAGAGTGCAACGAAGTAGATTTTGAAAACTTGACACAAGATTCTCATTGGTCATCAGCTCCCTACACTTCTATTTTCCTCCACGCTAATGACACGTCACCCCCGTTGAAATCATGAATTCAAAGCATTCTCTTATGCAGCTATAGTAAACTGTAGCGTGTAGGCGGTCTAATGCTTCATCTCTGTGTCACTAGGCTAAACTGTCCCTGAAACACGCTTGTGTTATTATACCACTACGTTTATCAGTGGCAACAAAGTTCTTTTCCACCAACGCGCCAAATCGTTCCCATTGCTTAATCGCTCCACTCCATGGCGATCCATGCCAGCCGGTATGGTTTCATTTTCCATGGCAGGGCTGATAACGGACATTTTTAGAATGTAAACACAAACGCGGCACGCGCTGCCTTGGTACATTTACATTAAGTCATTTAGCAGACGCTTTTATCCAAAGCGACTTACAGAGGTTTCAGGAAGCAATAGTTGTATCACAGTTGTCTGTCAAGTATTCACAGAAGAGATGGGTTTAAGGTAGTTATTAGGTGGATATTGTGAGAGATGAGGTTGACCGGACTGGTAACACAAGAGATTGAGCTATAACGCCTCTGCACGCATTCATTAGCACTATTCAGCAATCCGGTTAAACAAACGTGCCGAAAATTCAGAGTCGAGAACAGTTTGTGATCGTATCGTTTCAGACTGTGCTTAGAACGGTTCGGCACGATGGTGAAAAAAGCGCTCAAAGATGCTCTTCTCTCACTTTTATTTCTAAAACAGCTGTGTTAAGATTATTCAATATTTCTCCATTTGTGTTGAAAAGAAATAATAACGGTATACTAATTTAAAGCACATCGTGATTCAATGGCACCCAATAACGGGGAAGCTTCCATCAAAACGCATTGAAATCGCCTACACTGAAAGAAAAAGCTTTACCTGTGAATGCAGATGCATCCGCAAATAGGAAACTTTTCCTCATTCATGCAGTCCCATTTAATGTTCGGGGCCACTGTGTAGGCTATGGAGAATACGAAAAGATGGTCGTCATGGAAACTCTTCTTTTGTTTGAATATTAGTTAGATCTTGCAGAAACGCACAACACACACACACTTGAACCCTTTTGGAATGATGGAAAATTCATGCAAGAGAAAGAATATTTCAGTCTTTTCATGCACTCACCAAATATTTCTGAATCATGTTTTTGCCACAGCATTTCATCTCAATTGACTCGAGGGTGAACTATTTTTCGTTTCATTCTTTTAAACAATTTTTTATAAACAGTTTTTTATGCGATGCCTTATGAAACAATGATGAAATGAATAAGCCTCATTATGAAGAAATCTTCTCTGTTTGTTTCTGTTCACCCAGGCAGCAGAACAGCAGGCCAAACGATTTTTGTAGATTTATGGATGTTCACATTAAGAGTTTATTTTTACAATAAGCTTTAATTAAATAAAATGCTCAGGTTAATGGCAATTTGTGCCAAGCGCTTATTTTTTAATCATATTAATTTTAAGCTTACAGGCACGATGTGTCATCGTGTAATGTGTCATCAAGTCAACAAAAATAACAGATGAAAATAATTTTGAATTATGATTGCACACAATACAACAATGATAATGCACCAAAGAAGAAGATAAAATTAGAAACATTTCAGATAATCCAGTAACAGTGAATATAACATATAAATTCAGGGTTGCCAAGTCTGAGGTTTTACCAGTGAATTGGGGTGGTTTTAAATCTCTTTTTTATCAGCTGTCATCACCAAGTTGAAAATGGATTTATGACTATAATATAGAAAGATTATGTTGTGTAAAATGCAAAACAGTGCATGTCAAAGATGTATTTTAGCTATGGGAGATCTGGCAACCCTGATGCTAAATTAAAGAGCTGAACACTAGTAAACTGAACAGCTTTTCTTGCAGGTACACCTGCACTTAACCGTGTCTATTTAATACAAGATGAATCAGAGTTACAACTAAAAATGATGTTTAATGCTTTTTTTAACAAAACGTAAAAAAGCAACCTGAAAAATATAATAAATTTTGTCAAAATACAGAAACCGTGCTAAGATATCAAACTGCGCCGCATGAAAGCATGTGAGACATTGCGTCAGCAGGAGCAACTCTCTTAGCTGCTCCTCGATTCTCAGGTGGCCGAAATTACCTGTCGGGTGGGTCGTCCACAATGCAGGGGCGCCAGGCTGCGGGTCTGGGCCGAGTGGAGTAAAACACAGACAGCAAACTGGATTAAAATGACCCTGTGTTGGCATCGGCATTTTTTGATAACGCTGAAATGGTTCAGAGCCATGCTGTGCTGCAATAGGCAGTCTGTCAGTAGAAAATAGGCGATCATATCCTTCTGGCGCCCAGCCATATGAGGCCAGGAGAAAGAAAATAAAGGCCTGCCACTGCTTAGGGAAAAAATAATGGGTTTCAAGCACCTCCCATCTGTGAAGCCTGATAAATAGCGATCGAAAGAGAAACTTTCGCCAGACGTGCTTGAGGAACTTATTTGCTGCACCCTTCATCTCCGGGTCTTTTATAAGATTTGTATCATATACGCATGTTATCATGCAAGCATAAACAAGTTATCTCACAATCAGATCTCCTATAAAGCAAGATAATAAAATTAGGAAAAAATCATGATTGTATTTCCTTGAAGGTATGGCTTTGCAACAATGCGAACAATGCGTTTCCAATTGAAATGATTTAATTCTCTGATCCAGTTGTGCATCCTAATGCTTCATCTCTGTGTTTCTAGGCTAAACTGCCCCATCTAACGGAAGCACACTAGCGTTATCATGTTCTACATCCTACAGATAGGTCTGTCAATGCGAACAAAGCTTCTCTTTAGTCACTTTTAAGTCTAACAACGTGTCAGACACTATAGTCTCACTCGAGTCTCTACCCAGCTGGCCGTGATTTATTTGAAGTCGCACTTCAAACGTCGACTTGCCTTTGGTGAGGCTAATATATGCAATGTCCAGTGTCATTGTGATTTCTGCAGATTGGAAATGAGAGCTGGCATTACTGTTCTGCTGGCCGCAGAGCTCTGTTTCACTGTAGCTGATGTTTGAAATGAACATTAAACCCAATTACTGTTCAGACCCGAGAAATCAAAGCAAAAGTGTAAAACATTCTCATTAGCGGCTAGCGGGAGCATATGACATTGTTTAATCCTCATTAAGGACTTGTGGCGTTTTAAAAATAAGTGATGGTAATATAAGATAAGCTTCTAAAGCATCAAAGCAAATCTTAGAACTGAATTTATGGTATGTTTGCAAATTTTGGCCACCATTCCATGGTGTTTCCCTGTTCAGTCTAAAGGATACTGGGATAGGCTCCAGCACTACCCTACAGAGAATACGCGGTATAGAAAATGGATGACCACGGCTTTGTTCCAAAACCTCATGAGCTGCTCACATAGGCAACACCGTAATTGAAATACAACCTCATATGTGACTAATCTGGAATGCTCCACAATGGTAGAAACTGTGTATCAAATGCTGATCTGTATTTCAATATTTTCCACAGATACAGTCTCAATCTCAGATGTCACATCCATAGACTGTTGGATGAACATCTGATGCATAAGGAATATAGAACCGAAAACACTCTCAAATTTTGAACAGTCACGGCTCTAAACATGATGCTGGACGAAATAAATTATATCGGAATAAGGAAAACACGCACGTTGGATAAAATATTATGGCTATTATGAATTACCTTAACAATATTGAATGCATATTTTTCAGTGTTGAATGAATTAGAAGAACATTTATTATGAATGATCTCACTTTTTTTGCATCTAAAGCCCATCTAAAAGGCATTATGGGATTGCTTTTTCTGAAAAGCACATATGCAGGGCTTTATGTATGACTTTTTCCCTTCAACACCAACTGCCATAAACAACAATCAAAGTAATAATTTTCATTGGCTTTACAAAGTTCTCAAGGCACTTGAAATTAAATAGCATTGTTGATAACAAGCGCACCGCCTCAATAACATGAACATGGCGCAAATGATGCACGCTTCCCCTGCCGGCGCTCAACGCCAATCTTGCATTGACTGGAGCGAAATCGCGAATCAGATCTGCATTAAAAGCATATGACAAGCTTATTAAGTCGATCGTGTTTAATAAGTGCGATGGGGAGCAATGCATCTCCGACTGGCCGACAAGAGCTCAAGCGTGTGGTCTGCTGGTAAAGCCGAATGACAATCCGCACCGATGGCACACCGCACACATACACATGATGACTGGACGGCCGCCTCTGCTGCGAGGTAGCCAATCGATGTCACGCAATCCAAATACAGACAGGGTCCGGCAGGAGATGAGCCGTAGGTTTGTGGCAAATTATGCCTTTTTCGTTTATGGAATATGATGGTTGTCAGAAGCACAGAATAGATTCCTCACCCCGAGGTCAGCCGAAGGATGACTGTGCTGTCTGCATCACAAAATACATTATGAACAGAAATCTAACATTTTTATCCTAGAAGTCTTAAAGAGACAGTGCACGTAATTATTATAATTTTGTCAACTTTATATTCCTGTCGAGCCAAATATGACATTCTTTAAAGGTTTACAGTTTTGACAAAAGAAAACATGGAATATAACATACAGAACATATGTATCACTTATAAAACACTATTTATGTTATTCTAAAGCTTAACACCTCCAATCCCCATTCATCTCTGCTATATCCAAAATAAGAAACCCTTCTCCTTTTGTGTTTTGTGCAACAAAGAAATTCATACGGTTTGAAACGACATGAAAGTCCAAATTCTCTTATTTGAAGGACCCTCGCAATTTCTTTCCAATACTATCAGTATTTTCTTCACCCTCCAGAACTCCAAAAACTCAGAGATGTGAGGGGGAAGAGCGATTCAGCGGCGCGTCTAAGCGCGACGGCGGATTAATGTGCGTGTGTGTTTTTGGAGTGGTGGGTGGAAAGAGATGAGTCATAAGTGCAGACACGATCTCGGCTAGTATCGCAAAGAACCCCATCTGGACCCATCATGATCACACGCCCGCTTACGCATACAGTTGTTGAAAAGGGCCCAACTTGGCTGCGGAGAGCTTGTGATTGAGACGCACCCCGGGTCTACTCGTAACTCAATACCGTGATTGAAAGCTCACCGACAGAGCCCGGGCACCTTTAAATGATTGATGGCGCCTATGGACTCGCAAGAAGACATTGTCAGCGCTGCGTAAGCTCAGATTTGATAGAGAGCTACCTTTGACCTCCCAAACCCCTTTATATTGTATCTGAATCATACTAGTCTACGCTGATCCTTCCAACAGGGTTCTTCTGGTCATTTAGTGAGGTATGTACAATTTTTACATTTTGGTAATGCTAGTGTTAGATGTTAGATTGTGTATTTCTTTTTTGGACTGGTGAACATTTGACTTAAACCCACATTGACTTCCATAGTATGCTCTCACTCAAAACCACTGAAACATTTCTCCAAATGTCTTCTTTTGTGTTTTACAGAACGCCATGAAGGTGAATAAATGATGTTTTTTGTGGGTGTACTATCCCTTTAATGCTTTAAGCTACAAACCCCCTCAACTGAACCACCTGCATGCTCCGATCAAAAACAAATTCTGCTGAATGGGGATCAAAACACACTGATTATATCCCTCACACGTCAATACACACATACACAAACCCTCCGATGCAATCTGCCTGCGTGCACACTTGTTAGTGGCCACTGCAGGGAAACAGCGTGAGTTTTGGCGACATTCTTTTCTGCTTGCAGCTTTAGAAAGTTGAATGAAAAATAGCATTTCATAAAGTCAATCTGCCTTGTTATTGCTCTACGGCATGTGCACTAAATCGTCTATTATGTGAATCTTAAGGTGGCACATAAATTCCAAACATTACGGCGTGTTATTTCAGATTAGAGCAGCGGCAATAACGTATCCCGAGCGTTGTCACACGCCACATGTTTCTCATTTTCCATCTTTTATCAACTACATGCGGTTCTATGAGGAGCATATACTGAATGGAATTCTTCTGAAAACAGATACAAGCCCAGCGTTTGTATTATGCAAAGCACGTCTACATGGAAAATACATGATTTTGGTTAGAAAATGTCCTGCTTTCCTCCGAAATAAATGGAAATCTACACTGAATATTTGAAGGGGGGTCAATATTTTTAATGACCCCAAAATTTACCTTATGATACCGTATTGATGTTCTCCGGGCCAAGAATCAATGTTTTTAATTAAATCTTTCATGTATATTTTTGGGGACTACTATTCACGGAAAATATGGCTTGCGTATTGTCACATTTTGTCAATGCATACTTAGTTAAATTTGTTTGGCCAAACTCCAAATTCGGTACGAGTGTAGAATATAAATGGAACAAGCACTAACGTCCAATGCAGACAGAAGAGAAACGAGTATGTAAGAATGCAATATTTTGTTATCTTTGACTAACTTTATAGACGGTTTTATCGCGCCTGGCCTTAACTTCCGGTCTGTGTTTGATTATAATATAAGAATCTATTTTATATTGTACGAACATTTATTTTATATAAATTGTATTAAATTCAATTCAACCTACTCAACAGTTATTGATTGTTTGCAGAGGTCAAACCGGAAGTTACGTTTGGGCCACATAACGTTTGTTTATATTGTTGACTGAAACCGCTCTATGCAATATCACGAAAACAGGAAACGTAATATTCTGAATAGTAAAATAGTCTTATTTTATATTCACTTAGCAATGTTGTGTACGATTTACTAAAGTAAATAAATATTGTTATACCATCCAGGATGATCAATGTTCTACGAGATGGTCTTGCCTGGTTACTGCAACTCTTTGTGCGTAAAACAAAGATGATGCCCATCTGGAAACAACAGTGATCTCATTGTCGTATCTGGGTGGGGTTCATAAAGGGGGTTTGGGAAAAAGGGGGGGGGATCTAGCTCTCTTAACTAGATTAAGCCGTACTGATGACATTCTCTCGGGAGTCAGTTACCAAGGAGGAATGGTAACTGCCTTCACTAAACCGAGTCACAAAGACCTTGAGGCACCGTGTTGAAAGGACGCTGAAAACAAAACGTGAAGTGGGAATTTAGGATTAGGCGACAAGTGATCCGTTTGAGGGTTTGTTGACAAAAGCCGTACGACTGTGTGAAAGAGAACTAACACTTACACTCAATGTTTGCGTTACAGATGAAACTGCGTACCGGATTTGTGTTTTTTTGTAGCGAGTGCCTCATGCTAAGTGGACCTGGAGTGTGTTGAAGCCAAGTAGCATATCTAATTGAGTTGAAGTTGTCTGGCAAAGCCACCTTTGTGTGCCCAGAGGGAAGTTTTATAGCTCCGAGGTAGCTCTTTCACGGCTCATGAGACTTATTGGGTGCTCAGTTATAATTCCTAGAAGTATCAAGGAGCTATAAAGTAGGAGTCAAAAACATTGGTTGGACATTTAGACTAGTTTAACGAAAAATGTCATGTCATTTCAAACCTGTATGAACACAAAATATATTTTGAAGAACGTTTCAATTTCACGTCAATGCTTCCTTAGAGAATATCAAGTCATTAAAGAGATGATATCAGCTGTGACATCACCAAACTACTATTAGCACCCATACTCAATTGTTAAAGTATTTTAGTTGCTTAACATACAGGACATTATACATATAATGAAAAAGTGGCATTTAATGATCACTAAAGAGTTTTCATGATCTCAGCATTCTTCTTGACAACCTCTCAGAGTGTTCTGAATCAAGAGTGTCTCCTTGGATCATAATCTTGCCAACCTGGGCTTCATTCTCCTCTACCAATGTGTCGAGGTAGAGCAAAACAACATGCTGTCAATACAACCAGCCAGAAATAACTCACAACTTTATGAATTATGCAACAGAGGGTCTGCCCTCGTCTTTCGCAAAGGCACACATGGGAGGGGCACATAGGGTGGGCTTTGACTCCTCTTAATTCTCAGAAGGGTGCTCGCAATCACACACACACGCATACACACATCCTACCCTGGGCCAACCATTGGGAAAGTGTGCAGCATCTAAAACAAAAGTCTTAAAGTCTTAAGAAAAGTCTTAAAAAAAAGCTACCACATAAATCATTTAGTTTACATATATTTTAATTTCTTTCAAATATTAGCACATATTAGTTTTTTACTAAACCAAGAGCATTTGCAAAAATCTTTCGCTAAAATGGTCACTGCCAAATAAAAGTATAAAGAAAAAATATTCTAATCATTATTAAAATTAATTGTTATTAAAAGGTTATAAATAAAATAAAATGATTCTAATTTATTAAATAAAATAATTTGACAAAGTATACAGATTTTTTTTAAATAATTTATTCAGTGCTTTTTTGCTGCAAGATATAGTTGCTAAACAATAAACTACTGCTATGCAACAAATAAAAGTCCTGGGAGCTATTTAATGTAGGGCTTTCAAATCTTCAGTACACGGTTATTATTGGCAAAATAATTCATGACAACAATATTATTGCAATATCTATTGACTTGAAAAATATACTATCGGCCCATCTTTAATTTAGTTTATTTTCCGTTTTCTCTTTTTTTATTACATACATTTAGTGAGGCTAAATTATTTACGATATTTTATGTGTACTGTAAAATTAAAATTTTATCGATAATCGTTTCTTTTAGTATCACGGTTATTGACAACACCGTCATATTGTACCATGCCTAGTTTAGTGATATGCTTTTATGCTGCGATCTTCTTTAAAAACAAGAATTGACAATTTTGATTTCATAATGACTTTAAAAAAATGATAGTCGCTATCATGTTAACTAGTCGCTACTCGAAACAAAGCCAAAAGGGTCGAATCAGTGAACAGATCGCTTTGGTGAACTGATTCATAAGGCTTGACTCATATGTATTAATCAAATTTCCCACCGCTATCAATTATTAAGATGACTATGTGCTTCTGAACCCAGACGACTCCCTGCAGAACAGCTCCGCTGAGACCTGCACCCTCTCCATCTCCTTAACTAATCCTGAAAGGTAAAAGACGAGACGCGACAGGAAGAGAAGCACTTAAGGGTTCTGCCATCAAACCCCATGTGTTCTCCACCGATGATGGGAGCTTCTGGCATCATCTTCTCATTTTAAGGAATTCAATTAGACTGAGTCAGACACTTATGGTGTTGGATTTTAAGACATGATCCTGACTTGGTTTATTCCAGTGGGTATTCTTAATAAAGTCATGGGGAGTTTCTTTCAACAGAGAGATTTTAGAAGGGATATTCTTAAACCTATTTGCTCTGCAGGGCGAAGATCATCATTTATTTTTCGTTACAGTTTCTCAAAGGACCTACAATTACAGCTTTACAGAAAGAGAACACGTCAGCAAAAACTTCATAATTACACCCTTCTTACACAAACAGAGACACAAAATTCAGCATTTGGCAAAACTGTTGATCAAAGGCGCCACCCATTCAGCAGCTTTGCGCTTTCAAACACAAGACAAATCCAAAAGTGAACCTTTTTCCTATCTTGACTGATTAGATCGCAAAAATTGGATCAAATGACAAGTAAGAGCAAAACCACACAATGCATCACGGTCGTACATCCCAGTGGGAAACGCTGTAGGCTGTGATATGCCACCTCACTGAATGTTTCATATGCATCTGCCGGCGGCCAGGAAAGATAAACCAAACCTATTTCCATAGTTATTAGTCCTCATTTTACTCTTCGCCAATATTGGCAAATCAAATTTTACACCCCCCTTAATAGCTCATACCTATCTGGGTATTAAACGTACAGTCCATTTTAAATGTTCTATTACTTTTTATTCCTTGGGTTTGAAATATTTAAAAAGTCACTTAAATCATATTCAAATTACCAATCTAAAACATCCCATCGGGTGACATGCTTGTAATTATTTAGGGAGAAAAGTAACAGTGGTGAGCGCTCTAAGTTTCCAAAGCAATTATGAATTAATTAAAACAAGATATCACTATGAATTAGTGATGAAGGTACGTGAACTAAATATCCATTGTTGATGTTCTTCGCTCCTATCAATTCTCCCGTTTTAATTATGGCAAATTACAGCCGTATAATTGCGCGTTTTACTTAAAGGCGCGACCTGCCCGCGCCATTTGTGCTCGACGGAAAAAAATACACTGGGGTTTTAAAACGAGCCGCGCCACAATCCATGCTAACAATATAAAGACCTACAGAGTAAAAAGGAATTACGTGTAAAGCAGACTCTCTTTCTCTCTCAGTATTTGAATGGGCTTTAGCTTGATGAAAGCCAGACAGTTAAGTCTCCGATGTGCACGGAAAAATCCAAAGCAAGCCAATAAAACGCCAGTAGGAAAATGAAATCAATGACCTCTTCGAAACCACTACTAACTGAAAACACAAACTTTGGTTTTAAAGAGGAAGTGCGTAAAGGAAATCAAATGCTGCCCCGAGATGATGTGAGTCTGTCAGCCAATCACAGCAAAGTCCATACAGTCCAATATGTGACCCAGCTAGGTAAAGTCATTTCTTGTGATTTACTGTTTTCTACGTAAAATCATCCTACATAATGTAAAGTACATTCTGTAAAAATATAACCTTGATATATTTAATATTGACTAAATAATGTCAAAAATTTTGATCGGAGCAAATTAATGATTGAAATCTAATTTTGGTGCTCATTTTCTCACAAAAAAGGTTTTGGGACTTTAGCCTGATGTTCACAAACTGGGTCGCATGATAAACCCAAAATGCATGAAGCAGTCTTTTAAAGAAAAATTTCATTTGTTTCAAATGACAAAAATGATCGCTGATACAGTGTTCACAGAGACAAAACTTTATAGCACTTTCTGGTTGTCAAACTTCATGGAACATGTCCATACTTAAATGACCACAGTAACTAAAATATCGCTTCAAATGTCTCCAAAAAGTGAAGTAAAATTTAGAGAAAACCTTCAGCGTGATATATCTGTAGCTGACACATTAAGATTGTGTTAAAAAATGTCTTCACGCATTGGCTTATGTGTCCAAATGCTTTCTGGGCCGTGTATGTCTGTCATGTGCTACAGCAATCTCCCAAAGCATACTTTTATATGTTTTAGAGTTAAAGGAAGTGTTGACATGTGAGCATGAAAATAGGCGCCATCTTTTTGATGATAGTGTTTAACTGCGTTTGCTGTATGTTGATATCAGCTCCGTGGGCTGGTGGATGGAGGATGAAGGGAGCCTGACGTGGGTGGAGAGCTATTTATGAATGCACAGGACATGCATCGGCTCTGCTCTCATTAAAACTCCTCTCACGGTGGAGGAGGAATACTGCCCACACCCTCTGTACGGCTTTCCTCCACTGCAGTCTGGGCCAGAATTTACACGGCGATCTGATATCAGGTTTATTCTCTTATCACGCCGAGACCTTGTAAAAGCAAGCAAAACCGATCGAGGGGCAGAATAGAAAATAACATTCATTTCTGATTATATATGGGCACCAGACTGTCTGAGCTACATTTCTTGTTTCCAGTTTTATTTAAGTCCTAAATTAAAGCACTGTTGATATTATTAATCAAATCCTCAAGGGGAATCAGAGAATTATTACATTTCTTACAATTTCCATCTCTAAAGAGCGGTCAGTGTGATAAATCTGAACTTTGATCTCAAATGCGACTTTGAAGAAACTTTTACTGCGAACGTTCAGTCGACCACATTTTCTAAGGATATATCCCAGGTGCAGAAATGCTTCTCTACCTTCTACTTTTAGGAAATCAAAAATCTTCAGCGGCAGCTGGGTAATTAGGCCTGTAGATCTTGGATGTTGGCCACTCTCCGCCGCTCGCACAAAATGATTCTCATAAATGGGATCGCCAGGTCAGAGCACCTGTTAGACAGCTTGAAAACTTTCCATTATCAAAGAAAACAGCTTGGCAACATCTTTTAAATGGCAGGACAACAGCCCAGGCCTCTGTTGCATATGTGGTGAGGAAAGTGGCCGATTTAAATCATAATGAAAACACGATAATGGCACTGATTACAAATCGACAATGTTTTCCTCGCTTGCGGTATTCTCAAAATGCTCGGCACAATAATTACTTTGGAAGCAAGTATATGCTAAATAAGAATATTTTGCTTTTATAAACATAATATTCTTGGTTCAAGTGAAGAACAACATCTAGCAACATCATGGCAGCGTTATATCAACAACTCAAAAGACCATACCAGCTACAGGCTTCATCCTCTATTCAAAGAAATTATATTCGTAAGCTTGTTGTGTAGTTGCGCTTGGAGTTTAAACTTAGGCTCAGCTTTGAGAACTTTTAATATTTGTTATGCTTTCTTGTATATTACAATAAATGCAATATTCTCTGACACGCTGTAGTTTGCTTCTTGGTTTTGCCAATTGAATAGGTTTTCTCAATGTTGTTCCTTATACACACATGTACCACACACACTATAATGATTTATGGTTTATTCATAATAAAAGCTAACCTAAATTCAAATATTGTACAAATACTGTATGACATCTGGACATCACTTTCAGGCACTAAAGTATAAACGGCATGGCAACCACCTTGAACAAATTGTGATTGTACCCGTGCAGGTTTTGAATGGGTATACATCTTATTTTAAAGCACTTTTATGAACTTTACATGTTAATGAGACCTTCATATTTTTTCTCTCAACAATGCAACATTCCTAACCCTACTAAATGTAAGCTTTGCCATTCTGTTCTTGGAGTACTTTACCGGCAGACACAGACTTGGCATTGGAAGGCAGTCCATTTATATTTGTGTTCTACGACTTAGATTGCGAACAAGTTTTCAAGACATCAGCCCAATGACCTTATAGAGACTCAGCCGCTTGCAGTTGAAAGAAATATTTCATTACACCGAGAAATGCCAGCGATAGAAGCAAAATCCCACTTAGCCTCTCCTCACAGTAATGCCCTTCTGAAATCCAAAACAGACCCCAAACACATGAGGGAGCAGCGATATGTGGCTAAACCCGACCCATATCCGCCTAGCTAGCGCAGGTGACTTATAAGACGGTCAATCCCATTTGTGACGCCCACTCTTGTTGTCCTACTGCTGTGACAGCTGGTGAATAGCAATGAGCAACACATTGTACTTGGACCTCTGGCAGCCCAGAACCCTTTGGCCTTGTGCTTACAACCTCCTCCAAGTACTTCTTGGCTTTGGAATGTCATTTAAAATGTATCTAGTCTTTCTAGCATGGTCTTACCTGCTATATGCTCCACAAGTGTAGAACTTAATTCAAAGATTTAAAACGTGCTATTGGAAATAAAAGAGGAGACAATGTGGATTACCACTCGGAAACGGAAAGCAGCCGGCACTGAAGTTATTTAAGAAATCAGCCATTTTGAAAAATTGCATATTTTATTCCAAATAAAAAAATGCTAGTTCTAAAAATACTTTAAGGCAGAAAGTTGGTTTTAAAACCTAAGGGTGTAGTTAAAGCCCTTACAAGCACGACATCCTTTGCTAACCAGCTGGGCGGCATGCATATGACCCAAAAAAATTAAAGTTATAGTAAATAAAGTTAAGATCTGTGTCTGATACTTTGCATCTAAATGCAATGACGTATCAGTGCCTGGTACTGAAGGCCTTTTTAAAAGGACAGCACTGCACGTCATTAAAACGCCACTACCGCCGACCTGTGGACGCCCAGCTGCCAGCAAACCAAGAAATGAACTGCTCGGGATCATCCGCACTGTTCTACAGTCTATCAGGCGCTTCATTAGCCATGCAATGAATAAAAGATCAGCAGCAAGCAGGAAGAGAAAAAAATGAGTGCAAGTTGAAGAGAGCGAGAGAGAAAGAGAGAATAAAAACGAAGAAAATCTAAAACAGCAGCAGGCGAAATTACCTCCAACATGTCCGTGATTGAAACCCAAAACCCACTCCCTCGTATTATCTGCCGTCTGAGGTGCGGAAAATTCTAGATTGGAATGTCACTGTCACTATTATTCCATTACTTTTGTCTCAATCAAAAATGATCTATTGAATTAGGAGACTCAGTGGGATGTGCTTGTGTTTCATTAACTTTCATCATCGACGTCATCAAAAAATGGCCTCGAATAGCACGCGTAAAGAGCCACAAAAATTGTCCATTTACAATTTTGTTAGTCGAAACGAAATTGAATTCATCCCTACGTCTCACAAAGAGCAAAGAGCTGTAGCGTGCTGAAAGAAGAGAGTGATCAATATTTTAACGTGGTCTAAGGGCACGACAGTACTTGTCCTCGCTCGATAATACTGTGTCGTGCTACATCGGGTCCCGCTCGTCAACTTTTATTCATTTATATAGACCATTTCAAAACAACTTCATTGCCCAAAGTGCGTCACAGTACATTAATATATATATATTCAAATATATATACTACCAAACAAGATTTACCATGCACGGCACTCAACAGGTTCGCACACAAAGAAAATTTAAAAAACGCACAACAAGCTTTTTCATTCCGGTCTAAAAATATTAAGTTTGACTGCCTATACAAAAGTTGCCGAGCCAGTACGTAAATACAATAAGACAAATAAATAAACCATGTTAGCATTTTTACGATGTTTCTTTTGACGAGCAACGACAGCAGTTTGAGTGATGAAACATTTACAAATGCCATATGCAGAACTGAGCTATGAATAAAGGTTTTTCCAAACTCAAAGTGACAGATGCTGTTCGAAGGCAAAATAAAGCCTCAAGACAGAAAAAGTCAAATGCATGCATTGTATGACCTGGAGAAACAGAGCACATGTGCTCATCATGACCAAACCCTTCAATGTTTTCCAAATCTCTACAAACATCATCATTGCATTTCTTCCTCCCCGTTAAACTTTAACATCAACGTGACCTTGAGATCTCTGGCTGTTATTCCTACAACTGAGAAGACAGATACAGATCTAAAGAACGATTACCCATCAAACATGCAAACAGAAGTGTGCGCAGTGTGGGATCTGACGGAGCACTGGGTAACTTATTTGTAGAAGCAGCGGGAGGGGGGGGGGGCACGCACATATTTTTGCACCACACTGTTTCGACGCAACAGCAGCCATCATTTTACCTCAGCTTCCTACTGTTATTTGGTGTCACGTTAAGCCGGGAAGCTCCAGCTAGATCAGTCTTTTGAATGTATAAATTAACTTCATTGTTCATGTCTAGACAAGAAAAATCACAAACTACAGTTGTGTATCTCACAAAATGTGTCCTTTGAAAGTGTAGTCCTCGATTAAACAAACTTGGACTAAACCACAATGTAATTTAGATTTGCCACTAGGACCGCCTTAAATGCAAAACATCCTCAAGCTGCTCATTTTAATGTTACAAAAAGAATATGACTGAAAACTACATCAACCCTGTTACTAGAAGAATATCTTTATTATGAGCGCACGACAGGACTATGAGTATGCCATATTCATATCTGCCTCTGCACTGTGAGGGTCTTTTGAGCTGGCTGTTCTCTATTGATCTTTCCGCCATTATGGTTATCATAAAAAGCACCTCCAGACACATTATGAAAATCAGGGGTCACAGAAATGGAAAACTCCCATCACTGTACAATGGGACAATGGCAATGTGCTCTGTATTCCAACATGCGTTTCTTTTTAAATCTATAATTTGCACATTAGCGACGGAAATGCATTATTCCATCTGTTAGTAGGTCATTAAAAGGTTGTTGTGTCTAAAATAATATTGAAATAATGACGTACAAGACGTGTTCATTCATGCGATTCCTCATCGCAAACATTACATCGGAATGATGAACAAAAAACCTGTAATACTGTCAAGGTCGATAAAAGGTCAATAAGAACTTTAGCGGTGATGCACGCTACACTTTGATAGTTTTTAGGTCATCAAACAGGCACCAGGGCAACTAAAAATATAAGGAACACCTTTTCTTTTTAATCTGATCCTAAAGCTTTCAAAATGACTAAATCGCACCTGCACTTATGTAAATAAATAAGCTGTAAATAAAATATATATATATTTGTTTTGACCATTACAAGAGGGAAAGTTTGTTTACTTGAAAAGACCCAAAGCTCATCAAAAGCCCAAACGCTTTTGATATGCAATAACTAATGAAAGTGAGAGACTCGATGCTTTGGGACAATATACAACTCTACCAAGCAGTTAGGACTTAATAAAAAAATATATTTAGTAGATTAGTATTAGTATGTTAGCATAAAAATGAGTATAGCATAATGATAAGTATATAATAAAAAGGACATATCATTTCTAAATCCATACCAACCTTTCCTTTAAATCGGCAGTATAAATGTTAGATGTCTGGCTCTTGCTTGACCCGACACGTTTACATGACGTCCACACAACCGTGGCCTCAAAACTCAATATTCTATGCATTTCACAAAACAATCAAAAAGCGCTTCTACCATATTCCCATCTCCATGACCTTTCCCACAGGGGTATCGCAACCAGGGTATCGGGCATAAAAAGGCAATGCAAACGAGATCCTTTTGCTCTTCCTTAGATGGGGGCACTCTCATCCAAGTTACATAATAACCCTCTTCACCTTTCTCTCCTAGCACAACATATGCCACGGATGATTGCACAGCTTCTAACACGGTTTCCAACCTCCACCGCCAGACAACCCGTGCTGAAATTAGCTGGACCTACGCATAACCGCACCTGCCAGCGAAAAGACGCCATGGGTGTCACAGGTCGTGAAGCATTATGGAACCGGGAGGGTTACAAAAAAACGAGCATCGACCATTTGAGAACGTTTAGTTTACATTTTGACTAGTTAACAGTAACAAATACTCCCCCCTTGTGCGTATGCAAGGGATAAAGTCTGATAGTCACATAAGGCGTGTAATTATGGATCCATTTGTGGCCCGAAGCTATTGTTTGATTACCTGAAAGCAGCAATCAAGCAGGCAGGCAATGTTAAAAGAAAACGTCCTCCTTATGCACTGCGAAGAGCGAAAACGTCAGTATAGAAGCTTTCGGAATTCTCATTAAAATGTTCTTCAATAAGCAACCTATTTTTCATGGCTTTGCCATCTATCAGCAGGTATGGTGCCGATTTGAAACGACTGCTTTACTTTGAAAACGCTTTCTGAAAAGCTTTGGTGTAATTGAGCTTCGGAGATCTCAGCAAAGTACCGCCATTTAGATTTACGGGAGTAATTTTCAAGCAGGCCCATCTCAAACTGTTCCTAATCCACTCTTTTTTTAATCACGCACGAAATTAGGTGCTGAGATGCTGTTCTAGACACAGTCTGGTGGGATGGATGAATGGGGTTTGAATGGACAATCAAAAATAAGAACTTGTTTTCTTACACCTGTAGACGTGTTCTGCTTAGACTGCAGTCATAACTGTGAATAAGACTCATAGCATTGTCAGCTTTGAAAAAAATGCATATAAGAATATAATACTCATAGATTGCCTGGAACGCACTGGCAAGATAGAATTTAGACGCTTTCTTGTTGTTGACATTCTCAGAAAAAGTATATCTGTTATTTTCGAAGTCACTTGAGGTGAGGTGCTCGTGGTTACTATATATTCTGGCCATGAATTGTGACATCCCATTAGGAAAATACAAGAACAGTACAGCTTATACAGAAATAGCATTGTTGAGAGTACCAAAAAAGACAATTAGTGTAATGGATATGCTTGATGAAAACAAATGAGCTACACTAAGGGCACTCGATTACAATGATGCGCAACAAACAGAAGACCATAACATAAGGCTGGAAAACCAACGGTCCATCTACTTGTACAGTACCAAGACACTCTGTTTTTCTTACTTGCTCTTTCAAGTACTAGCAACTATCAAAAAAAGAGTGTTGGGCTTGTGATCATAAGGTTGCTGGTTCAAATCTTAGTGCAAGCAGGTCATTACTGAAGTGCCCTTGAGAAAGGCACCTTACCCCTGATTGCTCTGCAGTAATGTGTCACTGAAAAAAACGACTTGTAAGTCGCTTTGGATAAAAGCGTCAGCCAAATGAATGCCTTGTAAATGATGTACAAGCACTTTTCTAAAAAAAGGAAAGACCTTGACTCTAGCAAACGTTACATTTAACCTAGAGTGTTTTTAACAAAGAGCTATGGTAAATGTATGACGTTATATCCTTTGGATGATAGAATTGAAGGGAATTTGAAGTTTGCATTTGTGAACTGCTATGTAGCCCTTATGACAACTTACCTACGTGACATCATCCTCAATCACTCATATAAGAGTTCAGATGCAAAAACCTCACATTTGTCTTCTAAAATCATCAGACTCTGATGTTTATCAAACATCATAACTTTTTATATTACAAAGAAATTGAGGGTAGGTGACTGAAGGAGTATCAACACCATCTGTTAATTGGTCAAGGTCGAATGAATACAATAGAAGTGGGTTGATGACTCGTCGGGGAATGCTAACTAAAAACGTCGAGCTCTTTCTGCAGGGATCAACTAAGAATGGCGCAATAGACTCTCGAGGAGCTGTCCAGCGTAAGGGGGTGCTGATCTCGGTTCGCCTGACGCGCACGCGCCGCACAATCTGTTCAGTACAAAAATATCAAGCAGATCGCGAGAGAAAAGGACGATAAGTTACACGATTCACATTCTGAGTACCTATAAGGCTTTCCAGTTCGGATGCTGAAAAAGGTTACCACTATCCCCTCTAGTGGCCTGAAAGTGACAGGATACGGAAAGTAAAAGACGTCTCCCAAAGAAACTGTTAAGTGCGTGCATTAGTTTGCGTACACGATCATGCTGCCCGAATGATATAATGCGATGAAAAAAAACGAATCCATCACACAGCGCAATAAGGTTGTCATTGCATCCCTTCCAATCAATTCCCAACAAAGCATCAATCATGAATTGGGTTTTTGTTCCACCAAACGCGCTTTTGTTCTCAGAGCTGCGCTGGCGTTGAAATTATTCCACAGGAAATAACACGATCTGTCTCGATTGGCAATGTGTCTTATATTACCGACATTGCATAATGAAAACGTAATATCAATCTGCTGCACGTCCAAAAAAATGTCTCTGGCAGAATGAAGCAAAAAACTTCGAGGGGGAGGATTTTTTTTAATCTCTTAAACTAATAGCCTTTTCTATTCAGAATGTCATTACTTGGTATGCCCCGTTGAAGGAAACAACATTAACGTTGTCTTTGCTTGAGGCGTTATTATGTATTTGCTCCGATCAGTTGAGGGCCATTATGCAGCCCCCGTTATTTATCCGAAAAACCATCAGGGAACATCAAGAAGACCATCATACCCCGTAACGAGCTTACCCCATTAGGCCTATAGCATTAGGGTTTCTTTCTTAATGCCTCATGGCTGTCGACTTTTACCTTCTCCTAGGATATGCGTAAAAATCTCAACATTTGAAAGAATGGGAAAAACGGGTGAATTTAGCAATCCCCTTGCACTGAGTTATTTATGAATACACACTCGTATATTACTCTGTCACGACTTTAAACTTGTGCAAACATGTTTCCTCTCTCTTTACGCACAATGCACCTTTCGCGTGCGCAAATGTGACACAATTCCTTTTGGCATTCCTGTCATGAATACAAAGCAGCCTCAATAAAGACGCCTCTCAGTGAAGCCAAAAACAAGAACCGATGCGGTTCGAATCCGATGTTGCGATTCATTTCCACCAATTATGTTTCCAGCTGAATATAAGACGCATGTATTTGCTGCGCTCTAGTGAAGCCAAATATTGTGAAGCTCCGTTTTTACGCAGTTAATGCTTCATTACAAGCTTGCGAGACTCTGTATGAGACACGCTATACTTTGTTTTATGTTCTTGGCTTTATCATATCGACATCATCTTTTAAATTCCCTTTTATGCAATAAATTAATCGTAAAGAACCATTTCGCCCAAATGTCAGGCTTTAAAAGGTAGCCTAATATCGACTGTGCACCATTAAAGTTAGCATAATCCCACCCGTTTACGCAAAGGCTAGAGTGAGTGGGCGAGTTGAGAGTTTATCTCAACGCACACATGGGCTCAACATGTGACGGACACTTGTGCGCTTGACTTACATCGATGAGATGTTCTCGAACAGGTCCGGGAGACTGTTGGTGGTATTCCCGTCGCTCACCGTGTCCTGTAGTGCCAGAAGGGGAAAGAAATTCCCTTGATAAGACTTATTGCAAAAGATGTCCGTGACGGAACAAGTGCAGGTCGGCGGGCAGTCCAGCATTGAGCTCATGTAATCTTGGAAGATGCTAAGGAGAATCAGGACCCTCCACCAGCCAACGCGGGGTGTAACGGAGAATAAATCCATGTTTCCAGGTGTTCTCGTTAGCTCCTGTTTTAGCTCCTTTGGGGGGTTAATGTTCAAAAGCCAAAAAAGCGAGAGAAGAGGTCAGGGTATCCGTTTGGTAATGAGAGTGCGCGTTTGATGAGTGAAGGTATGTTAGATAAACGATATTGCATTAAAAGAGGGGAAAATACTCCGTCAATGCAGAAAGCGGTCAAAAATCAACGGCCCAAGACTGTCCTCCTCTCCGGGCTGCATGGTACGGGCTACCCCGTCTCCTCGGTTCGGTTTGGCGCGTAGTTCCAGGTTGTTGGAGCTCCGACTTGAAGACTAAAGCGTCAGAGCGCAATTGGAGGAGAGCGGGAGAGAGAGAGAGAGAGAGAGAGAGAGAGAGAGAGAGAGGTTCATGCTCCGAGCCTCAAGTCCCACCTACCGGGCAGATTAAAAACTGACGCACCTACAGAAGAGATCAAATCAGCCCAAAATGGACACTGCAACAGGCATATAACGCCTACAAACATGTGTCTTACGTAGCATAACCTATTAAGTCAAGTCGAAAAAAACATGATATATGTGTATTATTGCGTTGGCCATCTAAAGCATTTAACTTTGTCAGAAAGCATCTGAAATGGCATCTCAGCAACCAATCCCAGTGGCAAAACTAAACCAAGTGTTTATAAAATCTAGACGTGCACTTTTCCAAAACGTGACTATTGTTGTGACATTATTAATTTTATTCAATATTTTTAAAAGGTCATAGTTCGATTCCACATACTGAATCAGAAAGAAATGTATAGTATAATGCAATGCAAGTCCCTTTGGATAAAAGCGTATGCCAAATTCGTAAATGTGATGTAGAAAAATAAGGAATAAATAAACAATAATTAGCAGGATTGTCTCCAGTAATACTTTGATATTTAGACTCCAAACAGAAGTACAATTTGCTTCTAAATCATACCAAGACGATTTGTATATTTATTTTTTACAACACATTTGAATAGATTTAATAAATATAAATAAATCCTGTGGCTCAGTGGTTAGAGCATGGCACTAAGAAATGGGTTCGATTATAGGGGATTGTACACAGTCAGAAATTAATTGTATAATACAATGTAATTTACGTCTGCCGAATGCATAAATGTGAGGTCAACTGGTTAATCTTTTATCGAAATAATAAATATGTTTACAAATACTTTAGTTCACAAGTTTAATCATTTAATTTAAAATGATCACACACCATTTTAAAAGATGAAGTCCTTAAAAATACTAGAAAAAGAAACAGACCTAAGAGGTCACCATCCTGATCTACGCTCTTTTTGCCGAACTGTAAACTGAGCTCTGATGCTCTTGCTCTTTGAACTCTGAGTGCTTTGAAGCCAAGATGTCCTGCCCTATACAGGCCTCATACAATTAACGTGTATCTAGCCATCTGCACGTTCTTTTTCATTATATCTCCAGATTGCTTTCAGTCCATCTTTTTTCTGAACACAGAGAGTCAGAAAGGAAGAACTTTGAGCTAAAAAGAACATTAGTTCCCTGTAGGATACAGAGCACTACTAAGTATGTCAAAACCTACACCACACTATTCTCTCTACACCTGGTCCATTCGAAATCAGCGTGGTGTATTTGAAGACCAACCCACAGGGCAACACACCAGAGAATGCAACAGTCTCCTCATAAATAGAAAACACAAACTTGTTCCTGAGCATCTAAGGCACTGGGCTGAACACTGAGTGTATCTGTGATTTACTGTACAGTACATCTACTGAAATCTGAACGTACTGTCTCTAAAAGCAACCTGGGAGGAACACTATATATCCGTGGCATTAATACAGTAAAGATAAAACAGTAAACACTATGCACTTGGTCACTGGCTGATAGTGAACTTGCATCTTGGGAGTGCACACACCATTACAAGTCCATAACATAATTTATAGAGTGGGAAGACGGTTTATAGATACAGTAAGAACATGGATGTAGGTCAACAAACTATCACATACTGTACAGAGATGCATTGGCTTTAGGTGGTCTATGTAAAAGACAATAAACTGTGAGCTGGTTGTTACTGTGCAATAAAAACAGGCTGACATGCTGCTAAGAAAATCTTTTTTTACAGTGCATTTTAGTGGTCACTTAAAACACTCGAATGCGGCAATAGATGTGTAATGTAAATGTATTTCATTCAGCATCTTATTGCACACATTCTAAAAATTGTTGGCGTATTTTGAACTCAGCATTAGGTCAAAAGAGACAAACCCAGCTGTTACTTTAAATCACCCACGAAAAGTTTATATTTGACCCAACAATGGGTTAAAACAACCCAGCATTTTGGTTTAAACAACCCAACGGTTGGGTTCCTTCAATTTTGACACAATGCTTAGTTGAAAATAACCCATTTATCAAAGTGCACATCATTTTTGGTAATCATTCAGTTTAACTCATCCTGGAAACATCCTTTGCTCAAATTCATGGGAGTTTTACAGATTTACTAAACTGATATGCTGCTCAAACTACATGCTCTCCATCTGTTGAACATGGCATGTCTGTTAAAGATTTTATTTGTAAGGTTACAACCTGTATACATTTGCGTTTACATTATGTTTTGGCTGATGCTTTTATCCAAAACAACTTTGTGTTCAGGCTACACATGTGTTCCCTGGGTTTCAAACTCAAGATTTTGGCACTGCACGCTCTACCAACTGAGCTAAAGGAACATAATAAGATAATCAATAACATATTGACCTTGTATTAGCCGATCTTAATTGTTTGGTCACAGCTACATACAGTACACAGGCAACAGAGACATCATGCACATTTCTTTAGAGAAGCACCAATGGCAGTCCTGTATAACTTTGTGTCCTGGGTGAGATAAAACACAAATTTTAAAATATAAATATCTCTTTATGAACTTGAATTGTAAAATGTGTTGGTCTAGTTGTGGGGTTTTTTTACCACTCAAGGGGACCGGGGTTCAAATCCCTGTCTAGGGGTGTCACAATATACCGATATTGTCAAAAACAGTTATATTTAAAGGAAGAATATCAAGCTAATGTTAACTATACACATATTGTAATATCATAAACTATTCAGCATACAATCAAACTGTTCCTTTAAGAGTTTGAACTTTCTCTCTCCACCTCCATACACTTGTATTATGAGTGTGATTTATTGACCAAATAACAGACAAAACACAAAATAAACAACATTAAAGATAAATTTCACTGATGCCATCATTTATTTCCTAAAAAAAAAGAATAATACAGTTTTATCAATATCGAAAATTTGGCTGGGCGCGACAACCGTGCAGTGAAAAATAAATCTGATATCCTGATAACCTAATCTCTGTCACAGTTTTTTAAAAGAAAAAAGCTTCAGCTGATAAGATCAACCTGCATTTTTGTATGAAAATGAACAGCAAGCTGTGATAATTGTGATCATATTTTTCAGATGACTACTACATTTTCCGGTAAATGATGAATAAGTAGTTTTATTTATTCCTCTTTATACATCACTAGTTTAAGATAATGATAAGAATAACAGCTCAGTTACTGTGGCTTGATTTATTTATTTTAGTACTGTATATACAGAGAAGAAAAATGTGCATTTCAATCATATCCTCTTTTTTTACAATTAGTTGCACGCATACTGTGTTTCCAAGTGTTGCATCTGTTTAATCTGTCAAGTAATTCAAAGAAATAAAGAAGCCACCATTTTCTACACAATCTCATTTCTATAGCTCTCCCTCTTTATTTTTCTGCCATGACAAATTAAACATTTCTGGGTGTCTGTAAACATGACAAAAGGACAAATTTCTCATTAAAAGGATTGCATAATGAGCAATGGTGACTGGCACTATAATCTAATGTTTTTGAGCGCGTCGTAATCCAAAATAGGAAACAAAACCAAAACTTTCACTAGACAGAAAGCGTTCACCCTGCATAGAACAGAGAGGCAAATGTCTGATGGATTTTTATATAAACTGAACTGATCTCATTTTAGGGATTGTAATGGCTTAATTAAAAATCTGAATGTCCCTGACAGGACTAAATATAGAGTAAACTCAAAAAAATCTACAGAATCTATAAAACGTAATGATCAAAAAGAAAACAAATAAAATTTTCTTAAATACTTTGCACTAAACAAATTAGAAATTTTATACAAAAAGTGTTCAATTTATAACAGCAAATGATGTAATGTGACTTGTTTTCGTTGGCCAATGAGAAAAACAGAAAAATAGTACTATGAAACACTTAACACCATTTAGCTTCTAAAAACCACAGCTAAATGCAGTCAAATTATCCTTACTTTGTTTTCCCCAGCATTGTCATTGCGGTCACATGATAAATATTTAATGCCATGTCACTTAGCTTCATCGCATGCCAGCTTGCCTCCATTGGTCCACATTTTGGTAGATTTGTAAACGCAGTAAAAGCGATGGTCAAAGCCGTGAGAGCATTCATTCCCCATACGTGCAGGACTCTCTTCCTGTGGAAATAACCCATATCTGATGTTACGACAAACGTACAGGATATTCTTAAGAGTGATGTACCCACAGAACCAGTTTCAACCTGTTATTTCTAAAGCTTAAAAAGTTAAAGATGTCTCAAATTTGTACATTTGTTGGAGGTAAAACTCAATAACAGTAAAAAGCAATACTTTCTTGTTCTTGTGCTTCAAAATCAATGAAATGAACATTGACCACTGGATGATGCAAATCATTTCTAAATAAATAACCTTATCTTGCTGATGGATGTCAAATTCAGCAGTGAAAATCCCGGCACCATTTTGAACAGACGAACAACACATGTAGGAGTCTGTTTCGTGCACGTCCCTTCTGTCAAACCCCTGACCTGCCCCATCTTTCTCCTAATGAGAGATATAAAGGAGCCGAGCCACAGAGCCATGGGGTTGAAGCCTGCTTGACAGAGCAGAGAAACAAAACCATCTGTCATTTCCACTTCCTACGCATTTCCAATGTAAGACCCCAACATGAACCCTGTGAGCCCATACAACATTTAATGCTTTGAAACGCAAAGAGATTGCGAGTTCTCTGTTGTAATAATGTGACTTATCTGTTAATCAGCCCTTTGATGTCATTCAATAACATTTCCCATAATGCACCTGGGCGGTAAATGTGTTGTGAAGGAGTACTGCAATGTTTCCACATATAGCTGCGGAAAAACTTAAGAGACCATTTTAAAAGTATTTTTCGTTCATTTACTATTTATAGGTATGTGTTAAGGTAAAATGTTCATTTTGTTTCATTATGTGAACAACTAACAATATTCTCCCAAATTTTGAATAAAATATCGTTTCTATTTTCATTTATTTGCAGAAAATGAAAACTGGAGAAACATGTCAAAATAACAGAAAAGATCCTCTTTATTTTTTTATTTATGAAGTAGTTCATATTCACTTTAAAGCAAAACAACAGTCATATTTGTAAATGTATTTAGAAAAAGTATTTTATGTGATAAACTTGATTTTTATGACAGTTTTCTTGTGTGTTGTCATGCTGTCAGTCTTTCACATTGCTGTTGGTTGACTATGTCACTCCTGAGGTTTGATTTTGTCACATTTTGGAATGGTCTTTTATTTTTTTCCTTAGCTGCATGTGTAGCTTTTAGCCTAAATGGAGGTGTATATTGAGAGTAAATTTTCACGATTAAAGCATTGACAATTTATTCTGTTATCGCACACAGTCTGTCTCGCAGCTTCCTCCGCAGCATAAATGACTGTTCGACTGGAAAAAGTGAGAGAAATAGATAAATATTATAAAAAAGATGCAGTGCCTATTTAACATTTGTTTACTGAAGCGCCGAAGGATGGACAGAAATTGTACAAATGTAAAACACGCCTAAATAGAAGTGATTTTGAATATACTGACAGTAAATGTCCAATATAAGCTGTACCCACTTCGTAGAAATAAAAATATCTGGAACTATATGAGAATGCGTAAATGGCTGCAATTTTCATTCTCATTGAACGGCCTCCCTGTCAAAATATCATAAAATATTTTGATGATATTCACAGAAATTTCTCATCTCAATCATTCATCAAAATACTCTACTCCACTTGCATTTCCTGGCATACCTTTCAACGCCCCTCTTGCACTCTGGGAAAGAAAACTAAAATGGCAGAACAGTCAATTAATGGAACCGGTTTTGATCAGCTTCGAACCGTCAGCTGCGTTTGAATGGCGTACGCCAAAATAACATAACAGCCATCCAATCCGACGTCTTTTCAAGTTATCACAGCCACTGAAAATAAAAGAAAATAAACTCAATCTATCTGTCGAAGTTTTCCAAAGACCCACTCAGTCACCTGTGTGTCATATTTTTTCGGCACACCTGCCTCTCCAGGGAGGGCCGAATAACGTCAAGACTCGTGTTTTTGGATTGCGTTTCCTCCTTAATTGCCTCTTCACATGCAGCTTGTCAGGAGGGCTGTTTCTTCCTCTCATCACTCATGTCTGTTCGAAGCTGTCGAGATAACTGTCATCGTTGCTGTAGTTAACATCTCTTTTCCATTCCGCCTCTTCTGAAATGGAAAAACAATTATACGTTCTTTCTTATTTATGTTGATGAGTGTTTAGCTTCCCATCAGTCAGAAGACAGAAACAGTCATTTAGTCACGTTGCAGTACTTTTTAAAAACGTTGTATTGAACACGTTTTGCACGTTCCAAACCAAACTGACTTCCTTTCATGAATGAAAAACGTTTATCACAATGCACCAGTCTTCAAGATTTGTCCCGTTCTGATATCCTAAATAAAAGACAGCAGGGGACAAGTAAAAGATACAGCATAATACTATACTAATGTTTGTATCATGTCATGATTCACACATGCATGTTTAAAGGTCCAGTGTAGAAAATATAGCGGCATCTAGAGGTGAGGTTGCGAATTGCAACCAACGGCTCATCCCATCCCTCCCTTTCGAATCTCTATGGGGGCTGACACGAAACTAAGATGTTGCCGTGTTTTTGCTTCTTTGCAGAAGGAGATAACGTATTTACGAAACGTGTTCTGTAGAGCAGTTTGTCCGTTTAGGGCTACTGTAGAAACAACATGGCAAATTCCATGCAAGAGGACCCGCGGTGTATGTAGATAGAAATAGCTCATTCTAGGGTAATAAAACCATAATACTTTATTATGTAATGTCTTTATAACCCTCTGAAGACATAGTTATGTGTATTATTTTGCATTTTTGTCAATGGATCCTACAAAACATTACACACTTGACCTTTAAATTGATCATTTAAGCATATTAAACATAATATACAGTTTAAGTGTTACTGCAAATGCAGAATGTTGGCTTATAACCTTTTAATGGATGTGTAAATAACATTTGGCCGCGCAGGACTGTAATGCATATTGTATACGGTTGGGTCAATTCACTTAGAGGAGGTCCAGTTATAGCTGTATATTAAAGGACTTAATTGCGTTCATATTAGATTGATGAGTCAAGCTCTTCTGTCTGAGGCTTAATACCATTAATCTGGATCTGTTCTTTTATTTATAAAACAGTTTCTAGATCATACAATACATTGATGATCATTCAGAGTCAAACCCCCATATTAAATACATTAAATTTTTTTATTTAAATGATCAATGAATTGGTGCTTTCAAGAACTAGAAACCAAAATATATGTTTTAGCAACAGAAGACACACCCATGATTAAAATGTATTTGCATGTGTCTGGTGCATGGATGTTCCACCAAACCAGAAGGATCTCACCAGTCCCTTAATAAGTCCTGACAAGAAACGGTCAATACCTGTCACTCACCAACCACCTGAGAACCTCAGCAACCCCTGTATCAGTGCGGAAAGAAAAGGTTGGAGAAAATAATGAGCAACGTTCAAACGCAACCTTGGATAGGGTTTTTATATCATTTTTTGACATAATTTAAAGGTGCTGTGTGTAATTTTTGGGGGGATCTATTGACACAAATGAAATATTATATACATAACTATGTCTTGAGAGGTGTATAAAGACATAAAATAATAAAGCGTTTTGTTTTCTAAAAATGAGCTATTTCTGTCTAAATTCGCCGCGAGGCCCCTTACATGGAATTCACCATGATGTTTCTACAGTAGCTCATAACAGACAAACTGTTCTACTCATAAATATGAGGCGTAAACCTCCTTCGGCAAAGAAGTGAACACGTGACAACATCTTAGCTAGTGCTTCGAAAGGGAGGGGTGGAAAGAGCAGTTAGATGCAATTCGCAAAGCCGACTGCTAGATGCCGCAAAATTTCATACACTGGAGCTTTAATACCTGCAATTTGAACAGATTTGAAAAATCGATCTTTTCACAGCTAACTGTAAATATAGCAAAATATAACTAAAATAATGATCCACCACCATCCACAATGGGTCCAACGATAATGGCCGATGCTAATGCCAAATAAAAAAACACTGAGGCGAACAGAAAATTGGTGAAGCTAACTGAATAATAATGGTGTATTACGTAGCTGCTTAGTAGCATGTAACTTAGCATTAAAACAAATTGTATAATACCTGGATATTCATAAATGTAAACCTTGAATGCAATCCAAGTTGCTTCAGATACAAGTCAAATGCATACACATCAATGTGTGCTTTAATTGAACTATGATTCACTGTATCTGCATCGTGCAATGTCTACACATACTATGTCGAGAATGTTGTTTTCTTCTTGTTCGGCTGTACAAGCGTTATTCCCCCAATGCCACTTGTATCACAGGGTGTCGCGCTCAAGCTTTTGAAGTCATACAAGCATAACAGAAAGTCTGGTGAGAGAGGAGAAGCTGGAGGGAGAGAGGGAGAGATGGGAAGGGTGGGTGACAGAGTTAAGAAGGATGAGATTCTCTAGACTGCATCAGATCAGCAGGTTGTGCTGACTTCATAAAACACGGCTGTTTACTTCAGCTGCAGTCTGCAGTCTGAGACATGTGATCAACTGTCAGTCAACCAAACTCTGAATTGAAAAACAATGAGCGTGGGTTTCTCTAAATGAGCAAACAGTTGACTGACACCTGAAGTTAATTTTGACAGGTTTTGCACTTAAAGGTGCCACGTTTGATTTTGCAAAATCGTGCTCAACAGCTTAACTTAAAAATAATTATTTTAATAACGTTTTGAGCACTTCTTTTTTATTCTTGCTCCGTAACTTTTTTTAACCAACAAAAGATGAGGATTGCAGCTTAGAGACATTCTACAAAATGCACTGATTTGAACCAAACGTACATGATGCTGAACTTCTGAACACACATATAGACACATAGAGAAAGCTAGAGTGGGCGAGCAAGCGAGAAAGTCTGATATCAGTTCCAGGGTGAGGTCAGATGTGTGAAGGTTAGCTCATTAGTCCATAACTTGCCACAGCATAGCTAAAGTCTGTTAGCCGATTAGGAATTCCAGGGGAGTTTTTGCTGTGCATTATGGGCAACAAACATCAGCGCGCCTCGTCAAGCATCTCTCTTTGTTGCTGTTCTGCACCTTCTTAAAACATTCTGCAAAAGCACAGCACTTGAGAAGACGGTCTCACTCGCTTAAAGGGCTCTCATCATGTGCTCACTATTCTAAGTGTTCAACTTGTACAAGACCTTTCCAGAATTCAAGGTCTTGCTTTTCATATCAGGATATTGTAAGAAGTTCTGCTGGGTGTTCTTCAGAAATGTGTATAAGTAGTGATATAGACAGGTTTACGTATGAAGGAATGTTAATAAAAGGAAAGGAACATGAGCTAGGTTTCAAGCACAATTGAGAACTGACAAATTAGCATGTCTGAAGTGCATATTGGTGTCAACTATTGAGCACAGTTACATTAAAAATAGCATAATAACATTTTAATAGTTGGGGAAAAATTGCACTGAACGTTTTGTATATTATAAATATTCTGTATGTTGCATGTTACAACAAAAAGGCCCACACATGGCTTTGAAACAGAAAACAGCATTGGGAAATATGAAAAACAATACACCTTAAAGAACAAGATAATTTCTGACAATGCATAAAGATATTGTATTTCCAAGCCTGATTTCACGGCAATCGTAACTATTTCATGCAGTGGCTAATTTGTATACACATCCGTATGATGTGATTCATACAAAAACATAAGATTATTCGAAAACTCAGTACTTGACGCTCAATAAACTTAGCCATCACTGGTGCGAATGCAAATCATACTAAAATGGACACATTACATTTATTTATATGAATATTTTATTGTATAATGATTGCACTAAATAAACAACTTTGTCTCCTTTCGGTTTAGCCAAGTAACGGTTCTTCTACCCAAAATAATAATGGCGAGACCTACTTTTAACTTGCTAGCTAATGAAATTCATTATTCATTTTGCTTGTTATCAGAAACAATCTAAAGGGAAACGATTCTTTGCAGATGTGTACCGAAGTTAAGTTTGGGCCACAAACGCGTGCAAACACAGTAACTTTTATGTATGTTGTTGCTTTGAAGCTGTCTACAAGTATATAAAAAAAGAATCCGTCAAAAATTCTGTCAAATAAAAACTTTCTTTTGAAGATTATTAAGAAAATACAGAGGCATCTTTATTCCACAGTGGTGCACACGTTGTATTTACTCAACAGCTGCACAAAATACCTGAGTACAGAGAGGTCACATTACACAAGTTAAATCTCTTAAGAAAACCTCAAACAACTTGGACGGCCCGCCCAGCCCAACTAAAGCCTGGATCAAACCGTCCTCTGATCCAAACTTACACAGAACCACAGAGCTTCATCTTTCCAGCACGTCTCCACTTTTGAAGTGATATGCACATTAATGACCTCTGTCTGACAAAAGCCGCTTGTCATTCTGCAGCATCATCCAGCAGACACACGGGGGAGCCCCCTCTGCCAGATAAATGATACATCAAGACAGTTCATCTGCCAGCATTGATTAGAAATTGATAAATCAAGAGTTGATGAGAGCCAGAAGAAGGGAGGTTATTCGATTCATCATCCCACTCTGCTGAGTGTAATTTAGTAACAGAGGATTTAGTACTTTTAAATCACACACAATGAGAAGAGAATCTTTCCAATTAGCGTGATTTAAAGAGAACTGACCTTTCTGTGTGGGATGATAAGATGTCCGTTGTGTTTTTATCTTACTTAGTTCATAAAAAATCAAGGTAGTGACCTACACATCTTAAAAATAGCAAGTAAAGGACAAATGTTATCACTCAATCAACGACAAACGTTACTGAAACAAAAATTTTCAAAATCTTTTTTGGGGTTAAAAATACACAAAGATCTATTATAGTACAAAACGTTCTTAACGCTTTACCCCAATACACATCAATAAACTTCTGAAAATTATTTATAATTTGAGATGGCGGATACGATTTTGCAGAAATATGACCTCAATCCATGTAAAGATATGTAAGGTACAACATGTGATATCATAATTTGTTTCCGATTTACTGAGTAAGATTTCTGTGCAGTAGCACTACGGTTCTGTAATTCTTCCTAATCAAAATGAACAAAATGTTGTATATTAGCATGCATCTGAAACTGTTCACCATTTCACTTTTGTCACTGCACCCTCTTTGAACATAAAACAACACACCAAGGATATAAGCAATAGAATAATCCACACTAAACCAAAGACAGCATCAATTCAGCACAAACTATTGGGTTACAATTCAGAGTAGGATCATGTTTTCTGGTGTTTTTCTGGAGTTCACTTTGATTATGACAAAACCATAGGGATTAGGAGAAGAGAAGACCACAGAATCATCTCAATTACACCACATTTGTATGGATGGTTATGCACTAAAGGCCTAGATCTACAATGAGGCCTCACAGAAAAAAACTAAAAAGTGCACAAGTTAAAATCTACAGCAACTAGAAGAATTTTCTTATCTGTATAGCTTATCTCATCTCATCAAATAAGTAGCATCACCTCGCTCTCCAGCTGCAGTACAGTTGCCAGCTTATTTCATGATCTTGTGTCTGCATGCAAGCTATGACAATGCGTGACGATTTTGTTCAAAAGCCTCTGCCAACTGTCCAGAATCAGCCTGCCAATTCTAGAACATCCAAACTGGTTCTCCAAATACTAATTTCCCATGGCGTGATGAGTTTAATTCTGAATCTGTCCACCTCTGCCTGGACCCCAGCAACCAGGTTAACTGCGGATGTAATCGATCCATTTGTTAGGCAAAGCAAGAAAAACAATTTAACCCCGCTATTTTTGCCAAGCCGAGAAAAGCATTCTCTTTGTGAAGTGAAAGAAGAGTCGGTCACTTCATGCGCAGAGTTAAAGAGAAAGTGCAAAACAGTCCTTCACAGACAAATTGAAAGTGGAACACATTGAGTTTCACTTTAATAGCAATTTAATTGGAGTCAGTGGTTTGCTTCAAAGGCTTTTGTTTGTGGGGCGAAAAAACGTTTGTTCAGATGGCCTTGGCCATGGTTCTTGATGTCCCCACAACTTACCCACCAGACCACCCCACCCATTCCACTGTCCGAGTACTTGCACGCTAGATCGAGAGTGCCATTAACCACTTCCATTTGACTGCACAGCTAAACACTACTACAACTACTAAGTTTCAGAGGAATCATTTAAAGTCTGCTCAAAGGATCAATAGAGCAAAGGTTTGGATCCAGGGAGAGAACTAGATGAGACAGTGAAACACACACACATGCTGAAGGTCAACACACCAAGTCTCTCAATTGCAAACACAAGTTACTTAAAAAAGCACAGCTGAAGAGAATTCTGGGAAGAGATCTAGCTTTGTTTTTGACTGTCTCTGGGGCTTGACTGACAATCCAATAATTGTCTTTCGAGACATATTGATTGACTTGAATTCAAGAAGTCACTTTTTTCCTTCCCTGGCTTCGAGTTTGTCACCTCCTTCTCTGTCCTTTCTGGATCTTCAGAGCTAGGAAAAAAGACAGAGAGAAAGACAGACACTGGTGTCTGGGAACTGCTGAGGGAAAATATGCACTTGAAGCGTCTAGAGTAGGCAAACAAGTAAATGCGTTGAAGGAATGAGGACAGTGGACAAGTCGCAAAAGTCAATATAATCTTGGCCTTCATTACTAAGGAAGACTTGTTTGGTTACAGGAGTGTGTGGTCTATCGTTACCTGTCAAGTGGCTCTCGAAGGATAAGGAACAGTAGAGATTGCACAAGAGTTGTTCCCACTTTTCTTTGGCACCAGCACAATGGGTTGTGTGCTGCAAATGGATTCTGAGGTCTTCCGAGACTGAGGGTCAGAGACAGCCATGGTGGTGTGTGAAAGCCTCTTGTTTTTGGTGCTGGATGGAGTTGACTTTGCTTAGACTTTTATTAAACCTAAAGATCCCACTGCAATTGCAAAAGTTAAAGGTTACTAGCACAAGGCAACAAGATTTCTTTCCTGTGCGTCAGAGTTGTCGTTCGAGCATGTGAACAGAGATCAAAATGGTGAAAGTCTGTTTTCACAGCCACACAAGATTGATGCATGTGCAGCTAGAGGATGCTGGAGGTTTTTGTAAGGGTATTATTTATGTTAAGGAAGCAGTGAGGGATAAAGAAAGCATCAGACAAGAAGTTGAAAGAGGGTGGAGAGGGGATGCGAATGCAATGCAAGTGTGCATCTAGTCTGCCTTGACCAGTATTTCTTTCCTTCATCTCTGACCACATCAAAAATAGACCTATTACAGCCCTCAGATCTCTGGAGAAACACTGTCCCCTCTAGTCCACGGGTCTCCAGATTGAACGCCTGTTCAGATTTGTTGAGTTCTGCAGCCACGAGAGACCAAGTCGAGGGCCTGCTGCAGTTTCAGCCCACCCGCCGTCCCCCTCCCCTTCAGTTTCAATCGCTAATTCACCTGGTGTATTCATCCCTTGCTCCTGCCATCAGTTGTTCATTGCTGGTACCTCTGAAAGGCCACAAGGTAATTGCCCCGCTCAGATCAACAGCCACTAGGGGGCCTGTGAAATATATTGGGCCCAGTTAGGAGGACACATCTTTTATGAGCCTCAGCTGTGCGGTTAAGCGCTAGCGATGCACAAGGCGAGCTATGCTAACTGTCCTTTCACAGGTGATGAGAGCTGGTGCTCAGGTAGTTGTCACTCAAAACCAGGGGATTTATTTCATGCACACACAATTAATTTCAAATTCTCTGCAAGCAAAATGGATGGGATTAGATATTGCCTTTTAGTTGCCGTGTGGTGCATGGCAATAAATACATTAAGAGTAAAAGAACTTGACATCCAAATGCCATCTGCTTAGCCATAGGCTCTGCCAAAAAGGTTATGGCATTTCTCAACCTGACATGCATGCTGGTGTTTGGCAGAAGGCACAAGGAAGCTGGTAAAGGGTTTAAAAAAAAAGTGAAGAGAAAAACCCACACCTCTGACATATGTGATTAATTCCACCTTAAAGTGAGCGTGGATTCATGAGAAGTAAATATCATTATTCTTCATGTGGCGTGTAGCTTCTGTCAAGCTTTATTTGCAAAGCTGCTAATAAAACGAGGAGAAAACAAACACGTTTCGTCTTGAGTCAGGAATCTGTTCTGTTCTTAATATTCCACGTACTTAAGCTAAATGTTTACTCAAGAGTTATGCAAGACACATTTGGTGAATAGCACATGAATGTATCAATACAACTGAGAATAAACATCACATTTTTTTTTCAAATCTTAAAAGCAAAACCAAGGTTCATATTTAAAAAGCAGGTTGCATGTTGAAATATTTAACCACACACTTTGGACTTGCTCGTAAGTTTTGCCAGATGTTAGTCCAACTCACTAGTTATTGGCAAAAAAATTTATACAGCCATACAAAAATAAGCATGAATAGCTGCTTTAAAAAAAGTTAATTTGAATATCTGTAGGAACGGGAAAAACATGATGTTTTTGATTTTGCAGAATTCCTGGTGCCTTACTAAGCATTTGAACAAGTTGACATGGAGTAGGCCAAGACTGGATAAAATCTATTCGAATTGACAACATACATTTTACAACAACTGTGAAAAACAGTGTTAGCCGGGGGCTAGGGCTGTTATAAACACCTTATGTTTAGCCTTTAGATTTAAAATTGCCTTACAGGTATGAAAACATCAATCTTAGCTCGTGTACACTACTTCGTAGTCCAAAGGTTGACAGCTTTAGTCTAGAAAACAGCTTAACATATCTTACCAGAAAGGTCAGTCCCTAAATTTTACTTTGCGGTCATGACACTGTGGCCTCATCCACAGAAATAACAAGAAATTGGCTGGTTAATATCATCCCGTCCTACACAAATGAAACCAACATTGGAAAGAGATGTTTAAGCCATTGGGGAATCTCCAAAGGGAAATGCTATAAAAGCGATGGCCCTGTTCCATAAAGAACAGATCTAGAGATGCCAAGAGGTCCTGGCCTGGAAATAAAACCAGCACAAAAGAGACATTTGAGTTCATTGTCAAATACAAGACACCACTTTGTGGCTTGTTCTTGTATTCCACTTGGGATTCATCTGGCGTTAATGAACATTTTGAATAATGAATAAAAAAGATTTGACGACAACCCTAAAGTCAGTCTCTAAACATGTTTGTAAACAGAAAAACATTTTTTTGTTGCCATTAGCTTTGTGCAGCAGAGCTTGTTAGACTTTAATTAAGTAAGAGTCAAAGATGTGTCACTTGCTTTTTTCTCTTAATTCAACCTAAAAATACGTATTTTCAAATGACAATTATTGTATCTACAGTATATCCAGCTATTTGTTTTCTAAATGGTCACTGGATATCAGCTTCTTAATAAATAAAACAATTGAGTATTATGTCTGGCTTGAATAACTGTGGCATATAAAAGTAGAAACAGGGGCTTCTACCAAGTGAAGGCATGTTATGCCAGCCGGCTCTGCAATCTAGTCTTGTCGTGTTGCGAAGTGATGCGTGGTTGCAATAGTTAGTGACTTAATAAAAAGCAAAGAGATATGAAACAAATCTTGCTCAGATAGGGATGTAGAAAACTACACGGAAATAACAAATGCAACACCATCACTGAAACTATTAAAATTAGAACCTAACATCAAGATGGCCCAACAATAACAGGCACAACACGGCAAAACACGCTAAGTAATAACAATCGCAATCCATTCATAATAATTGCCATAAACCCCAATATTTGATTTTTACAATATAAACTAATTTGAACTAAAATAATTGTATAATTAATTAGGAATACACTGTTTTAATTCAGTTTTTCAATACATTCTGTTAACGTTTCTGCTAAAAAACAAAATGTTCAGACCTGTTATGTAACAAATTCTTTGTACAGATCCCTCTTAGGTCTCTCGATGAAACTGCATGTTTTCAATTGTAAAACATGCTCTGAAAAGGCTGATGCAACTTGAACACAATTAACTCGCGCATTTTTGCTGTTTAAAACATCTCGAACTTTCAAAACAGTTTATTTTCCAGGATGCTGGCAAACACACTTCACTCTCTGATCTCCACTAGTTCAGTTAAGTGCAGAGAGAGGCTCTGATCAAAGTCAAGGATGGATGATGGTTACATTCATAATCATGACTGATGTCCTCCTGGGTGATATTTTTAGGAATTCTAAGCACTTTCTCACTTCTAATCAAATATAATCTTACTTTAAGAGTTGAATAGAAGTGCGCTCTCAACTAATTAGGTTTGATGGTATTGAATGCAGATTTTCTCTTTATGCCGCTTCAGCAAAGAGAAGTGCAGATAGAAACAGATAGGAGCTAAATAGGGAAACAAGAGATTGGTGGGTCATTCAAGCTCAGCTTTTCCCAGCGAGTAGCGACCTTGTCCTTTAAAGCCAAATTAGCAGCAGATTTCTTTGAGGAGGTGCATAATTGGTTTGTGCCTTAAGAGTTTCCCTTTATCGACTTGCACTTGTTCCATGACAGTACTATGGATTTTTCTCATTTGCTTTGATACGTTAAGAGAAAGGCATTCATGTGTATTCTACAGCGAGGCATTTGTGTTCAATGGAACAAAGTCTACTTTAAACTAGGGCTGTCAGTCGATTAACAAGATATGCTGATTAAAAACAAAACAAAACAAAACAAAACAAAACAAAACAAAACAAAACAAGACTATAAATGTTTTTTATAAAATAAAGCCCGCCCATAGTAGGAAGCAACGAGGGTCAGATTATGACAATGCCTCCAAGTTGTTTCATCACATAACAAAAACACTGTTAAAGTCACTGATAAATCCACAGCAGTCTATTTTGAATGATCTTTACTGAATTTGCGTTTAATGAAGATTCACCATATAAACCATGAATACAATTCAAACAAACCTGCTCCTTAAGGGACGTAGATGAGTATTAATCGTACTGCAAAGTTAAAACAAACGGGAACTCTTACTTTTTGGTTTGGGAAATTTGCTTGATAAAAATTGTGCTGTAGGAATGGCCACATGAAGTCGAACCCTCGTGATTCAATAGAAACGTGACCCCAGTGCACTTTTTTCACCTGCTGTTAAACGTGTTGTTTTCAACAGGTGCACGTTTATTAATAAAAGAATAATCTTGATGATGATATTACAAGAGCTTGTTTAATTGAGAACATCTAAATATGCCGCATTATGCCTGTGGACAAACCTGCACCCTACACACAGTATACTTTTGGTAAAATCTGTGTATTAGTAATAGTTAGGCAACATTTGAGCAAGTTCATGTTTGTTCTTCATATGAAAGTGAGGCAGTTTAGTTGAACTTGCTGAGAAATATAAATGTCAATGTGTGATTCACTGTTGGAGAATCACTCAGACTTTAATAGTTGCTTTTACGTTGCTCATACAAGCTGCTCCGCAGTTTTTGGCCCCCTAGCAAGAGCCTGTTATTCAAGCACTCAATAATCAGCCTTTAGAGGTCAATTTAGTGTTCTCATGTATAAAACTCTTAAAATGTATAATAAAATGCGAGAAAACCATGGCAAAGCTTGATTTATTGCTACTCAAATGGGCAGAATTTAACCGTTGTTTTTTTTCTTTTTGTGCCTTTTAGGGAAGATGCCACTTTTAGACATATCACAGATATCAGTATGCAAGTACAGTATTTTTAGTTTTTAAATAAAATAGGTAATCATGGTCATTTAACCACATAAGCAAGTATTAACATTATAAAGGCAAATGATCAGACTTCTTATTTATTTATTACCAACGATAATAGAAAACATAACAATAATCTTTCGATTGACTATATGATTAATAACACACATTAATTTATTTAATTGATATCAAAACCAAAACCATACTACTATTAAAGCAATTTTTTGTGGTATGGTCTAAATTCATAATGTAACATTTGTAAACACACGGTAGCAATCACTAAAATCTTTAATATTCATTATATATATAAATAATTTAGCAACCCTCACAGGTAGCAGTAAAACCAAATCCATGCCGGAGAAGAGTGTGTGTTTGTGTGTGCATGTGAGAGAAAGGACAATTGCGTAAGTGTACTGAGTCAGAAAGTGAACCAGAAAGTTTCATCCTCCGTAATTGAATCTATTTCCCTCTCTCTTCATTTCTCACCTTATCTGAGTAACACCATGTGTGGCCGCTGCATATAGGCGAATGAAAACACTCCCCCTTTATTATGTTTTTCCTTGTTTATGACACTCAGAAAACACAAGGATGCACTCCAAAGCCAAAACAAGTCACAAACAGAGCTGAGTGTGAATAAAAGACACCCCAAAGGGCAGAGAGGCTAATCTAAAGACAGCTTCAGCAACAAACAGTGACCAAACCAAGTCACCCAAAGGTCATAATTTTCTGCTACTAACATAACATCTCTGTAGATCTGTTTCTAAAGCTCTGTTGGGGCTGTGAATTGGTTTCTGCTACCACCGTTCTGCCTTTAAGCCATAGACACAAACCCAGCATGCAAAGTGTATAGTTTAAAGTGTTTTGAATAAAAAGTGTATTTAATAGGTCGTTTAAAAGTAAATGCATAGAACAAGATTTGCTGTTAATTATAGACAACATTTGTTTATCTGTAGTATAAGAAAGTGCATGATCGTAAATAACTGAATCCTCTTCAACGTGATGATTTAAAAAAGGAAAATATCTCAGATATTTTTGATCTTGAAAACTAAGACATCTCTGCTTTATATCACTTATGTAAAAATGAGGAAACCAAATCCCCTAAAGTTGAAGAAAATGTCCAAGTTTTGTAAGTTCGTGTCTTGTACTGATCTGTACGTCTTGTACGTCGTTGAGTGTTAAGAGTGTGTCCCCACATTCGTGCCAATTCATCACTGTCAAAAATCCATTTTAGGACACCTAGGGACCTGCTTGTTTTCTGCTATAGCTCATGTCTTTTAACCAACCAAAGGAACCTTTTAAAAAGCCACGGTGCTCTCTGGAGGTTGATGGGTGTGGCCAGGATGACTCCAACAAGACTGGTGGAACATATGCTTGTAATGGAGAAGATGGACCTCTGCAAAGTGAGGTCAAAGGATGAAGATGACAAGACGGGGAAAACAGTTCTCTGTGGGCGTTGATAGTGGGGCTCCTCGGGTTCTTTTCTGCAGATCGAAGAGAACGGTGGAGGTCTTGGTTGTGGTGACCTGCAGAGAGCGCAGAGACGCATACATCTGGCTTCAGTTTCAGTTCATATTCACAAAGATGATCTCAAAGTCATGGTAGAGTCAATACAGACAACCTCAAATGAGAAGGTCAAGGTTTGACTGGTTAGCACGATCCGGTTACACCTTTCTGGTAAATTGTGTAACATTGCGTAGTTCTGCATGTCAAATGCATTTTTCTTAAAGGTGCCCTGTGTAATATTTATTCACATAATGTTTTTATTATCTTAGAATGAGTTATTTCTACATGAAAATCTCCATGTTGTTTCTACAGTATCCCTAAACTTACAAACTGTTCTACAGAGAGCGTTTCGTAAATAAGTTATCTCCTTTGCGAAAACGCAACAACAGCTTAACTCTGAAAGGGAGGGGTGAGGGGTAAAGTGAGCCATCGGTCGCAATTCACAACCTCGCCCCTAGATGTCGCAAAAATCTCCACTTTGCTCTATTAAAGGTTTGGCTTTTTGAAGTAGCTGCCTATTCTGTAAATTGTAAGTATTTTAAAATGGTAGGCCACATTGCTGGTTGTTTATAAGGCATCAGAAATGCATTGTTTCTTGCCATGCCATCCACTAATAGGCATTCATTCAATAAACTTTTAGACCTGCTTTGTTCAAACCTATTGTTATGCCAGTCCAATTGCAAAAAAAGAATCCATTTAAATTAGCACGCTCTTTAAATCCAGAGTTTAAAAATATTCTTGGTTCTACTAAAGCCGCATGCAGAAATGTTGTGTTTTTGGGTGCCAAAATGCACATGTGGCAGTGTAAACATAACATTTCATGGAGTTTATTACTAATAAGTAAAATCTATTAAAATCATTAAAACAGCTAAACAGAAATAATCCCCCTTTAGACCATTGATTACATTCTCTCCAGGATACCCTAAGAGTAATATTGGCCTTTAAAAATGAAGAACAAAGCAATAAAGTGCATCGTTAATTCATTAAGAAATAAACAAGTAGTGAAATTAAATAAGAGCCACTCCAATTTAATCTTGAGTTCCTTCCATGGCTCTGCTTTTGATAAGAAACAATAACTACCTCCCACTGATAAACACCCTCCGAACATTTAGCCCTACCGCTTCTTCAAACTCATACTTTTCTTTATTAAAATATTCGCATATAATAGTGTTCACACATTTTTAATAGCTTTGCATTCGTCCGTGTGCCAGGCACTTTGAAGTTAGTTTGCTTTCAGATCTAACGTATGTGGGTAGATAATATTTTCATTAAATAGAACAAAACAAAATTCTCTGTCTTATTTCAAGAAATGGAAAAAACATCAAATCTCTAAAACCGAGCCAACGTTGCAAACTCGAACTGGAACGTGTACAGCACTGTTTCATATTAATATTATGAATGCGTGTGTTCCTTTATGCATTTAATAAAAGGTTCAAGTTGAGGGGATAACATGAATCAAAATAAGTCAGTCGGAGTAAATGTGATGTTAGTCTTTAAACAATAATGTAACACATCATTTAAATACAGGCAGTTGTAACAACCTCGTGATGTTATAGCCGCTATAGAACCACATAGAAAAATGAGAAGATGGTCTGAGGAAATGAATATCATGAATATAACTGGCTGGCATCTTATTTTTTCGATTGCTTGCTCTAAAGATTCGATCAAGTCTGTTTTTATTTTTCCTTAACAAACCCAGCCAACCAAGTCTCCATATGACAAGCCTGTGACAGAAAAGACAGAGGATTTTGTAAATAGTGACAAAATGGGAACGATTAGGTTATTATAATAAAAAATACAATTTTAGATACAAAATAATACTTCTACAAGTAATTTTATGCAAGGGTTTGTCTAAAGAAAAGCTTAAAACATTATTAGTGGAGATTATTGCTGAGCATGCCATGGCTGAACTAAACCATGTTTAACTTGGTCAAAAGGTGATTAAGAATGTATGACATTCAATGTCCATACATGTCTTAAAGGAATACTTCACTCAAAAAGGGAAATGCTGACTTCATTGCTCCACATCTGTATAAATTACTTTGTTCTGAGACAGAGAAAGATTTTCGGACAAATGCTTGTAAACTCACAGTTCTTGACCACCATTTAGAAAAAGTGGTTTTATAAATATCTTTGTTCTGTTAAACACAAAATAAGATATTTTGAAGAATGTAGGAAAGCAAATTGTTCTTGGGCACCTTTGAATACGTAATTTTTTCAATGGTATTCAATGGTGGCCAAGAACTGTTTGGTTACAAGTATTCGTCCAAATATATTTCATTGTTTTGTGTTCATCGTGAAAAAAAAATGTCCACAGTTTAGCAACATTTGAGAGTAAGTAAATAATGACAGCATGTTTCTTTTTGGTTGAATCGTTCCTATAAAGAAAACTCAACTTGGAGAGACTCTCTGTTTTGACCTCTCACACTCCACCTGGAGCATCACCAACCATAAACCAAAGACAGCCAGAGACGCTTTCACGATCCGTTTTTCTGTTTATCCATTTAACATTTTCAGCATCTTCCTTTGCCCAAACCAAAGCCACTTATCCAAGCCCTATTCAATTATTTCTGTCTATCTCAAATCAAGCGAAGACCGAAATATGGCAAGATGTCCATTCAAGGGCAAGCAGGGTCCCACATTTGGCCACTGAGTTGCTCCATTCTGCCTACAATGAATAGCAATAAAGCAAAAAGGCCCGATCATTACGAGACTTTATGACCTAGCTGAAGTGAATCATCCCAGGCCACAACAGCGACCGCATCCGCTCTCGAGTCCTCCAAATGAAACATCCCCCCCTGCAACTAATGGCATCAAATGGAGATGCTCTGACAGTTAGTGTGTGGTCTGATCTAATAAGCCGCTCGCTCGGGCTGTAATGTTTCTATTAGAGACACACATGCACCAAAAAATAAGAAAACATTGCATTTGAAATAATGAGAAATGCGTTCCGTGCCATTATTACATTGCAAACGGACCTTGGCACACGTGCACCACCTTCCATAAGAGATAGAACTGCGGGGAATTGCCTGGACTGGCGTTACATTACTTTAAAAGGTCACACAAACGCAAACACACAAACATCATCACAAGACTCAATAGTGTAATGCAATGCCTGGAGCAGGGGTGTTCAAGGAAAAAGGAGGTACCTTTCTATCTTTGAAGTATTTACAGTTTCCAACTGCTGGCAAGAATGAAGGATGGACTTTGGACTGCACAATGCCTGCTCTGGCTATCGCCCAACTCAGTATCTCTGTTTTGTTTCTTTTTTCTTTCCGAATTCAATGTCCTGATATGCGGAACCCAGCAAGTAGGTGTGGGGGGCAGTTGGGTGTGCTGGGTAAAAAAGGGGAACAAGAGCCAAAGCTATTAAAGCCACAGTTCACTTTAAAAATTAAAATTCTGTTATCCTTTACTCACCCTCCTGTCATTCCAAACCTATATGACTTTCTTCTGAAAGAAGATATTTTGAAGAATGTTGGTAACCAAACAACATTGGAGCCCATTGACTTCCATTGTATGGACACAATATACTGCGACTGCACCATGCATTGGGTCAAAGCTGTAGATGTTGTCTGTTGTCTGTGTAAAACTACAGTTCAATAGTGTCGAGAGTCCTAATTGTCTACCATGGTTTTAAGTATGGTGGTCCTGAGGGATGCAGGGGTGTCTGATCTGAGACGGCTTGATTTAGCGCTAAACTGATAAAGAATGATAATCTTTGGAGGGACCCCTGCTTCATGTTGATGCAAGAGTGAGGTCATCTTTAAACTTGATTTACGTAATAGTGTTACCAGATGTCATATAGAGTGCTGTTACACACACCAAGAGGGGTAAAAATTGGTCAAGGCAAAAAGGTAATGTAATGTATACACAGGCAGATAGATTTATTTAGAAATACATTTTTAAAAACACAATGCAAGTAGTGTCACCATATCAAGATTCAAATACATTCAACCACATCTCCTATGGTTTAACAGCCCCCAACCCACCCACCCACACCATGCTGAAATCAGACATCCAGAGCAGACTTTTACAACAAAATGATATTTAAAAAGCCTGGGCCTAAATTTTTTTGTTCAATAATCTGTTCCTGGAGTGTAATTGGTAATGCTTGCACTCTCGATAACAAGGTCGTGGGTTTGATTCCCAGTGTACACATCGTTGATAAACCGTGCATCTTGAAGGCACTGTAAGTCGCTTTGGATAAAAGTGTCTGCCAGCTGCATTAATGCGAATTTAAATGAGAAAGCTGAGACAATGTTTAGGTCTCAAAGACATCATTAATAGGCCCTACCAGAATGCTTCCCGCTGTTTATATGTTTGCCGTGGAGAGAGGGAGGGAAAGCTTCAGGGTTCAAAACGCCTCAGTGTGTTGGCAGTGCGGATACAGTCTAGAGACCTCAGCTCCACTGAAGGAAGAGATATGGAGCATGTCCGCAGGGCTGGGGTCATTTCGGAGGAAGCGCAGCTGATATCTTCTCCTTTCCTTTCGATGTGTTCACTCCTGCAGAAATAGCAGGATCATGTCTTTGTGATATATAGCTATAGCTATTGCCTTTTGCACACGCCGACATTGATGGCGGGTTTTTAAAAGGAATAGAAGGGGTACATCTGCAAGACGCTTGTACTCAATAAGGTTTGCTGAATGCCATTTTTAAATGTCAACATTTTGCTTTTTATTGAATATAGAGTGGAAGTAGGACAGAGATTTTCTAACACGGCTGCCCCTGCATAGCAAGTAGAGAAAAGCGTATTTTTGGCATTTATAAGCATAAATATACATACTACACACTTTAAACCAAGGCAAAAGTCTTGATCATTTATCTCTCTCTCATTTTAAACATTGGAAATGAGCAAAAATGAACACATTTATTATTGAAGTTTTTGTGTTTTGTACTCTATTTCATATTACTTTATAGGGCTGTATTGTTATTTATAATGTTTTCCTGTACCGCTGCTTTAATACAATGCAAACTGAATAAACTTTGTAAAAATAAACTTGACTTGACAAACTTGGATGCTTTTGTTTTTAAAAGCCACTTTAAAGATTAATCCGTTGTTCACTGCATAATGCTCAAATATATATATATATATATATATATATATATATATATATATACTGTATATTTATGCATTTGGAAAATGCTACAATCCAGAGCAACTTTCAGAGCATTTAAAGTATGAATTTATCACCATAAACCACTCGCTGAGCTACAGGAACACAAGGTATGTTTAGAAAGCCATTTAAAAACTTTTATCCAAACTGATCAAGTCAACACGGGGTTGAAGATGTTGTTTTTATACACATATATTTCACACTTTGTGATGTTGAACCAACAACTGTCTGACCACTTAAACCCGCCACTCTGGACTTTTGGCAACAGCTCTACAAAACGCCACCCAATGCCAACGCTTGCAGATTTACGCCACCATTCTGCATTAAAAACTGTTTGAGTGTCTGAGAGATTTGCTTCTAACACTTACACAGGACTTCACAAGGACTTCACAAATGAGTCAGAATTACTGTAGATGAAACTGTAAAACACTGATGCACTCCATCAGCGGATACGAATGCCATTTAGCCATATAAAACTCTAGGCCAAGCTCGATAAAATGCTGCCCTGTGTTTTGCAAACATTTAGAACCCCTCTGGTCTGCTTTCATATTTATGGATACGCCATTGTCAGTAATATACTACAATCTTTGAAAGCACTGATGATACTGTGATTTTTATGGAATTATCTCGATGATGATCCACAGTCCAATTTTAAGTTTGTCAGCTTGTTTCTCAAAAAATGTGAGTCGACATTTTGCATATTGTTAAATGGTTTATTTTCGGCAGCTTGCGAGAACTTGATACATCATGAATTGAGCTCATTAGCATTATTTTAGAAAGATTTTTGCTGCAAATTTGCTGCGAGTTTGTAGATCTAACTGTACACAGAGGTGTTTATTAGATTAACATTGGTGTCAAACAAAGTTAAGCTCTTTTCCAGCACTGTAAAAAAACTGTAGTTTTATAGATTTCAGTGTTTCAGTATTTTTGAAATGCTTTAAAAAAAATTACATATGGCAAAATTACGAGTTGACGTAAAAGCTGCCGAAATATTACACCGTGTCTGCACTGCACGTGGTGCGAAAACTCAAATAATTAAAATATTTGCAGTAAGAATTTGATAATAAAGTACATTTTTAAAAATAACTATAAAAGGATCAAAGTGATGTATTTATATATGCACAATGGCATTGACTTTATAATTGTGAAATAAAAAAGCTGGTAACTGTCACAGTATTCATACATTTTGAAAAAATATTTGTACTCGGAGGCCACCATTTTTTTGCGTCAAAATCTGTGATGTCAAATGGTTGCAGCCTTAACCTGTTCTCTTTCACAAGAGCAAAGCACACGTTTTCCATATATAACAGTACAATATGACACGTAAAACATAAGATCAGATATATAAACAAACAGGGACAGTAGGTGGCAGTATGTCCTCTTGACACAAGCCAGCCTGCCTGCCATAAAAGAAGAACGCGTTCAGTATCAGTAAGCGTCTGTTCAAGGTAAGCGTGCTTTAAATCAGAGCTAAACACTTCCAACTTTAAGACCATTTAAGACATCAGCATCCACCATAATAGTATACTTTATGAGAATAGACTGACAAACACAATAATAAGATGCTTGTGGTTGGGTTATTTATTCTGTATTAGAGCACACATGAATATTAGCCCCAGTCAGTGAATTTACATTGCGTGCAACCATTTTACGTCATCGAAAAAGAACATGGCGGCCTCCATTTAGTTTTTTTCATAAGAATTGAAAATATTTGATGTGTTTCTAACCGCAAATGCTAGTATTGTAAGGCTATTACAACGCATAAAACATCTGTCCATACACTGGGTTGCCTTTAAAACCATGTTATGCTGGACGCGGCGCAGTGTGACAATAGAACGCATTTGAACCCATTATAATTTTACATTTTGTCCACACTGGATACGGTGCGACTTTATTTAAATATATATACTTTATCATCAAATTCTTATTGCAATTATTTTGATTATTTGATTTGATAGCATTCAAAATGTATTTATTCAATCATTATTAAATGTATTTAATAAAAGTATTTTGATTGAATAAATTCGTTTTATTTTACAACTTTATTCTTTTTAATTTTAATGTGGATTTCGATATTTTATTGAAATGAATTCGCTGTAAATCACAAATCCAAATTAAATCTACATGACCTAAACTGCAGAAATCAAATTGTAACATTCACACAATGACAGTCTTTGACAATGCTTTAATTTCATTTGTCATATTTATTTCTTTCATAACAATGTTGCATAAAATGAAGCCAATCGGCGACTCACAGAACATTACACATCATATTAAAACACTACATGTTAACGCATGAGCTTATCTTTATTAATCCTGTAGTCCCCCCGTGCAAATGCTCTCTTTTCTATTAGAGTCAATTAGATCCCACAATGCCAAAGAGCCCATGTTCATTTCTCATTAATAATGTACATGACAAAAAGAGAAAAGAAAGTGCCGGTCATGTCGCTGGGCTGCTGTCTGAGTGTTAAATTAATAGGACTTGCTAAGAGCCATTAACTACGCCTGTAATGGGCATTACGAGTATCCTCCTCCCCTCCGGATAGGTCACTATACAGACCACCCTCCATTTAGGTGTTCCAGCATGTTATGACCCAGCGGTGTTCACGGTCAATAAATTGAACTGTGATTTTGTCCCTTGGGTAATTTACCATTCAAGGGTATAGTTCACTTAAAAGTCTAAATTCTGTAATTTACTCATTCTTGCGCTATCCAAACCCACAAGGATCTGTACATTCAAACTGCACAGAAATGTTTTTTTTTTCCTTGACCAAAAACACACTTTCACAGATGGTTTACAAAGTGTCATTTATAGTGAACGCAATATAACAGAAAAGACCTGACAAGAAGATATAATACCTTGTTGTTTTATATCTTATATTATTTTCTTACATTTAACAGAATGTATCAAACATAGTCATTTGGAAACATCTCAATCATTTGTAAACCACTATGTACTGTAAAACACAGTATACACGGTTTCCACACCCACGAGTATGACATAATGCTAAGGAAGCAAGCGACACGGCTTTACACGCTTTAAAAGCAGGTATTAAACACTGCAAGTGCCTTTTTGTGCAAGTGTCTGTATTTACTTTAACCGTAGAGTTGATGGCTCATGGCACTGAGAGCCAACGTACCTCCATGCTGAGTGATGTCTATGTGAAAATGTAAACGTTTGCATCATTTACTCACCCTCATGTCATTTCAAACCTTTATTCCATACTTCCTTCTGCAGAACACAAAAGAAGATATTTTGAAAAACGTTGATCACCAAACAACATTGACCCCCATTGATTTCCATTATGGACACCAAATCCCTGAGACATTTCTCAAAATATCGTCTTTAGTGTTCCATAGAAGAATGCGTCAAATAAGACAGCCATGTTGGGACCAGCATCATAAATACAACATATTGTAATAATCTGGTCTTTTTAGCTTGTGTCGTTTCTTCAAAGAGCCAAGTGCTGAAAACAGCTATTCATTGGAGACCACCATCACTTTACACTTTACAGGGAGAGTTGAGTCCGCCACAGGTCAGATTCAGCAGGTCGCCCGGAGTCATGCGTGGGTCAAACCCATGGGCGGCCGAGCCTGCTGACTTACCATTCAAACACTTCACAATCACTTTCTTGCAGGCCAAGAGCTAGAGACGATCACCCACTGCTTCTGGTAGGTGGTACCCAGTGGGGAAATTCAGTTGTTGTTTCAATCTCTGCTCTCAAATTCCCTCAGCGCTTCAATCTTGGGCTGTTTTTCTCTTTTTTTTTGTGGCGTTCTCTTGCTCTCTCAAGAGGTTTTCTAGGGAACTAGCTTTAATGGAATTCTCCCAAATATACATAAAAAAAGCTGTAGGGAAGCTAACCATCTTTTTTCCACCCTTCTATCCTTGAGGAACAACGTAATACTTGTACAACGGGTGCCTCAATTGGTCACAACTGAAGAACCAGTGTATATAAATAAGAACAATTTCTGGCAAGGCAACTTTAGGTTTTGTCTTCAAAGTTTTTTAATGCCTCAGATAACACCCAGAGATAAAAAAGATTGATGCAAGGATGGAAAAATAAAGACCATTTTAAGACCTGGCAATTCTAACATTTATATATTCCAGCGACTAAATTCATAAATATTTACGATTGATAATATTCATATTAATGCGGCAGATTGAAATTGGTAGTAATATTTAAAAGACAAAATTTCATGCGATTATGAGTTCTATACCATTCTGGAGACAAAAATCTTATTTCTCTATTTCTTCCTCTATTTCTCTCTCCCATTTTCAACATAAATTTCAAAAAAAGACTTTGCAAATAAAATTAAATACAAAATTACAGAATAGTACATGACAACATTGCATACAATTAAAATAATGTTAATGTTAATTTAATGTTAATGTAAAATTGTTGGAAAAACTTCAACTAAACTAAAAATATAAACGTAAATGTAAACTGAAATATCTTCAAGGCACTGAAATGATGATAATAGACAAAAACTATAATAAAAATGAATGAATATTATATTGCAACATAATAAATAAACAAATCAATAATAAAACGACAAAAGCATGTAACAAAATAGCTTTGTTTTTTTTATCTAAAGTCAGGCTTAAAGATCTCCATAATAGAAGCTAGATTAAAAAAGGAGACAGAGCCAGTTTCCACGCAATCCACATCAATTATGTATTACGCAACCGGCCACAGTTGCCTGCGCTATAGATTTCGACAACAGGCAGTAGACTGGGTAACCTTAGAAGCCAAACTGTGTTTTATCCGCTGAACCATCAGTAACACATTTTTAATGGAATTATGCCGCATGCTTAGCTATTAATTCGTGCTCAGACTGAGTTATCCTGCTCTACTAATGCCTTTTTACCACGAAATTCCCTCAGCATCAGCACCTTGGGCCCGATGAGCCCATTATGTAGTTCCTTTATTCTTCTGATGACTTCACTGGAGACATTCACGACCCTAGGGCTCCTTTTCCAGGTTGCCGGTGGTTTCAAATGGTCCTGGGCCTGGCATTCTGCTATGCATTTGTGGTTATTTTATGGCTTCGCATCAGGACCGAGTCTCCACGGGAGATGTTTAGGAGGTGGCTTCAAAGTGCCTCGCTGGGCGCTACTGTCTGGATACTAATGTTCCTGTGGGCAGCTACAAAATGGCCATGTTTCCCCTGTCACAGAAACAATTACGGGCTGTATTTATGGGGTGGGTTTGTAATGGACCGCTCCTATGGAGGAAGCTGTGTATAAATCACTGGGGCTTTCTCTCAGGGATTCTTTATTGACCAAGAGTTTTGCTCTTCAATAAACCAAGTTCAAAGCCGATACACAAAATGTTTAAACGCTTAATTTAAATGTGAAGTGTTTAATATCTATAATGCACGTAGATCACAATGAACAGTTATATGGGTCAAGAGATTAATGTATGTATAGAGTAAAGCTTTTAAGTCAACTGTGGGTTTTCAAATGGGTCTGTTTGTTGTACACCGCAATGATTAATAGTAAAAACTACCTTTAAAAACAAACCAATTACTTGAAAATGAATTGGTGTTTCGTTATTTGTTTTTTGGAAAACTGGGCACCAAATCATCTGTCCTGTTCTTCACTATTCTAATCCAAAAAGAAAACAAGCAGGAGTCAAAGAGGACAAAATTGAAACGGTTGAATTGCTCTCTGTTGTGTCATAGCATCACACGCGTTAAAGTGAAACATTACCAGAAATTCTTCATGGCCTTTAGAGGAAAAATATTAATCATTTTTTCAAGAGTGATATAGGAGGGCAGGACTGTCAGAGTCAAAGGAAATGAATTTGACAAAGAACGTCCTGTTCTGAATCATGTGCCGAAGAGAATTCTAATGGGGGTTACTAAACATAATTAAAAAGACACATACATTTTTAAGAAAATTGACAGTCTGGTATATTTTATGACAGCAATTATTGCTTTTTGCTAGTTTTATAAATAACACCTTGAACTTTTCTTGCGCATTCTCATAAAGTTGACATTGGCCGATGTGTTGCCAACTTTTAATATCTGTGAATAGAGACCAAGAATGCATATTGGCGAATATAAAACAATAAGTGTTTGGCGCCTGCGCAGTTATTCGTTTGTTCAATTAAAGGATTGTATTTGAAACTGCAATCCTTTTGTGAAAAAAAATAAAATCAGTAATTAAGTATGTACATAAAAAATCTGATCAAAACTCAAATAAATCCCCTTGTGCACAATATTGAGTTCATAATAATGATGATGAAAAACATAATCTTAAATCATTTGACCTCAACGCACGAAAAGATACGTTTGTTAAGTACCCTGCAATTTTATGTTTCCAACAAAGAGGGCGGTAGAGAAGAAAAAATAAAGATTGCGGATTTTAACATCCTTGAATATATTAAACAATCAGCAGTTTCATCAGACGCACATGCCTGGTCCGAAGCGAACTTTCAGTCTGTGTGAAGTTAAAATATAACAATTTACGTTATATATATAATTTAAATTAATATTGATGAATATTTCATTGAATGTTAATGATATAAAATTAAATGAAAACTATAACAGTTACTGATTCTTTGCGGAGGTCTACCGGAAGTTAAGTTTGGGCCACATAACGTTTATGTCCCCGCCACTGAAACGGTCTATACGACACGTAAAAATGAATTCTAGTTTAAAACAAAAAACAGTAACATGAAAATCTCCCAATTCAGATGTTTATCAGCAGAGATCAGTCTTTTGCCCCAGCGCAACTCTTTCCATTTATCTTGTGAAAACAACATGATTTGCGCCATGGTGAGCAATTAACATTTCTTTCTTTCTACGAGTTTTAATTAGCCGATTGGAATGAGAATATTTCAGAGCAAATTACCGACAAAAGGAGTCAACAAATGGCAAACAAATCCAAGCTGAAACCAATTCCCTTAGCGCAATGCATGTTAAATAACTCTCTTTCTCCCAAATATTTGGTTTGTTTGTTTTTTATTTCTGTTCCAAATAATATTTTTTACATGTGGCTGCCATGAAAGAAACCATTCTAATATTAATAAAACGAAGAGGAGAGGGTATAACAGAGAGCAGTGAAAACTACATACATGTTGGGTTTCTTCTGATACGTAATCTTTCAATTCAACGACACGCTCAATGCTAACATGACACACACACACACACACAAGAACATGTTGCTTTCCAGTTGTGTAGTTGCAAAATCAATTTCTCCATCTAATTGAAGAAAGCTGTAACATCAAATCCCTCCCATCGTAATGAAGATTATTCTTATAACTGCATCAGACCTGTACACCTAGAACATTGTGACATCACTTCTTTATGTGCTGAAGATCGTTTCTTTGACAATTCTGGAGCATTACTGACTAGCATAATAGAAAAAGTGACAATGCTAGTCAAACTGTTTGCTTTCATTCCTCAAAATATTTTCTTTTGAGTTCAGCAGAACGAAAACAATGCACAATTATTTTGATCCATGGTAGTCAATGGTGCCTCAGAAATGTCAGCTCCTAACATTCTTCAAAATATCTTTCTCTGGGTTCAACAGAACAATGTAGACAGATTTGAACTTGAGGGTGAGTAAATCAAGACAGAATTTTCATTTTGTGGTGAACTATCCCTTAAAGAATGTATTTTGGGTACTGGCATAACAACCCCTGATTTATTTGTTTTTTTAGCCCAATTTCTTCTAAGGCAGTTGCATTCAAAACAAAAGATGGTTTAACAGGAACTGATCAATTATTTTAATGAAAGAAACTTTTAAATGAGAACTGTGGCGAACAGGGCGGGACGAGAGCCGTGAGGGAACGGCGCGAGGCCGGTGACGCGAGTGATACAACTCCTCAGCACCGCGAAACCCCCCTCAGCAGCGAGGGCTCTCCGACAGCATGTCGTTCCTTCCTCCCGGGTTTCGGCACCAATGTAACAGTTCAATAAAAGGAAGGAAGGATGCGGGAACCGGCGAACATAAAACAGACTTTTAATAAAATAAACAAACAATAAAACGAACTTAAAAAGCTCCCTCACGGTCTAGTGCCGGCCACACAAACATAATAAAACATCACATATAATCCAGGCCTGGCCCTCTCTCGCCCTTCCCTGTTGTCGGTCCTCTCTTATGCTTCCGGAGCTCCTCCGTGAGATCTGTCACTCACGTCACCGGACTCGCACCATTCCCCCACGGCTCGCCACAAGAACCTTTCCAAATCTTTCTTTAACAAAGGTATTTGACATTTACGCATTTGTAAGACACTTTTATCCAAAGCAACTTACATTGCATTATACTATACATTGTATCTAAGTATGTCCAATCCTTTGGGATCGAACCCATGACCTTGGCATTGCTAGCACCATGCTCTAACCACTGAGCCACACGAAAGCATTTTCTAACACCATGTTGCCTGAATAGTTTTACGTAAACAATGGATGTAGTATTTCAGTAGAAATGAATTTGGCAGTAAGCAATGCTTCCAAAACAGCACTATAATAGCATCGGCTACGCTGCATGGGTCACTCATCACAAATAAGAGCAAATTCAGGGTCTGTACAGTAAGATTTGTTGAAAGCCGGTCTTGAGGGGCACACAAAAAGCCTACACACATATATCATGTTGCGTGGGGCTGCAAGAGGTAAATTATTTATCTGGAGATTTATATAGAAAGGTGCAGAAATGTCCCTCTAATGGGTTTAATATAGCTGGCTCCAGGCTCCATCCATCACAATGGGGCAGAGCTGATGGCGTGCTGACTTCTCTCTTTCTTTTCACCCCCCCTCTCTCTCTCTCTCTTTCTACTTTTACGGCCTCCATGATGGCCACTGTTTAACCCTGATCCAGGCGGGGCACACACATCCTTTGTCTTAATTAGTGTCCCCGGGGGGCTATTTTTCTCATTTTTGACTCTCCCATCCGTAACAGTCTTCCATGGCGTGCGTTTCTGGTGCTTCTTTTCCTTCGTTGTTTGTCTCATTCTTCAAGTTAAGATGGTCGGTTGCGATTAATACACTAACAGTGGTTCAGGAGGTCAGAAAGCACTGTTAACTCACTAGTCAGCTATCAGTGGCTGCGCTTAGAATTGCACGGCCGGCCTTTGCAGATAAACAAAAACACATTTACAGTATCTTGCCTAGTATGTGAAAATGTCTGTTAACTAAGTGAATGTTTCTATTATCACAATCCGTCAGTTTTAGCTCGTATTAAAGACCTGCACACGTTGCACAGCTATTGTTCGGTTTTGATTGACAGGGGCTATAATAATGTAGCTTTCCTATGAATGAAACGGAAACATCATGCAGTTTGGAGGATATTTTAATTATAATGCCATAAAGTGCTTGCATTTGCGCCTTGGAGTGACAAATAAGGAATAGGGCACATGATATTGTTTTCTTATTTGATTGCATTATACTAATAAACTAATATTTTCTCGAAAAATAATTTTCATCTGACATCATGGTGAATCTGCAACTACCTGGAATAAAAAGGCAGCAGCTATTTGCACTTAATGCAAATAGCAATAGATGCGACAGATGCTATTTACACTAAGTTTAAATAGCAGAAGGTTCTGGTGAAAATAGCAGCATTTATTAGCGATATACTATCTACACTAACTGAAAATATCTGCATTTTCTTGCTATTTATTTTGATTCATTTATTCATTTGGCAGAAACTTTTATATATAGTGACAGATAACGTTACTACTTGCCCCTCAGTTTTGTTGTGCATTAAACATTATCCAATAATGCAATAAAAACCAATTTCTCACACTGGAACTTTAAGACCTCAAACAGGTTACATGAGCAACGTGTAAGACCTGAAGTCTCATTTGAAAGGTTCTGATTCATGGCGTGTGTGTGTGTGTGTGTGTGTAGCTCCCGGCTATTCAACTTTGTAAAGCTCAGGGTCCACAAATAGCTCCACTACTGAATTTTAAAATAATTATTTTATATTAATGAGATGAATAGGCTATGTGTGTTATACAGTATGAACAAAATTTCACACTGTATCTTACAGTATATGCATGAATATCTTACATTAAAATCTTGCATGAGGCACAGTGGGGGTCACTTAAGGCGCTCAGCGTGACTGGTTTCTAATTCCAATCGTACTTGACTAACAGTAATTTAAGATAAAATTCGTTTTTTTCCATCTAACAAAAAATCAGTCACAGATTTTAAGAGACAGATCACTTATTTCTTATTGAGGGGAGCCTCAACATCATGGTAACAGCAGACATCAAGTTATTCTTGCTGAAAATTCAACCCCAAAAAAGCTTTACAAATTTACCAATAGATAACCATACCTACGTTTTATATGTACATATAAATGTGCTTAAAACATATTTAAAAGTTTTGTAAGATTTGTAAGATTTGTGTAAAATGTAAGATTTAATAAATATATAAATATATGCACGTTTATTGTGTTTGCTTCAATAAACTGTGACACCACATAGGTTAAAGAAGAAACATGGAGATTTTAGCGGCGTCTAGTGGTGAGGTTGCCAATTGCAACCAATGGCTCTCTCTGTTGCCACAACCCATTTTCAATGGCACTAAGATGTTGTCACATGTAAGGTGACTTGCAGTGTATGTAGATAGCAATAGCTCACTCAAAGGTCATAAAAACATAATTCTTCATCATGTAAGGTCTTTATAATTATGGATATTTTATGGACTTTTTGTCAGAAGATCCCCCTAAAACCGGACCTTTAAGTTCCGTTACTGCAATGACTTCAGAAAGGTAAAACAGACACACTGGTGATACCACGTGGTAGTTTTAAGAAATCAAAATAAAGAGAGAAAAAAGACAGAGAAAGTCTAGCTATACACCGTGTTACAGTAGCGCTTCACTCTCATGGAGATAAAACCGGCATTCTACCTTTCTGTAGATGCTGTTATTATGCTGTTACAGTCTTGCATGAAATTATACCTCTGTGACAGGCTACATCTAGAATTTGCCAACAATTTTCAGGTGACTGAATGAATGAAGTCATTACGCACTCACTCACGCTGAAAAAATGTATTGCCCACATTTATTTTTTTCAGCTGATCTGTATGACAATTGAAATGAATACGTGCAATCGATCATGTAAGAGAATGTGAATATGTGACACTTAATGTTATTCAGTGCTTTCATCTTTCTCTTCTGAAAGTGAAAAACATATCACATTAGAGTTGATCAAATCAAAATGGGATTTGCAGAAGGGCTCGTCGCGGGTGAAATAAAACAAGAGTGAAACTGAATCATCGTGGAGCTTCGTTTACTCACAGCGGATAATGTATCGCCATCTGGGGCGTCAACTACGATTCACCATCTGCGGAGGTACAACAGGTCATGACCAAAGAGTCATCAAGCGTCCAGAAGGACGGATGGTTTGCCGTGGCAGGCCAATCAGTCTTTTATAACCCTGCAACGATACTGTCTGATGTGAGCGAGAGTTCCACCGGGTTGCTATCATTTTACTATAATTATTGAGAGATTTATTTAAGGGGCATCACAAGGCATCTTTTGAAAGTTTACTTATACTCAAGAAAATGCCGGGCCGGTTCATCCCAAGGTCACGTAAAAACGGCGTCCATGCGTCCATTCACACAAGGTCTCGGTGTGCAAGTTGGTCTGTTGCTTTGTAAACTCAAGCCAAACTAGGCAGATGGCAGGACGGATAGGATACGTGAAGTGTCCGCCCGAAAACCATTAACAAAACCTCTGAGATATATGAGACGACATTAAACAGAGGTTTATTAACAGGTTGGTTTATTCGCAACAACCGTACTCACAGATTGGTGGTGATAATATGAAACCTTTGAAATGTAACCATTTGAAGTGTTTTCTTCCTATTTTGGTCAATATTACTTCATGCTCAGTCTACGGAAATATATGCATTGGTTCACTTTCAGTGATCGGAAAGGTCTCATAGAAACGTAACATTTAGTGAGTTGACTAATTCAAGAGCAATTGTGTAAACAGTTTATTTAGCCATTAATGAAACGGCCATAACTAAGATCGTCCTGTTTAATTCTGTGCATTATTAATTCTGTTTTGCCACCCTCGTCTTAATGAGAAGCCAGCAGGTCCTCAGGAAGCGATTCTGTGATTCAAAATTAAAATGACCTGTTTGAAAGACTAATTTTATCTAGTCCCCCACCTAAAGCTCCAGTCCTCCCGCATGGCCACAGTTCCTTATGAGCTCAGCAGTCTTCAAAGACCTCTCAGAAATCAAGGATCTATGCTTTTTTCCCCCCTTAGCTTGAGGAACAGTGTGGAGCCATTAAATATTAAGACATACAAGCAAAGATAGGATCACATTTCCCCTACTTACATAAATCACTAGGATTATGACGAAAAGCAGAATGATATGACTTCATATAATTGTTTAAATGCAAGACTAGTGGTCTGAATGGGAAATAAAAAAAAAGATATTTTTAGTCATTAAAAACATATTAAACAATATAAAAGATGTTAAAGGGAAAATTCATAACTTACTCTGCCACGTGTCATTTTCAAACCGTGTTTGAAAAAAATAAGACATTTGGAGAAATGTCTCAGTTTGTGTTCAACCAATGGAAGTCAGCTGCGGCCTATGTTGTTATTCCTGCACCTGTTTTCATCATTAATATGATACTGACAAATAAAACAATACAAAATAAATATGTGTGTAACAAAACCTCAATGATGTACTTGAGCTTTGTAAAAGATCTCAAAAAGGTTGAGAAGAGCATGGCGCCGTGTCTCCAAACATTTACCACTGATGATAGTAACTGTTCCCGATAGAACCGATAATGGGAATACAATCCTCATGAATATTTCAAAACCATTTACCAGGCATCCATTGGTCATATTCTGAACATTGAACTATGTGGTCAAAAAAGAGCTTTATGTTTGGATACTCAAGAGGAGAAACCCATTTGAGGTTTTAGAATTCAAGAAAAATAGACCATTTGAATAATATAAAAATCTCAGTGATGTTTGGAGTAAGATTATGTGATGTTTTATTGGAAACAATAATTGCGCCAGTATATTCTGGATATTAAGACAACCGATAAGCTAACAAAGTATTTGACCTCCAAGTTTAGTTTTGCCACTAAAATGAGTTGCCACATAAAAAAAGAGCTTTATTACATCTCGTACTTGGTATTTGACGTATTTTTAAGGAACATGTTGGGTACCGACAGCTATGCTGAGTTCCTTTTTACACATCTTTAGAAACCGAAAGATTTTTAGAAACCAAAACATAAAATAAATATGATATGAAAATAATAAATCAAATAAATCAATATAAATCAAATAACATTCGGAGACCTGATGCATTTGTTGAAAGCAAATAAGTATTGTCATTCAATATTGCTTAAATATACTTTGAAACGTATTATAGCAAGAAGTTATGCAAAATACAGTTATTTTAAATCAAACACTTACATCATCAAAATCATCTAATGGATCTTAAAGGGTTTTAATATTACAAAAAATACTTGCTGGAACATTTTAAAGCTGTAATTATTTATGACATCTTTACATTTTAAACGTGTCAGCATCAATGTCGATGTTATAATTTATGGATTGAACAATTGAAAAAACTGTGAACGTCTGAGATGATTTTGACAAGTAACGCCCCTCACGACATGAAGAAACACTGAGGGAGGCGTTTCTCTATAGCCATTAAATTCACTTATAATATCCACCCAGTGGGCCCTCAAACATATCATGGGTATTATTTTATGCATCTCTGTAATATAAAAAATAATGAAGAAATCAGAAAGTAAGGGCTTTAAGCCCGTAAGGGCAGCGTGCCATGAAATGGAGAAGCGAGCGCACATCATTTACGCAGGCAGGGGAAAGTATGCTTAAGCTCAAAAATATTATTTACTTTCAAGTGTAATGACCCGAGGAGGGTCCTTGTGTCACTCTCCCATTTAATATATTCTGGATAAGTTAGCGGCGGGCGATGGGAAGCACGTGTCTTATTTATCTGCGCTCGGCTTGTTTGGCCTTAATGAAATCATGTCATTATCAATAGAGATCTTATGGTAATGTGGAAGGCAGATTTATTTGTAACTGTTTTCCTTGTTTTAAAACATTTATCCTTAATAGTAAATCAGGTGATAGGGCCTTAAAGGTCCGGTGTATGAAATTTAGCAGCATCTAGACGTTTTTTTCAAATTGGAAACAATGGCCAGGGGCGGATTATGACTTTGATGTGCCCTGAGCACAGACGTTTTAAAGGCCCCCTGGCATAATGCCCAAATACCTTACGAGCGGTTCGCACAGAACGCATCTTTACGTCTAAAAACGCATGACACAACGCTCAGGAACGGTTTGAAAAAGCCCAGTGCAAACCCAGAGGGTCCCGTTGCACTCTTTTGATTAAAGAAATTGCCATATGCCAACTTGCTATTGTAAACAAAAGCTTATGACACTTGTCCCACCTTCGGGGTCTTCTGATTGGTCCACTGATGTGGAACTGACATTGATGAGCTGCGCAGCCTATTAAACCATGGCGCTTGTGTGACAGACGCTACAAACAGCGTGAGACACAGGCATAACAGTTGAACGCGTCCGTCTAGAGCGTGTTCACATAGATAAATGATATAAAAGAAGAATAGGAAAACGTCTTCTGTGTAAAATCCACTAATACGACACAAATTGGTTCATTCATATTTCGTAGTACTTAACATATTACGTGGGAATATTATTCCTTGCAAGATTTAAATTTCTGTATTAAGAAGAAGAGCATTTAACAGTCCATGCATTACAAATTAAACAATATCAATCACCAAATCATTTAACCAAATGGGTTGGTTTTAACTTTCGGCATCTTTCGCGATTTCCTCCTAATCCAAATCAAGCTCTCACAAAACTGCATTCAATGGCCATTAAAGACAGCAACCGGGATGTCTTTGACACATTTCTGTGGTTTAAAACCATTTTGCCTTCTAATGTCTCCTACATGACATGGTGTTTTTACTCGCCTCTAGATGTCCCTCTCAACAGCGCGGCAATGCATTAGGATGTTTATTTGATATATTCACTATACGGTTCCCCAGGTGTTTCATATTTCCTTTGTTAGTGTTTCCTTTGTCTGGTGTCAGTCTTTGATTTTATGCTTCGTTCAGTCGTTGGATTTACTTGGTTTGTTTTTATTATTTCATAAAAAGTTAAACTGCACGTGGATCTGCTCTCCGCCTGGTTACTCCTCGTCACAAAACCGTTTATATGATCAAACCCTGAGGCGAATGATCATCGCCAGTCCTCCAAAAACTACCGCAATCCACAACGAGCGCAGATAAGACGATGTGTTTAGGTCAGGACAACTATTTTCTATCCAATTGATCTTTGTTTATTTAGCTTCAGGGGTTTTAGTTCAAAAATACAATCTTGTTATTGGGCAAAAAATTATGTTTCACTTTTACAAATTACTCCTCAATCTGAGGAGTCATCACAGCGAGAGGAACGGTTGAAATTCTAGCCGCGGCCCGTCTTATGCTTTCTTATGCATCAAATGTCTGAAGTCTTGGCAAGTCTCTGAAGACTGATGAGGTCAAATGATGAAGACATCAATATTCAAGTTGACTACAAATCAAAAAGTGATTCAAAGGGCACCGCTCATTCATCTCAAAGCGCAACTTTCAGCTCGGATTTTAATAAAAAAATGAGGATTATACGTGATTCCATGATTTGAACATGCGACTATAATATTAGCGTTTTAAGTTAATCATGTATTCAGATCTTAAGGGCTGTCATGTGTCCTCTGGGAGCTTTTTTAAGCCAGAAGGCTGTAAAGATGCTAATGCGCTTTTAACATTGTCCTTTTTTAGAAGCCTTTCCTTCCACGGACGGTTCGCTGAATATGATGCAATGCATATGCCATTGACGGAATGATGAAATTCAGGCTAGAAATTATTAATATATTTTAAAAAGTGATCAGGTTTAACAAGTTTACCAAAGATAGTTTGATGTTCACATTTGAAGGATACAGCACAGCTACCTGTTTCACGTTCACAAATAAGAGGATTTATACAATTTATATAGTTAAATTCTTGCATCATTTACTCATCCACATGTCTTTCCAACCTGTATGACTTTCTTTCTTCTGCAGAACACAAAATATATTTTGAAGAACGTTGATAACTTAACAACATAGCATGCCATTGACTTCCACTGTGTGGACACAAAACAAAAAAGGCTCCTTTTGTGTTCCACATAAGAAATAAAGTCAAATGCAGGATTTTACCGACATGAAGTGTGAATAAATAATGACATTTTGGATTTTTGGGCAAGGTATCCTTTTATATTCTTCTACAATTTAAGGTTGAACCCCTTTCATCCCCACTCCTAAATATCCATATCATATTGTCTGCTTTGGCTTTCACAGCCATATTCCCAAATAAAAGATTCTAACTAGCCTGCGGCCTTTTAAAGATTTATCGGTCTTAACAGCACATGAAAAACGATTACATTTACAGAGGATTTTGACAGCGTCGGTGTGGGACAGATCTGTAAAAGCATATTTTGACAGCTCTCAGAGAAAATCCAACGTTTGACAGACCTCGCCAGCTCGCCCTCGGTAGATGGGCTATTTGAGTGAACGTGGGTGTGCGTGTGCTTTAAATCTATCGGCGTGTTAACTGAAAATGCCACCGCTAGTCCCAGGAGTCTTTGTGAATTGTGAATGTAAGAGTGAAGTGAATGGCAACTTTGCCCTGACCATTCCCTGACACCAAGTAGTGTTAGGAGAGTGAAGTTTGTGTGCAGTCCAAACACACACTTTTTGCTTCTGGCTTACCTGATGCCACCTCACACACCACTCTTGACTAAAAGATAATAGGTCACAATGGAAAACAAACACATCTTAAATTCTATCTTATGCAGTGCAAACATAGTTTATTCAACATCAGGGAGTTGCTACAGTAGAGAGTGGCATTGGACTCCATTGCATGCTTGACTCGAACCTGCGTCCCCTGCATTAGCTTTACAGAGCAAGATTTTTAAAACAGATGTGCTAACCACCACATTTAAAGGGAAAGTTTAAATTTCAATTCTATCATGGTTTACTCACCCTCATGTAATTCCAAACCTGAATGACTTTGTGTCTTCTGCAAAAAACAAAAGAAGATATTTTAAAGAAAGTTGGTAACCTTGGTCACATTGACCTCCATTGACCACTGAGACATATCTCAAAATATCTTCTTTTGTGTTACCCACATATACATGTTTAAAATGCAATGGGGGTAAATAAATAATGACACAATTTTTATTTTAAGTTAAACTGTCCTCTAAACTAATGACTCTTGCCGATAAGAAGCAAACAAAGTTGACTTGTCAATATGCCTGAGTTTGTGTAACTTCCAAACACGGTAAGCGCTCAAGTGTTTATTTATTCAAACAATGAGTCAAAGACAAACACGGCAATCCGTCGAGTGCTGTTCCTGACACGTGCGATAACTCATCAAAGTTGAATGTGGAATGGAAGAACTGAGGGGGGGAATGACAGGAAGACTCCGCGGAATTCGCACATGACAAGCAGTCACGCATTCAGTTGTCAAAGTCAAAGGAAGAGCTCGCTAATCATGTGTGATGTTTTATAATGTGCGTTTTTTCAAAGCCCAGCCGAACCGCCTATTCTGACAAGAAGGAGAGGGGAGGGTCTTATTCCGTTTGTTCTTTTTTATCTGTCTTCGTTGTCCAAACACTCCCATCGCTCTGTGACTGTGTCTTTATCTGTCGTCACTCTTTGCTTTTCATATCCTCCACCCTTCCATCCCGGGGCACACGTTCTTAGCTCTCTCGTTTCTCTCTATAGTTTCTGTAGCTTTCTGTCTTTTTCAAACTCTCCCATGGTTGCAAACGTCCACACAAACCCAACCATTGGGTTTAGATTTGGACACTGGGTTGTTTCAACACATGATTGGGCCAAATATGGACAATTTCTTGGTTAAATTGTCCATATTTGGCCCAATCATGTGTTGAAATTGGGCCAAATTCTCACCACTAAGCGCTGTTATTTACAATTACATTTCATTGACAAACCAAACCAAAAAACAACCCATGGTTGGATAAAATATGGAAAAACCCAAGTATTATGTTTAAATTAACTTATTTTTGGGATGTTTCAACACATGGTAGAATCAAATATGGACAATTTCATCATCGGTTGGGTCAATAGTTTTACCCAAACATGGGTTGAAGTAACCATGTTGGGTTGTTTTAAACCAAAATGCTGGATTGTTTAAACCCATCGTTGAGTCAAATATAGACATTTTCTTTTAGTTAAGGTTGAAAAACAGCCGTTTTAGAGTGTAAATAAGTCAACCATTAGGACTCTACCAAGAACTTAACCTCGAGGAGGATGTTTCAGTGGATGTCCTTTAAAAACTCTCAAGCAGATCAAAAACATGCAAGCACAAAGGATGCGATAAGTCTACAAGTAAGCACTAATAGCATGACTCAGATCGATCACACCTACAGCTCGCGTCCTCTGCCATTCTCCATCTCTTGCTTTGGTCACGTCCTTAAAGGAAGCTAAGAAAAGACAGGAAATTTCCTACGTGAGCATCGCACAAAAAATGAAATGACATCATGTCCTTACTGATTGGCTGATGGACCTCAAGAACTAACCTCAAGAAATGACTTATAAAATTAAGCCATTTCATTATTTTAAAAGCCCTTAAAAATGGCAATACACCTATTGTAATATGAGGAAACAAACATTGCACGGCTACATTTCAATGGCAGTCAATCGAGAAAGATGTTTTATTCATCAGCAATTACAACCAGGCCTCAGCTCTGACCCCAGCCTTCATTGTTCCATGTTTCGTATTCAATCCAGTTGGTCTAACCTTGTCACCAGAGCATCCTAAATGCAAAAGACGTTACTTCCATAAACCATCACACTGGCCTTGAAACTAATTTGGTTTCTGGTGGATTACATGTTTTGTGTGCGTCACATGGGGTAGCTCGCAGGGGTTTTAGATGAAATTGGGACGTTTGCACGATGTTTATGCCATTTTTGGTAAATAAACTAATGGAATTGCTAGGTTTCTCTCTTTTTCTCAATTAAAATGTGCACACGCGGGCGCTCACAAATATCGCCCTCCTGCATCCTTCAGTCATCTGTATTTATGCTGACTTGAGCGTTTACTGGTTAAACTATATGAGCTTGCGCCCCTCTTTGCCCGTAACGTTAACATCATATGTTAATCCTGATTTTAAAAGTGTGTGAGATGTGAGAATGAGAATGTGAGAATTCTCATTTTGCAGAAAACCAACCAACCCCCGAAGCTAGTAAACAATGCAGTTCAAATGCATATCGCAAAGCGAGGAAAAATTATACAATATGCATAATGGCACAAGATTTAATCAACACAAAGCTAAAAAAATACCTCTCATTTCTTTGTTCTGTTGAACACAAAATCATACATTTTGAAGAACATTGGTCCCCAAACAACACGTAGCCCATTGACTTCCACTTTATAGTCCCAAAACCAAGACATTTCTTAAAATATCTTCTTTTGTACCAGTGCTCTAAAAACTACATTCTAGAGGACTCTTTGTGCTTGGATAAGCCTATATGACGCCTTTTGCAGGTCAGTAGATTTTGGAAAAAAAACTGTGTTTGTATATTATACTGTATGTGTGCAAAGGTGGTTGTTTTTCGCTGTTTTTAATCGGCCTATGCATGTTTTTATAGCCGTATCACACGCAAAGACTCATTCGCCGGCCGCCTTTCCTTAACTTCAGACCCGAAGCCTCTAGCTCGGTGCTGAATTATAAATTAGGCTGTCAGGTGACCCACTGTTTATGAGCTTGGGGGGTCATTTAAATTTAATTTGAAATGGGATTTCTCTTTAGGGTCTGTGTGCTCAGCAGAACAGCATCAAAATACAAGAAAAAAAACACATTACAGCACCTCAACTTAATATAGGTCTGCATGCTCCAGAACGGGGGAGAGGGGAACACGGTATATTGTAAAGACAAAAATTAAGTGAGCTGCGTCACGGTGATTTGGCTTGAGCTGAACAGGTAGGTGGAAGAAGTCCAAACCTTTAGGCTTGGTCCATTAGGATTCATTATGTAAGAAGAAATATGGAGTCTTATGGCAACTTTGACACAAGCTGAAACCTGCCATATTCATCCAGCAATAGCTCCCTTGGAGGCAATGTGATCAGTTATAAAACGCGGCCAGAAATGAATCACTGTTGCCCAAGGTCAAATGTAAGAGTTTGTGTAAGGCTTGGCACTCCGCATCAGCCAAAGTAAATCTTGGTTATCTTCAGTAGAAGTTCAAATAAGATAAACATTCATAAGATCATGTGAGCTTCCCACACATTTTCTTGCATTTGCACAGTTAGTGTGGTTTAGTGAAAGCTTTAGAGAGTGATATAAGCACATAACGTATCCCTCAATATGCATTTATGGGCGTAACTGTCTGTCTAAAATATGTGTAGATGAAACAAGACAAAGTGCACAAAATTTTGGAAATCGCAACAGGCAACAAGATCAATTTCACCCCACTGTCTTCTTCTGCTTTAAGGCAATTAATACATGCCAAAGTAAAGAGAGACTTGAGAATCTTGTCTGTTCCTAAATCCCCAAAATATCAAACACCGAAATGGCACTTTTCAGACATGCCCAAGGTCTCAAGAAGTTGCAGCTCAGATGCCCTGCCAGCGAATGTGACTGGAGATTTCTTGCATGTCAAATGATTGTGATGCATTTCAATAAGCACAGTGGGAACTCTCCTTTTCATCATCCTGTCTGCGCTCTGATTCCCCCCGTACGACCGCTGCATTTCTGCCGCGCTGCTCAGTCTTCCTGGCAATCATTTATCTATGCGAAACATTTGTGCTATGAATTTGAATTTATTCAGGTGCATTGAAGACAATACGGCTTCATTTCTAATAGTCAGTCTGTCCGAGTTCGCTAAGAGTTTGCATAATCGGTCCTCTTTTGTGAACTTTATTTGTGCTAGGAGGAGCGTCAGGCATTTAAAAAAGTCAAGTGTGTGTTTGGTTTGGTTAGACTCATAAAGTCAGATAACAAAAATAAAATAAATAACATAAATATATATTAGGTACAAAAAAACACGATCATATACAGCACATTTAGAAAATAGATAAAATATATGTTATACACCGAGAAACAATGTGGTTTTATTTGCATGTGTATATACCCACTCACCAAAAGTGTGAAAACCGGTCAAATTGTTTTTGCAAAACCGCCCCATTGAGGACGTCCTTATTTGTCAAAACACTAAAAAAAATATGGTTACGTTTTTTCAAAATTGTAAAATGGCAAGAGTTTTTCAGGTTAAATGAGAGAATTAACTAGCAAACATAGAATAGGATGGAATGGAATAGCATATAAAAATGAATGCATTGGGCAGATCCAAAACCACTTTCATTGCATTATACTATACAGTGCATTATAATATACATTGCATTATATTAAACATTTTTGTTTCTGTAAATACTTTGTGACACTGACTATATGCACTGCTTTGTGAAAAAGGCATCCACGTGTCCACAGAATGTGTAGGAAATTCAGAAATAGACATTCAAAAGGAAGAATTTAGAAAGAAAGAAATGGTGAGGATTTGTCAGAGCTGCAAGGGACAGTTGCTCAACCTCTGGACTCCGGTGACCTCTGTGGCCTCCGCAGATGTCACTTTCAAAGAGAAGCCTTTGTCCAAGAGCGCTCTGACATGTGTGGCACAAGAGTTAAAGAAGTCTTACAAACCACGAGACATCTGTCAACAGTCTGAGTATCGACGGGCCTGCCTGCACAGACTGTGTTGGGCAGTTGAGTGATCCTGAACTACAACATCTTCCTCATTAAAACAAAGCGCACAAAACTGTGGAGTGCACTTTTGCTGCAAGAGATGTGACATTTTGTGAGGAGTCGTAAATGACTCCTTGCATTGAGAGGTCAGTTTGACCAGGGTAAAGATCTATCGTACCAGCAGAGGGCAACAACATCCCTAATCTGGAGAAACATATGGGAAGTCCTTACTTGGATTTAAACGCTCTCAGTCAAATGAACCTCTGGGCAAATGATGTGGTTTTTGGAAAATAACATTAAACTAGTTGTGCTTGGAGTCACTCTACACTGCCAGCTGGAATTTGACTATAAAATGAAGATAAAAGGAGTGAATGTTGCTTACCTTGGAAATATGACACGAGCATCCAATATAGTGCCGGGTTTCTCATTGTCCTACTTCATATATTAAGCAATGTGATGTCTATGAAAAGGAAACATTAAAGTGTTGAATCAGTGTTTTTATTAAGTATAACGAAATTACTGTTTGGACGCCATTCATAAGTCAGAGATGTAGAAATATACTTTTAAAAGTCAGATATTTCTCGAAATATCTTATTTTGTGTTCCACCGAAGAACTAGTCATTTACAGGTTTTAAATGACATGAGGGAGAATAAATGATGGCAGAATTTTAGTTTTTGGGTGATCTGTCTCCTTAAAGCAAAATTGTACACATTTTTGTACAAAACATTTAAAATCATTTATAAAAGATGAGTAAATGATAACAGAGTTGTCATCGTGCTTTTTCTGTGCACTATTCCTTTACATTGTGTATATGTCTTCGAGTTGTGACGGATATTCCTGGCCCAACAGTACACAACAAAAGGATTTCTCTGAATGTCTCTTCAACAAAGAGTAATAAAAGAAGAAAAATGCCTCTTCTCACAGAAAAGCGCCCACATTAATATCAAAGACCTGCCACAAAGAGATGCGGAATTGTTGAGAACGGTGACAGTACCTCAGCGGGGTGGATATTTAATTCTAACTCAGACCTTAGAAACGAGAAGCATCTTTCCACTAATACAGTGAGCGTGGGAATTATTGTCAAACTTCAATCAAATTCTCATTTTCTCATCCTCTCTCCATCAAACCGACCGTTGGTTTCATTTCTTCGTCAGCTCGCACATGCACTCGACGTTCCTGCGGAATACAGATTGGCTGCTGATGTCAGACCGCAGGTACAGGCATGTGGACGCGTGGCGCTTGACTGATAGCATCCATAACAACAGGCAACACATAGACTCAATTCACACTAAGAGATGGTGCAGCAGTAGGTTGCAGGCAAGTTATTTCTTGAAGACGAGGAAAGCAGGCCTACGGCACTATAGCTGGTCTGTGTCCTTAGAGACTAATGCTCCAGCCTCCAGGTCTGCTTTAGATATCATGTGGCTTCCATCTCAAACTCCTGTTCCCTATCCACCAAGCAAATCTAGGTTCATTTTAGATTCAGTGTGCAAGCAGACCTAACATTTGCATTCTGTATAAAGAATCAGTCTTGCATGGAGAATGTTTTGGAACGCTGACATTAAAGCTTACTCTTCTGTTGACGACGTGAGAATTGGTACATGATGGACAGTTGTTGATTTGGCATATAAGCAAGTACACGCAAATCAGTATTTAAAATGGTCTTTATACCTGTAAATTCTAAAAGTGATTTTCAATTTGAGCAATGTTGTTTTCAACCAGCGCTGGGACGAAACAGGACAAACCCAACAGTTATAAATGAACCTTTGCTTGGGTTGTTTCAACCCAAAATATTGGGATGTTAAACCCATCTTTCCGTCAAATATAAACATTTCAATTTCCTTGGATAATTGATAACCCAACGGCTGGGTTGTCCCTTCACGACCCAACTCTGGGTTAAAAATAGCCCAGCATGATGACAATGAGTTCGGATATACTGAAAGTCAGAATGTTAATGTTTAACATTAACGTGTTAATGTTAATAAATCCAAACGTTATATCCAGGTTTGTGGTGGGAAATATCCCAAATCCGAGATGTCTTGAACACAGCATACCAAACTGATGAGACCTTTTTCGGTTCAAACATACATTTTATACATAAACAAAATTGATACTCTGAAGATATTTTCAATTTAAATGAAAGAAACTTATAAATGATTCATCACGTAGCCTACATAATATACCACGCATTTGTTCAAATGATCCTGCAATCAGGGATCTGGAGAAAATATATAGAGTTGTCCACCGTTTGTTTCGCATCCATCATATAGGCCAACGTATACAATGCAGCACAATCTATATGGACTTCAAGCATGCAAAAGAAAATGTATTTCAGAGATGTGCCAATTTACCAAAACATAAACCCTCCAGACAAAAATTCACGACGCAACAAGCAATCTGCAGAAGTTAATGCCAGACAACAGATTGCATTGACTTGGCTGCAGAAAGTGGATAGCGCAAGATTCAGATCTTCCATTTATAGAAAAAGAAACCTGCCTGCGATAATACAGTCCATAAGACGCAATAAAATCACCTGTGTGCCGAGTATATTTTGGGATGGGGCGGTCAAGGTCATCCACGCGGAGACGAATCGAGTGGGAGGTACGGCTAACAAAGGGAATATGTTAGTCCTCTCCGCAGAGCTCGGCACGCAGATGGTGGAGCTGAGGAAGGGGCCTGCTGAGAAGCTGATGGGAAGAGAGCTCTAAAAGGTGGGAAAGAAGTCTATCAACGGGCGAGGAGGAGCCATTATGCAATCCGAGCACAAAGTGTCGGCAAACAACAAGGTTTATGAGGTATCGGGGGAAGATGAGGCAATGCGCTGTGAAGATGTGAGGCGGAATGATTTGTTGGTTCTGTGATAGCGTAAGTTACAGTCGGTAGGATGTGATAGGTACTTTGGAAGTATAAAACAGTGAAGGAAAATGAAGGGGTGGTTGCAATGACGTTTGAGTATGTAAAGTAAATACACATATGTGTTTTTACTGCGTTCAAGACATCTCTGATTTGGGCTATTTCCCTCCTTAACCCGGAAGTAATTTCTAGAACGGCGCTCTTTATATTTACATTTAGACATTTAGCAGACGCTTTTATCCAAAAGACAGTTCAGGGAGCAATAAAGCGACATGTCATACGAGAGCAATAATACATTTACATTTACATTTAGTCATTTGGCAGACACTTTTATCCAAAGCGACTTACAGATGAGGAAACATTGGAAGCAATTATAACAACATAGGCGACAAAAGACATAAGTGCATCAAACCACCTAGTCCATTAAAGCCTAGCACAGTACACAAAGCTAATACAATATAGGTGCTAATACAAAGTCACTTGTTTCAACAAAAGCCAGACCAATACCAGTGGAGAGAAATTGTTCATAAATGCTTGTAATGTTGTAATACTGTTTACCGGTTCAATCCAAACGTTAATTCCGGGTTTGTGGTGGGATCCTACATCCGACTATTAACGCAGCATTAGACACATCGAGGTCATTCATGTGCGCAGCTCACAGTGATTTTTCTTAACAACATGAACATACTTTGCACGACAGGCATCACTATTGACAGTTTTTCATAAACATAATTAAATCCATACGATAATATATTTAAAAACTAAGCAAATTTGCTTTTCACATGACGAAACTTCCACCTGACAGAAACCCACCTCATTCTCTACTCTAGCGGTCTCACGGGACCTTGCCCCGACTCCGCCCTCTTTATCCCCCATTGCCCTTTTGTATGGAAGTCTGTGTGACCTCATCACTTTTAGTGCTGGTCCCTCTGCCAAACTCCAGAGCTAAAAATACCCGTGCCAACAAGGCAGAGTGATTTCGGCCCTCTAACAACAATAGCAAAGTTGCAGCCATACGCTGTGTCACAAAGCCAATGCGGTTGTCATTTAGCGATAAGCCTCTGTGTTTTCCCACAACACAATGCATTGGTGGAACAACATCCGTGTCCCTAACCGGACTGGTGCAAAGAGCGCAGGATGCTTTGAAAGAACAAGAGCACGTGCACATTGCTGTTCATTACGAGGCTGAACCTGGAAAAGTGCACACCAGGTGTTTAACACATGTTTATTAAAACAATATTTTTATTATTTACTCACCCTCATGTCATTCCAAACCTGCAACAGAACACAAAAGATGAAAAAGTTGGTTACCAAACAACATTTTGCGCCCCCCGTTCAATTTCATAGTATGTGGACACAAAACATTTCTCAAAATATCTTTTTTTGTGTTCCTCTGAAAAAGTCATAAAAAGACTTTGAATGGCATCCTATGTAATGCCGGCTCACAATCATTTCATTAGACTTACGTTCACTGAATTAAATATGACTTATCATGACTTCAAATGTATTTTTACGTGATGTCATATTTTAAACCCTTTTTATATGAGGATTTGTGGAATCACAGCAAGTCCGAGTATTGCAGTAGCAATTACAAAACATTAGGAAATACATTTAGAAAGCTAACTATTGCCACCTTGTGGAAAGACATAAAACCTACCACTACGACAAAACGCAGCCTTTTGTGTTACTGATCTGATTGCTTTATAAACCAAGCAATATAAAGTGATATACAAGATGTGCATGATATTTTAAGCTTCATGGATATTCAAACCTACTTACATCAATGCAAGATTAACAGAACTGCTGCACAGTTTCAGGCCCAAAAGGACGAATGCAACAGAGTTACCAAAATATGTGGGGCGGCTGGCAAACAACACTAGGCACTAAAAATGCTTTGTTTGCTATATTTCTTATTGTGCTGAATCAAACATGCCTTCAGAAATATATTCAGTGGGCAGGTTATATAACATCCATAAATGAGAATTTAAATATTTTTCTCCTGGCTTCTGGCGTGTTAACACATGCCGACAACGTTTATTGTATAACAACAAACACACCTCGAGTCTGCCGTTTCTGTGCTACGCAACAACTCCAACCTTGAGTTGTATTAAATGGTCAAATAGCGGGCACCATGGGGATAATAGTTAATGCATGTTGAGAGCCTTTGTATTACCACTGTCGGGAGTATTTATTCATGTGTAATTGTAGCTGCACCACGAATAGTCAATAGAGCTCATGTCGATTTAGAAATTAAGTGTTGAATATTGGTATAGCAATGTTTGGCAAGCACTAAATAATGGCTTGATTTGATGTGCTCCATGAATATGAACAGAAAGATAGACTGAATAAGTCGGCTAAAAATACCTGACACAGCATGTTGTTATTCTGCGTTTGAGGATAAACTCCAAGAACTCATCCAACTGAGAGAGCTGGAAATCAATAATCATTAGTAAGGCTCATGTGGGCAATTGATGATGTAAACATCTATTGAATATGACAAAGATGTTTTTTAAGCCATATTTTCCATTAGCAATTCTATAGTAGTGGCTTACTGGTGAAGGCAATCGGCTCCATTTTCTGTAAATACAGTAGCACATATAGGAATAAAACGATCTGATTAAATATAATCAGGGCCTGAAATTCCACTTAGATGATGGTTATATATAAATTCGATATATTTGTATAGTGTGATTTACAATACAGTTTTTCAAGCAGTTTAACTAAACAAGGCATATGTGAGAATCATTCTTGTTTCTGGTAAATTGACTTAAATATGGGAAGTTTGAAGTGCACTAGAAATATCAACAGATAAGAGAAACTGGTTCCTAATACAGCTGCGTGATAACTACGGGGAAAAGAACTATAGAAACCCAGTAGAAACCATCACAGAAATTCTTATTGTTAATGGTTTCCAGAATTCCATTACCGCCCATTAGCTTTTTCCATTAAGATTATTACAAAATTCCCTTTTGAAGTGTTTTGCCCATTGTTTAAATATCATCCAATGGTTTCCATCTGCCAAATAACACTCCACCAATAAAATCCATCACAGTAGACACCATTATAGTTTCCATTAAAACCAATACAATTCATATTATGCATTAAATCAATTTTCTACTGTTTTAGGGATGGTGCTTTGTTTTTGAAGTAGGTTAAGCTTAATATAATTTGTCAAAAGAATATATGCATAAAACGTGCATTCAAGAAAGTATCTCTCTCAAGATGCCCAGTCACCTCGCCACAGTAGATTACAGGCATCAAAGATGCAAATGCTTTGGCAATGACAATCATGCCAATAAAGCAAATGAATGTTGCATTGGTAGTGCTTATGTTGCTAAGAATGGCCGTTTCAACGTTCATGCTTACAGAAACCCCATGTATGTGTAAATTACAAAAGATTAAATAAGTACAAGATACATTTTTTTATATAATAAGATAGTGATAAGTTGCTGTAAAACTAAATCATATATATATATATATATATATATATATATATATATATATATATATATATATAGCAGAGTTATTTTGGATTGATTTGTTGATTACTTAATTTTTACAGAGTAATAGTGTTGAATCCGTATGTTTCTGTTTTGCATTGCTATGTCTAAACGTTACTAGTTGGGATCTATTTGACACCGACACCTCTTTTTGAATGGTTATCTCACACTGAACAACACTGCCCCCTACTGGTTTGAACAGAACAAATAGGGTAGACTATGGTTTGATTTGATTGACCCCATTTATTAAAAGGAAAATAACTTGCATGTCATAACTTTATTTAAAAACCTTTTCATGCTACTCTTGCATCATATTATAGGCTACACGTATGTTTTTACAATTTATCTAAATTCCCTGAAAGTGCCTTTAATATGAAAGAACATAGTACATACGTGTTCACAAACTCACCACATGGTGGCATCACTACACTAGCCATGCCAAACTCGATATTGACAAAGGGTCTTGCTGGGGTAAAGCCCCACCTAAGCCAAACACCTATTAATAAAGACAACACTTTGCTTTCATCCATAATGTGATTATGCCATCCCGGGGAGCAAAACGACACCCCCGAGCGCAACCCGTCAATATGATTCTGTATGTGCCGATTGTGTTCCCCCTCCCCGTGGTTCGTGCCAGGTCACATAAAGATTAGTTGGGTCTCCTGTCATCAGTAGGGGTCCCATCAGGAGGACTAAGCTTCTTCCAGGGAGGTGCCTATTATAAACAGGTGCCTCCTTTCATTTTCCATGTTGACACACGCTGGTCTAATTTGCCTCTGGATCTTTTTGGCACCGTGGCATTCTGCCCTTTCTGCCGTTCTGCCCCAATGTGAGTTTTCACAAATATTAATAAACCTTATTCATTTTCGCCCCTCTGTCTCTGACAAATATATCTGCTGTGATAAGTGGGCTCAATCAGAGATTATTCATGGCGCTCTCAGACATGGCCGACCAGCTTTGTTTGCCTTGTGACAGAACAAACCCACACGTTCGCCTACGAACATGCCTCCGCCTCACAACTCGAACACGCACTCATCCATCCCGCCCTTAATTACCACCAATTAACGTGTGGACTCGAACGCGGCCTGCTTCTAAATGGACATACCCTGGAACATAACATGGCAAAAAAGCCCTTGTGCGGCAAAATAACCTTCCCGATTGTTGCGGTATTTATCAAAGAAAGCAATTTGCTGATATTTGTGAGTTTGCTGAGTCGAGAGCAGGTACGGCTTCTTGAAAATAATTACAGCGGTAATGAGTTTTTCCCGGTAATGGCGGAGAGGAGGTAGCGGAACCCGGATGGAAAGTCCACGGCCGGGCCTCCCGGTGCGCTGCACCTTGCTATGGTCCCGTACACACATATGATAAACCATTAGCCCGAGCCGTGACTCACCGGTTGATCGTACTGAAGTACGCTAGCGTACAGCCTGGCACTATACTCCCAATTGTTCCCCTAATATCCGTCTAATGGTCTCCATTTAATCCGGGGAGGATGATTATTACGTATTCGTCCCCCCTCCCTTTTCCCCTAGCTGGACATGGAGACTCACAAAGGCCCGGACGTAGCAGATGAATACATCTCGGTCATCAGCGTAAAGTAAAACATAATCAGAGCATTTTCCTCCGGCGCATGAGTATGATAATGAGTTTGCTTCGCGGCGTAATTTTAGATTATGTTCCAACGGCGACATGTGGTGAGGTTTTTGTTTGTCTTCGGCATCTCTCTTGTTTTTTTCTTTCTCTCTCTCTCACTAGAGATCAAACGAATGTATGCTGTTATCTGACATTTAATTACATGAATTGTCATAACCTCTGCAGACCTATGCCAATGATATAATGATCTGTGGAAAAAAGCTAAACAAAACCATGTTAAACCAGCCAGCCTGTTTTCGGAAGCACTTGTTAGATTGGAGCCCAGATGGTCGATCATCTTAAAAACACCAGCATGGTCAGACTGGTACCAGCAAAGACCATCAAACCACGTCGTGCTGGTTTAATCTGTTTCTATAGCTTTTTGTCTTTTTCTTCACCTGTGCTTCCACTACCTCTCCCATTCAGCACTGACAACAAATCAAAGTGTGGCACCTAGGAAGAAAATAAAGTCCACACGAACCTCCGCGCAGCCACAGGGCTCGCAGGACATGCACTAGCGTGCAGGCCTTCATTCGCAATTCACAGCCGGCTCGAAGCTCCCGCACGACTCAACAAAATCCGAGGGACAGCGAGCCCTAGTCAAATATGTTTTGTCAATATTTAGGCTCGTTCTGCTTTCTTCGCCCCTGCAAAAGTTTCATTTTATTGAGTGTCTTTGCAGGGTTCGCCGTCTCCTTGCGGGATTTCTGAACAATCGACCCTCGAGGTGCTCCTGGAAAATGAACCGCAGCTCTCAATCAATATTGGTCATATGAAAAGGAAACTGTACTCAAGATGATATTAAATGTTGACAGAGTGTTCAAAACATGAGGTACAAATATTGTAGCTGCGTTTGGGGATACAAACAGTGGGCGAAAGACGGTTTGGGGATGGATTTCATCTGTGCAGATGCATTTGCTTTGGTGTGTTTGAAAATACTGAAAGCACTTCTGTATACACAAACACATGTTTACAAACACCTTAAAGAAAGTTTTGATAATTAAAGAAAAACAAGAGGAATTGTAAAAAAAATGTTTTGTTACCCGTAGAAGAACCGTTACTTGGCTAAACTTAAATGCAACAGTCACACAACCCATTCAACAAATTATTTAATTAAAATTATTATACAGTAAAATGTATAAATATATATAAATGAAATAAAAATATAAAATATACAAGCCACTAGCCAGACCAATAATAGAACACAGATCAGAAGCCTATCAGAAGAAGTTGGCCAGGTGCATCTATCCGATGATCCGATCCCAGTTCAAGTTTACAGACCCGTGATTCTCAATACTATGTGATGTTACCTCAACGTTCCTTAAATGTTTTTATATTTGTAATAGATGTGCATGATTCACATGCTTCCCCAAAGTTATTAAACCATTCTTCTAAAACATCTCCTTTCCAACGATCTTGGTATCCATCTTTTCACACTAAGGACAATTCAGAAATGCATACGCAACACATGAAAGCAATATGATACATTCAAATTCAGGAGAATGAAAATATTTGAACAGGATGATTGGAGTCAATTGGTTTTATATAGTGGGAGATGTGGGCATGTATATATATTTTGCAGCTTCTGAAGAGCATTGAAGGTATATGATTTATATATTTAAACATGATATTAACTATTTCTAAAAGGAAATGCATTTGAAAAGATGAAATACATCCCAACATGTGTCTATTTCTAGAAGCATAAATATATAAGATACACAAAAAAAATGTTTTGAAGACCGTTGGCAACCAATCAGCATTGGCCTCCATTGACTTCCATTGTATGGACACAAAACCACAGATACATTTCTTTAAATATCTTCTTTTTGTTTTACGGTAGAAAGAGTCAGGTATTGAACACAATGAAGGTAAATAAATAGACAGAATACACATTTTTGGGTAAACTATCCCTTTAAACCAAACAAAACTAACATTGGCAAATGTGTAACTGCAATATACTTTAACTAAATTTTTAAGTCTGTAAGAAAAAAAAAAAACAAGGCAATTTGTTGATGCTGACAAAACTGGCCACATTTGTGATTTGAAAAAGTCATAGCCTCGCCAGACATCCATCTAAACTGTTAATGTATTGACTTCTGAAACTTTGAGTGCATGGCCAGATCTCCCATTAAACAGACCACACATCTGTTTCAATATTACACTTGACTGTGTTTCCGGAATTTCTAAAACAACATCATTCAATTTACATGAGCTCATTGCTTCAATCTGTGACCTTTGGCGGAACCAACAAAGGCGAGATTTTTAGAAGTGCTCGGCCCTCTGCATACTTTAACAAAGAACAATCAAATTACTTTGATTTCTTGGAGCGCGGGTCCAGGTTAACGTACCTGACGCATGTTGCCGTACGTTATTGGGGCAGTTACCCTTCAGACATGTGCTGAAGAGTGAACAGGGAAAGGTTAGGAGTTTTCATTCGACGGATAAAAATAGAGAAGCCCGGGTAATGGGAGAATGATCATTTCAATCGCGCGTCGAGGCCTTCGATAGCTACCGGCGGCATTAGGGGCGTATCAAGGATGTGAGGTACTTCAAAAGAAGCTAATCAGGCGCAATGGGTCTCGGAGAAAAGGTTTCAGGCTTTGAAGATGGCTGAAAAATGAAATGGAGGACTTTGCGAACCTATTTAGAAACATATCTAAACATAATAAACATTTATGGAGCGATGAGCGTACACTTTGAGGCGAATGTCCTATTAAGCGAAGTTCTGTAATCAGAAACATGGATGCTAATGATGTACGTAAAACATTTCGCAAGGACAAAAAGCATTTAAATTACCAGAATAAATTGGTTTTCATAAATCATCAAGTATAGATGACCAACAAAAATGATATATAAGAAACATAGGCTTTAACATTCAAAGGTTAATGACTGGCGCGCAAGGGATGGCATACATCAAATTTTACCTTATTAATGTTTGAAATTGTTTGTCACACGCTAAGATTCAGCCTGAGGCTGTTGAATAAAAATGTTTCTGGTTTCAGCAGATGGATGACAAATGTGGGCAGATGTACAGCCTGCACTTATATTCTTGATGTATGCATATGAATGACACATACATGATTTCACACACATGAAAAAACTGTAACACAATTCCCTGATGCACTTGGTCAGTGGTCACAAAATAAAGATTTGTAGTAATAGTATTAACTGTAAGAGTCTGAGAAATTGTTAGCAATTGTAAAACAGATTAAATGTCAGAAACTCATTTTGTAACTATTTTATGAAGTGGCTAATTTCAGTGCAAATGCCAAATAATTCTAAAAGGTCCATTGTGTAGTTTTTTTTGATGATCTATTAACAGAGATGTAATTTAAAATACATAACCATGTCTTCAGAGAAGACCTTACATAATGAAGCGTTGTGTTTTTATTATCCTAGAATTAGCTATTTCTATCTACATACGCTGCGGGTCCCCTTACGTGGAACTCGCCATCTTGTTTCTACAATGGCCCTAAATGGACAAACTGCTCTACAGAGCGCGTTTCGTAAATACGTTATGTCCTCCGGCAAAGAAGCGAAAACATGACAACATCTTAGTCCTGAGCCACTGGAGTGCTTCGAAAGGGAGGGGTAGAGGGAGCAAAGGGTTGAGGGAAAAAAAAAGAGTTGGTGCTTAAACAAAACAATATCTGCTAATGCAGGGTTCCCAAACGGATGTGTATATAAACGATTATTTTTTCATTATTTTAAAAACTGTACAATTACAAAGGTGGAAGGTCTTTGCACATACAGTCCGAAGTGTGTAATGGCTTTATTAGGTTTAATAATGACAGTTATGTAAAATACCACTGATAGAAGCTTTAAAGTAGATTTTACAAATATTTTTGAAGGAAAACATGCAATCGTGTTATTATATTATTGAACATTTTCTAACAATCTTACTTCAGTAAATAATTCAGGGATTTTAAGAGATTTAGTTTTGACAAAATAGTTTGAAAAACCCTGTGCCAATAGGATAAGACAAAAATACGCTTGAATTAAATTTAAACTCGATTTTCTAACCCCGCTGGTATATTTTGCTTGTTTTATGCATAAACTGACTTTAAGAAACTTTTCATAAGCTGACTTTATTTACATAGTTCAGAAGACAAGACTAAACAGCTTCTCAAGAAAAGTTAAATCATTTTTAAGGCATTTGAACTGGGAAAACAAGCGAAACAAAACTCAGATAGTTATTTTTTGCTTTTCACATCAGTGACCGTGAGGTTTTAAAAGTATAGCTTCAATATTCCATTCAAACTATAATTGTATGTTTCCTGTCTGTTTGATTCCTGTAAGACATTAAAACTAAACCTGACCGGAAAGAAAGCAGAAGAATCACAAATCACACTTGCACTATAAAAACTGAAGAACAGATCACTTTTAAAAAAAAGTCTTTCCTTTAAAAACAATGTTACACTTGTAGCTGCGTATATCTGTGGAGGCTTTGTTGTGTTCGCATCCTAAACCAAATTGGCAACATATTTATAAAGAATCAAGAAATATCCACTATATAAATATATTCCTTTTATTTTATTCCTTAATGTTTTACATTAGGCAGAGAGTTCCTACAGAATTAAATTATTGAATTATTGAACTCAACACGGTCATTAGACTCATTACCTCCACTGAACGATGATGTGCGTGTCTCACTCCGCTGAAAATCACTGTAAGTCCTTTCTATTGAATTACAGCGTGACACACAATAAGGATCCTTTCCGTTTCATATTACACCACTGGCTAACAGGTGGCTTGTCGAGGTTGCTGCTGAAATTTGTGTGATCTTCTAAGGTCAGGTGTGTTGTCTCACTTTTTAACCCCAAAACAAAGAGCATTTCTCTCCTGCAGGGCCTGCTCGAATTCTTCTAATGAATACATACATTGGTCGCCGATTGTTAACCATTTTTTCCAGATTACATTGGCCACCTTGTTGCTAAGACAACGGCAATTAGCAAGAACTGGGTTACCAGGCAGACAGTGGCTACAACAAAGTACACATCGTAACCATAGAAACCAGGGTCAGTCCAGCAGCGCGGGCTTGTCTTCGCATGTGGTAGGGAATATATACGTATGGGCCGTATATTATTGATAAAACAACATACATGTTTTAAAAGTTAACATATGGTCTCTTAAGCTTTTGTTATATGTAAACTCGGGTTAATGTTTCACCGGATCAATTAACTGACATTGTGTTGCTATTTGTATTGCCTACTCTCCGTTAACTCAAACATTGACCTCATCAGCTAGGAGATAACCAAAATTTCTATTAACAGGCAGACATCCATCACAGACTCTCTGTATATATCGGATTATTGCTTACAATACTATATTTTCCGAAGACAGTATACATATACAGTAGCCCTTAAAATCGTTGAATATGCTAAACTTGACTTTCCTCTGCCATTTTTGTATTTGCTTTTACCCAGCTGCTCCCGGAGTCCCTCTCGGTAAATGTACAGGCTAAAGAAAGATATTTTTGTTTACATACGCACAGGTGTCCCAGCTAGCGGATGTTTTTGAGCACATTAACTTCGGAAACGCTTTTCTAGTTTGGACAACAAGAAAGTCTCCAAAAGCATTTCTAAACTCTTCTTTTGAATCTAAATCTTTTGGCTAATCATGGAAGATCGAATAAATGATCCTTTTTTATTTTTATCCAAATGTCGTCTATACAAAAGTGATATTTTATTCAAGCTTGTTGTGCCAAAAACGTTGTCCAAATGACCCCTGATTGTGGATTGTAATCCATGTTGAATTACATTACACAAATGAACTAGTGAGTGTGCTTAATTTAACCATTTATTATTTTATAATTATTACTAACCATCTACATTTTTTAGTAAATACTAAAATTAATGCTTCTATTATAACGCGTTTCATCAAAAGATAAAGAAATCCTAATGTGTCTGATGTGTTTCAGCTGTGCTCCCTAATGCACTTTGGGTTATTTGTGAAGTAACCACGATGCTCAAATTAACCTACACTTCTTTTTTGTACAACAGGGGTCGGTACAGTACAATTCGTCTCGCACACTAAAAGCTACATCCCCTCCACCCCACGTTCACGTCCAGAGGCTTTCCCCAGGAGTCTGGAGGGCGTCAGAATGTGTTCAATTAGCTTGTGTAACCAGAGGCAGGACGGACACATAATCCCACAGCACCTGCTGCCTCTTCACAGGTTAACCCCAGCCAACCATGTCACCGACCGAGGCAGGATATTATCACACGTTAGCCCAGCTCAGTGGCCCTGGATTTACTTGGCCGTCTGATTGGATGTAATCTCCGAGCTGGCCCACCGGCAAGCAGCTGGACTCCTAATTAGCCAGCCAAAAACCCGGATGAAGTTTTTCAGGTGACGTGTGGCCTCTCCGCATGCAAGGTTGCTGCCATTTGAGCAGGTCTAATTAAAGCAAAATAAGGGAGTCATTACAAGTTTCAAGAGTCCACAGTTACAAAAAAGTTGACCGGTGTATGAGGACTATCAAACACCTGTATTGTTTCGAGGGCTAAGGACACGGGAGAAAAAAGCCAAGGTGCCATTTATCATATAAAGCTCGATTGAATTCAAGATTATATACGGGAGACCAGTTCTACAATGCGATACCAAAGAATAACCATTTTAGGTCTTTAAAGTAAATTAAAGTTTTTAAAGGACCACACCTTTTCATACTATTGTATGTTGAGCCTTTATCACAACAAATGTCCATTTGTGGAACCATACACCTCAAAAGAAGCTTTAAGGAAGCTTTATATGAAAGAGTTTATTTGTAACATGAGTAAGTTATCTAAATATGTAACTGAGGATTTACATTAAAAAACAGAATTAATTCAGACTAAATTTCTAGCCTTATAATTTATGAGCACCGATTTGTCAAGATTGGAGGGGTCACGTGTTTTTCTATTCGATTATAAATGTATAGATTTTATTCATTTTTATTTATGATTTATGGCGAGCAAAACTGTGTTTGTGTGTCTTATTATTTTAGCTTGTGTGTGCGTCTTATTACTTGTTTGCTTGTGTGTGCGTCTTATTACTTGTTTGCTGCAATGATTATTATCCCTAAAGCAAGGACAATAAAATCATTCAAAAGCTTCCAAACATTTAAGGTATGGCACTACAGAAAATGTCTTACAAAATTCACCCTGAGACATATCTCTCATATTAAAATGATTGATATTGTTTTAATGTAAATCAAGCTAAAATTCTGTTAAATTAACAGTTTTCCCCCAAATCCAAACAAATGATTTACTCACCCTCGTGTTATTCAAAACCTGTAAGGCTTCTGTAGAATATGAAAGATATTGTAAAGAATGTTGAAACCCAAACAATGTTGACCCCATTGACTTAAACAACTGATATAAATGATGACAGAAGTTGATTTGTGAGTGAACTATCCCTCTAAGAACTTAAACGTGTTTTGTGGTGCTTAAAATCTGAGAAAACTTTAAAATAAAAAAAAATTATATCTAAACTGAAAACCAGACACATCTGAAACTGAAAAAGTAAAATTGACTCGAGCTAACTCACACGTAAACCAGAAAGGATCATAATTACATAATATAAAAAGGCTACAGCGACAAGTTGAGACAAAACTCAAGGAGGCTAACAGGTGACCTATGTAAAGACAACAGAATACTTAAGCCCAGCAGATGATGCATCTATATAAAAACACCACGTACTCGTCTGTGAAGTCCACAACTTGAAATGTCAAGTTACTTTAAATGTGCGCTCTAATAAGTCAACGGGGGTTCGAGAGAGCGCACGCGCAGATGTTCTTTTGACGACACACAGTTGTGTAACGCAAAGCTCACCCGTGATGAATGGTTTCGAGATCAGTATCACCTTTCAAACTACAACGCCGTAGCTGCTTTCTCCATCTAACAACACAGGGCAGGAACAACAATGACAGCTATTAAACCTCGAGACTGAAACATAGCGGCGTAACATGTTTGAGTTCATCTCTCTCTTTATCGAATTAATTCGCTCGCGCCCCGAACATTGTAGATTATTTGCGGGGGGATAGGTCACTCGAGCGCATAATAGAAGCACAAAAGAGGGAAAAACGCGACGGAAAACGTTGAATAACGCAATCACAATTCCCAACGTGTCACTTCATTTTCTCCTCAATCAAGTGTGCGGCAGGTTCACCTCCCCTTTATTCCCATTCAGCGCAAAACTGAACTGATTGCGCGATGAAATTATAACCCCGGTACGGTTTTTTGTTCCGTACCGCGGCTGCACCATTACGGGTGAATTAAATGAGAGAGAAGCCATACGAAGCACAATCGACACCCTCCCACTGCCGCCCACGCCGAACCCTAGGATCACACTTTTCAATCCGGTCCGTGGCTAAAAGCATTCGTTCTTGCGTTCAGGGGTCCCGCGCCTGGAGCACCTACCAGAACGCGGTCATCTCGCTGGACTTGGGAAATTTTTGTCAGTGACTAGCGGGATATCAGAGATTCGTATTCGTAAAGCCTTGAGGGAATGATTACACTTAAAGTAGTTGCACTTAGGGGTCCACTCAAAAAAAATGGCACTCTGGAAAGCTTTTACACTGGTGGGGGGAGACTCGGACAAGTCTAAATAGGGGGTTTATGCATTGGGTATATCAGTTATAACTTTCTATTTCTTCGTAATAAAGGAGAAAGAAACTTTCGTAGTTTTTTTAAATCTCCTGTATGGAAAATTGTCCTTCAATCAGTGCTGAAGTGGCTGTTAAAACAGATGCATTTTCTTCAACCTCTGCACTACCAACTGAACAATTGTATTCCCACTGGGAAACCTCTCACTCAGTAAACCGGGTATAGTGAACCAATTTCGGAATTCGTTTTTGTTGTTATTATTGGGGCATTAGCGTTTGTTGTGTTGTTGACGGTTGTGGTTTGAACCCACCTCTGTGTTTGGTTAATGCTGTTGTGATATGTGGGAAGAGGCTGGGTAATGTCAGCTAAACTATTTCATTAAGCTTCCGGGGGGGTTCTGCTAAAAGGGGGCATTAGCATTTTCTATAGTTGGCATTTTGAAAAATACCGAGTATCTTAATGTTCTGCCGCCATTAAACAGAACTAAAGATGGAGAACAAAAAATGTAATAACTAAGTACGATGCCTTTTTTAAGACCTAATCTAGTTCAGAACGCAGCTGCCAGAGTTCTAACCAGGTCCAGAAAATACGATCACATAACCCCAATTTTATCAACCCTTCACTGGCTACCCATTAAGTATCGTATTGACTTTAAAGTTATGTTAATCACTTATAAAGCCTTAAAAGGTTTAGCCGCTACCTACCTAACAGAGCTTCTATCACACTACAACCCATCACGCTCTCTAAGATCTCAAAATGCAGGACTTTTGATAATACCTAAAATATCTAAATCCACCAAAGGGGGCCGAGCTTTCTCATACGTAGCACCTAAACTCTGGAATAGCCTTCCTGTGTTTTACCCTTTCTTGGGTTTTTCGTTTTTCCCCTGTAAAGCTGCTTTGGAACAATGCAAATTGTGAAAAGCGCTATATAAATAAAATTGAATTGAATTAATCTACTAAAAACTACAATAATCCAAATTCCATTTAATTTCACATGTTGCAATTTAATTAAAAGATGAAACATCCAAATATATAAATATATACATTGCCTAATCTAATAACATAAGACATCACATGTGTAATATAATAAAACTTTAATATAAAATAAAGGAAGAATAAAAGGTAACAAAGGTTCCTCTGCTTAACAAAAATAGGCTCTGATTTCTTCCACTCACACAATCATACATCCTCAAAACCACGCCGATGATCATACGCATCCGTGGCGCATGTGAAAGTTGACCACGTATTCGGCGTTGGTGCGCTGTACAGAGATAGCAAAGGGTTCAAAAGGGTGGAAGGTGAACGCCACGAGTCTCCTGACCGTGTGGTTAATGGGTCTACCCAGCAGGCCTGCTTGGATCTTAAATTTCAGCAGCCCAGAGTCCCTCGCATAAAACCTGGACAAAAAACAGCGGCAGGTTATTACGATGCCGTTGTCCTGAAATTTCATCCTACCCATAAGATTATCTCCAAGGCATGTGCACATGAATGTTACGTCATTTTTTTGCTATCAAATCCACCTACCAGTTTATTTTATACTGTTAGGGGAATCTGATGGTGTATTTTCGTTGTTACATCTTTATAATACTTATTAAATACTGGTAGTGCAATTTGATCACATGAATCCTACATGTTTGTTTTAAGATGGTAGGACTATCTGACAGAGTATTTGTATTTGTAAAATCATCCCACCTGTTTATTTTGTCGGTGTGGTATGGATTATATAAAATTTTGCTCTGCGGTAGGAAAATCTGACAGGGTAGGACAATTCGACAGAACAGCGGCGACAGCAAAAAGAACTGTATGTTTTACAGCGTCGATAAGCGAGTCACGTAGGAGAATTATGGTAACATTTGTCAGGGAAATTTTGAGAGATCTTGAAAAGTGTTTTAAAGATCCCCTGTCACGGAATGAAATTAGACTTTAGTGTTTCAAGATTTAACAAGGATGTTTATGAGGACCTCACGCTGGGCTTCACTTTTCAAAACGCGGAAGAAATGTAGGCGTACATTATGGCCTCTTCTGCTATTCACTGTGCACTTTGTCAACAAAGTTTGGACTGTGCATATGTCTACATTTAATGATGACAGGATAGGCAGAGACAAAAAAAACCCGCGTGGATATAATAAAGAGGCACACTTCACTGCACGAAATGCATGTCAAATATAAATACACACGCATTAATAGTTCATCACTTTCACTCAGACATTTTGCTCAATGGTACCGTATAGGGTGATCTCCGCAGGTCTTCGGGCGCTCCATGACTGACACCCACTTGTCATCGTAACTAAAGAGGGAGAGGTCCAGATACGGACTGCTACTGTAAGATTGAGCGCTAATGGGCAGCTGTCCCAGCAGTCTTCTCACAGCTTCCGTGTGCCCTCCATACTTGGCGTTCACGATAGTGTCTTTAAACCTGAGCACAAACATACAGTCTTATAAATAATGTGAACGCAAAGTGATAAATTACATTCTTCAAAGGGATCACTCCAAAAATGGAAATTCTTGCATCATTTACTCACCCTCTTGCCATTTCAAATCTGTATGACTTTCTTTCTTCTGTTGAATACAAAATAATATATTTCAAAGGTTGGTAACTGAACAACAGTGGTGCCCATTCCCTTGCAATGGTTTTGTGACCATATAATAGAAGTGAATATGAAGAATTTGGTTGCAAAATGAGATAATGTTTTTTTTGTGTTAGTTTTTGTTATTATGGCTTAAATCTAAACAAACCCACTGCAGTTTAATTTATATTTATTGGAATGCACAATAAAAAGAAGAGTTATCTCTTTTTGAAACCATGTACATCCATTGTTCGGTAACCAACATCCTTCAAAATATCTTCTTTTGTGTTCTGCGGAAGAAAGAAAGTCATACAGGTTTGACATGACAAGATAGTGAGTAAATGATAACAGAATGTTCACTTTGAGTGAACTATCCCTTTAAGGGCTGTCTGATTCAATTTGCGGAACTTGAGGGGTCTATATAATAAGGCTTTTTTTTTTTAAACCAAAGGTTTTGTGAGACCACCCCTTGCTCTACCACCAATTATAACCAGAAGGTTCAACATCCGGGACAAGTGAATGTTTTGTGTGGGCAAGTGAGAGATAATATTACTTGCCCGACTGAAAAAACAGTGCAACATATGTAGAATAACAAGAATATGTGCATTAGACAGAGCTTTGTTAGAAGTGCGTTTGTCGTGGTTGTGCTTGTTTGAGTGTGACAATAATCAATGGCGTCCATGTAACGTTAACGTGAATGACAAATATACTTATGACAATGCTGTCAAACCATGAACTGGACATTTTAATTAGCATCTCACCTGCGCTGCACCTGACGGGCGAAGTTGTTACTGGAAGCAGAGCAGGGGAACTGCACGGCTTCGCTGTGAAGGGTGGCGTTCCGGAAGAGGTCGCAGAAGTTCTCGAAAAGTTCCAGGAGTTTGTCTGAAGTGTTCTCGAAAACGGCTATCACCTCTGTCGACAGCATGTTGTACACCACATAGAATGAAGGCTGAAACATAAAAATGTCATCATGTACAGACGCCCTTTACACGTACAAGACTATTTCACCCACACTTTAGATGAATACCATTGACTTACACAGTAGGAATACAAAGCTTTAAAAATATATATGTTCTGTCAAACAGAAGATATTTTGAAAAATGTAGGAAAGCAAACAGTTTTGGGGCACTTTTTACTACCATTGTCATTTGTCCATTATTTGTCAGTAAATGGTGGCCAAGAACTGTTTGGTTACAAGCATTCTTTCAAATACCGTTCTCTATGTTCATCAGAACAAAGACATTTATGCAGATTTGGAACAACACGAGGGTGAGTAAATGATCACTGAATTAAAAGTTTTGGGTGAACTGTCCCTTTAGGTAAAAACAATAGTCATTTATCTTAGCAACCACTTATACACAGTATTCAGATTCAAAACAAAGGGATAACAAACGCTACATCTTACGCAGGCAGAGATTAGGCAATGACGCCAGCAGTGCGTATCTGATTCAATCTCCAGTTACTTCACTGCCTTCATGTGCGCAAGTGTGTTCGTGTGGGGGTAGTGGTTTTTACCTGCGAAGGATCGGTGACCCTCAACGTCACCACGTCTTCGCTAGTGTACTTGATGAAGAGGTGATGCTCGTCGAGGAGCTGCATCTTCCACATGCGTAACTGCCGTAGTTGATCGAAAAACTGAAAGAACCGCCGCTTGGCCGTGGCGCTGCCATCATGCTCCGCCCTCCTCCAAAGGTACACCAGCAGCCTGTGTTTTAGGGAGTTGATGGTTTTCTCCTTGTAGAGGCGAGAGAAGCCAGGCTGGCCTTCAGCTTGAGCCTCGAGGTAAACTGCAGACAGAGTCAGGAGGTCGTCCTCATAACAAAATCGTCCGATGGTGCGGACGTCGAGGAAGGTTCCTTCGGGTGTGACCTGAAATAAATGTAGTTCTTACAAAAAAGTAAAGAACAAAAAAGAATTTAGGGCGATTTGCGTCGTCAATAATTTGCACCGACTATCCTCTTACCTGAAAGACATGTATTGTCTGTTGTTGTACAGAAAGCACAGCCAAAATATTTCTGTACAGGTAGAGGCCCTGATTGTGCGACAGAATGATCTTGTCGCATTTAAAGGTGCGTGTGTCACATAAGCGTCCCGTGTGCAGGTCTATGATATGCAGCGAGTAGTCCTCCAGAGGAAAGCGTGGATTCGGGGTCACAGACTCGTTGTTGCGGTAAACCTCGAAAAAATGCGGATGAGGCTCCTCGGGCAAGTAAGCGGCCGAGCCGACGATCACGTACCTGCAGTCGTCGGTGAACAGACTGCATTCTCTATTTAAGTGCTCGCCGTTTGAGGCCACGTTGGTGACGTGGAGCAGGGAGAAGAATCGCTCGAAGAGTTTACCTCTGATATTAAGAGAGCGCTGGTCGTTCCCGTTCGCCAAAGTCTCGCCCTCCTGGCCTTGGAGGAGGTCTTCTGCGGCCTGGCATCCCTGGTACTCGTAGATCTCCAGGGAAGTCTGATCGGAGGAGAAGGCGATGAAACAGCGCCCATCAGGGGAGAACTTCCGGAGAAAGCAGGGGGGCTTTTCCACGTTCACCACGGTGAAATTGGGGAAGAGGTTCTGGTGGAAGCAGCGCACGCGGTACCAGTGAGCCCCGGGTGGACCCGAGCATATCCGACGTCTCTCCAGGCGATGGACGACGTTCTGGTTCTGAATGCGACGAGGCTTCAGAGTTGGGAAATCCTCCTCTGGTGTTGTGGTGTTGTAAGACGCCATAACAGTATTAACACTGCAAATGATACATTTAAAAACGTTCAAAGAGCGGAATCATTTTTCATAATAATTGCTCCTTAGAGAGTGTGTGTGCGTGCGAGTGTAATGACAAATCTGAACTTAAATGTATGAAATTGGACAAAGATATGCATATTACATATGAAACATTAGTTTGATTCACTAAAAACAACATTTAGTTTTATGTATATTATTTAAGGACCTTTTCATTTAAGCATAAACAAACTTACTAATGCAGAGAAAAATGTGCCAACCTGTTCATTCTTTCGATCGAAACAAAAAGAAAAAAGATAATAAAGACCAAACAGCCAATAAGAGCCCATCTATGCATATTCGAGACAAATGTGACTATACTGAAAATGCTCAAATATAATATAGTATTTATTTATTTAGTCATTCATTCGTTTCTCGTCCTAATATTATTCCCATAGAAACGTTGTTTTGTTGAGTTTAGTATTGCTGTAAAATGTGAAAAAAACATCAATTGACAAGTAGGTCCATAAACCTTTGAACTTTAACTTATATTCTAACCAAATAAACATTATACTCCCATTAAGCCACCCATGTGATATTAAATAGTGCTGAGGATCAATAGCAAAAGCTGTCATTACACCAAAATAAGGACATAACGTTACCAAATACTAAGAAATTCTGCTAATAATTTCAACATTACACTTAATTGTCTAGTTATATTCATGATGAAAATTATGAGCCAGAAGCATTTTACCAAGTGCACTCTCCGACTTTATATAACCAAAGTTTAAAAACCAGCTCACAGAAAGATCAAATACAAGCAAAGCATCGTGAACTGTTATTATTTTCTTACCTGTTTTAATAAGATGCAAGTGAACCTCCCCTCATGCTAACATCTTCGCGGCTTTAATCCTCACAGAGGACACAGACTTGACAAAAGGGGAGCCTAAAGTCTAGAGAAAATGACACGCGTACAAACACTTTAAAACGCTACATAAACGCGGCTCGTGAAGTTTATTCTGGAGTTCGGACAAGTTTGAAAGCCCAATCGCTGCCTAGCCGGCGGAAGTAGCTAGCGTTAGCAAGAACCGCACATAAACAGCCAACGTGAGGCGCGCGTAGCTCCAGAGCGCCCCCTTCAGGAGCGGCGAGAACGCGCACCCACACTTCACATTGGAAACTTTAAGCGATTAGAAATGATTCAATGTCTCGTCAACATGTCTCTTTAAAGCCAATAGAGTTGCGTGGGCTCTGATTATTCATACAATAAATAAGACTCAGATTCAGATAAGACTTATTCGGTATTTAACACTGTACATTAAGTGTTTGGTGCTTTACCCCTTGCACAGATGGATTACAAAGCATCTAAAAATGTAAATTAATAATGTATGTGTAAGGAGTTATTTATTTTGTACAAATGCCCCTTCATGTACATTTCTATTATCATGTGTATTGTGTGGGCAATTTCTTTAAAATGTCAACTTTACCATGAAAAAAATAGTTTTTACCAAAGGAATTACAGATATTGAAATTTGGTGGTTCAAATACCCATGTGAGATCTCTCTTCAAAATTGTAATGCACTTATTTTTAGTGTATTTTTAGCATGATTTTTCATAGTCAGGTAAGTGTCGTTTTCAGGATTGTCACATCCATAACACTACATATTCCTCATAAATGGACACAACATTTAAATAAAGTAACTATTTTATGTTTTATAAAGAGGCATCCATACTTCATTAATTGGGTGTTATTGCTTCAGGATTGTGGATTTTATTTCACCGAAATCCTTGTTAAGTTTGTCGTCTCCCAAAAAACACGTTCTTTTTTTGTCACATCCATTTCGCTTTTTAAAATGTTGTTCATAGACTGACATTCTTTGATGTTTAGACTCTATCAACAAGGGTTTAGTCAAACATAAACAGATGGTTCAATATATTTGTAACAAATGCATTCTCTGAGCATATGTATGTCACATCCATAACGCAAAATGTCACGTCCATAACGTTGGATTTGCCCGTGTGATGGATTCGGATGTGTGCACTGGAAGCTTCAGGTACTAAAGAAAATTCTTTGCGCATGCAAGCACAAAAAAAGCTTTTCCGATTCTGAAGAAATCATTTACAATCATTGAAGATAAAATTACCCATGTAAAATGATTTAGGGAGAATTATTGAAGCACACAGAAAATCTAAATGTACTTTTCAGCCTGATGAAATGTCTTGGTCAGTTGTTGGATGGTAAGAGGGCTTACAAAGGGGAAATCTAGAACTGATAATTAGGGACAAAACACTTCACATTTATGCAGCCATTAGCAGAGTACACCAAAAAGCCAAAGCAGTGAAGGATGAGGTCATCTTTCTTTTGTCTTTCCTTTTTGCCTTGAAAAAAACTGATGGATGTTCAAAATGCCTTTTCTCTCCGGGGTTTTATGGAGCACTTGGACTTTGTAAATACACTTTTAATTTTATATTCAATAGGCAGCATCCTCTTCTTCCAGAAAATGTTTAAATTATGATATTAACAAACCATTTTTAAATGTCAATCGACAGGTTCAGGTAGGGTAGTTCCAAGATGATTAGGACAGAGGTCAATAAATCTTTACAGAACACCACTAATGGAGATGCTCTTCTGGTACGGTCTGAAATTATTATGCCAAAGGATTTTTTTCAGTTGCGGACAAAAGTAATAACACTTGAACACAGAATGAAGCTATAATGTAAGAATCGATGCATTTCATAAATGAAATTCCACCTGGAAGATTTCACAAAAAATACTACTAATACTGCTAATAAATGTAAAAGAAAAACAAGAATATTGTTAAGTAGGACAACTACTTGCTTTTAGACTCCGAATACAGATGAATGTACATTAATGCATTTGAAGGAAAACATTAAATTCACTCCCGTTCGCAGCTGTTCTGATGCAGACCTCCGAAAAACAGAAATATGAGCTAAAGTCTAATTTGCTCAAATTTGTGTAGTGTTCTTTCTTCAAAATGGATTGCGAGAGCTGAAAAATTGAAAAAGAAAATAGGACTGCAGAAGGAAACCGGTGAGCTTGGCCTTGAGAGTATGATAATAGATTTGTACCCAATTATCCTCCACCCAAGTATGTAGAGACCCAGTTGGTAGATTATATAAGTTATAATCTTCAATAATAGCAGGTTGTGAGCATGAAAGGTATTCCAGTGGAAAAACATGGAAAAGAACATTAGAGCCCTCAAAATGATACGTGTGCCAGTATTTCGAGTACAAGCACATATAACATTATGGTATAGGGCCTGCATTCTTCTTTTATTGTCAAGGGTCATCATCTTCCATTTTGGGTTTTGTTTTTAGGGGGTTGTGCCTCCCACCATCTACCTTCCACGAAATGCACGAGGACAAATAGATAAATTTCCTCTGAATCTAAAGGCCGAGTGGAAAATGAAGAGTCCTCAAGGCTGGTTTTTAGGCTGATATGAGGGCCTAATGATGAAGATGCAAAACAGAAAGCTCCAGGATTTCGCAAATTGTCCAGTAATGAAACTTTCGTGACCGATTCCAATCTCGAAAATGGCAAAACCGAACTCTAAGAAGAACACTCGAACAGGCACACAGCTTTAATTACGACCAACTGCATGCTAGACGTAATTGGAAAAATAAGTTTTAAAAGGTTGCTTTTTGCACAGAAGCAGCAAATATGCTGTTTTTGTAACATTTCTATCCATGTTGCATAGAGGCTGTGTTTGACATTTAAAAAGAAGCTTTTACCTTTTCAATACAGTTGCTACTCAGCAACATAATAGAATGTTGTCGTAATTGTAGCTTCGTCCAAACTTTCTTCCTTTTTCAGAATTTGATATTTTTCCAAGCAACATTTTTTGATTTCTTCGATTCATGCATGTGCTATTTTGATAACATGGACAGGCATCGTGATTTTCTATTCAAAACCAGTTGAAGAGTCTCAAGACTCAAATGTTGCTTGTTCAATCCCAACATCTCTGAAAGCCAATCGATTTGTTTATGGGTGAAAGGAGAAAGGGAGAATTTAGTAAAAGTGAACTTGCCGGCAAACATTTTTTTGTGATTTACCGTTTTTTTACAGAAAATAATTCTACATAAAGTTAAGAACATTCTGTGAAGATAAAACCTTGACATTTTAATATTGACTTAACAAGGTCATGTCAAGGATTAAAATCATTGTGAAATCAAAGGATGAAAACTCATAAATTATAAGACCTTGCCTGGATTTCACAGACAGGGGGACATTTAAGGGAAAAAATCAAATACCGCAGATCAGAAACATCAGGAAGCTTCAATGACATGTTAGAAAAATCCATCCATCTTCTTTCAGTCCATCCAACTCAAAATACACATCACACATAGACTATATCAGAAGTACTTATGAGCAAGCCGAATCTATCAACTGGTTGCCAAATCGTTGTCAGCCTTTATTATAATCATCCTTGCCTTCATAAAATGAGATTATAATACTTAATTTTGAACATTATCATAGTTCTTGCCATTTTGAGTCATACGGAGAAAAAGGCCTGAATGCAGCATCCGTTCTGCATGCTGGCTGCTTGGTCGGTGTGTAAATATGATTCTAACACTAAAGCCTGACAGAGAGAAATACAACTGTGTGCTTGTTCATTTGCTGGCCAGAATACATGGCTAAATATTATTGGCTGTCCTGATCAGCTGACAGGACGCTGTTGCTTGGAAACATTGTTTCCTACAAAAGCAAACCTTTCTCTGCAGCCTTGCCAGTCCGATCAATGTGTCCACAGACTGATGGTGCAAATCTTATGTTGTTTTCTTCAAAAATGTCTACCTTTATAATAACGTTACTTCTTGGAATCAAAGGATTTTTATCTTCACATTAAGTGCTTAAAAATGATATAAACTTAATGTTTACTGGATAATGATTAAGTCAAACTATATTTCCTCATACAGTAAATGTATGTACTGTATATGTTGCAACCAAATGATTTTTTGAGCGAGGCGTCATTTACCGTTTACCGTTCCCGCCCATCATAAATAAATTTGTTTACTTGTGATACAGGCTACAGATGTCATACAACAAATTTCAGCCTCGTCTTTAAGTATCAAGCAAATTGTAATTCTGGTTTCCGTGGAAACCTCTCAGAGCCAAACAATGGAAGAGGGGAAAAGGACAAGTGCAGTATGCCGATCTTTCTTTTGTGGATGTGCTTGTGTGTGTGAGAGAGAGCATGCATTCAAGAAGCATTGTGTGTGATGCGTGCGTGTTTTGTCAGTATTATGGGGGAGGGAAACATTCTGGACGGACATAATTCTATTTATAATGAGTATGTACAGTGTGTCATGGGACTACTTGCATCTTCTTGTTCAGTCCTCAGTACGAACCCCAGACTGCAGGGCATGCAAATTAGGTTTCAACACATATTTTGCCAAAGTGTGTTTACTCTGTGTTCGCTTTTTTGAGATATGTTGTCCTTTTTCTGTGTTTGCCTTTATTCTAATGCCCCACACTGAGCTAAAGATGTTTTTGGACACACATCTTTTCTTTTGTGGGGATGGACTGATAAATAGATGAACTATGAACATGAAGTGTGCTGATGTTATTTGGTTTAAGGCGATGATGCAGTCGTTTACAGACCTTGAGTATAGAATTTAGGAGGAATCTCACCACACAAGGCAAGTTTTTTTATATAGCACATTTCATACACAAGGGTAATTCAAAGTGCTTTACATAGAAGATGTCAACGAGAAAAAAGGTGTTTTAGGCGCTCGCCGATAAAAACGAATAACGCACGAATAACGCACGTTTTTATCGGCGAGCGCCTAAAACACCTTTTTTCTCGTTGACATCTTCTATGTAAAGCACTTTGAATTACCCTTGAAAACGTGCGTTATTCGTTTTTATCGGCGAGCGCCTAAAACACCTTTTTTCTCGTATTTCTGTAATTGTGGCCACTCTTCTCACCACTTGCTGATTGCTTCGAGAGTCCTGTTCTTGTTTTTTTGTTTTTTGCTGGTATGGATCACAAATCTCAAGCTTTTATGGTGCCCCGGGGGCCACAGCGGAGGAGCGGGCAGGACATTGTCTGAAGCTTTTCAGTGGGATGCGGCCCAGTTTAGGTCAGCAGAGATGGACCAGAAGTTTGGAGAGAAATGATTTCACCATTTCATCAAAACAAGCTCTTTAAAGTGAGGCAAAGGGAGGTCAAGTGCAGAAACCACACTCAAGGAGAATTACCCTCTCACCCCTTAAGAAAGCTAAGGGGGTTCTCAGCGGGGAGGCCCGAGCGTCGCACCACGCCTGCCCCAAAAAAGCCGGCCATCAATGTGCGGCGGCAATTTTTGCCACTTGGAGATCACAGGTGAAAGGAAATTGATGGGCACTTTTCTATTATTAGTGCCAGCGTAGGAAACATTAGTGTCAGAGGAACTTGTCGAGCTGCCTCCCACCCATGTTCGCCAAAGGACTTTACTTTTCTTGCCAGATATCTACCGTCTGCGTCCGCTGTGTAGCACCTTCTCCCGGAACAAATCCCACTTGCTACAGCGCAAACACGAGGTGCCGCTGCTGAATGCTGGGAAAATAATCTTGATCATTAGCTGATTAACATGGTTACCTGAAAGGCCGCACCTTCTGCCAGGTAACCGGGGTTTCCTCACAGGGGCAGCTGAACAGATGCTGCTTCTCACCAAATACAATGAATTACTTATGGCCCGCTTAGCTAAACAAGGAATCACTCTGCGCAGGTTTGCATAACACCGATACGGACATCTGTCAATGTGACTTTTGAACCGCCTCTGCCTCTGCCTGGCAGGTAACCTGACCCTTATCACTGCGGCGTCAGGCTGTGGGGTAGATTAGGGCCACCGCGTACATGGATCTCTTTAATGAATAATGCAAACAGCCCTTAGCCCAAGCTCTCCTTTAAAATTGGGCGACTTCCTCCTTAATTGCGGGTACCATTTTCAACAATAGTTCAACCGTACATGCATGTCCAATAGGTATTGTTGTTATTTATCTAATAATTGATGCTCATCTTGAGCACATTTAAGATAGGAAATTATTCTTAATATAAAATCATTAAAGGGACAGTTCATCCGAAAATCTTGTCACACTCGAGTTGTTCCAAATCTGTATAAAGCAACTCTGTTTATTCTTTGTTCCATTGACTACAATAGGAAAAATAACAATGGTAGTCAAAAGCTCCCCAGAACTGTTTAGTGTCCTACATTCTTAAATATCTTCGTTTGTCTTCAGCAGAACAAATACATTTATAAAGCAATTTCATTACTATAGTAGACAATGGTGGATACAAGCATTCTTCCAAATATCTTTCTCTGTGTTCATCAGTACAAAGAAATGTATATGGATGTGGGTCAACTTGAGAGAGTAAATGATGAAAGAATTTTAATTTTCGGGTGAACCATTCCTTTAATAATGTTTCATATGATATGCAATGAAAAACCTTAACATTTATGGTGATATGTTGGCTATTGTTTAGCTGGTGA